>NC_039359.1:7755807-8416896 GCF_003573695.1 Papaver somniferum
ATAGAGGATATTCTGATTGAGGTTGATAAATTTATTTATCCAGTGGATTTCGTTGTTCTAGATACTCAGCCTGTTCAGGATCCTAGTGCTCAAATACCGGTGATTTTAGGTCGCCCATTTTTAGCCACAGCTAACGCTGTCATCAACTGTAGGACCGGACTTATGAACATATCCTTTGGTAATATGACCACTGAACTAAATGTCTTTAATGTTAATAGACAACCTTCCGATGATTTAGAAGAAGTGAATATGATTAGCACTTTAGTTCAGGATCTAACTCAGGATAATTGGGACGACACTTTATTTGGTGATTCCTTAGATGAACTTGATGAGGAAATTATCTTAAGTCAGTTAGGTGACCAAACTTTTGAACTAGAAGAAGCTCTTGAGTACTTTAAAGACTCTACTACCCTGAGATTCAAGCCATAGTGCTAGGCCTTACGGAGAGTAGTGTTGACCCTAAGTTTGGGGGTAATGAACTAGAAGAAGATCTTGAGTATTTTAAAGACTCCGAGGATCCAGAAATTCAAGCAATAATTAGAGGTTTTTCCGAGAATACTGACTACCCTAAGTTTTGGGGGTAGTAATGGTCAATTATCTCCATTAGAAGTCCCTAACTTGGGATTCGAGCCTAGTGTACCTGAGGTATTACCTGAGTCACTTCCGACTCCGCAACCTGATCCTCCTGATATTTTCCAGGAGGAAATTCTAAAGACTTGTTGTTTGAATGAGTCAATTTGTCAAGACACTCATATGAAGCCCAAATGGGCACAACAGAAAAACCCAGTTGTCTTGCAGGAAACCTTGGATGAGGATGTGCTATGCCTGTTCATTTTTCTGATTTGGTGCAGTTGTTTGATAATTGTGGCAATTTTATTTGCTTTTGTTGACCCACAGTTGTTTCGACTATTGACATATGATTTGAAAGGTAATTAGCCATTTTGTGTTATTTGACGTCTCGCTGAGGACTTTAAATTTAGCACTTTTTGGGAGGTAACCCAATCTCATGCAACATGGTAATATCTTTCCTTATATCTTTTGCTTCAAATGGTAATAGTTTCTCCTTGTTCATGCTTTTAATTTTATCTTTAGAACATTGAGGACAATGTTAGATTTAAGTTCGGGGGTATGGGAGAAAATTTTTAGTTGCAGTATGAATAAATAAACTCCAGAACCTAGAAATTTATGCCTATTGAGGATTGCACTAACTAATCTAAGTGGATGGAAGCATTTTGATCGTAGGAGTTAAGGAACCAATCTGATTAGATGGAAACATCTAGAAGAGTTTATTCATAAAAGCACAGAGCTCAGGTGTTAGAAATAACATGGTAGTTTCGCCATATCTCGTTGAGTCCTTTTCACTTCTATTTTTATTTTGTTTTATTTTTAAACTATTTCTCTAAGTGATTAGGTGGGGCCCACGATTCAAGTTGTTACCAATGCTAGGGTGAATTAGAGTGATTGAGATACCATGAAAAAAAAAAGTTGAAAAAGTTGAAAAAAAAAAAATTGAGACCAGACCATTTGACCAAAAGGAATAAATTCAATAAAGTCGACCAATGGTCCCCTTGTATATGCCAGTGTGTTGATATTAGTCAGACTAGTATCTCAATCCATTAGGATAGGTTCATTTTGGCGGAGGCCTTCAGACAGATATGGGAAACGCCGTTCACTTAGTAAACATCAAAACCATCTATGTTTTTCTATATCCATCTTCTTGATCTATCCATATGATTAGTTTTGACTCCGGATATTGATGTCCATAGTGCGACTATCTGAGTAGAGCTCTGTCACTTTATGTGAATTTTAGTATGCTTGAGTGCAAACTCGTCTACAACAATTGGAATTTCGCATCAGGGTACTTCCTCCTGTAGTCAATAAGTATGCCAACCAAGGAGATTCTTTAGTGCCTTCCAAGGTTCTGTGTAGATAGCTAAGGTCTAGAGTACAGGTTTTGTGGGTATATCTGTTGTAAGCCCTTCGGAGACAACACTCCGCCACTAGGGACACTTAGGGGTTTAAAGGCTTATTGCATACGCTAAATGCAATCGACGATGCCTGCGACAGTGAGTTAGGATTTTATTTTCTATTTGATTTGCTTGAGGACTAGCAAATAATAAGTTTGGGGGTATTTGATAGGCACATTTTTGTGTCTTATATAATCTCAATTGTATATATTATTAGTGCTCAATTTTATATTTATTATGGCTTTTTATGTCCCTGTAGGTATTTTTGGAGAAATAAGCTTTTGTGGCGAAATTGGCTAAAAAAGTGGTTTTTGCGCTTGTGGGAGAAAATTACTATACGAACTCTCACTTTGGATAAGGGGTAACCTAATTACTAAGGGGTGACCCATTTCCAAACATCTGCTAAAGGGAGACCAGCCACGGATAATGGGAGGTCATCCATACCTTTTGAATTTTGTGAATTGGAGGGAATATGTGCAGTCACGAACAGATTTTAGGGTTGGATTTTCGGGAGGTTTTTGAGGAGATTCAATTGCTAGAATTGGTTTCAGTGGGCCTGTTTTGGATTTACAGGTCAGGTATAGGCCTTTAAATCAACAGAGTTGGGCTTGATTATTGATTTGAAGAGAACATGGAACATGAGTTTGAGTTGCGAAGTTCTCTGGGAAGGATTTGGGAAAGGTTTTCGTCGAGAACTTCACGGGAATGGACTGTGGTAGGACTGTTGCGACAAGACAGGAGAAGTAGGACTTTCGAATCGAGAAAAATAAGGAAGCTTACACGGACTTTTGGTGAAACATGGAATGTTATAATATCGGATTCTGTTTGGTGTGTGGAAGTTGCGTGTAAAGAAACTGAGGAGAATATACTACGAAGATTTGATGTTATCCTAAGAAGAGTTTCCACCTCATACTACGCGTAAAAAAGGAAACAGGAAGACGCGTAAAGCAACAGGGAGGAGAAGATTATTTCCGAGACTTTTGGCGAAAGAAGACAAGATTATTTTTGGATTTACTCGACCCTGTTGGGTATATATAGGTGTTGTGAGATTCATATAAGGGATCGAACACTTTGGGGGTCGTTTGGAGTAGTTGCAGAAGAGAAACAAAAGTTGCAGAGAAGTTCTACATCACCAGCAGAACGAGGAAGAAGAAGATAGGAAAACCATCGACTAATCTTTCATATCTTGTAACAGTTTTGTAACATTATTTCAGTAAGGGTTTTCTTTGCAACATCAACCTCTGTAACAGCGATTTCTGTAACAATTATATCTGTTACAAACTCGTTGCTTTATTAGTTTTCTCTTGTTTTTCACCCTTTTGAGCTATGAGCACCTATTTTGAGCACGTGATTAACATGAGGAGCTAAACCCCATTGTTGAGGCGACGGAAGAAGCCATTTTTCCAATTATTATGTGGTAAATTCTATTTAATTTAATTTTCGTAATTCTTTTATGATTATTTGCACTGAACTGAAATCGAATATATGATTCTGATTAAGTGGTTGTGTTCTCAATTGATGGGTCATGATTAGGTTAAGTCTTTTGATGGTCCATGCTTTCGATTTACAACTATTGTTTTGAGTATCTACTTGTCTAGGCAAAAATATTATAATCACTTTAAACGTAAAGAGTTGCATAAATATTGACTAGATTAAATCACATAAAAATTGGAGATTGGTGGGATCCCGAGTCTCAGTGCTTTTTATAATCTTGATAAAAATTTCTCTTTAAGTTTTCTATTTTAATTTGAGTCTAAAATCGAGTCCACACAATCCGAGTTGAACGAACTTTACTACCACTTAAAAACTACATCACTAGGTGGTAAGTAACCATAGCACGTCTCGAAAGGAGATTTTCCCGAAGAACTATGAACTTCTCTATTGAAAGCAAACTGTAGATATGATAAACTCCCATCCCAAGTTTTAGGATGCTTAGAATGATATCCCCTTAACATGTGAACCATAGTCCTGTTGACCACTTCTGTTTGTCCGTCTGTTTGTGGATGAAAAGCTGTACTCTTCTTCAACCTAGTGTCCATCATCTTCCATAAAGAATCCCAAAAATGACTAAGGAATCGACTATCCCTATCATAAATACTCGAATTAGGTAAATCAAAATACTTCCACACATGCTCAAAGAAGAGCTTTGCTGCACCGTCCCATGTTTCCGTCTTTGTACATGGAATTAATGCAATCATCTTGCTGAATCGGTCGACCACAACGAACAAGTAATCATAACCAGACTTGTTCTTCGGTAACCCACCAAGAAAATCCATAGAAATACTCCCAAGGTCTTGATGGTACTGGTAATGGTAGATATAACCCACGTTTCCTGTTGGAAGGTTTAGATGTGCTACACAACTTACACCCTCTAACTAACTTATCCACATCATTTTGCATCTTTGGCCAAAAGACATAGCGCCAGAGGTTAAGTAGAGTTTTATTCATCCCAAAGTGTCCAGCAACTCGGGAAGTGTGTGCCTCTCTCAATCACTGTAAACGATATCCATCTTTTGGTATGCAAAGTAACTGACCTTTGTATAAAAATCCATCTTGAAGTTCAAACTCACCTTTCAAACCACTCTTTACACCTTCTAACACCTTCTTGAAGTCCTTGCTAGATGCGCATGACTCTTCATACTCTTGAGGAACAATCGACTGAATTCTCATGGCCACCAATAATGCTCGGACTGGTGGACGAGACAACATATCTGCCAACTTGTTTGTTACTCCCTTCTTGTACCTAATGACAATGTTGAAACTCATCAAGTAAGACATCCACTTCATGTGTCGGAATTGTTGTAGCTTCGTATGAGTGTGTAGATACTCCAATGGTTTGTGATCTGAATGTACCACTACTTATTTACCTAAGAGATACACTCTCAAATATTTGATACATTGATATAAAGCATAAAATTCTTTATCAGAAGGTGCGTAGTTCTTAATAGAACCTGAGAACGATTCTGAATGGTACTCTACTGGTTTACCATCTTGTAACAACACTCCTCCCAATGCATAGTTAGAAGCGTCGGTCTCAACTTCAAATGTACCTGTAAGTTAGGCAATGCCAACACTGGTGTTTCTGAAATCTTCCTTTTTAGTAATAGCTACCAAGGTACAGAGATCAACACGTATCAAGTTGGCATCACGAGCAAGGTTAGTTTCTAGGGTAGATCCCTGTGGTTTATGGTTTTCACTAGATCTCTCTACATAAATCTTGGTGAGGTACTCGAGAAATTAGAGGACGTTAAGAAAACAAGGGATCAAGGATGACAAAGTCAGATGATGATCCTAAGGAAGGCGAACCACAAACTATGGAAGAAAAGGTGGCAAATATACATTAAGTCAATTCAAGTTACCCTTCAGGAGCTGAGTGAATGTATTCGTTCTCATACACTCAAGCCGAAGATGAAGAAAAACATTACACCTACACCTGAAGATTGGGAAAAAGATGACTCGGAAGAAGATGATTCAGAAGAAGAAGAAGCAGAAGAGGAAGAAAATGAGGATGAAGATAAGAAGAAAAGCGAGCTTCTTAAAAGTTCTACATCAACTAAACCTCATGTTAAGAATCTGAAAATTTATTTTCGTATTGATATTCCACTTTACAATGGGAGTGTCGATGTAGAAAAATTGGATGATTGGATTGAACCTCTAGAGACGTATTTTTATTTCTTTGAATATGATTCAAAGAAAAAGATTTCTTTCGCGGCATTGAAGCCAAAAGCATGCTCTAACCTGGTGAAAAGCTTATCAAAGACAAAACCTAGGTAAGGGAGAATTGTCGTGGAAAAGATTCAAGGCAGTTGTAAGGAAACAATTTTATCCGGTTGGCTACCTTGAGGAGACATGGTTCAAGTGGTACAACTTGAAGCAATCATATAACCAAACCGTACAAGAATATACTTCGAAATTTCAGATTCAAGCTATGGTTTTGGATTTAGACTTGGAAGATCATGCTATCTATATGAAGTATATTTCCGGGTTCCATGAGTATATACGGAAGGAGTTGAAGATGTTTTCGGTGGATACTATCTCCGAAGCAAGTATAAAATCTAATGCCATTGAAGGCAGGCTTAAGAAATCTGATTCAAAGGGAAATACTAAGGTGAAATCTGTAGGTACCACTGTGAAAGGAGGTGAAAGGAGAAAAGAAGAAGGGAAGTCTAATGACAAGGAAGGTTTGTCTTGTACCCATTGCAAGAAAACAAGTCACGTTGTCGACAAGTGTTGGGTTAAGAACCCTCATCTGAAACCTAAAGGGTTGCAGAGGAAAGAAGCCAAGAAGGCAGCACTAGTCGCTCAAACTCCAAAAGTAGTCCACGGACTAACGAAACCCAATTCAAAGCTTTCTCTTATGAAAAGGGCAAAAAAAAGACCTTCAAAAGATTATCTTAGGGAGCGACTCTTCACAGTGAAGATGCAAGTCAAAACAACAATAGTTGATGACGTTATTGACCCGAGAAGTCAGAAGAATTTACTTTCAAATTCTTTGGTGAATAAATTAGGATTAAATACTAATAAACATCCAAAACCATACCCTTTAGGATGGATTCAAAAGGAAGGAGGCTTACAAGTTTCACAGCAGTGCACGTTCAAATTTGCTCTAGATGAGTCATATATTTCCGAAGTTACACGCGATGTAGTTCCTTTGGATGTCTGCCAGGTGTAGATGGGGAAAAACGATGTGCTGGTTTTTACGGAATTGAGGAGATGATCGTGCGGAGACTCCTTGAACCGAGCAAATTCCCAACCTCACCCAGATGCACTGCAAGAAGGGAGTGCTTTAAGTTCGAGAGTTCAATCTGTAGGACTCCAGCCTAAACCAAGACAATGGCCGTTCCAGAGTCAATTCGGTCACAAGAGAGGATGGGTTGATCTATAGGAGCGAAGCTGAGAAATATGTGAGATCAATGGTGATCGAGATTGTAGTTGTGTTGTGTATTCTGCGTAAGAAAGTTCTAAATGATTGAATTTACCCATTTGAGAGTTATTGCTCAGACGATGAGTTCGTGTAGACGAAAGATTGTCTGTATGAACTTGTCGAGAAATTATTGTCCAGATGAATGTTGTTCTTTTCAATCATGATTTCATAGGCCTTTTATACTGCTGAATTGAAAACACCATGATCCCATGAAGTGTGATAGTTGCTGGAGTCAAAGAGTGGGGAAGTGAAAATCGTGTTGAAACCAGTTGCTCATCGTGCGGAGACTTGGTTAACTTTCCACCCACTACTTTGCTAACTCCTCCAACTGATTGCACGTCTTGCCCACATTCTCATCGTGTGTATGAACACACGTGTCGTAGACCGCCAGACCAAAACCCTAGTTAATATCCCCCCATATAACACGATTGACATCTCGTGATTGTGGAGTCAGTTGCTGATTTTATGGGACGATGATTCCTTGTGTTGCTGAGTTGAACGTGACTTTGCAAATGTTCTGAGACTCATGAATTGAACATGTCTGTTGAGACAGAGGTATAATTATGTTGGTTGTTAAGGTGAGCAAATATTGCTCGTATAAGCAAATGCTGCTCATTTGATAAATTGTTGAATGTTGATAATCAATATTCATGGATTGAACAAATATTAAATATTGATAGTTGAACCAATATTCATGGACTGAGCAAATATTGAATATTGATAGTTGAACCAATATTGATGGACTGAGCAAATATTGCTCGTCTGAGCAAATGTTGCTCATTTGATGAATTATTGAATATTGATAGTTGAACAAATATTCATCAGTGCGAACAAATATTGTTTATCTGAGCGAATGTTGCTCATTTGATGAATTGTTGAATATTGATAGTTGAACCAATATTCCTTAGTCTGAGCAAATATTGCTCGTCTGAGCAAATATTGCTCGTCTGATGAAGTATTGGTAGCATGACCAAATAAATATTAAATTAAAATACTGGCGACCAAACCAAGTATAATTAATTAGAGTGTTGATCATGGGATTAACATAAAATTTAGTGTTTGAATCTGGAATTATGAACCCTGAACTCAAAACCCTAATTTTGATCAATTGCTGAATTGATGATTTATTGAAAATCATTTTTGAAATGAAGGAGGGACCGGCTACATGGGATGATGAATCGACTATGTAGCGCCTAGATGCTGAGGTGAGCAAATTATTAAAGTCTCTTGAAGACCAGTTGGTGAAAGGATGATTAAATGCTGGTTTAATCATTTGTTGCTGATAAATAATGCTTATTTCAGCATTAGGTGTTAAAACCTAACTATCAAGAGATGAAATACCGATCAAGGAATCATGAGACCGGCCTTGTTTGGTCATGGGATCGTTTGTTGATCATTTTTATGAAGTTCCAAGTTGTTTGGAAGAGTTTTGGGGCCTAATATGTGCAATTGTGCAAATTAGGTCAAATCATGAAAAGTATATGGGAACGGCTCCTTGCAAGCGAAAGAGCCAACCTTGGTCGGTCAAGGTAACGTGCTCACGTCACCAAAGTGTCCGCGTCTCAGTCCTGAGAATTTCGATATTTTCTGGTGTGCTTGAGCAACATTTTGAGAAAATATGAAAAAATCAGAGATTTTTGCTGAAACCGTGAAAACTTCATGAGATGAAGGAAAATAATAATAAAAAAAATGAAGGAATCATGAATTGTGGGACCAAGCTCACTAGCCGTCCGGCCATGCCCTAGCCATGGCCGGTCCCACACCTCATGGTTCCTTATTATTTTTATTATTTCCCTAGCCATGGCTACGGCATGGCCGGCCGGCCAAAGATCTCGGTCCCAGGGTATTTTTCCTAATTTTACAATATTTTTCATGATTTTAGGGAAATATCATAAAATCAAGGAGTTTGTTGAAATCAAGGAGTTTTCATGAGATGAGGGAAACATAAAAAATAATAATAAGAAAATAAGGGGCGTGTGGGACCGGATAGGGCATGACCGGCCGGCTAGGGCCCGGTCCCACGAGTTTCCCTAATTTTATATTATTTTTCATGGGTTTAGGGAAATATCATGAAATCAGGGAATTTTCATGGGATGAGGGAAATAATAAAAATAATAAGGAACCATGAGGTGTGGGACCGGCCATGGCTAGGGCATGGCCGGACGGCTAGTGAGCTTGGTCCCACGACACCTTTCCTAATTTTTATTATTTCTTTGATACGAGGAAACACCATGAGACTGGGGAGTTTCCTTGATACGAAGAAGATTTGCTCAAATGAAGGGATTTTCATGAGATCAGGGAAAATAATAAAATATGATAAAATGTAAAATTGGGCGTGGGACTGGCCACGACACGACCGGATGGACGGTGGGCCCAGTCCCCCAACACCTCGATTAATATTTTATTATTCATTATTTTCTTCCTATTTTGCATAGGTTCATCGTTCCATCGTGTTTTGGAATGCTCGTTTGTGCATTCAGGTGCTCGTTTGTGCATTATTGCTGAGTACACTTGCACCATTTTGGTCGGGGCTTACTCGAGAGCTTCTCAGATGCCTGCACGTTGAATATTTATCACTAACCCGTGGAATTCTGCTGGGAAGAACCACAAATTGAAGTGACGAAATATTACGAAGAATCGTAGACTATTGCTGAATATTCAGTTAACGATTAGGGATAATTAATTGATGGCTCTATACTAGCAGGCATGCTGTCTAAGAGCATTAATTATCTGAGTATAGAGAAATATGAGCTTGTTGAAACATCATATCTCTTTTATATAGTCAGGGAAAACCTTGTTGCATCTTGAAGATGTTATTGCTCTATACTATTAGGAAAGCTGTCTAGGAGCCGTCCAATCATAATGATTCTATACACATGTCTTTTATATAGTCAGGGAAAACCTTGTTACATCCTGAAGATGTTATCGCTCTATACTAGCAGGCAAGCTGTCTAGGAGCCGTCCAATCGTTCGATTCTATATAAAAGTGATTACTGAAATTGCTTAGTATTCATGAAATATGTTGTTGCCTCAGTTAAGAGACTGCATATTCATGTATGCTCTGAGAGAAGTATACTCAGTCAGAGACTCTTGTGGCATGAGATTTCATGATTCGATAATAGACATGAGCCTCAATACTCATCTGACTGCTGGATCAGGAATATGTAAAATTATGGTTTTACGATTTTAGCCTTTGTCGAAAATCCACCATCTACATTAAGTCCCCTGCTTAGTGAGGGATAGTCATGTTCCTCAGTCAGCACTGGATGGCGATTTTCTAGTTGCGGACGAAATAAGTAATTGAACTTAGTTGTAAGATAGAATGTTACCGGATTTTCGATTGCGCAAACGAACCATGCTTGAACGAAGATCCCAGTAGCATGATAGAGCATCTAGCGAAAATTGGGGTAGCACTGCTGATTTGGTGATGGGACCTTGGTCGATTTAGGATTCACGGGTCCGGGTCCCATGAAAAGAAATCCTTGTCTTAGGAACAGACGCTCGCTCGTTTGTTAGTTTAAGGAACAAACAAAATAGACCTCAGTCATTTTGTTACGCGTTTGTTATGGGTATATCCATGACTCCATGTCTTTTTCCTCGGATAGTGGTGACTTCTGGTTACAACCACTCTTCAGTCCCTTCCGGGGAACGCTCCAGAAATATCAAGTCAAAGATGAAGACTTCTGCAGATGTTCATGCCGGGATGAATCAACCTTTCAGAGATGCTGGAAAGATGATGCATTGTATGTCTCTCGATCATCTGGGAGTCTTCCGTGGTGGAATCAACGCTTTCTTAGCCTTAGCGGATGCAGAAGAGAAGCAGGGACGAGATGAGTTATTACTGAGAATGAAAGCTGAAGATGAAAGGCTTGCAGCTTATCAGTAAAACGCCGCCGGCTTCAGCAAATGAGACTAGCGGCTGAAGATGAAGTCTGATCTCAAGCGGAAGGCGTAGCTTCTGATTCAGATGTGGATGAATGAAGAATTTCGTCATAATTCGTCATCAGAAAATTCAGAAGTCAGGTCTTCAGTGAAAATGTTGTAGAATCTTCGTCCGATGTCGGATTTTCGTGATCTACCCATGTTTCTTCATCCTAAGTAAATTTACAATCTTTTTAAAGGAAGATTTTCGTCTTTTGAGCACGTTTAAGGGACGAAATTGGCGAAACAGTAAACTTCCAGAAATTTTTTCAGCTGGTATGTAGTCAAATGTTTTGGCCACATCTTTTTGCTCATTTCTCCAATAGCTATGAATTTTGGATATGTTGTAGAAGAGAAATAAATAAACATCTTTTGTTCAAGAAGAATTGTCCCATTCCTCACGCATTGGTACTTTTTTGTAAACCCATGGGTTGAAGTATGTTGTATCTCATTTGTAGAGGTGATGAGAACATCTTGTAGAAGACTTGGGATTGTTCCCGCCCATCGTGCAAACTTAGGAAAGACTTTCATGTGAACATATTTCATGTCTACACACCTTGATATGAATCATTAGCGCTTAGAGAAGTCTGCTTCGTCGAGTAATACTTCAGAGAATGGTTAACTGATGTAACCCTGTCATGGGGATGTTTCTCTTGAGACCGTTGTTGATGCTAGATCACGATTGAAATTTCTCCAGAAATTCTTGTTGATGCTGAAAACATGAACGTAGTTCCTCCATATATCCTTGTTGATGCTGATACTATGGTTGGAGTTGCTCCAGAGACCGAAAAGGCTAGAACCATGATTATCGATATAGCTTTTGCTCCTTCATCCAGTGAGCCTTTTACATTCAAGAACTAGTTGGTGAGTTGAGCATTCCTAAGATGAAGATTTTCTAGGATTTCAACCCAAATTCTCCTGAATATGACTTTACTGTGAAGTGTCTTCGTCAGGGAATCGATGTTGTTGTGGCAGATAACAGCGGCAGTCTCCATTCTGGATGTGAGGAGAAAAAGTTCCTTGGTCGTGCAAGGCTTGTGATGTAGAGAGGCTCGTTGATGAAGTTTCATGGAATCACATCATGTCGCAATAACTTGTTATATGGATAACATTTATTGAAATAGAATTGATTTCTCCAATAAGATCAAGTCCCCGGTGTATGTTGAATGAGTTTGTGCCATTGATGGATGAATGATGTTGCATCTGCTTCAGAAGTCTTATCATGGGATAATGAAGACTTATAGATTGTATTTCAGTTGCACTTTGATCGCGCTATTTTTGAATCATTGTGTCATCGTCGAGATATTTGTGCTGAAGCGAGATGCGCTACTATCGAAGGTGCACTCTTTGATTTGGAGTACAATTTGAAGGATTCTTAGATGCTTGAGCATTGAAGCGTACATTCCTTAAGGGGTTTGATTATCCCGGCCTTGGAGTATCTTCTGTTGATTCAGCATCCCTTTCGTTGCGGTAGTGGGATTCGACACTTGTGCAGACATCGGAGCTTTTGGATTTTGTGGAACACCTGGACTTGCAGGAGAAACGCCCAAAGTGTTATTTTGCCATGTTTGGACATCATCTCAGTTTTGAATGTTTCAGTGCTTGATTCAGAGAAACGTCAGATTCAACCACTTAGTAAAATACTAATGCGGTGAAGCTACCGTTCATAACGTCTTGCGGATTTGCTAGCAGAATTGAGTCCCCATGCTAGGATAGCATGTGAGGAAATAAATGACATAGACATGGAATGAGACTTTCCTGAGTGTGGAACCTCTTGATGAATGTCTATGCATCTTTTGCAGGTTCTTGCTTCAACCTCGTCAAAGTTTGAAATTCCTCCAAGTACTCTGATGATTGAATGTTCGTCAAATCTTATGGATCAGAACTTTGTACATTGGAGAGATGTGCAAACAAAGGCGTTTCGTCAGTTCCCATGTTTTCAGCGCGGATCCACGCTCGTCTGAAGGACATGTCATATCCTGGATCTTCCTGATTATGTGAAACTTGGTTTCTGTCCAGGTTGAACTTATGTTTACTTGTCAAATGATGTAGCCATAAGTATTTCCGAGCATTCCTTCAAGGTCTATGATTGAGATGGGAGCATGAGTAGCTTCTTGTCGAGTGATGTTTGTGGATCCGATGGTTTTCAGTGGAATGTTGTTGATGGCGGTGCCAATATCAATCAACGTTCTTCCGAATTCATTTCTTCTGAGATTGACTGTGGTAAGCAGTCTCCAGTCGTACATCTTTTGGTCTGTGGCTGGAGGCTCAAGAACTATTTCCGGAATGGACTTCTTGACACAATGTGGTTCAGTGTTGTGAACATGTCTCTCATTTGTGCCTTCGACAGATAGATAAATTCACATTCGACGAAGGATTGAACTGCCTCTTTGATAGGTTGTTCAGAAAGTGTAAAGGTTATAATTGGGAGAGGATTCTTGTGTACTCCTTCAGTACCCAGTTGAAGCTATTGTGGATCAACCTTCTCTTTGAAAATGTGCTTCAAAATATTGCAGTTGCTTGTTGAATAATTGATGAATCTATGAAGGTGACAATACCTGGATTCTCACTTTCTTATTCAGTTGGCTCTCTCCTGATGAACGAAAATTTGATTGCACCATCTTGAACCCAGACTTCCAGTATTTCGATCACCCCTTCATAAGAAGAGAGAAGTTTGAGTCTGTCCGATCATTTTCCCGTTCGTTGATGTCGGGTCAAGGTTTGTGCATTTCAAGATTGGTTATCTTTCTTTGGTACTTTCAAAGGAGTTGGAGAAGCGTGCTTGCGTTGTGACTCAGCTTTCAATTTGCTCCCTTCTGCAACAACATTTGTGGAAGGTTGGAGGTTGTACTGTTTGTTGATCAAACGTCTGTTGCCTCGATTTTATCGTGGTTCCTCAGTTTTTGTAGCTTGATCTTTCCAGTAAAGCAGGTGCGGTAGTTGCTGATCGTTTAGCTGCTTCATGAAGTTCTGAAAAAGTTTGGAACCGGAGATTTTCCAGTAAATCTCTGTAGACCGGGATCGTTCCGTTGATGCATAAGTATACAAGTTGCTGCTCTGTGACATCTGGGTCGTGGCAATCCAAGGCTTGAACCCTGAATCTTTTCACATAGTCATTGGGATGTTCATTGCTCATCTGAAACATTCTTCCCAGATCAGAGAGAGTAATTTTCTCTGACACGAAGAAGTACTTTCTGTAGAAGGCGTTAATCATTTCTCCCCAACTAGTGATGCTTCGTGGCGCGATGTTGTTGTACCAGGTATATGCCCTGCCTTTTAGGGATTTTGAAAATTCCTTCAGACGAACGATACGATTGTTCTCATGTTCGCCCAATGCTTCTAGAAACCGAGAGACATGCTCTCGAGCATTGCCTGTTCCATCATACAAAGTGAAGGTTGGAGAGGTATAACCTTTTGGAAGAGGAATTTTTTGCGTAGCAACAGGGTATGGAGGATGGTGACGATGGACATGTGGTGTCTTGTCTTTTCCACGGTCCTCCAAGAGGCGTTCCAAATCTTCCCGAGTAATGAAATTTGGTGATTCCTTCGCTGATGAATCGTCTGCAGCTTTGCGAACTTCATTGTCATCCAATCTATGAACTTGAACGATCTCAGGGTCAGCATCTGAGGATGTTTCTTTTCCTTTTCCCTTTTCTTGAGTCTTCTCTGACATCTTGTCAGTGAGAGTTTTGAGATAATTGCACAGCTCCTTCTGTGTTGCAGTCATGTCAGTCTAATTCTTGGCAAGAGTCTCTTGCACCTTCATGAGATCATCTATGGTAGGTGGGTTTTCTTTGATTTCCTCAGGGAAACGACCAAACAGGGGATGCGCTCCAGTATCGGTCTGATGAGGAGTGACGCCACCGCCATTGTTGGAAGCAGGAATGCTTTCTGGAATATCATCATTAGTATCGTTGCTAGTGCTAGCGTTATTTGTATTAGGATTTGTAACTGAACCTGACCTAAGATCAACCATTTTGTGGAAATATGAGATTGCAACCGAGAGATTAATCTTCCACTGTGGTCGCCAATCTGTAGATGGGGAAAAACGATTTGCTGGTTTTTACGGAATTGAGGAGATGACCGTGCGAAGACTCCTTGAACCGAGCAAATGCTCAACCTCACACAGATGCACTGCAAGAAGGGAATGCTTTAAGTTCGAGAGATAAATCTATAGGACTCCTGCCTAAACCAAGACAATGGCCGTTCCAGAGTCAATTCGGTCATAAGAGAGGATGGGTTGATCTGTAGGAGGGAAGCTGAGAAATGTGTGAGATCAATGGTGATCGAGATTGTAGGTGTGTTGTGTATTCTACGTAAGAAATTTCTAAATGATTGAATTTACTCAGTTGAGAGTTATTTCTCAGACGATGAGTTCGTGTAGACGAAAGATTGTCTGTATGAACTTGTTGAGAAATTCTTGTCTAGAAGAATGTTGTTCTTTTCAATCACGATTTAGAGGCCTTTTATATTGCTGAATTGAAAACACCATGATCCCATGAAGTGTGACAGTTGCTGGAGTCAAAGAGTGGGGAAGTGAAAATCGTGTTGAAACCAGTTGCTCATCGTGCGGAGACTTGGTTAACTCTCCACCCACTACTTTGCTAACTCCTCCAACTGATTGCATGGATTGCCCACATTCTCATCGTGTGTATGAACACACGTGCCGTAGACCACCAGATCAAAACCCTAGAATATCCCCCCATGTAACACGATTGACATCTCGTGATTGTGGAGTCAGTTGCTGACTTTATGGGACGATAAGTCCTTGTGTTGCTGAGTTGAACATGACTTTGCAAATGTTCTGAGACTCATGAATTGAACATGTCTGTTGAGACAGAGGTATAATTATGTTGGTTGTTAAGGTGAGCAAATATTGCTCGTATGAGCAAATGTTGCTCGTTTGATAAATTGTTGAATGTTGATAATCAATATTCATGGACTGAACAAATATTAAATATTGATAGTTGAACCAATATTCATGGACTGAGCAAATGTTGAATATTGATAGTTGAACCAATATTCATGGACTGAGCAAATATTGCTCGTCTGAGCAAATGTTGCTCATTTGACGAATTATTGAATATTGATAGTTGAACCAATATTCATCAGTGCGAACAAATATTGTTCATCTGAGAGAATGTTGCTCATTTGATGAATTGTTGAATATTGATGGTTGAACCAATATTCCTTAGTCTGAGCAAATATTTCTCGTCTGAGCAAATGTTGCTCATTTAATGAAGTATTGGTAGCATGACCAAATAAATATTAAATTAAAATACTGGCGACCAAACGAAGTATAATTAATTACAGTGCTGATCATGGGATCAACATAAAATTTAGTGTTTGAATCTGGAATTATGAACCCTGAACTCAAAACCCTAATTTTAATCAATTGCTGAATTGATGATTTATTGAAAATCATTTATGAAATGAAGGAGGGACCGGATACATGGGATGATGAATTGACTATGTAGCACCTAAATGCTGAGGTGAGCAAATTATTAAAGTCTCTTGAAGACCAGTTGGTGAAAGGATGATTAAATGCTGGTTTAATCATTTGTTGCTGAAAAATAATGCTTATTTCAGCATCAGGTGTTAAAACCTAACTATGAAGAGATGAAAGACCGACTAAGGAATCATGAGACTGGCCGTGGTTGGTCATGGGATCGTTTGTTGATCATTTTTATGAAGTTCCAAGTTGTTTGGAAGAGGTTTTGGACCTAATACGTGCAATTGTGCAAATTAAGTCAAATCATGAAAAGTATATGGGACCGGCTCATTGCAAGCGAAAGAGCCAACCGTGGTCGGTCAAGGTAACGTGCTCACGTCACCAAAGTTTCCGCGTCTCAGTCCTGAGAATTTCTATATTTACTGGTGTGCTTGAGCAACATTTTGAGAAAATATGAAGAAATCAGAGATTTTTGCTGAAACCGTGAATACTTCATGAGATGAAGGAAAATAATAATAAAAAATGAAGGAATCATGAAGTGTGGGACCGGCTATGGCCACGGCATGGCCGGCCGGCCAAAGATCACGGTCCCAGGGTATTTTTCCTAATTTTACAATATTTTTCATGATTTTAGGGAAATATCATAAAATCAAGGAGTTTTCATGAGATGAGGGAAACATAAAAAATAATAATAACAAAATAAGGGGCGTGTGGGACCGGATAGGGCATGACCGGTCGTCTAGGTCCCGGTCCCACGAGTTTCCCTAATTTTATATTATTTTTCATGGGTTTAGGAAAATATCATGAAATCAGGGATTTTTCATGGGATGAGGGAAATAATAAAAATAATAAGGAACCATGAGGTGTGGGACCGGCCATGGCTAGGGCATGGCCGGCTGGATTGTGAGCTTGGTCCCACGACACCTTTCCTAATTTTTATTATTTCTTTGATACGAGGAAACACCATGAGACTGGGGAGTTTCCTTGAGACGAAGGAGATTTGCTCAAATGAAGGGATTTTCATGAGATCATGGAAAATAATAAAATACGATAAAATATAAAATTGGGCATGGGACTGGCCACGACACGACCGGCCGGCCGGTGGGCCCAGTTACCCAGCGCCTCGATTAATATATTATTATTCATTATTTTCTTCCTATTTTGCATAGGTTCATCGTTCCTTCGTGTTTTGGAATGCTCGTTTGTGCATTCAGGTGCTCGTTTGTGCATTATTACTGAGTACCCTTGCACCATTTTGGTCGGGGCTTACTCGAGAGCTTCTCAGATGCCCGCACGTTGAATATTTATCACTAACCCGTGGAATTATGCTGGGAAGAACCACAAATTGAAGTTACGAAATATTACGAAGAATCGTAGAATATTGTTGAATATTCATTTAACGATTAAAGATAATTAATTGATGGCTCTATACTAGCAGGCATGTTGTCTAGGAGCATTAATTATCTGAGAATAGAGAAATATGAGCTTTTTGAAACGTCATATGTCTTTTGTATAGTCAGGGAAAACCTTGTTGCATCCTGACGACGTTATTGCTCTATACTAGAAGGCAAGCTGTCTAGGAGCCGTCCAATCATAATGATTCTATACACATGTCTTTTATATAGTCAGGGAAAACCTTGTTACATTCTGAAGAC
The DNA here is from genome assembly GCF_003573695.1 of Papaver somniferum. Classification (NCBI taxonomy): domain Eukaryota; kingdom Viridiplantae; phylum Streptophyta; class Magnoliopsida; order Ranunculales; family Papaveraceae; genus Papaver; species Papaver somniferum. The sequence goes on from NC_039359.1 coordinate 7,773,727, forward strand.
GTTATCACTCTATACTAGCAGGCAATCTATCTAGGAGCCATCCAATCGTTCGATTCTATATAAAAGTGATTACTGAAATTGCTCAGTATTCATGAAATATGTCGTTGCCTCAGTTAAGAGACTGCATATTCATGTATGCTCTAAGAGAAGTATACTCAGTCAGAGACTCTCATGGCATGAGCTTTCATGCTTAGATAATAGACATGAGCCTCAATACTCAACTAATTATGGTTTTATGATTTTATCCTTTGTCGAAAATCCACCATCTGCACCAGGTAGTACTAGGTAGTCCTTACCTATGAGATAGAGATGCAACTCTACACAGGAGGGAACAAAAGTACACCTTTACCAAAGATGGAGAAAGTTTTGTGATTCAGGCTATTGATTCTCCTCTTGAAGGATCAAGCTTGATCACAGCCACTCAGGCTGAGCAGTTGTTGAATGCTAACACAAAGTTCATTCTCCTTGTGATCCGTTCTCTTGAAGAGGAGCCGAGTAGAGTATGTTTAGCATCCTTGACTGCTCAACAAGAAGGCGACCTAGAAAGGTTGAAGTTGAAATACAAGGATTTATTTTCTAATGTCACAGGGTTACCGCCAAAAAGGAGTGTGGAGCATGAAATCATTTTGATCGGGGAGAGTTCTCTGAATAATGTAGGTCTTTATCGCACGACCATCGAGGAATCTGATGAGGTCAAGAAACAAGTCCAGGAACTCCTAGAATTAGGAATAATAGTGCCAAGTGCTTCACCTTGTGGATCAGTGGTATTGTTGGTACCAAAGAAAGATAGAGGCTGGCGTATGTGTATTGATTATAGAGCATCGAACAAGATTACTATCAAGAATCATTATCCTCTACCTAGGATAGACGATGGATCAATTGGAAAAAGGTCGAGTATTTACAAAGTTGGATTTCAAATTCGGATACCACCAAATGAGAGTCCGAGAAGATGATACATGGAAGACTGCTTTCAAAACCAAACAAGGCTTGTTCGAATGGTTGGTGATGCCTTTTGGTTTGTGTAGCGCTCCAGCGACGTTTATGTGTTTGATGAATGATTTGTTACGACCTTTTATAGATGATTTTGTGATTGTACTTGGATGATATCCAAATATACAGCAAAACTTGGGAAGAGCATCTCGTTCACGTTGAGAAGGTGCTAAAAGTGTTACATGAAGGCCAGCTGAAGTTGAACGTAAAGAAATGTGAGTTTGGGAAGGAAGAGTTAGTGTATCTCGGTTTCATTGTTGGTGGTGGACAACGGAAGATTGATCCAAGTAAGGTTGAAGTGATCACTAAGTGGCCTAGACCTAGTACCGTAACTTAAATCAGAAGTTTATTAGGGGCTTGTACCTACTTGCGTAAGTTTATCCGGCATTTTTCAAATATTGCAGGACCATTGCATGGTTTGAAGGGAGCTAAGGCAAAGTTTGAATGGCAGCAAATCCATGAAGACGCTTTTCAGTTACTAAAAAGGAAGATTTCATAAGCACCGGTGTTGGTATTTCCTAACTTACAACGTACTTTTGAAGTTGAGACCGACGCTTCTAACTATGCATTGGGAGGAGTATTGTTACAAGATGGTAAACCAGTGGAGTACCATTCAGAATTTTTCTCAGGTGCTATTAAGAACTACGCACCTTATGACAAAGAATTTTATGCTTTATATCAATGTATCAAGCATTGGCGAGTGTATCTCTTAGGTAAATAAGTAGTGGTACATTAAGATCACAAACCATTGGAGTATCTACACGCTCAGACGAAACTACAACAAGCCCGACACATGAAGTGGATGTCTTACTTGATGAGTTTCAGCATTCTCATTAGCTACAAGAAGGGAGTAACAAATAAGTTGGCAGATACGTTGTCTCGTCCACCAGTCCGAGCATTATTGGTGGCCATGAGAATTCAGCCGATTGTTCCTCAAAAGTATGCAGAGGCATACGCATCTATCAAGGACTTCAAGAAGGTGTTAGAGGTGTAAAGAGTGGTTTTAAAGGCGAGTTTCAACTTCGAGATGGATTGTTATACAAAGGTCAGTTACTTTACATACCAGAAGATGTAGATCGTTTACAGTGATTGAGAGAGGCACACACTTCCCGAGATGCTAGACACTTTGGGATGAATAAAACTCTACACCTCCGACGATATGTATTTTGGCCAAAGATACAAGATGATGTGGCTTAGTTAGTTAGAGGGTGTAAGTTGTGTAGCACATCTAAACCTTCCAACAGGAAACGTGGGTTATATCTACCATTACCAGTACCATCAAGACCTTGGGAGAGTATTTCTATGGATTTTCTTGGTGGGTTACCAAAGACCAAGTCTGGTTATGATTACTTGTTCGTTGTGGTCGACCGATTCAGCAAGATGATTGCATTAATTCCATGTACAAAGACGGTAACGGGGGCCGGTGCTGCAAATGTCTTCTTTGAGCATGTGTGGAAGCATTTTGGTTTACCTACTTCGATTATTTCTGATAGGGATAGTCGATTCCTTAGTCATTTTTTGGATTCTTTATGAAAGATGATGGACACTAGGTTGAATAAGAGTACAGCTTTTCATCCACAAACAGACGGACAAACAGAAGTGGTCAACAGGACTATGGTTCACATGTTAAGGGGATATAATTCTAAGCATCCTAAAACTTGGGATGAGAGTTTACCATGTCTATAGTTTGCTTTCAATAGAGCAGTTCACAGTTCTTCGGGAAAATCTCCTTTCGAGACGTGCTATGGTTACTTACCACCTAGCCCTTTCGATCTAGTATTTTCTAGTGACACCTCAATGGGTGGGTGGGTGGGGTGGGGGTGGGGGGGGAAGGAAGGCAGTGAGCGACAAAAGGCACAAAAGTACTTGGAGAAGATATCTCAGATTCATGCAATTGTTGAAGCACAATTAAAGAAGTCACAAGCCAGATACAAAGCAAAGCATGACAAGCATTTTATGCCTTGTAATTTCGGTGTTGGTGACTTGGTATGGTTAAAGTAAGGTAAGGAACGACTGAAGGGGGAATGTAAGAATTTGAAGCCGTTGTGGTATGGACCGTTTCGTATTCTCGACCAGATTGGTGACAATGCCTTTCGCCTAGATCTGCCACCTTATCTAGGAATGTACTCAGTTATAAATGCCGAATACTTGAAGTTGTTTGAACCACCATTACTTGATGATGACGGCGATGATACTATGATCTTACCAAGAGCATAAGACTTATGGTTTGATAGAGAAGAACCACTCAAGGAAGACTGCATATTGGAGCGAAGAGTGACTAAAACACGACAAGGAGAGAAAGAAGCTTTTCTAATTGGAAGTAAAGGTCAAGTTCCTAGCAAGGCCAAGTGGTTTAACAAGGAAAAAGGGACTCTCGAGTTCCCTGACCTTCATTTTTAACTTTCACGGGATTTCAAGTTCTTAAAAGGGGGACCCATGATACAGGTGTATCCGTACTCCTTTAGGGAACTTAGTTTACCTCAAGCTAAGTTGAGGGAAGAATCCTATTCTAGGCAGGAATCCTTGTTTAGGCAGAATTCCTAGTTAGTGAAGAGTTTTGTTTTAGACAATACTCTTAGTTTAGGAAATATATTCCTAATAGAAGTCCTTGGTCGGCTGAGTACGATGAAGGCTATACATAAAGGGCTTTGGCTAATAGATAAGGAGATATACTAGGCATAGAAAACCTAGGAGAAGCTTGGAACAATACTTGTGCAAGCTAGCAAACAGTTTAAGGTTGATCCACTGTTTAGAGAGATTGTGAGCGTAACAAAGAGAGAATTGTAAGTTTTTTCTTGTTCATAATCTAGAGAAGATATTTTTCTTCGAATTACTACTTGTGTTATGTTTTCTAAGTTTGTCGTCTATTATTATCGCAAATTCCGCCTTTATAGTAATAGCTACCAAGATATAGAGATCAATACGTATCAATAACGTGCGTCCAAATGAGCTTTGTGTAGACTTTAGTAGGATTGTGGAGTGGGAAATAATGAATGATGAACAATACAGTCATATTAAAAAGTGGTTAGCATATTTAGAGAATGAACTAAAACTCGATGGATGGAGTTGTAAGAGAGTGTGTTAAAGGATAATAAAATAATAATTGAATTTTTTTTGTTAATTATAAAAAAAAAACTCTTGATACTTTTAAGATCTAGTAAACAGTTAATTTTTGATGATTTTATGACATTACGAAGCTTAGTTTGGATATAAGGGTAACTCTGATAACAGTCGTACTTACGGGGTGGTTTAGGCTTTTATGCATATCCTGAAACGTGGAATAACATGATTGCATTTGATATGAGATTTTTTTGTTCTTAACTGTGGTTTGAATATGATTGTAAGGTAATGTAATTCAAATTAATAACTCATGGTGGTTTGGGGATGATTGTTGTGAATTGCATTATTTACTGGCCACATTTATGGTGGTAGATGATGGCCTAATGGTAACATTTGATAGCTAAAGACTAGTTTTTGGTGGTGGTGGAAAATCGGCTCGTAGAAACTAAAAGCCTAATTAAAGGACATATATACTGGGCTTGACTTCCCTAATAAAAACAAGTATCTAATAGATTTCAAGTCTCTTTCGCTAAATTTCAATTTTGTCTGCTAAATATTATATTTTAATCACAACTTTTTTAAATTAAAAAAGAATGAATACGGTGCATACATCTATTGACCGTTGGTATTTTATGAGTTGGAACAACTGGCCTAAATCCTAAAAATCTGGTTAATTTAATTACCATATAGATGATATTATATTGTAATAAATTATCAAGTAAGGAAAGAAATCAGCGAATTCTCTTATTGTAATTAATAAATCCTATTTACATTTTGCTATTAAGCCCGTTATAAACTCATTGGACCAATCAAGCAACGAAAGAATAGAAGAAAAATAAAATCTGAAAAATAGAAAATTCCTCAAAGCAACAACGGATGTCCAATTTCACTTCTATTCGTATGGTTGTACCTCTCGTCTTCTGCTTGTTACTTATGGATTGTGTTTCTTACTCAGTTGAAGTTGTTGCAGGAAGCATTAGTGGTTAGTATATTTAGTTTCAAGAACTTAACATCTTGATATTATCCAAATGGATCCTTGTATTTATTTTATTAAAATAAAAGAGTTATTAGTGTACTTTTATGATTTGTTTTCGTTTTCTCTGCAATTTCTTGTAATCTGATATTGATATCTTGTTAGTCTCGGGCAATATAAAGTTTGATTCATAGTGATTAACTAAAATGACGAGAGTACGGAGTATACCACAATCTTTTCGATATCAACCTATATGACAGATACCTTGCGTGATCCAATATAGATTGTTAAGAAGATAACAATCATAAGGTATACACTTGGTATATAGTATCAGTTTGAAACGAACCTAACTATATGGGTCAAATCCAAGTGTTTGGATTAACATAGAAGTGCAATTATTTTATTATAACTAAAATAACAATTATAATGCGGAAAGTAAAGTTAAAGCACACAACAAGATTTTGTTAACAAGGAAACCACAAATGTAGAAAAACCCTGAGACCTAGTCCAGTTTTGAATACTCTGAAAATTAACCGATATACAAAGACTACTACCAACTTTGTGTAGTTGATACCAAATAAACTAACCCTAGTTACCCTCAATATCCCTGCGCCTTCAACCAATCTGGCCGACGTCCGCGATTCCTGAGATAAAATCTACTATCTTAATTAAGTTGTTTCACTAGTCGTGAAGAGTTCTTACACTCAACTCCTTTGGATGTATTCCGAAACAATAATTGACTAATATGTATCCGGGGACTGTTCAATCAATCTTAAAAAGTAAATCAAAGATTTTATTGAGTCAAACAAAGGCTCTTCCGTTTAATCTATAAACTCCTTTGTTCGGTTAGATCAACCAAGATCCAGATTATCAAGATAATCAGATCTAGGTTTATAATCTATCAGATTCAGATCATGAAGAAGACCACCAAATGATAGATTTTCGATCTATATGACTAGTAATAAAATGTCTATCAAAATATAAACAAATCTAAGTCAAATATCATCCAACTAAGTGTGTGCATGAAGTAAATCACAAAGATCATAAACCAATAAGAAATCTTCTTGTATTCAAATCTTAAATATCTTCAAAGTACCTGCACAAACAAACTCGATTCCACTTATGATCGATCATATGCAGAACGAAGTCTGTTAACAATGGATAATCACAAGTTTATCGTCAGATCTAAAGACCGATCTGAACTGCCGTTAATCCTAGATTTACTTTGTGTGACCTTATGTCATAAGAGAAGGTTGTTAGAGCATTGCTCGGTCGAACTCACAAGTGTTGTTATCTCAAGCTTGTTATAAAATTTAGTTCTAAAATTATTTCTTGATTTCTAGTCTAAAATTAGTTAAGTCTCGGTCTAGGATAGAGGTGAAAAAACGGGGGTCAAACAACACCACCCAATATTTCGCTTAGCAATCTGTATGGACAAACTCAAATATACTTTTAAGAGAATCAAAAAGACTCAATCAATTAAAAGTATATCAACGAGTTTATATCCCTCTTCTTGATTTGATTTACTCAAGCAAGAATTGCGAGTTCAAATCAAATACAAGGAATAACTTGGATGGTACCAAAGACCAATATCCAAGGATCAATCAATATCAATCAACAACCAAAGGTCGGATTTCCAATTGATTGATTCAAAAGCACAACCTGTATTATTTCAATTATATAAACAAATATAATGAGGAAATAGAAATAACACAGACACCATAAATTTTGTTAACGAGGAAACTGCAAATGCAAAAAAAACCCGGGACCTAGTCCAAATTGAACACACACTGTATTAAGCCGCTACAAACACTAGCCTACTCCAAGCTAACTTCGGACTGGACTGTAGTTGAACCCCAATCAATCTCCCACTGATCCAAGGTACAGTTGTACTCCCTACGCCTCTGATCCCGGCAGGATACTGCGCACTTGATTCCCTTAGCTGATCTCACCCGCAACTAAGAGTTGCTACGACCCAAAGTCGAAGACTTGACAATAAACAAATCTGACTCACACAGACAAGTATATCTAAGGATCAATCTGTCTCCCACAGATAAACCCTAAAAGGTTTTGTTCCGTCTTTTGATAAAAATCAAGGTGAACAGGAACCAATTGATAATCCGGTCTTATATTCCCGAAGAACAGCCTAGAGTTATCAATCACCTCACAACAATATTAATCGTATGGTAACGAAACAAGATGTTGCGGAATCACAAACAATGAGACGAAGATGTTTGTGATTACTTTTTATATCTTGCCTATCGGAGATATCAATCTCAAGCCAATCAATCTGATTGTACTCGTACGATGAAAGATGCAAGATCAGATCACACAACCACGATAAAAGTAGTATTGGTCTGGCTTCACAATCCCAATGAAGTCTTTAAGGCTTAGTTTGGTATTGCTGCGGCTTTTATAAGAGCACTTTTCTGTTGTGCGCTGTTGTGCTGTGCTGTGAAAAAAAAGCAGTTAGACGTTTGGTAAAATATTAATTAAAGTTAAAGCTGATTAAAAAAGCAATCAAAGTGTGTTTGGTAAAATATTTGATTCAACCATTATTGTTGTGACAAATGACAAAACAGACATACTTCTAAAAATAATTTTATTCAATTATTAATTTCTTTAACTATTAAAAAATAGATATATAAAATATTTAATTTAATAATTGTTACAATTATTATGATTGTTAAAAAAATATTTTACATAACCACTTATATATATATATATACTTTTCAAGCAAAATATGAAACTAAAATTAAGTAATTATTTAATATTAGCTTTTATTTTTGACAAATTAAATGAAATGGTATAATAAAATAATTTGAAAATAAAATAAGATAGTATTTAAAGATTAAAATATAAGAAATAAAAAATTAATTGTATATATATTTAAGGGTAATTTTTGTCATTTACAAAATAGAATAGAGACAAAAAGGATAAATCAAGCATTAAATTTTGGTGGGACCAAAGCTTATGCGTTTGAAGCTTTTAAAAGCTCCTCCTCCCCAGCTTTTAAAAGTCGAGGAATTTGGGAAGTTCTTTGGGTAAAAAGCACTTCTTTTTTTTTTTACCAAACACTAATTTCAAAAATTATTGGCATATATAGATTTTGAAAGTGCTTTTGGAAAAATAAAAGCATTACCGAACTCATCCTAAGTCGTTAACCTGGTTTTAGAAGAAGAAAATCAAAGGTTAAAGGAGAACCGACTCTATTATGCAAACTAGTATCACAGTGAGGTGTGGGGATTATTTTTGCACAGATACTAGAGTTCCCCTTATATAGTCTTTCAAATCAGGGTTTTCAATTGAGTTACCTTGGTAACAAAGCAATCAATATCCACCGTTAGATGAAAACCTGATTTAGATTCAAGCTAATATTTCTCAACCGTTAGATCGAAAACTTAGCTTGTTACACACACTTGACAATGCACGCTTCTAGGTTTGTTAACCGTACCCAAACGTATGCACTTGTTGGTTCAACAATAGTTAACCAAAAGGTTAGCCATATGAGCATTCCATATCAACCACGTTCTTCTTCACCATAACTAGTTCAAATGATTTCAAATGAACTAGTTAGAGAGTTGTTCAATTGCAAGGAAATCTCATGTACTAGACAAGACACAATTGAAGCAAAGATGATTTGATTCACTTGAATCAGTTCATGAACTTTTATAGCCACGGTTTGCAAACTGCATTCCTTAGTCTTTTTAAGTTTAAGTTCAGAAATCATCTTCAAATATATAACCTTCTCAAGTTTGCAGACTAGGTTCGCGGACTTAAGTTACCGGGCAGAGTTTACAAACTCCAGAAGAAATTCTCGGGTATGAGAACTTCGCCGGTTCGCGGACTGAGTTCCCGGACTTAGTTTCACGTAAGTAGTTTTCCAATCCAGCAGACATTCTCGGGTTTGAGAACTTCGGCAGTTCGCGGACTGAATTTGCGTACTTGACTCACGCCATTCTTCCGGTTCTCTTGATCAATAAAGTTCACAAACTTTGGTTCAAGCAATAGGACTTATACATAAATGTGTTTCCATAACAATGCTTATGTCCACCATTGGTTATGTGATCTAAACTCTCATTTCAATATTTGAAACATTCTTAGAGGATGTTATATAGTTGTTACACCATTTCTCGTCAAAGCAATTTTTAAGATGATTGAAACATATCATGACTTTCGTCACATGGTAAAGATAAACTTGGTTAAAGCGAAAAGCTTACAACTCATATTTCGAGATATAAATAGGCGAGGTATACTCGGTTCAAAATACCAAATGTGTATAATCACAGTCTATATATATAGCATACGACTTATTGTCTCAAAGAGTAGGAGATAGAGTAGATAGACTTTTGAGTGATATATAAATTCAAGTCTTCACATACCTTTTTGTCGAGAAGTTCCACCGGTTCCTTGAGTAGTTCTTCTACTTGTATGATGAATCGCCATGAAGTCCTTCAGCTCAACTATGCTTTCTATCCTAGTATGAGACTTAGATATAACAGACTAGAAATCAAGACTTATAGTTTTGATCACTAACATTGACAAACATGCTTGAGATAGCAACGCATGCGAGTTCGACCGAGCAATGCTCTAACAATCTCCCGCTTTGTCAATTTTACTGACAAAACTATCAATACATATGGAATACAAAAAAGATAAAGAAACTTTAGTAGCTCCTATTCCACATGTCTAATCTTCAACATTCCTCGAAATCTTCGTCACTTCCAAGTACTCCAATGATCCCAAAGGTTGTAAGTTTAGCATCACCGTTGTTGATGATCCGTAGCTATAACAATGAGAAAACATAGTTCTCGATCATTTTTATATAGTGTCATAGTATTATTACACAGCGTCAAAGTTCAATTGTATCATAACTTCAACAATAATACTATGGTGATATGTATCACTTCCCCTTAGTCAATACTCCATCTCACATGAAAACCACTCCTCCTTACACAATGATCCGAAAATCATATGTATTTGTAGTGTGAACTACATATTAATTCTCTCCTTTTTTGTCAATAAAATTGGCAAAGGTACAAGAACGAGATCATAATGAAATTTCCGAGAGAGACATTTCATGACAAAAAGAAAAAAATACATACCAACTAATTTAGATGCAATCATAAAGCCGAAGCTAAATGCATTCATCAAGGAGTTTAAAGATACAAGATATCCCTTCTAAAATTCCACAGCCGCACACCCCTCAAGATATGACCATTAAGCACAAGTTCAAAAGAACTCTCCCCCATTTGATGTCATTCCCGAAGGAACAACAAGAGTGACCATAATTTCGAAAGAAAAGAAGGATTTTTTATTGGACACAAAAAACCATGAGAATGATTTCCTATATCCAAAAACTCAATCAAATTAATCACAAGTAAACCCGTGATTAATTTAATCGGAATACGCAATCAAATTAAACACAAAAAGTGATCAATTCAATTGATTATGTTCAACATAAGAGAACTTATGGAGACACGAAAATACTCAACTAGATTAATTACAAGAGAACCCATAATTAATCTAATTGGAATACACAACCAAACTAATCACAAAAGTAATCAATTTAATTGTCATTTATTTTGCTCGACATAAGAAAACTTACGGAGCAATAACTAAATAACCAAACAAGATGATTAGTTTAGTTCAGTATGCTCGACAAAACATATCTCACGGAACAACAACTAAGCTAAAAAATCAACTTGGTTGTATAGCTCAACATAAAATATGTTACGGAGCCTCATAGTAATACATAAAATATGGATCAAGGATGATCAATACTGCGGAATACACAAGGATTCATTCTATTTTCCATCACTATTTGCATAACGATATTTAATAGACATAATCCTTGAAAACAAAAGATTTTAACCTATCTTCCATAAAATATTTGACAATATAGGCTTAACTTTTGTATTTGTCAAAAGTCTATTCATTCTTAAATCAATACGTGAATATCGACAACAAACGACTTTACTTTTGACAAGGTAATCTGCACTTCTTGTGGATTTAACACAGATAACATTTGAGTTAAAAACATAATCATCCAAACCATTGTGTCATAAAAAGTTATTACACCACAGAGTCATAAACTTTAAATCCAAAAAAGATAAGTTTAAACAGATAATACCAAAGAAAGATATAGATAAGAGATATCAGTCACTCCATCCATAATGATCTCTTTCAATTTCATAAAACTTCTCTAGCAACTCCGGAACAACATTTCCTACAAAATCTACTTGCTCTCTGAGAACCGCATTTTATTCTCGTTGTTCAGCAAGTTCTGCTCGAAGGCATGACAATTCTTCAGCAGCTGGAGTCCTAGGAGCTCTTGAGTCTACCCTGACTGTAGAGGGCCTCATCTTCTCAATGCTTGACATAGTCATCACAGTTGGTCCTCCAAGATCAGAGCCAAAGACAGAATATTAGAGTTAGCAAAAATTCTTGAAATGAGACAAGGGAAACCTGGTTTGTTTCCTGTGTTGTGTCTGACACTCATCATTTGATCAATGATAATTCTACAGAAGTCAATATTTCTCTCTTCAACAATGTAGTAGATGAACTCAGTAAGTCCCCTGGTCCAAGATTTGTTGTCGCAAGTACTGGGCATCATATTTAACACAATAAGTTGAGCTGCAACTTTGAGAAACAATCCTGCTCCTCTTACATAAAACTTACCATCATTATGAGAGAGGTTTTTATCAAAAAACCTGTTTGAAAACACTCCTAAGGAAAGTATACCAGGAGGGGGGTATCTATCACCACCTAGAGGCACACTTAGCAGGTTGGAGATGACAGAACGATTCACAGTAAAAATAATGCCTCCAACCATGGTTTTGAAAGAACAGAGAGCAGTGTCTTCATCATGAATATTAGCATAAAATGGAGCGACCATATCAATACGAACACTCCCTAAAGGTTTATGAATTATTCCCCAATTATGCTTATTGAAAAACCCGACCAAAGCCGGAACATCTAGTTTGGATGCATCATAGTACCCTTCACAGATGGGTGCTTTGTTTTTGAGCACTAGGTACAGTTCGCGAGCAGCAGGGTTGATGAACCCAACACCGATACTAGGGTCAAAGAAAGGTTCATCTCTAGCTTTTTGGCTTGAACTCCCTACATGCCTATTTTTTCTTCTATTCATTATTGCAAAAATACAAAAACAAAATCGAAAACTTACTTGGTTTACGAAGTGGTGCTAATGGTGAATTACAAACACGGACTTAGAAGAACAAACCGTTTTTGACCCAAGAAGCAGTGTCTTCTTCCGATCCCAATGGTACAATCTATTTAGCAAGAGTATTGGGAGAAGAAATCGACAGAGGGGGGAGAAGTATGCGAATTGTTGGTTCTTTTCTTTGAGTTCTCGAACTGAAGAAGAAGGTGAAGATAACGAGAAGAAGAAAAACTTCTTTTAGATGTCAAACAAATAACTTGTCACGTTCGAGTACTAGACTCGTTCATGAGACGGTTCCTGAATCCGTGTGTGAATCGCTCGTGTGTCAACTAAGGACATGTTTGGTATAAGGAGGACCATGAGTCTAACAATGTTTGCACATCATAACACCATGAGAGGGATTCTTTCCAACAACTCTTACATCTTGAAAAACTGAGACAATCCCAGAACACAATTGACATAAAACTATCTAAGAGCGTTATCAGAATTAAGGAATTTTTGAAGATCTGATTTCTCTTTTTCCATCTTATCAGAAATTTTTCTTGAAAATAGTTTTGTCTGAAACCATCTTGAAAATACATATCAGGAATTGGGCAAAGACAAAATTTATGTGTAACAAGGTATTCATTTGACTGAGATTTAGACTCCTCTTGAACCAAGACTTGCAAGTTAGAATATCCCAGATGAGAAGTACAACTCTCATTGATAATTGAATCAATGACAACCTCCACAAAAATATTATTTGTCATAGCTTGGTTTAGCCTCGCAAGAGATTCTTGCTCATTCTGGATAAACATATCAACATCAGAAGACAGGCTTTCAAGTTTCTTTTCAATTTCAGAAAAGACTTCAAGGGATTTTAAACCTGGTGAGGTCTGGACAGGATTTCTTTTACGGATTTAATTATAGAAGAAGATTCTAGAATCCCTGGATCTGGTGGTGCATTTATTGAGATAGCACATCTGTCCATAGAGTCAGATTTCTACAAACACAGACTTGTAAGGTCTTGAACGTGTTTGCCTGCTCTGATACCAATTGAAAAAACGGGGGTCTGACAACACCACCAAATATTTCGCTTAAAAATCTGTATGGATAAACTCAAATATAATTTTAAGAGAATAAACAAGACTCAATCAAATAAAAGTATATCAACGAGTTTATATCTCCCTTCTTGATTTTATTTACTCAAGCAAGAACTGCGAGTTCAAATCAAATACAAGGAATAACTTGGATGACACCAAAGACAAATATCCAAGGATCAATCAATATCTATCAACATCCAAAGGTCGGATTTCCAATTGATTGATTCAAACGCACAACCTGTATTATTTCAGTTATATAAACAAATATAATGCAGAAATAGAAATAACACAGACGCCAGAAATTTTGTTAACGAGGAAACCGCAAATGCAGAAATACCCCGGGACCTAGTCCAGATTGAACACACACTGTATTAAGCCGCTACAGACACTAGCCTACTCCAAGCTAACTTCGGACTGGACTGTAGTTGAACCCCAATCAGTCTCCCACTGATCCAAGGTATAATTGTACTCCCTACGCCTTTGATCCCAACATGATATTGCGCACTTGATTCCCTTAGCTGATCTCACCCACAACTAAGAGTTTCCACGAACCAAAGGCGAAGACTTGACAATAAACAAATCTGTTTCACACAGACAAGTCTATCAAAGGATCAATCTATCTCCCACAGATAAACCTTAAAAGGTTTTGTTCCGTATTTTGATAATAATCAAGGTGAACATGAAACAATTGATAATCTGGTCTTATATTCCCGAAGAGCAACCTAGAGTTATCAATCACCTCACAACAATCTTAATCTTATGGTAGCGAAACAAGATGTCGCGGAATCACAAACAATGAGACGAAGATGTTTGTGATTACTTTTTATATCTTGCCTATCGGAGATGTCAATCTCAAGCCAATCAATCTGATTGTACTCGTACGATAGAAGATGCAAAATCAGATCACACAACTATGATAAAAGTATTATCGGTCTGGCTTCACAATCCCAAAGGTTAACCTGGGTTTAGAAGAAGAAAACCAAAGGTTAAAGGAGAACCGACTCTAGTATGCAAACTAGTAACACACGTAAGGTGTGGGGATTAGTTTTGCACAGATACTAGAGTTCCCCTTATATAGTCTTTCAAATCAGGGTTTGCAATTAAGTTACCTTGGTAATCAATATCCACCGTTAGATGAAAACCTGATTTAGATTCAAGCTAATATTTCTCAACCTTAGATCGAAAACTTAGCTTGTTACACACACTTGACAATGCACGCTTCTATGTTTGTTAACCGTATGCACTTGTTGGTTCAACAATAGTCAATAGGTTATCCATATGAGCATTCCATATCAACCACGTTCTTCTTCACCATAACTAGTTCAAATGATTTCAAATGAACTAGTTAGAGAGTTGTTCAATTGCAAGGAAATCTCATGTACTACACAAGACACAATTGAAGCAAAGATGATTTGATTCACTTGAATTGGTTCATGAACTTTTATATCCACGGTTTGCAAACTGCATTCCTTAGTCTTTTTAAGTTTAAGTTCAGAAATCATCTTCAAATATATAACCTTCTTAAGTTTGCAGACTAGGTTCGCGGACTTAAGTTACCGGGCAGAGTTTACAAACTCCAGAAGAAATTCTCGGGTATGAGAACTTCACCGGTTCGCGGAATGAGTTCCCGGACTTAGTTTCACACAAGTAGTTTCCCAACTTCAGTAGAAATTCTCGGGTTTGACAACTTTTGCAGTTCGCGGACTTGGCTCACGCCATTCTTCCGGTTCTCTTGATCAACAAAGTTCGCAAACTTTGGTTCAAGGAATAGGACTTATACATAAATGTGTTTCCACAACAATGCTTATGTCCACCATTGGTTATGTAATCCAAACTCTCATTTCAACCATCGAAACTTTCTTAGAGGATGTTATATAGTTGTTACACCATTTCTCGTCAAAGCAATTTTCAAGATGATTGAAACATATCATGACTTTCGTCACATGGTAAAGATAAACTTGGTTAAAGCGAAAAGCTTACCAACTCATATTTCGAGATATAGATAGGCGAGGTATACTCGGCTCGAAATACCAAATGTGTATAATCACAGTCTATATATATAGCATACAACTTCTTGTCTCAAAGAGTAGGAGATAGAGTAGATAGACTTTTGAGTGATAGATAAGTTCAAGTCTTCACATACATTTTTGTCGAGAAGTTCCACCAGTTCCTTGAGTAGTTCTTATACTTGTATGATGAATCGCCATGAAGTCCTTGAGCTCAAATACACTTTCTATCCTAGCCCGAGACTTAGCCATAACAGATTAGAAATCAAGACTTATAGTTTTGATCACTAACATTGACAAACATGCTTGAGATAACAACGCATGCGAGTTTGACCGAGCAATGCTCTAACAAGAGGTAGTTGACAAACGAACCAGTCATCATTTGCGTTCTACCTTTTGAAGGCGAAGATCAACCGAACCTTTTGAAGAACTTCATCAAAAAAAGGCAAGTGAAGACTGAACCACCTATTTCTCATGTAGTATTCACTTTATCCTTGAGATGTTTATCGCGTAACTAATTAGACTAGCTTTCATAGACAAGAATTTAGAGTCGAGAACTAATTATTTAGTTTATGAATTTCTCGAAATATAATGCCTATGCTTAATGAACATTTGTTCATACTTGATCAATTTCGGTGGAGAACAATTTATTGTTCGGAACCAAATCATGATTCAAGTATATCATTCGAAAATATCCTAGAACAGTGATATGTGTCATTGATGTTATTCGGGAATGTTTCGAATTGATTTAGGGAAATATAGAACTACTATATTCGGAATACAAGACAGTGTTATCAGTCTTACAAACTGAGAAAATTGTTATATGTTTGAAGTCGTATTACATGTACTCTTACACGTAGCAGAGTAGTTATATATCGACTTACAAATTTGTGTGATACGCATATTCGTATGCATATCATGGGAAAATCTATTTGTTTCATGATCCGGATAGGTATGTATATTCGTATACAAAAAAAATTGGAACTGTGGTAAGGGAACCGATTTTAAGTATTTAAAACGGTATGCGAACCAATACAGTTTTATGTTCCTGAACCACTTTAGTACCCAAACCGGTACGCAAACTGAAAAGGTTATGTGAACTCCGGAACCGTAAAATCTTAAGGTTCCCAAACCATTTTGCAAACTGAAAAAGTTTTTTCAACTCCGGAACTCAGTTTTGCACCTAAAGTTTGAAAACCGGTACATGAACTGAATTTTTTTTGTCAAATCCGGAACTCGGCTTTGCTCATAAGTTTGCAAACCGGTCCGCATACCATGACTCAGCCGATTCACGAACGACTCATGTATTTGTACCTTGTGCATTTACCAACTATGTCGATTACGATTCAATTGCGATTAAGTTATTTATATGAGATGATTTGCATTTGATCAATTCTCTATTAAAACACTAGACTCATTTGATCACATAATTATGACTCAAGATCAGTGTCTTTGTGTTCAAGAAAGTGAGTGTTAAGCTTTTAAGTTCAAACCGGCTAGTTTCGGCTAACCATGTTGGACATAGTATTTGTACACGGTTCAGTTATAGTTTACCTAACCAGAGTGTATATTATTTATGTGAAGTTTTCATATAACGGTGAATACTATTTCCCTGGCTTAAACCTAAAGCAACCTATGCTTTGAATTTCTATATAAGAGGAACTCTTGCCAACTGGGATTTTTGAATCCTGACACTACTTTTTTGTGTGTCCTAGATGTATCTAGAGTCGTCCTCTCTAGAAACTTTAGGGTTTAGCAACTATCAAAGACTTCATTGGGATTCATGAAGCCAGGTCCAGTTATCTTTTATCTTGATAACTTGAGTATCCTGATCTTATTCGATTATTGATTTATCACTTGAACAAGATAAATAGAAATCACAAAGTTTTATTCGTCTCAACTTTGTGGTTCCGCAAGTTTTTTTTTTTGAAGCATGTTCCGCAAATTTTATACTTGTAAGGTGAATAATAATCTAAGTTGCACTTTGGGTTGCATAAGTCCGAATTTTGAGGATAGCTAGACTTCTGTCAAATTGCTATTGATTTCCATCATCTTGATCCTACGTTTGATCTGATCATCCGTTTCGATCGTAAATCAGGAAATCAATTATATAGGCTTAATCTGTGGGAGGAATATTTGGTTTAAAGTCTTCAATTGAGTTGATGCAACTCTTAGTTGGTGTGACGTCATCTAAGGGAATCAGTTGCACAGATTCCTACTGGGATTCAAAAGGCGTAAGGAGCGCGACTATACATAAATATATGTGAGACTGAGTTAGGGCTCAACAACATTCCGAAAACGAAGTTAATTGGTAGTAGTCTAGTGTCTGTAGCAGCTTAATACAGTTTGGTGTTCAATCTGGACTAGGTCTCGGGGTTTTTCTGCATTTGCAGTTTCCTCGTTAACAAAATTTATGGTGTCTGTGTTATTTCTTTTTCCACATTATATTGGTTATCTTTATAATTGAAATATCACAAGTTTTGCGTTGATCAATCAGAGCAGATACGTCCGACCTAGTTTTGTTGGATACGACTTGATTGATCCTTGGACATTGGTCTTTGGTACCGTTCAAGAACTCTCTTTGTCATTAGGTTGACGAATTCAATTCTATAAACATTATAATCACAAGAGAGATAGAGACACTTTCTTTAACTCCCGGAGTTATGTTGAGTTTGTCCATACATATTGCCTATAAAAAAAGTTGGTGGTGTATTTCGGTACCCCCAGTGTTTTCAAAGGTTCTCAAGAATAATCAAACTAGGTGAAATCAAGGTTTAACCACCATTAGTCAATCAAATCAATAACTGAAAACTAAAAATAATGCAAAGTCTAGTTTCCCACAAAGGTACTATCTAAACCCTTCTTGATCCTACAAAATTCTTTAAACTAGTGGACGGAAGAAATTTCGCCAAATTAGGTTACTCTCCTCTCCAAGATAATATTACAAATAAATACTATTAATCGGCTACCACATTGACCACAAAATGAAATGCATGTGTCAGGATAAGTTTGTAAAAAAACGAACTTCAATATTTATAGACCAAGGTAGATTGGACACCAAGGAATTTCCATAACCGAAAATATCAAAAGATATGCACTAAGCACCAATTTTCGATTTTTTCTAATTCCAACTAATATACTGGAATCCCTCGTGGAGGACAACTCAATATTAGCTAGTATACAAGTATACTTTACTAATATATCTTCTAGAGATATGTTGTACTTGCTGGAAAATAAAACATATAAATTGGAAAATCTCAATAAAAATATTCTCAAACATTTCAGTTTGAGATCTCACCTTGAGTATCAAGGAATATCTTTGAATGATAAAAGATAATATTTTAACTCATTTCAAATTACTCACTATGTCGACATCTTCAACTTTTTTTAATAGCAAATCATATTCCGATATTCACAAAACTCTAAAGTGTATGCAAAACTGGAAATATAAGTTTATCTGTTGGGACCGAGCCTGCAAGAGATCCCCAATAGGGTTTGGTCTTGCTATAGATCCCCAAGGCAGGGATCAGTCCTGTTATAGATCCCCAAACAGGAATCAAACCACCAATCTCATTGATTCATTTATACTGCGAAACCAGTTTCGCAAGTCTACTTTCTTAAACTCATGTAGTTAATGATGCGCGTAATTAGTGCAACAAACTAAATCACTTATTTCCACACAATTAACTGATAATATAATGGAAGCAAGGATCGTTCCCACGAAGAGCAGTGAGTTTTTAGTTGTCAAAGGTCACAATGGGGGGGTTCTGTTTTTAGGTTGAATATAAAGCAAAATAAATAACAAAGCAATTGATAAAGATGTAATCAAGTATGAGGAGTACGATCGAGAAATTCTTCCTCGTTACTAAACATTCATCAAAGTAATATAATTATCTATTCGTCATAAATCACGGATTATCACCAACCATAAAATAACATCTAGATCAGTTTATTCCCAAAATTCCTTTTACCGCTGGATACGGAAGTTCTCGCCTACCATATTTTATTTTTCTAAACCACCCAGAAGTAGATCACCCTAGATGTAACCTAGTCAAACGCATTAAGGTCTGTGAATTAAGGTCAATCCTAGCAGTTAAACTCTTAGATCAAGGTCCACTTACTAGTGTTATCTTTATTCGCAGTTGCTCCACATAATCCCTCTGCAAGGTCTCACGACTTCTACTTTTGTATTGGTTGTTCGACTATTACACTTATCTCAAAACTTTTACTAGCAATAGATCAATCAACCAATCAAAATAGATTCATATATTAAATCAAATCATGTTTAGAACTGAATTCATCCTCAATCAAATAGGAGTTCGGAAACTCGTGGATTTAGTGAAACCCATGATATACACATGAAATAATCAAAGATAAATAGATTCGGTGATGGAAGAACCCAGAACCCTAGCTTTCGCTCCTTGTCTTCTTTTTTCCGCTTCAGTATCTTGATAAAATCTCTGTCTGGAATTCTCTTGAAAAGTATTTGGAAGTCTCCTTGAATATACCTAAGAATATTAGGGTTTGAGAAAACTTTGGAACTAAGAAATCCAATTTTGGAAAGTATTTTCGTCACTTTTTTGAGGTAGGGATCGGTTCTACCCTAGGGATTGGTCCCTACTTGATCCCGAACCGCTTTACCCATAACTTTTGCGTACGAACTCGGAATGACCTTATTATTTTTGCGTTCTTTTTCTCTCTTCATTATCTACGATATAGAGTTGAATAATCCTGAATTTGGTCGAGTTCCTCCTGTTCCTTAGTCCACACTCACATTTATGTTCGTTTCAGTACTCTTTTCGCTCATTTTGGATGATTCTACCTAAATAATACATACAAATGAAAACAAGAGTAATACAAGGTATATTGAAATAAATATAGCAAATAAAGCATATGATTGATAAACAAAGTATAGTAAATTATGCACTTATCAAATTCCCTCACACTTAGTTTTTGCTAGTCCTCGAGCAAACTACCCAACTTAAACTAAATCCTCATTCACTTTCGCTAGAATTAAAGTTACACTTGGCATGTGAAACAAGCCTTTAAACCGCTGGTGACCCTAGTGGACGAGTTGTAACCTCGTTAGGTTGTACAATAGGTATACCCACAAAACCTACTCCTAGCCACAAAATAACAGTTAAGGACCGACACTGAGCAAGCTAAATAAATAGCCTATAAATGTTTTTTTAGCTATCAATATCCCACATGAATTCCAATTATCGCACATAAGCAATTTATTTCGTGTGAAATTCATAAAAATAAGCAAACTCTACTCAGATTTTTGTTGATATATACTTGATGTAATGTCTTTCGATATTATGCACAGTACTCACGTATCTATTCATAAAATATACAGAAAATGTATATGAAACTTGAATCACATGGATAGATAAGAGAATGGATGGAAACGTGAAGTGTGCAAATGTTGTCTAAGGTAAAAGATGTCACCCACATTATTTGCATGAATTGTCACAGTTCGGTTTCAGACTTGTATTACATACAAGTGTATACCTTGTGGTTGTCATCTTCTTGACAATCTTTGTTTATATTATATCACACAAGTTATATGTCATAAGCTTGATACCGAAAAGGTTGTGGTGCGCTCGGTACCCTCATCATTTCAATTGGTATCAGATCAGGAAACACGAAAAGATCTAACAATCTGTGTTTAGTCCGATCCAACCTATAAGAGAATGAATTGGGGTTCACTTGAATCGAGTTCAGTTAACGTACCGCCAATATTTGATGGGACTAACTATTTGTGGTGGAAATATGCTATGAGATCTTTTTTTCAATCACTGGATTTTAATACTTGATTATTAGTCGTTGATGGGTATGATCGTCCGAAAGTGCAAAATTCAGAATCTGATTTTAAATGCTTAGTCGCATACTCAAGTGAAGAAGAGGCTCTCGCCAAAAAAAATTCAGATGGTTTGAATGCTAAAATACATGCACCAATCCGAGATTTACAACATCATGTGCATACATGTGAGACCTCTAAAGAAACATAGGATTATTTTAGAACTGTGTTCGAAGGTAACTCCTCTGAGAATGAAGTTAGACATCAAAGTCTTACTTATGATTAGGAAAACCTTCGTATGGCATGATGAAGAAGAAGCTGAATTAAATCATCATTTAACTCTCATTACAAGAGTTTAAAAAGCTAACGAGGCATCGAAAGAGAGGTCGCCATGTATCATCTAGTAATCAACTACCTGTCACAAAAAATGAAGATACGTGGAATGATAATGATGATATTCCTCAATGCTACAATTGTCAAGGCTCTGGTCATATTTGTCCAGACTTTCCTATTTAGGATATTCCATGGAAGAGAAATGTATATACTGCAACTTTTGACTATTCTTCTAGCGAGAATAATCAAGATTGTAAGACAGATTTGTTGCAACCATTATAGAAAAATAAAATCCTCATTTGTGGTCAACATTAATTAAATACATAGGATGAGTTCAACTCTAAGGGATTTTCACAAAAAATTCTTTGTCAAGATAGAAAGGTTCAGTCCTTGGAATTTGAGATTGAAATAATAAAATCTTTACTCGATCTAGTAAGTTTAAGTTATCTAAGTGACAAGGAAGCGTTTAATAAGAGACTTGTGAAATCCGAACTCTCTCTAGATTCTGAAAAAGAAACGTGTGTTTAAACTTATCAATAACATTGATAGTTTCATGACGAAATTAGGAAACCGAAAGTAGTGAATTCTAAATTAAGGAACACTCATGGCTACTCCTTTAGATCAACCCAATATGTCTCTAGCAAGCCAGAGATACACTCCATGAAAATGATGGATAATTTTACCAAATATAAGGATTGTATTCAGAATATGTATGTACCTTGCTTTCAATGTAAACAGTGTGGATATCATAAGAAACAA
Organism: Papaver somniferum; assembly: GCF_003573695.1. Lineage (NCBI taxonomy): Eukaryota > Viridiplantae > Streptophyta > Magnoliopsida > Ranunculales > Papaveraceae > Papaver > Papaver somniferum. The sequence goes on from NC_039359.1 coordinate 7,795,919, forward strand.
TGTCTCTACAAGTCACAGAATTGTAGATACAATTTAGAAAGAGGTTCATATCATTCATTCAGTAAAACTGAATCGAAAAATCTATCGATGTCCCGATCCAATATTAACTAAAATGCAAAGACGGATCAAGTGAGAAACACTGAAACCTGATCTTGTCTCGAAGCTAAGAAAAGAACTCAAAAATTCAGGCATAAATAATTCTCAGATTGAGGGGATCTGTGAAGAAGCAATAGTTTCTAAAGACAAGTTAATCAACAATCGAAAATCTAAGTCTCATGATAAATTAACCTAGTTGTTATGATGATATAGTCTTATCGTTTATTTTCGGTAAGTGATAAGGATTTTTGTGTAAATATGTAAAGGATTTTTCGAAATTCTTTTGGTAAATATTGTTGAATAACTACTTTCGAATTAGTTGAATAGATAAAAGATATATTCCTGTAATATATTCTCTTTCTAGAAATTTGAGATAATTATATTACTTAAACAGAGAAATGAAAGTAACATTTCATAGAGAATTGACATCATATCTACCTCTAGTTGTAATTCTCATAAACTTGAAAATGTCTTGACCATATTGTTTCCTAATGAGAAACTTCGTCTGGAATCATCTTATAGTGAATCAAATCCTGCTCCAGATCTAAGCAATGATGTTCCTTGGGGAGATCTGTCGTCTCTTAATGATAATCACATTAAGATTCTTTCACTAAAATTAGATTTGATTTTATGCGAGGTTCAAAACATGAAAAAAGATTTGCAAAGAGAAGTAAATGAAGTAAATGATTATATTGTAAGTCTTGAATCAAGATTGGTAATTTCATTGAAGAAGATTAGAACCCCTTGGGGTCTGAGGAACTTACTCCGGAATCACTCGAAAACCCCTAAAGATTATAGGTGGTTCTTTGTAATTTTTCTTAGACTGAATAAAGTTTATTCAAACTATCAATAAAAGTAGTTTTCCTGAATCTATTTTTTTGATAGCCATTATTTGTGATTCTTATGTCTCTTTGCATGCGGCTTATGATATTTACTTTCGGTTTTTATTAACCATATTGTTTCGATCTCATAATATGTTATCTCTTATAATTTTGTGACTTTTGATTTAGCAGATTTCAAATCTAACCTATTGGTTTGCTTTATCAAATAATCATAAGTAGATTTTGATTAAACTCATGTGAGAAGTCACAATTATATTATTATCAATTTATGTTTCATAAGTTGTGTATTTAGTATACATATGACTTTCGGTTTTAGCTTTTTTACTTTAGCACGTAATAGCTAAGATCGCATCGAACTTTCTCGGGTAAAGGTTGTCTCTTTTTATTGTTATTTTGTCTTGCAGGGAATAACAAAACAAAGGGGGAGAGTTTTATTTTGAACTAACGCTAAAAGTCATATCTTTGTGGGGTGAATGGTTGTGGAAACCGATGGAAGACTTATTTTGATAATCTATTTCCTGATATGAAAACTTGATCAATTCTAATCTTCGTTTGTCATATCGAAATAAGGTAACAATTTTTTGTTAGTCTAATCGTTTTCCTGTTAAGAAAAGCAGATTTAATTCCTATACTTGCTTTCGCTTAACAAAATATGGTATAATTGTTTTGGTACAATTATTTCCGGTTAAGAAAAACAAAATCGATTCTGATTTTTGTTTTTGCTTAACAAAAGGAGGTTCAATTGCTTAGGTCCAATTGATTCCTAATAAGAAAAACTAAGTTAATTCTGATTTTAGTTTAGGCTAATCAAAATAAGTTAAGATTATTTAACTCTAATCGATCATGATAAGAAAACTAGTTATCTAACCTAGTTTAGACTTATCAAAAATAAGGTATAGTTATTTCTGAATAGTTGGATCCTGATAAGTAAGTAGATTAATTTTGATCTTAGTTCGATTTATAAAATTAAAGAGAGAATTATAATTATTAGTTCGGGTAATTGTTTCCTTGGTAAGAGGCTAAAGAAAATTACTTAGGTAGTTTTGGTCTTCGTGATGTTTATCAAAAGTGGTATGTTAAAGCTTTGTGCTTAACTCTTATACGTTATCGAGTTATTAAGAACTTGTAAGATCCTTTCAGATTACTAGTGTATTTTTTTGTTTCTTTGTCATTTATGTGACAAAAAGGGGAGAAATATACGGAGTATATGTATGGTGATTTATAATTACTGAGAAGGGATATATGTGTCAAAAAGTATATATCTAACGAAAGAGTAAAGCATTTAACTAAGGGGGAAAAAATATCACCACATGCTGTGTAGTATTACATACTACAAAAGGGAATAACAAATATGTATACCTAGATTTTCTTTAGGGGGATTAAAGCTTTTTGTTATTCAAATGCTTCAACAACGACATTTATTTTTGGAATCAAGTGTATAAAGAATGAGTTAAGAGAATGTTAAATGATGTAATATCTTTATCTTTTTATTCTTGTATTCTCCATATGTATTAGAGTTTGTCACTAAAATTGACAAATGGGAAATTATTAGAGCATTGCTCGGTTTAACCCGCCAAGCGTTGTATGTCAAGTTTGTTTGTCATATTTTAGTTCCAAAACTCAAGGTCACTTGATTAGATTACTAGATTCAACTTCGTTAGGTTAGACTAGGAAGTCTAGAAATGTTGAGACATACAAGTATTACTTTGAAGAACCTGGAGAATCTGAAGATGTATCAATATCAAACAACACATTGTCCTTTTGTTTGAGGCTAGTATTAGAGACTTAATCATTTCATTATGATCAACGTGTCAAAGGATAATATACAAGTTGTATTACAACGGTTGTATATTGAATTACAAAGTATAACTCTTATCTTTTGAACATCGTAATTGCGACAAAGATATCTTTGTAAGTTGTTACTAGATTGTGTATTGAACTTAGATTGATCCCTTACCTGAAAAACTATGTTTAACTAATAAGTACATAATTTACTATACTTTTGTTAATTTATTATATGCTTGTATTTGTTGTATTTCTTGCAATATACCTTGTATTACTCTTGTTTTCTTTTGTTTGTCTTATTAAGGTAGAATCATCTGAAAGGGGTGCAAAGAGTGTTGAAATGGACATAAACGTGAACGTGGACTAAGGACCAGAAGGAACTCGACCAAATTCAGGAGTATTCAACTATATATTATAGATATGAAGAGATGAAATGAACGTAAAAACAATGAGGCCATTCCGAGTTCGTATGCAAAATATATGGGCAAAACAGTATGGGATCAAGTAGGACCAATCTCTATTTATGTTAGGAAATAGGGTAACTGATACCTACCTCAAATAAGTGACCAAAATATTTGCCACACTTGTATTTCTTAGTTCCAAAGTTTTCTCAAACCCTAATATTCTTAGGGATATTTAAGGAGACTTCCAAATACTTTTCAAGAGAGTTTCGAACAGAGATTTTATCAAGACATCGAAGTGGAGAAACGAAGACAGCGTGAAAGCTAGGGTTTTGGGTTCTTCCATCACCGAATATATTTCTTTTTGATTATTTCATATGTATATCATGGGTTTCACCAAATTCATGAGTAGCTAAACTCCTATTTGATTGAAGATGAATTCTAAGTTCTAAACATGATTTGATTTAATATATGAATCTATTTTGAATTCTTCACAAGATTATCGATTGTTTTTATTGTTATTATTGTTTATGATTGATTGATTGATGGTTTATTATTCATACTAAATTGGTTAATTGATTGATCTATTGTTATTAAAAGTTGTGAGATGAGTGTAATAATCGAACAACCAATACACAAGTAGAAATCGTGAGACCTTCCAGAGGGATTCTGTGGAGCAATCACGAATAATTATAGTCATTGTGAATAGTTATACCAAGATACATAACCTGAGTTAAGATGGGTTTTACCATTTCACACATATTGGTCATCCAAAGATTTGCAATGAATAGATGGACCAATAAGCCTATTGATTTCCTTTTCGATTCACGAAATAAGTTCATGAATGTACTTCTTTTAAACAAATGTAAAACATTGTTTCCTAGGATGAAATCTTCAACATAACCCATTCACATAATCACAACACTATATGAAAGATTATGTCGATGTCATATCTGCGAAGTTCAAAAGATAAGCGTTATACTTCGTAGTCTAATTCCTTAATACTATGATCATACTATTATGATCATGCCACATCACTAGAGTATTATACACAATATGTACGTGCAGATGGTGGATTTTCGACAAAAGCTAAAATCGGAAATCCATAATTGTAGTACTCCTGATCCAGCAATCAGATGAGTATTGAGACTCATGTCTCTCATTGAAAGCATGAAATCTCGTGCCACAAGAATCTCTGACTGAGAATTTTATATCTCAGAGTATATGTGTATATGCAGTCTCTTAGCTGAGGCAACGTCATATCTTATAAATACTGAGCAATTTCAATAATTAATTCTATATAGAATCGAACGATTGGACGACTCCTAGACAACTTGCCTGCTAGTATAGAGCAACAACGCCTTCAGGATACAACAATGTTTTCCCTGACTATATAAAAGAAATATGACGTTTCAACAAGCTCATATCTCTCAATTCTCAGATAATTAATGCTCCTAGACAGCATGCCTGCTAGTATAAAGCGATCAATTAATTATTTCTAATCGTTAACTGAATGTTCAACAATATTCTACGATTCTTTGTAATATTTCGTCACTTCAATTCGTCGTTCTTACCAGTAGAATTCCACGATTTAGTGATAAATGTTCAACGTACGGGCATCTGAGCAGTTATCGAGTAAGCCCCGACTAAAACGGTGCAAGTGTACTCAGCAATAATGCACAAACGAGCATTCCAAAACACGAAGGAACGATGAACCTGTGCAAAATGGGATGAAAAATAATAATAATAAAATATTAGCAAAGGCGCTAGGGCACTGGGCTCACTGGCCAGCCAGTCCCACGCCTAATTTCATATTTTATCATGTTTATTATTTTTCCCTGATCTCATGAAATTTTTTTCACTTGAGCAAATCTCCTTCGTCTCAAGGAAACTCCCTAATCTCATGGTGTTTCCTCATGTCAAAGAAATAATAAGAATAAGGAAAGGTGTCATGGGACCGAGATTGCTAGCCGACCGGCCATGCCCTAGTCGTGGTCGGTCCCACACCTCATGGTTCCTTATTATTTTATTATTTCCCTCATCTCATGAAAATTCCCTGATTTCATGATATTTTCCTAAACTCATGAAAATTATGTAAAATTAGGGAGAAAACGCACGGGGCCGGGCTCATTGGCCGGCCGACCATGCCCTAGCCGTGGCCGGTCCCACACGCTCTTGTCTCATTACTTTAATATTATTTGTTTCCCTCATCACATGGAAACTCCTTCACTTCAAGGAAAAATCTTAGTTTCAACAAACTCCTTGATTTCATGATATTTCCCTATAGTCATGAAAACAATATAAAATTAGGGAAAGTGCCATAGGACCGTGCTCATTGGCCGGCCGATCATGCCTTAGCCATAGCCGGTCCCACACTTCATGAATCCCTATTTTATTATTATTATTTCAATAATCTCATGGAAATTCCTTGATCTCATGAAATTCCTCAGTTTTATGGTATTTCACTCACATCAGGGAAAATACATAAAATTGCATAAAATTGGTAAAGGTGTTGCGGGACCGAGCTTGCTAGCCGTCCGGCCATGTCCTAGCCGTGGACGGTCCCACACCTTGCAATTTCCTATTTTATTAATTATTTTTCATCATCTCATGAAGATTCCCCAGTTTCAGCAAAACCCTGAATCCTTCATATTTTCTCAAAATGTTGCTTAAACGCGCATCAGAAAATATCGAACGGACATTATGGTGACACAGTCATGTCTCCTTGACCGACCAAGGCTGGCCCCGAGGCTTGCAAACAGCCGATCCGACATGTTTTAACAATTTTGACCTAATTTTCTCAATTGCTTAGATTGGGTCCAAACTCTTCTCAAACAACTTGTAGTTTGCTCAAACGACCATCAGATGGTCCCACGACCACCAAGGGACGGTCTCATGCCCCCTTGGTCGGTCCCTCATCTCTCCATAATCAGGTTTTACTATCTGACGCTCACACGAGCACTATTTTAATAAATGATTAAACCAGCATTTAATCATCTTTTCACCAACTGGTCTTCAAGAGACTTTGGTATTTTGCTCACTTGAGCATCTGGGCGCTACGTGGTCGATTCATCATCCCATTTAGCCGGTCCCTCCTTCATTTCATGAATGATTTTCAATAAATCATAAATTTATCATCAATTCGGCAGTTGATCAAAATTAGGGTTTCGAATCCAAGGTTCAAAATTCCAGATTCAAACGCTAATAATTTTATGTTGATCCCATGATCAACACCCTAATTAATTATACTCGGTTCAGCTACCAGTATTTTAAATTTATCTTGGTTCTGTTACCAATGATTCCTCAAAAGAGCAACATCTGCTCACACCAAAGAATATTGGTTCAATCATTAATATTCAATAATTCATCAAATGAATAACATATGCTCAGATAAGCAATATTTGCTCAGATCAAGGAATACTGGTTCAACTATCAATATTCAACGACTCAGAACTATATTTGTTCACTTTATCTATCAACATTTATTCGACAATATACCTTTGTCTCAGCATACATGTACGATTCATGAGTCTCAGAACATTTGCAAATCACGCTCGACTCAGCAATACAAGGACTCATCGTCCCATAATCACGAGATGTCAATCACGACACATGGGGGGATATTAACTAGGGTTTTGGTCTGGCGGTTTACGGCACGTGTGTTCATACACATGATGAGAATGTGAGCAAGTCTTGCAATCAGTTGAAGGAGTTAGCAAAGTAGTGGATGGAAAATCAACCAAGTCTCCGCACGATGAGCAACTGGTTTTGACACGATTTTCCACTTCACCACTCTTTGAATTCAATAACTGTCAAACTTCATGGGATCAAGGTGTTTTACAATTCCATCAATATAAAAGGTCTCTGAATCATGAATGAAACAGACAAGAATTTCTCGACAAAGTTCATACAGACAATATTTCGTCTACACGAACTCATCGTCTGAGCAATCACTCTCAACTAAGTAAATTCAATCATTCAAAACTTTCTTACGTAGAATACACAACACACCTACAATCTCGATCAGCATTGATCTCACACATTTCTCAGCTTCCCTCCTACAGATCAACCCATCCTCTCTTGTGACCGAATTGACTCTGGAACGGCCATTGTCTTGGTTTAGGCCGGAGTCCTACAGATTGATCTCTAAAACTAAAAGCACTCCCTTCTTACAGTGCATCTGTGTGAGGTTGAGCATTTGCTCGGTTCAAGGAGTCTTCTCCGCACGGTCATCACCTCGATTCCGAAAAAACCAGCAAATCGTTTTTCCCCATCTACAGATTGGCGACCACAGTGGGAGATTAATCTCTCGGTTGCAATCTCAAGCTTTCACAAGATGGTTGGTCTTAGGATTAATTCAACTGCTTCAGATCCCAGCCAGAATCTCTCGAATGGTAATGTTCTTCATGTTCCTTCGAACAATTCTGGTTACAATGAACTTTCTTATTTTACTACTCCATTTATCTCTGTTGAATCAAACGATGGAGAAATCCCAACTTTGGATGAACTAGCGCGGAGACAAAGCAATTTGTCAATAAACATGGACAGATAAAATGGAGCAATTGACAATCTGTTCACCTACTTAGTGCACGTGACAAGAATGCTTGAAGCAGAAGTGGTGGAGCGCCCAAATGCTCCAACTGGTGACCTTCCTCAAACCAACAGTTTCACTACTTACGAGAAGCCGGTGGACCAGGAGGTTGCACAATTGATCGAAAATTTGTGTGAACTCTTACACTTCTCCAGAGATCAGCGCACAAACATGTTTGTTTCACTTAACCAGATATCATCAAACGTGCAACTAACTCCATCATGCCTAGCAGTCGAAGAGACATCCATGATGTCCGAGCATTCGATCAACAACATCACATTCGGAGAAGAAGACCGCATGGCAGGTGAAGGGCATAATCGAGCCTTATAGGTGACGGGTTTTATCAAAGACTTTGAATTAAAGAGGGCTCTCGTTGATACAGGCGCTTACACAAATATCATTACCATGAAGACTCTCAAAGCAGCTAAATTCCCACATAATAAAATTATTCGTCATCCCATCTTGATGACTGGATTTGAAGGAAGCCATATCCATACATATGGATATGCATACATAGATCTGAGGATAGGGCCTATTCAATCAAAGGCCAAATTTCATGTGATCAAACAAGAGCCTGATTACCATATGATACTTGGAAGATCATGGCTCCATGACAACAGAGTGGTTCCTTAAACATACCATCAATGCATGAAGGCTCTGCTCAATAACAAGATTGTTCACATTGCATCTTCATCATCTCCTTACGCTCCGGTCTATGACGCTGAATTCCTTGAGTCTCAAAAGGACACCCCTGAACCCCCAAGGAAAATCTACAATACTCCACTCCCGAGATGGAAATCCATTGAAAAAGCTGCTAACAAACCATCATCTTCAGGCGCTAAACCGATTAAGTCATTTGCTACACCAGTCAAGCGCCGTAAATATCAGGCTATAATGCCAAGATCCAACTTCATAGCCAGTTATGATGCAGAAAGGAGGGTCACGTACCGCCGGCGCAAAGATTAGCAATTAACAGGGGAGAACAATGAAAAGTCTCCCCGCCCTGAAGAATCATATCAGAGTGAGCAATCACCTGATGAAGAGATTCAAGATGCTCCACGACAATTGCAAGATGGCACTGATTCTACTACTGATGACCTTGAAACGATCAACATGGGGATGGAGGATGATCCAAGGCCAATCTTGATTAGTTCTGCATTATCACCGGAAGAGCGGGCGGGACTGATAAGTATGTTGAAAGAATATCAGGATATCTTTGCTTGGACATACGAAGAGATGCCTGGACTTGACGAAAAATTGGTCACTCATCATTTGCACATCACTCCTGGCTCCAAAGCCGTCAAACAGTCGCCTAGGCAGTTCAGACACGAAGTTGAGGAGAAAATCAAAGTCGAAATTCAGAAACTACTGGCGGCAGGGTTTATCAAGCCCATTAAACATACATATTTAAGCTCATATCTTAAAATTAAAACTATGAGATCAAATCTCTAAACTCATATAACTTTAAGATCAAAAGAGATCAATCTCTAGCATTTGACATCTTACTGAGAACTCTATAAGTCAGTGACTGCAAATATTATTTGATGATAAATCAGATTCAGTACACCTTGATATCCATAAGGGAATGGTAAAGCAGAGATCTCAAATAAAACTCCGTTGGCTAACATCTAGAAAAAATTGAAAGAAACAAAAGGTATGTGGGTTGATATTCTGCACGAATATTTATGGGTATACAGGTCGACAAAGAGAGTATCAATACTCGAATCACCATTCTCCCTAGCTTTTGGCATGGAAGCAGTGCTACCAACTGAACTGAAGTTTCTAACTGCATGAACTTTAGCTTAGATGACTGAACTGAAGTTTTTAAATGCATGTTTGAAAGAGTCAAACATGAAATAAAAAACTACTCCTCAAAAGCTTAGATGAAGTAGACTTCAAACGACAAAGAGACTTGATTCAACTCGAGAAGCATCGGAGACTAATGCGAAAAAAACTAGAAAGTTGTAAAACCAAGAGAGTTCCAGTCTGGTGATCCTGTACTCAGGAAAGTACTACCTAGCAGTTCGGAGTACAAGTTAGGAAAACTAACAGAAGGACCACTTGTTATCTATGATAAAATAGGTTTAGGTTATTACAGATTAAAAAACTTGTTAGGGGAAGAACTCGGATACCCGTACAATGTTTCACGTCGTAAGAAGTACTATCAGTAAACTGCAAATGCAATATGTAGGGAAATAAAAATCTTGAAAAATCATACTATCTCCGTCCCACTATTAGTTGACCTAGTAGCACAATTTAAAAATGATTTATCTTTCAAACTATACCACGGATATTCGTAAATTTTATATCATTGAAAAGCATTTTAAAACACTTACGTAAGGATTATAAACATGAGTATCAAATTATATAATATGAAGTACTAATTGTACAAAATTAAAAAACAACTAGGTCATCTAATAGTGGGAGGGAGGGAGTAATCTGTAAACCAATCTTTTATGTGGAATATAATATGAAATATTAATTTCAATATTTTTTTTCTGAAACTCTATACCTGAAACTTTGAACTGACAATGTCAAAAAACTAGGTGAAGTGACAAACACTCACTAAAGATTTAATCGGAAACCTTATATCTACAACTTTGAACTGAAAATATTAGGGAATCTGGTGAAGTGGCTAACACTCACTATAGCTACTATCTGAAAGTCTGAACACACTGCTAGAATTGACAATGTCAGGATACCTGGAAAAATTTCCAAATGTTCACTAAAACGCTTTGAAATCTTTATTCTCGAAATATTGGTTGTAAAGGCGTATCCCGTCATAGTCTTTTTCTCGTATTATATTATTGTATATTTATAATTGAAATACCACAAGTTGTGCGTAGTTAAACCTAGATAGTATTAACTCACCTATAAAGAACCTAGAAGACTCCATATTGTTGAATTCTTGTCTTGAAAAATAGATTACAAGACTTACTCTTGTTGGAATTTGGTTCGTATATAGATCGGGTACATAGTAGGTTTACCTTGTTAAAACAATCTTGTATATAGTTTCGTAACCGAGCATATATATTATACAATGATTGTCCATATAGGTTCCCAAAAAAGAAAAAAAATGGTGGTGTACTAGTTACCTCTCCTTTTCAATATCCATTAATTGGTCAGTAGTTAAAATTTATTGAGTCGTATGATGTTATTTACTTGTAAGTTTGTCGTATTCATTTGCTTTGTAATACTGGTTTGTTGTTTTGTGATTTATTGGTGATAGTGGATATAGAAGTATCAAGCTGGGCCAATGCAAAAGGATCGGTGAAATCCATAATGTAGAGTTGAGACACCATAGGTGAAACGAAAACCAAATGTTATGGAAGGTTCAAGGTTCAAGTGCACAAAAATAATTGACGATGTGTAGTTGAGCAGGGACAAACAATATCTAGTAATGGCTGAAGTCCCGTGAGCAACACTGAACATTGCAAGTAAAATAAGAGTGATGGTAAGATATGTGTGGCATGTACCTGCAAGTGAAGTATGTTGGTTATTTATGAAGCTAAGTTATGATAAGATGTATCTGGAAGTCATAAATGAAATATATACTATCTTCGCTAGTGAATCAGAGTTGTCGTGAGACAATGTGCAAAATTCTGAAGTTTGAGTTTAAGGGAGGATGTTGGAAAGCATGCTACAAATTTGACACAGGCTTAAACTTGGTCATGTGTGAGTTGTATTCACATAGTTTACTCTGTTAGAGTTGTATGGGTAATGCATTAGCGGTTCCTTTGTAGGATTGTTTAACATGTTATTCATCATGGGTATCTTAAGCATGTAAGTTTTAGTGACTTGGTGATAATCATGCTAATATAATTGTATTACTTATATAAAGGTATTGTTTACATACAATGAGATCATACCAAGTATTTTGACAACGTAACTGTCTAGTGCTTCGTTTTATTCCTGACTGTTTCTTTTCTCTATGCCTTTGTGTAGATGGTGGATTTTCGATAAAGGCTAAAATCGTAAAACCATAATTATACATGCTCCTGATCCAGCAATCGGATGAGTATTGAGGCTCATGTCTCTCACCGAAGCATGAAAGCTCATGCCCCAAAAATCTCTGACTGGGAATACCGTCTCTCAGAGTATATATAGATGTGTAGTCTCTCAGCTGAGGCAACGACATATCTCATGAGTACTGAGCAATTTCAGTAGTTACTTATATATAGAATCGAACGATTGGACGGCTCCTAGACAACTTTCCTGCTAGTATAGAGCAATAACGTCTTCAGGATGTAACAATGTTTTCCCTGACTATATAAAGAAAATATGATGCTTCAACAAGCTCATATTACTCAATTCTCAAATAATTAATGCTCCTAGATAGCATGCCTGCTAGGATAGAGCCATCAATTAATTATCTCTAATCCTTAAATTCATTAACTGAATATTCAGGAATATTCTACGTTCTTCATAATATTCCATTACTTCAATTTGTGGTTCTTCCCAACAGAATTCCATGAGTTAGTGATAAATATTCAACGTACGGGCATCTGAGCCGCTATCGATTAAGCCCCAACAAAAATGGTGCAAGTGTACTCAGCAATAATGCAATAACGAGCACCTGAATGCACGAACGAGCATTCCAAAGAACCTATGCAAAATAGGGAGAAAAATAATAATAATAAAATATTAGCTAAGACGCTAGGGGATTGGGTCCACCGGCCTGCCAGTCACGTCGTGGCCAGTCCCACGCCCAATTCTATATTTTATCATATTTTTATTATTTTCCTTGATCTCATGAAAATCCCTTCATTTGAACAAATATCCTTCATTTTAAGGAAACTCCTCAGTTTCATGGTGTTTCCTCCGTATCAAAGAAATAATAAAAAATTAGGAAAGGTGTCGCGGGACCAAGCCTACTAGCCGTCCGGTCATGCCCTAGTTGTGTCCGGTCCCACACCTTGCATTCTTTATTATTTTATTATTATTTCCTTCATCCCATGAAATTCCTTGATTTCATGATATTTCCTTCACATCAAGGAAAAGATATAAAATTAGGGAAGACTCGCGGGACCGGGCCCTAGCTGGCCGACCATGCCCTAGTCGTGGCCGGTCGCACGCTCTTTTATTTTATTATTTGTTTCCTTCATCTCATGGAAACTCCTTCACTTCAAGGAAACTCCTTGGTTTCAGCAACCTCCTTGATTTCATGATATTTCCCTAAAATCATGAAAATAATATAAAATTAGGAAAAGTGTCACGGGACCGGGCTTATTTGCCAGCCGACAATGCCCTAGCCATGGTCGGTCCCACACTTCATGATTTCTTATTTTATTATTATTATTTTCATCATCTGATGGAAATTCCTTAACCTAATGAAACTCCTCAATTTCATGGTATTTCCTTCACATCAAGGAAATTACATAAAATTGGGAAAGGTGTCACGGGACCGGGCTCGCTAGCCGGCCGACCATGCCCTAGCCGTGGCCGGTCCCACACCTTGTAATCCCATATTTTATCTATTATTTCCATCGTCTCATGGAAATTCCTCAGTTTCAGCAAAACCCTGAATTCTTCATATTTTCTCAAATGTTGCTCAAATGCGCATCAGAAAATGTCAAAACTCTCAGACCTGAGACACGAACACTTTGGTGACATGAGCATATTACTTTGGCTTACAAGAGGCCAGTCCCACACATTTTCATCATTTAACCTAATTTGTTCACATTAGGTTCAAACTCTTCCAAACAACTTGAAATTTCATAAAACGATCGTCAGTCGGTCCCATGACCAACCAGGGCCGGTTTCATGACCCCTTGGTCGGTCGTTCATCTCTTCATAATTTATTAGGTTTTATCATCCAAGGTTTAAATGAACATTATTTTAATGAAGGATTAAACCAGCATTTAATCATCTTTTCACCAACTGGTCTTCAAGAGACTTTGGTATTTTGCTCACTTGAGCATCTGGGCGTTACATGGTCGACTCATCATCCCATGTATCCGGTCCCTCCTTCACTCCGTGGTTTATTTTCAATAAATCATCAATTGATCAGCAATTGATCAAATTAGGGTTTCGGATCCAAAGCTCTGCAAAACATAATTCTGAGCATATTCAAACACTGATAATTTTACGTTGATCCCGTGATCAACATTCTAATTAATTATACTCGGTTCAGTTACCAGTATTTGAAATGAATATTTTATTTTGGTCCTACTACCAATAATTCAAGCAACATTTTCTCAGATGAGCAATATTTTCTCAGACTAAGGAATATTGGTTCAACTATCAAAATTCAACAATCCATCGAATGAGCAATATTTGCTCACCTTAACTATCAACACTTACTTGAGAATTATACCACTGTATCAACAGACACATTCAATTCATGAGTCTTAGAACATTTTCAAATCACGTTCGACTCAGCAATACAAGGACTCATCGTCTCTTAAAGTCAGCAACTGACTAACTAAATACATGTCTTCCTTGCAGACTCTACAATCACGAGACATCAATCGTGTCATATGGGGGGATATTAACTAGGTTTTTGGTCTGACGGTTTACGGCACGTGTGTTCATACACACGATGAGAATGTGAGCAAGTGGTGCAATCAGTTGGAGGAGTTAACAAATTAGTGGATGGAAAATCAACCAAGTTTCCGCACGATGAGCAACTGGTTTTAACACGATTTTCACTTCCCCACTCTTGGACTCCAGCAACTATCACACTTCATGGGATCAAGGTGTTTACAATTCTGGCAATATAAATAAGTCTCTGAATCATGATTGAAAACAGGACAATCTCTCGTCAACAGACAACAAGAGATTAAGAATTCAACATCTGAGCAATTACTCTCAACAGAGCAAATTCAATCAATCCGAACTTATATTATTTCTTCACACAAAATACACAACACACCTACAATCGTCGATCACCATTGATCTCACACATTTCTCAGCTTCCCTCCTACAGATCGACCCATCCTCTCTTGTGACCGAATTGACTCTGGAACGACCATTGCCTTGGTTTAGGCCGGAGTCATACAGATTGATCTCTCGAACTTAAAGCACTCCCTTATTGCAGTGCATCTGTGTGAGGTTAAACATTTCACTCGGTTCAAGGAGTCTCCTCCACACAGTCATCTCCTCAATTCCGTAAAAACCAGCAAATCGTTTTTTTCCATCTACAGATTGGCGACCACAGTGGGAGATCATTCTCTCGGTTGCAATCTCAGTTTTCATAAAGATGGATGATATTAGGTCTGGGTTAGTTACTAATTCGGGTTCAACACCCGACCCTAATATCGCAAGATCTAGTGGTACCGCCAATGCCACTCCTCCGGCAACCTTCCACTAACACTCCTCTTACGCAACCTGCCACTAACACTCCTCTGGCGCAACCTGCCACTAATACTCGTCCAAACATTGGTGCTCCGGTGATCACCCATGCAAGTGATGGCACTGGTGCCATCAACAACCCACTCTTCGGGCGGTCTTCTGAAGAAATCCGAGAAAATCCGCCTACCATAGGCGATCTCATGAAGGTGCAAGAGACTCTTGCCAAGAATCATACTGACATGGATGCCACTCATAAGGAACTATGCAATTATCTCAATACTCTTACAGACAAGATGTTAGAGAAAACTCAGGAGAAAGGAAAATCTAAAGAAACATCTTCAGACGCTGATCTGGAAGTCACTCCAATCCATGTAGTAGATGTGAAGAAGTTCCTAAAGCTAAAGCTGCAGACAATCCGCCAGCAAAGGAATAATCCAGTTTCATCACTCGTGAAGACTTCGAACGCCTCTTTGAGGACCGTGGAAAAAATAAGACTTCGTTTGTCCATCGTCACCAACCTCCGTACCCTGCTGCTACGCAAAGGATTCCTCTGCCAAAAGGTTACACCTCTCCAATATTCACCCTTTACGATTGAACAGGCAATGCTCGAGAACATGTTTCTCGATTTCTGGAAGCATTAGGTGAACATGAGCACAACCATGTTGTTCGTCTGAAGGAATTTTCAAAGTCTCTGAAAGGCAGAGCATATACCTGGTACAACAACATCGCACCAGAAAGTATCAAAAGTTAGGGGGAAATGGTTAATGCTTTCTACAAAAAGTATTTCTTCGTTTCTGAGCAAATTACCCTCTCTGATCTCGGAAGAATGTTTCAAAGGAGCAACGAACATCCTAACGACTATGTGAAAAGGTTCAGAGTTCAAGCTTTGGACTCTCATGATCCAAATGTCACAGAACAACAACTCGTGGAATTGTGCATCAATGGAATGATTCCAGTCTATAGAGCTTTATTGGAAAATCTCAGGTTCCAGACTTTCTCAGAAATTCATGAAGCGTCTAAGAGATCAGCAACTACTGCACCTGCTTTATTAGAGAGAGCTAAGACTACAAAGACTGAAGAACCATGAGAAACTCGAGGTAGCAGACGTCTAATCGAAAAACAATACAACCTCCAACCTTCCACAAATATTGTTGCAGAAGGGAGAAAACGAAAAGTCGAGCCGCAACGCAAGCATACTTCTCCGACCCCTTCGAAAGCACAAAGGAAGGATAATCAAACTCGAGATGCACAAGCTCCTACCCAACACGCAGGGGATGATCAAGAAGCACTTGATTTCCCTTTTCCCATCGAAGAGGTGATTGAATTATTAGATGTCTGGGTTCAAGACGGTGCAATCAAGTTACCATATGTTAGGAAAGAACCAACTGAAGAAGACATGGAAAATCCTCGTTACTGTCCTTTTCATAGATTCGTCAATCATCCCACAAAGGACTGCAGAATCTTGAAGCGCATATTCCAAGAAAAGGTCGAATCAGGAGAACTCAACTTGGGGACTGAAGGAGTACGCATAGATCCTCTCCCAATCAGAACCTTCACTCTTTCTGAACCGCCTGTCAAGGAAGCAGTTCAATCCTTAATCGAGCATGTCTGCGAATTACTATTGAAAAAGCGAGGGTACCAAAATATACCTCAAGCTAAAACTTTTCCTACCTATAAGTCCTTTCTCCGAAAGTGATTGTCTATGGACTGAGTCGAGACAATACAACTAATCGGTTCACACTTCGTGTGATCGTCTATGGATACGAGATCGAGACAATACAACAACGAAGTATGTTTACTTGATATAAAGGTTCAGACTTAACCAAACACAATATGATTGCTTATCAATTAAATAAGAATTAACGTTTGTGTAATTTACTTTAATTATAATAAAACAATTATAATGCGAAAAATAAAAGTAAATGACACAGCAAGATTTTGTTAACGAGGAAACCGAAAATGCAGAAAAACCCCGGGACCTAGTCTAGAATTGAATACTCTCGGGATTAAGCCGCTACACAAAATTACACTTAACTTCGTATAGTTGAGACCAAGTAACTAACCCTATAGTTCATCTAGTTTCGTTTGTATTCCCACGCCTCCAACTTATGAATAAGTCACGTACTTGGAACAACCATTTTGGTTCGTATTCCAAACATTAAGGAATAAGAAATCTGTTTGGTATCAACTCTATTCAACCAAGTGATATGAGTCGGACAAAGGCTCTTCCGTTTATCTCAACATAAACTCCTTCGTCGGGTCTAGATATATCTTATGTTCAATCACCCAAAGGTAATCGATTAAGATTAAGCCAACAACACCTTTAATCCGAAGAACCGTGTTGATGCCGATCTACTCAATTAATCAATCCAATCTACCACAAGGATAAACCAGTTATTAATTGGATCCTCTTTTACCCAAATAAGTATTGTGCACACCAAAGATTATAAAACCCAAGTCAGATCTTCAATATCTTCTTTGTCTTCAAATCTTCTTATATCTTCAATAAAAACCTGCACACAATCACTTGAATCTCTTGTGATCAATCACGCACAGAACGGAGTCTGTTAATAATGGATTATCACAAGATCGTCTTTAGAACTAACAACAATCTAAAGATCCCTGTCGAAACTCTGAACTAGTTTGAGTGAATCTTATATCAGAAGAGAAGATTCTCAAGAATAAACAAACTAGGTGCAATCAGATTTCAACCACTGTTAGTCAATCAAATCAATCAAAAACAAAGATAAACCGCAATTATCTAGTTTCCCACCAAAGGGTCGCGCTAGAGCTTCTCAATCCTAAATAAGACTTTAAAACGAGCGTCCGTAAGAGATTTCACCTAATTAGATTACTCTCCTCTCCGATAGGCGGCTACACCAGTAACAAAGACAAAAGAGGAAGTCTGTTGTTATGAAAGATTAGTTTTCTAGAAAGGAAAACTTCGTGTATTTATAGACAAGGGAGTTTGGACACCAAGGAATTTCCAAAACCGAAAATATTCTCAAGATATTCATAAATGCACAAATTCGGTTTTCATAATTCCTGGAAATGCTCTGTCCAAAAATAACAATCGAAATCTCTCGGAAAATCTAATTAGTAAATGCACATTGCTAATTCTGTAATTTCCCTACAAAGATAAATTAATAACCTTAATTAAAAGATTCTTAACTTACTTATGTTTCGATCATGGGATTCTCTTCCCTTAGCCGTTAATGAATATCTTTGAATAATTATAGAAATAAACATTCACAGCACGTGTTCAAAATTTGTCGACATCTTTACTTTGTAAGTTCTCTTTCACACTTACAACCTTGAAACCGATTTGCCACACTTACAAACAAGTTTAGAATTGGTTCATCTGACTTTCAAGAACTATGTGATTGATCAGACTAACATTCGATCACAATCATGGGTTTACGGTTCTACCAAAACAAGTTTCGGTTCTACCTCCATGTGAGTACTACACATAGTCACACTAGCTTCCCAAAGATTCGGTTGACTAAGTACTAGGATCGGTTCCCCACATATATATGGTATCTAACTTATATGTGTTGCACATGTCCATAGGATCGATTCCCCTTTCTGCTATAAACCTTGCTGCACCCCATACAAGGATCGTTTCCCCTTGATGTACTGCACCCCTTTCAAAGATTGGTTCTCTTTCCCTTACTAGGATCGGCTCCCTTTCCCTTACTAGGATCGGTTCTCTTTCCCCAAGGCAGACATAATCCGATCATACCACAGGTGATTACTTAAGATTGGTTTTACTAATAAAAGTTATACCAATACAAAAGTCAGGACTTTGTGAATAGTTCTACCAAGAACACAACAAGTTGTGAGCGGTTATACTCTATCACACATATTGGTTGTTCATAATATATGCAATGAATAACAAAACCAATAACTTATGGAAATTTCCTTTTCGTTCCACAAACAAGTTTATGAACTTACTTCCTTAGAACACATGTAAACATTGTTCCCTATGATGAAATCCTCACCTCATACCCATACATAATAACAATAGCATTCAAATGATTATGGCGATGTCTTATCTACAAAGTTTAATGGTTAAGCAATAAACCTCGTATTGTATTCTTTAATACTATGTCTATCTAGAGTTCATATATGCTTCGCAGTTATGTTTTCAATATGCATGACTTGAAAGATACGTTAGGCAATGAAACAGTTCAAGTCAAATATCACTAACCTCAAGTGGAAGGATGATTGTTGTCGTTGTAGCTCCTTGCTTCTTCACATCTTCAAGACTTCGCAGTACTTGTAATGTCTCATATCCTAATGCTTTCAAGCCAACCTATACGAAGTTTAACTTTAGTACATAATCAAGCGACTCTTAACATGAGTTTTTATTCACTAAAATATGACAACCAAATTTGACATACCAACGCTTGGTGGATTCAACCGAGCAATGCTCAAACAACTATACTTATCAAAGGCTCAAAGAGGAGACATATTTCCTGCATTGAATCACATCGTGTCAGGGAAGCTTTATTGATTCAAGAGATATTTACTGAGCCGCCTTCAATAATAGACAAAGAAATGTATGACTGGGGACTTCTCACCACAGTCCATCTCAAGGGAAACGAGTTCAAACGAGCATTGGTTGATGTTGGCACTGCTGTCAATGTTATCCCTCTGAAAACTCTCAGAGCTGCTGGTATCACATGACAAGAAGCCATTCATGCTCCAGTATTAATCACGGATCATGAAGGGACACCCAGAGATGGTTATGGCCACATTACTCTCGAGGTGAACATAAATTCAGCCTGGACGAAAACAAAATTTTACATAATCCGAGAAGATCCAAGGTATGATATGATCCTTGGACTACGTGGATTCATGCTGTAAAGGTAACTCCAACACCTTCAATTTCACATTTTTCCATCGAGGAAACCTCTGATTCAGAAGAAGAAACAGAAGATACGTCACCGTTTGAATATCTGAAGGAAGTCAAAACCTTGACGGAGATGACACAAAAGGCTGAAGAAAATGCAAATACTTTCATCAAAAGGTTTTGCGCTCACATAAGTCTTATTCCTCCTCATGTGTCCATATTATTAGTTTTCAAACATGCTGCTTTGGTTCGAGGGCTTTACTCTGCCAACAACTTAGCTATTGAAAAATGCTACGAAATGGATAACCTCACCTCAAAAATATTTCACTAAGTGGTTGGACGCAGAACCTCTCTGAATCAAACACCTCACTAATACAGTCATTTTTTAAATAATGGTTGAATTCAACAAGAAGTATTCCAAATATTCTCTTTTGCGCGAATGTCCATATGTACCGCAAAATTGGAAGGATTCAACAACATGGAATTCCACTGCATGGAGAATTCCAAACCAACAGAAGATATTCAGGGCGCGGACAATCAAGTCTAACAAGTTCCAGGAAGGAGATTTATTTACCAAAGCAACTAAGCGTAACTTTCATTCTGTAAGGAACTCCAACTGGGAAGGACCTTTTATGATCTCTAAGTCTGTTGTTGGAGGATACTACAAATTAATCAACATGGACAGCAAGGAGAGTGTGGCCGTAATAAACGAAAATTGGCTTAAGGCCTTTGACGCCTAAGGTCCTAGACGTTTGAGGTATTAGGTGTTCAAGGCACGAATGCCCAATATACCTGAATTTGGCATTTAGGATTGTCTTTCATTGTATTTAAATTCCTCCAAAATGTTTGCGATACTTGCATTCAGTAATTTGAATCCATCAATTTATCAAAATTCAGTTTACTTAAAGAAAATCTCTATCAAGTCCAAAGAAAATCTTCATTCATCTACTTATCAAAAACAATCAAAACCAGAAATAAAACCTCACTCTCAAAAGTTCAGAAGTTCAAGAGATTATAAAAGGGAAATCAAAGACAATCAGCAAAGAAAGATTTTCGCTCCTCTGTATCCATCAAGACTTGTAAGGACGCCTTCTCCAAGTTCAGTTCTTCAGTCAGCCTAGCAATCTTGTCTTCCTTCTCCATCATAACATCATTGGGAAAGGGTATGTTCTTCTCACATGAATCCTTAATAGCATTTATCTTCTTACGAAGCCACTTCACGTTGAAGCCAAGTCTCTCAGAATTCTCCAAATTGAACTCCCAATCAAAGAGTACATCTGGAGTAACATTATTTATGGCCTTAGCACATATAACACTCACAACACGCAAGATAACACTTACTTTCATTGTTAAAGAATAAGCACGCTTGGGATCTCTGGTAACGATGATGTGACCAAATTTCCTCCATATCTTCTCGTACAAGCTAGCATATCCAATCGGAACGATGAATCCACTAACTAGTTCGTCGTATGGGAGTGATGCATCAAATTGATGATCAAAAGAAATCCTTGCACTTGGGTATTCATGCACCACTATACGGTTCTCAATTACTGGAACAACTTCTGCAGTCATGGCAACAGTTTCTTCAATTTCTTCTACTCGTGGTCCGGCTCCTTCCATCGCTGAGACAATGACAATTGAAGTCTCAGTTTCCTTAATGGTTTCAGTAGCAACCCCCTCATGGAATTGAAGTGCAGAGGTGGTTTTCCCTTTATCAATAACCACAGGGTTATTCGAATCCTCATTATTGGTTCTATTATTCTCAACTTCGGCATTTAGTACCTAATACGAAGATTACATGAGATTAGAGCAATCTAAACATGAAAACCAAATGGAATCACAAACTACAACACACAAGTGGTCTAACATCATCAAAGTTTATCATTATGCATTCAAGACATGAACAAATAGCGTGAAAGTCATAAAAACACGTTTTACAACAAACTCGCCTGAGAGGATTTTACAATACCCTGTACAAAACGACGAACCGGGAGCTATTGGTGAAGAATCTAAGGTCGAGTTATATACCATTATCTTTGTATGGATGTTATTTACAACATATCAAAATTTCATAGCAAGTAAAACGATGTGGTCAAAACATTGGACTACATGACAGCTGAAAATCTTCTGAAAGTCTCCTGGAAGTTCACTGTTTCGTCGATTTCGACCCCTAAACATGCTCAAAACTTAAAAATCTTCTTCGATAAAGCTGGAAATTTTTTTGAGCATGAAGATACATGGGTAGATCGCAAAAATCCGACATCATATGGAGATTTTATGGCGTTTTTGCTAAAGGGCTGAATTCTGGAATTTCTGGTGACGTATTTCGGAAAAAAAATTTGTATATTCACATGAATTCTCATTTATTCATTCATAAATCAAGAAATTTATGCTTTTATGGATAAAATGCAAGAGAAATACTTACTCGGGTGGTCTCTGAAGCGTTCAAAGAACCTGAATTTGCCCGTATCAACATCAAGATCACCATTGCTTTCACTCGGTGTTGGGCTCTGGGAATTTTCTTTATCGCCATTTTCCGAAGATGAACGAACATCACCAATACTCTCCACTTCCACGGCAACATCCTCCTGGATATATTCTCAACAATTAGCATTTTTCTACAAAGCATCATAATTGGTTATACGAAGAAATACTTACGGCCTCTTCTTCATCACTCAAGTCAGAAACTGTTTTCCCAACAACAGAGAAATGAAGACCGTCAATACTCGATGGAGTGAAGTTCTGCAACGGAATAACAAATATTGGTTTTCTAATCCTAATAATGCGGATGAGAATAAGTCACAGCAAAATAAATATTGACAACTCACCAAAGAAACAACTGGGGACTTTATGGTATTCAGTAACAGCTTATAATTTTTGCTCCTTCCTTCTCCGCCATGAATAATCGCTTCAGTTTCTGATAAGTCTACATGGACTCGAGGTTTTACATTACGACCGTCCTATGGTAAAATTTTATGCAATGATTAAAATGCAATTATCATAATTTTATGAAGATTATGCATAAGGTACATTTCTATGAACATCCTGGATATATCTTTCGTTTATCACTGATTAAAGATTTTTCGTGGGTTGTAGTAATGAGGTTCAAACTCTCGGACTTGTGAAGATTAAATTTAAAGGTTTAATAAAATTATATACAAAATTATTAACGATGGGTGCGAGAGGTAACCAAGACACTAGATTCCACTATTATGCAAAATTGAATGATAAATATTTCAAAACTCTATTCAATTCTTAAGTCCTCTTTTATCTTTAATTCACTATCAATCATACAGATTCTAAAACATTATTTGTAAACCTTAAGCATAGATTATCAAGAGATTAAACCAAGCATAACCTATCAAACTGAATAACAAATAATTAGGACAATCATTCAAATAATTTAAAACTCTGCAAAAGCAGCGATTAGGTGAATTATATAATTAAATGAAATAGTTACCCATTTATGTTGCGTGAGTAGCTTCCTCCATTGCCTTGGTTACGAGGGAATTAGCCGCTCATCATGTTGGAAAACCTCTCAAAATATTTCATTGATGCTCAAAAATGGTTTACAAATGATGAGAATATGAGAAATACAATAAAACCGGGTTTGTAACAATTATATTTGTTACAAACCAGAGAACTACGACCCTCAGTGACAAAATAAGACTGCTGCAGCTGTGTCGCAAACGCTGTAGCAAATAAGTCTACCTTATGTACGACCCACAGATGTGAGTCGTTATTTTTGTAGAAAAACGACTGCTGGTGCAGGTCCGTTCTTCGTGCTCTTCATGTTCTTCAGCAGCAGCAGCAGCAGAAACCGAGTTTGGGAAAACTCGAATTTCTTCTTCTATGGCTCTCCTCAGCCCCCAGACTCTCGACACCCTGGCTCACTTCAATTATACGTGTATTTATAGTGAATTGAGGCCAAAAATCCGACCATTGATTGCGTATATACTCTCTTTAATTTGCTTATTCCTCGCTGCCAAAAATAGAGAATAATTGCCATTTAAAGAATTTTCTCATGTCAACTTGCTTCCTTCACGCTCCCATTCGACTTATTCACGCCTCAACACTCTTCCAACGCCAGCAGAACTCCCCCATGCACACAAGAACTTCAATTTTGCTCGTGTTACAGTACAGTGCTCTGTTTTGGGTGTGTGAATCATACCGAAAATTCCAGCCAAATTTGATCGATCATGTCACCCATACTATGTTCCTTAACCTATATCACATCTCTATACCAAATTTCAGCCATTGAATCGACCCATAACCCCTTCATTTTAACGATCGAAATTCTGCCAGAACTGTTTAGAAATTTCCCGCCAAAATCGTTTCAAATGGGGAAGAAACTGGTAGTCCCCTATCCAGAGTAGGGGTGCGAATAGCAGATGCCTTGGGGGTGACCTTGGGGTGCCCCTTAGTAATTAGGTTACCCCTTATCCAAAAGCGAGAGTCCGAATAACACTTGTCCTCCGGGTGCCAAAATCAACTTTTCGAGCTGAATTTTCCAAAAATGTTTATTTCCTAAAAATACATAAAAACACAATATTAGTACAAAAATAGAGTTCCAACAATAAGGACATTGAAGACAAATTAGACACAAAAATGTGTCTATCAAATACCCCTAAACTTATTATTTGCTAGTCCTCGAGCAAAACTAATAAAAAATAAATAAAACCGAGTTAATCTCGGGAGGGTTTACCAGAGGTGTGCCCACAAAACCATTACTCCAGACCCTAGCTTATCTATGCAAAACCTTGGAAGGCACTAAAGAATCTCCTTGGTTGGCATACTTATTGACTATAGGAGGAAGTACCCTGATGCGAAATTCCAATTGTTGTACACGAGTTTGCACTCAAGCATACTAAAATTCATATAAAGTGACAGAGATCTACTCAGATAGTTGCACTATGGACATCATATTCGGAGTCAAACTAATCATATGGATAGAAAAATGAGATGGAAATAGAAAAATGTAGATGGTTTTGATGTTAACCAAATGATCGATGTTTCATATATCTGTCTGAAGGCCACTGCCAGAATGAACCTATCCTAATGGACTGAGATACCGTTCTGACTAATATCAACACAACTGGCATATACAAGGGAACCACGGAACAATAACAATTTTTTTTTTTAAACTTAACGGCATGAATAGATCTTTTTGATCCAAGCGCATGCTTCTTGTCAGCAGATTACACGATAGTTCCCACGGGTCCTGCATTCCACGCTTGCTTAGGCGACGAAAACAGGGAGAACACACGCATATTGCTATCCAAGTGTTAATACTTATTCCGGTTGGTCTAACTGGTCCGGTCTTTTTTTTTTTTAGTAACTCAGTCACTCTAATTCACCCTAGCAGTGGTAACAACTTGAATCGGGTGCCCCACCTAATCACTTAGAGAAACATAGTTTAAAATGAAAAAAATAAAAATAGAAGTGAAAAGGACTCAACGAAATATGGTGAAACTATCATGTTATTTCTAACACCTGAGCTATGTGCTTTTATGAATAGACTCTTTAGATGTTTTCATCTATTCAGATTGGTTCCTCAACTCCTACAACCAAAATGCTTCCATCCACTTAGATTGGTTAGTGCCATCCTAAATACGCATAAATTTCTAGGCTCTGGAGTTTATTTATTGCAACTAAAAAGTTTCTCCCATACCCCCAAACTTAAATCTAACATTGTCCTCAATGTTCTAAAGATGAAATTAAAAGCATGAACAAGGAGAGACAGTTACTATTTGAAGCAAAATAGTGAAGGAAGGATATTACCGGGTTGCATGAGATTGGGTTACCTCCCAAGAAGTGCTAAGTTAATAGTCTTCAGCCAGACTAAGAAAGGTTTAATCACCTCGAATCATATAGCAATAGCCGAAATAATTGTGGGTTATCGAAACAAAATAGAGCTATCACAAGTAAAAGGAATCTGCAACAAGCCAAGAAAATGAACATGTACTGCATACCCTTATCTAGTTTCCTGATTAAGATACATATGTCCCATTGTGGTTCAGGTTCAGGTTCTATGAAAAGATCTTGATAGAATATTTTCATTGGATGCACTTCCTCATAGCTAAGATCCAACAGTTCAGGTTTAAAAGTCTGGAAAAACTCAATTAAAAATAATAACAACCTGAATAACTAGGGATCCTTAAAGTCAATCAGATTTGACTTACACAGCTGACCACAAAGAGAGTGGTGGTCTTCCTTAAACAGATGTGTCGACCCTAATCTCCTAAAGTAATTAGGTTTAGTCTCAAAACTTAATAATTGACACATCTGAAATTTATATGTTCCCACAATTGGTAGAAAAGTTTTTGGTGGGAAAACAAAGTCAATCTTGGTATTATTGCTTGGGCTAACCTCATCTACCAGAGGATGGGTTTCTAACAGTTGAGACTCGTGTTGAATATTATTAAGTTCGGGAAAACGAGTACGAAGATAGTCTTGTAAGATGGTTGAGGCATTGATGTCAAGTCCCACGTGAGGGATTTTTGTAAGAGT
Source organism: Papaver somniferum (assembly GCF_003573695.1). Taxonomy (NCBI): domain Eukaryota; kingdom Viridiplantae; phylum Streptophyta; class Magnoliopsida; order Ranunculales; family Papaveraceae; genus Papaver; species Papaver somniferum. Next base: position 7,822,292 of record NC_039359.1, read on the forward strand.
TAAAGAACATGGAGAATGATAATCACCCCCAAACTTAGAGTTTTCGGCGTCTCTAGGTAGACTGGTCATAATCTCCCTAATTTCTAGGTCATCAGATTCCTGAAAGTGGGCGATTGATTTTTCTAAGTCAGGTTCATCCCCGCTAATCTATACGAGTTCATCTAAGACTATTGTTTCTAAATCGTTTGACTCGAAAACAGTACTCTCAAGATAAACTGGTTCCTCTAAACCATCATCAGTTTCATAATCATCGTCTAAAACGGGGGTATTTCTAGTCAACTCCTCGTCCTTTTGAATAGGTAAATAATTATTAAAATTATTTGGATTTGAACTAGAAATATCATTATAATCATCATCACCATCCTCCTCCTCATCATCATCACAATATAATTTTTGATATTCACGAATTCTCAAGCTTTGTTCCCAACTGCATGGTCTATGTTTATAATATTTCTCATAGATCGTTAGAGGTGATTCCTCAATAAAAGTTGGAGTATCCATATATCACTTCCCACGCATATATTCACCAAGAGTCATTTCCGAAGACGTCTCTTGATAATGAGAATTTCTAGACATATATTCTCGTAACGTCATCTCAGGTGGCGTCTCCTGAAAAGGATTCATCACCGAGGAAACACAAACTACAGAGGAGTTCTACACAATCACAAACAAGGCTGACTCGACCAAATCAAACCTATAAATTCTAGCAAACAAAAAGCATGATGGCTCCACTTAGATTGTTTCTAGACCAGCTTCTATCTTTCGAAAGGGAATTCGTTGCAATTGAGCAAACCCCTCTGGAATCAATCCGAGTCAAAGTAATTTGAATAGAGACGAGGGAAGCTTAGTAGAGCTTTGATACCCAAGGCCTCACCGCATTAGAAGGCGGCGCAGTCACGCATTCAACTCACAGAAACCATCATGAACTTTGAAGTGTGCTTAAAGAGCAACCAATATTTTTCGAACGAGTTTCCTATTAAGCTCGTTACCCTATAGTTCTTGTTCTAGTCAAAATTTTAGGCTTAGGATCGCGTTTGGTTTCGTTTTCCTAAGGCGGGCAAGAAGAGAACGGTGATGAAATCCGAACCCTTATCTTGTATTGGCCAGGCCTTGCCCTTTACTAGGAATTTAAAACAGCCGTATTCAATTCCTCAGCATATATTCACCTTAAGGCAAACAGTAAACCCGCTTGCAGGAGATTCGCGGTTGTTTAGAAGTTTACCTCCCGTACCAGACGGGCGAAGAACCGCTGTAGTCGACTCGGGCCACTGACTCCGGTGTCAGTGTGCGAACCCGAGGGGCCGAGACGATATAGTAATCGTCGTCCTTCCCTGCAAACAGTTTGTATTTATTTATTTTTTAATTTATAACCCTTCCGTAGGGTATTAAAAATAATGTCCAATGTTCAATGTCCGGAAAAAAATATAATGTCCAAAAATAAAAACTTTAATTACAGTTTCTAAAAAAAAAATTAACAAAAAAAAATAAAAAAAATATCTAAAAAATAATAATAAAAAAAAAGTCCTTCGTCTTCTTTCCGTTCTTTTTGCTTTAAGCTTTGCTCCTAGTCTTTATGAAATCGCAAAAAATCTTTGACAACTTCTTCTTTTTCTTTTCGATCCAAGCCTCAAAACCTGTATCACATAGACAAATACCCAAAGAACGTAAAAAACAACAAAGAAAAATAAATCTAAAAAAAAAAAAAATCTACCTAAACATAATTCCGCGTCGGCGGCGCCAAAATGATTATGGTTTTTTCGTGGGTTGTAGTAATGAGGTTCAAACTCTCGGACTTGTGAAGATTAAATTTAAAGGTTTAATAAAATTATATACAAAATTATTAACAATGGGTGCGAGAGGTAACCAAGACACTAGATTCCACTATTATGCAAAATTGAATGATAAATATTTCAAAACTCTATTCAATTCTTAAGTCCTCTTTTATCTTTAATTCACTATCAATCATACATATTCTCAAACATTATTTGTAACCCTTAAGCATAGATTATCAAGAGATTAAACCAAGCATAACCTATCAAACTGAATAACAAATAATTAAGACAATCATTCAAATAATTTAAAACTCTGCAAAAGCAGCGATTAGGTGAATTATATAATTAAATGAAATAGTTACCCATTTATGTTGCGTGAATAGCTTCCTCCATTGCCTTGGTTATGAGGGAATCAGCCGCTCATCATGTTGGAAAACCTCTCAAAATATTTCATTGATGCTCAAAAATGGTTTACAAATGATGAGAATATGAGAAATACAATAAAACCGGGTTTGTAACAATTATATTTGTTACAAACAAGAGAACTACGACCCTCAGTGACAAAATAAGACTGCTGCAGCTGTGTCGCAAACGCTGTAGCAAATAAGTCTGCCTTATGTACGACCCACATATGTGAGTCGTTATTTCTGTAGAAAAACGACTGCTGGTGCAGGTCCGTTCTTTGTGTTCTTCAGCAGCAGCAGCAGCAGAAACCGAGTTTGGGAAAACTCGAATTTCTTCTTCTATGGCTCTCCTCAGCCCCCCAGACTCTCGACACCCTGGATCACTTCAATTGTACGTGTATTTATAGTGCATTGAGGCCAAAAATCCGACCATTGATTGCGTATATACTCTCTTTAATTCGATTATTCCTCGCTGCCAAAAATAGAGAATAATTGCCATTTAAAGAATTTTCTCATGTCAACTTGCTTCCTGCACGCTCCCATTCGACTTATTCACGCCTCAACACTCTTCCAACGCCAGCAGAACTCCCCCATGCACACAAGAACTTCAATTTTGCTCGTGTTACAGTATACGTGCTATGTTTTGGGTGTGTGAATCATACCGAAAATTCCAGCCAAATTTGATCGATCATGTCACCCATACTATGTTCCTTAACCTATATCACATATCTATACCAAATTTCAGCCATTGAATCGACCCATAACCCCTTCATTTTAACGATCGAAATTCTGCCAGAACTGTTTAGAAATTTCCCGCCAAAATCGTTTCAAATGGGGAAGAAACTGGTAGTCCCCTATCCAGAGTAGGGGTGTGAATAGCAGCTGCCTTGGGGGTGACCTTGGGGTGCCCCTTAGTAATTAGGTTACCCCTTATCCAAAAGAGAGAGTCCGAATAACACTTGTCCTCCGGGTGCCAAAATCAACTTTTCGAGCCGAATTTTCCAAAAATGTTTATTTCCTAAAAATACATAAAAACACCATATTAGTACAAAAATAGAGTTCCAACAATACGGACATTGAGGACAAATTACACACAAAAATGTGTCTATCAATCACCACCAGAGAGATGCTTCAATCTTGGTCGAGTAGAAATCATCTCAACAGAAGGAGGATCTTTCACCGGAGGTTGACCAACCATCACAAAATCATGTAACTTCTCAAGTTGTTGATTCCAAAAGTCTACATAACCTCAAATTACATACGTAATTCTCTCAGAGCAACCAGTAATCGCTTCCTTCCACATGTGTACGGTCTAAATGGGTCCTAAGTTGCTCGATCGATGGTTTCCTTCTTCGAAGAGTCGGAACACACTGATCCATACCCATTTGTCGATCTTCTCTATAAATGTTGTATTCCTCCACTGAAAGATCTCCATATATCGCTGATATCAAGTGACCAGGAGTGCAACTCAACATAAAAGATCTCTCGCCATCGCTCAGACCTGCACCAGATGCCAAATCCATACTCTCCCAAGTATTGAAAGTTGTCAGATGGGAAATATAAGAAGGAATTGACACCCATGGGCAAAAATCGAACTCAGATTCATTATCTAACACATCAATGAGACGTGTATTGAACCAAGGATGCTTTGTAGACCAGCGCATGATCCTGGCATTATCATTCTCAGAGAAAACATGACGAGCATCAGCATTCGGTCCTTGAAAAATGGTACGTGGAATAGGTACGTAATTCTTGAAATGTTCCCACATCAAAGCTTGAAGAAACATCGTATTTTCATAGCATTCGATATTCATTAAGCCATTCGATGCACTGGAGTCTATAATCAGGGAGTCTAAGTTAGAGTACAAAGAACCCAAGAATAGGCTACCTATCGGAAGTTGCTCACCTTGAGCCATCTTGTTAGCAAAGGGGATCACGAACGGCTTCAGCAAATTTCCACTATCTTCAAATACGTCTCTGGACAGCCATAAACATAAGAAAACATCAATAGATAACATACCGTCAACAAGACTATCGAGAGCCTCATCTCTTGGCCACCAGCGTGTTAACCAGTGAGCATAACAACACTTGCTGTACACCTTGTTAATCCTCTCCATTTCCGCTGCAAAGATGTTAGAAACTGTCATCTCCTCAGCTGAAAGACCATCAGGGAGATTGCCCGTGATTGGGAGATGCAACAAAGCAACTACATCCTCTAAGGTGATAGTGAATTCTCCCCATCAGCATATGAACGTATGAGTCGGAATGCACCAGCGAGCAAGTAGAGACACTATACGTCGCACATCAAGAAAAATGAACAAGTCTCCAGATAATTGAATATCCCTTGTTACTTGTGCCTGATTCAGCATAGCTCTAACGCGAGGGAAACCCAGCATATGTCTCGCCCATCCAGGGAATTTTTATAAAGGTCATCGAGAAAGCTTAAACTCTATGATTGACGCAAGGAAAAGTCCTTGCTCAAGACAAAATCGGATCACTATCTTAGGAGTTTGAGTAACACTTCTGGGATTTATCAGAAGACGATACGTTGGGGTTTTGAGACGTTTTTCGGTTTCCTGATGAACCTCAAAAAACGCATCATCTATATTCGGAACATTCTTGATTCCAGGTGTTTCTTCTTCTTCTTCACCAACAGAAGTCTCATCCATGCATGTATCGTCTCTGGAAACATCATTTTCTTGGGATTCATACATCCTTGCGAGCTGTAATATGCACACAAAACTCTACTTCAGTATATCATCCATGCAAGATGCGAACATCAACGAAATGATGGAATGAAGTAATTGGATAATAAAAATGCTCATGCAAGCATCTACAAAATGGTAACTATTAACTCTTACCTGTTTACAATTCCACTAACAGTAGTGATTGTGATAAAGGAGTTAACACTTCAAAACTTGCTCGCTTCTTCGAACCTGCAAAGAATGAGCAAAACATTTATTTTCAAAAATCGAAACCTAATTTTCATAAAATCATGAACATAATTTTCACTGTCTGAACATTCACCACTGAGTTATGAAAAAGTCACATCAAGGCAATATTTCATCATAAATAATTGTTTACTTTTAATGATTGCTCAAAACCAAAATTTGATTTTCAACAAAATAGTATATATATATGCATGTATAAAAAACGTGAATTATTCACGTAAAATAAATTCTATTATTTTGATGTGAGCAAAAAACTCAGTAAAAAAAATATATATCTGTGAACATGTCACGTTTTTATATAAATATTCACGGTTCTATCAAAAAAGAAAATCTTTTTTTCCTTCGTATGATCGTCCGTCTTTGAAACGAAGGTTTATTCCGGTTTCATGAAAATTTATACATCAAGATAAAGTTTTGGTTTTCATGAAATCTCATAGACAAAATTTTATCACTAGACACATGTATATATAAAAAAAATCTGTCCTAAGTCAGGGATTATTACTAGTTTCTTAAACTAACGATCGAACGAACATACGTTTTCTAAAAACAAGGGTTTTCTACAAAACTCACACTCATACATGCACATTTATATAACTTCAGCATAAACAACTCATGAAATCATAAACTTCTGAAAATAAATAAATTTACTTTCCTGGTCGGTGCCGGCCGGAAATTGGCCGGATGGTGATTGGACGGCCGGCGACGCTAAGGTCCGGCGAAAAATCTCCTCCCCGATGATGACGTGAGGGTGGTGAAGATATGAAGGTGGTGGTCGGTCGTGTGGAGAAGAAATAAAAAAAGGGGTATTTATCCCTTTTATATCAAAATTTATTTGCAAAACCTAATTTCACAAGGATTTCCTTTCTTAGGCCCGTGCCCGTGAATCCTAAATCGGCCAAGGTTCCATCACCAAATCAGCGGTGCTACACCACTTTATGCTCGTTAGACAATGCTTTATCATGCCAATGGGATCTTCATTCAAGCCATGGTTTGCTCGCGCAATCGAAAATCCGGTAGCATCTTATTTTACGACTAAGTTCAATTACTTATTTCGTTTGTAACTAGAAAATCACCATCCAGTGCTGACTGAGGAACATGACTATCCCTCACTAAACAGGGGACTTAATATAGATGGTGGATTTTCGACAAAGGATAAAATTGTAAAACCATAATTATACATGCTCCTGATCCAGCAATCAGATGAGCATTGAGGCTCATGTCTCTCATCGAAGCATGAAAGCTCATGCCACAAGAATCTCTGACTGAGAATACCGTCTCTCAGAGTATAAGTAGATGTGTAGTCTCTCAGCTGAGGAAACGACCTATCTCATGAGTACTGAGCAATTTCAATAGTTACTTCTATATAGAATCGAACGATTGGACGGCTCCTAGACAGCTTGCCTGCTAGTATAGAGCAATAACGTCTTCAAGATGTAACAATGTTTTCCCTGTCTATATAAAGAAAACACGACGCTTCAACAAGATCATATTACTCAATTCTCAGATAATTAATGCTCCTAGTATGCCTGCTAGTATAGAGCCATCAATTAATTATCTCTAATCCTTAAATTCATTAACTGGATATTCAGGAATATTCTATGTTCTTCATAATATTTCGTTACTTCAATTCGTGGTTCTTCCCAGTAGAATTCCATGGATTAGTGATAAGTATTCAACGTACGGGCATCTGAGCCGCTATCGAGTAAGCCCCGACCAAAATGGTGCAAGTGTACTCAGCAATAATACACTAACGGGAACCTGAGTGCACGAACGAGCATTCCAAAGAACCTATGCAAAACAGGAAGAAAAATAATAATCAAAAAATATCAGCTAAGGTGCTAGGGGACTCGGTCCACCGGCCGGCCAGTCACGCCGTATCCAGTCCCACACCCAATTCTATATTTTATCATATTTTTAATTATTTTCCTTGATCTCATGAAAATCCCTTCATTTGAACAAATATCCTTCAATTTAAGGAAACCCCTCAGTTTCATGGTGTTTCCTCCGTATCAAAGAAATAATAAATAATTAGGAAAGGTGTGGCGGGACCAAGCTTACTAGACGGCTCATGCCCTAGTTGTGGCCAGTCCCACACCTTGCATTCCTTATTATTTTATTGTTATTTCCTTCTTCCCATGAAATTCCTTGATTTCATGATATTTCCTTCACATCAAGGAAAAGATATAAAATTAGGGAAGACTCGCGGGACCGGGCCCTAGCCGGCCGACCATGCCCTAATCGTGGCCGGTCCCACACGTCCTTATTTTATTATTATTATTATTTGTTTCCTTCATCTCATGGAAACTCCTTCACTTCAAGGAAACTCCTTGGTTTCAGCAAACTCCTTGATTTCATGATATTTCCCTAAAATCATGAAAATAATATAAAATTAGGAAAAGTGCAATGGGACCGGGATTATTGGACGGTCCCACACTTCATAATTCCTTATTTTATTATTATTATTTCCATCATCTCATGGAAATTCCTCAACCTTATTAAAATCCTCAATTTCATGGTATTTACCTCACATCAAGGAAATTACATAAAATTAGGAAAGGTGTCACGGGACCGGGCTCGCTAGCCGGCCGACCATGCCCTAGACGTGGACGGTCCCACACCTTGTAATCCCTTATTTTATTTATTATTTCCATCGTCTCATGGAAATTCCTCAGTTTCAACAAAACCCTGAATTCTTCATATTTTCTCAAATGTTGCTCAAATGCACATCAGAAAATGTCAAAACTCTCAGAACTGAGACACGAACACTTTGGAGACATGAGCATATTACCTTGACCGACCAAGGTTGGATATTTGGATTGCAAGAGGCCAGTCCCACACATTTTCATCATTTGACCCAATTTGTTCACATTAGGTTCAAACTCTTTCAAACAAGTTGGAATTTTATAAAACGATTGTCAGTCGGTCCCATGACCAACCAGGGCCGGTTTCATGACCCCTTGGTCGGTCCTTCATCTCTTCATAATTTATTAGGTTTTATCACCCAAGGTTCAGATGAACATTGTTTTAATGAAGGATTAAACCAGCATTTAATCATCTTTTCACCAACTGTTCTTCAAGAGACTTTGGTATTTTGCTCACTTGAGCATCTGGGAGTTACATGGTCGAATCATCATCCCATGTATCCGGTCCCTCCTTCTCTCCGTGGTTGATTTTCAATAAATCATCAATTGATCAAAATTAGGGTTTCGGATCCAAAGATCTGCAAAACATAATTCTGAGCAGATTCATACACTAATAATTTTACATTGATCCCATGATCAACATTATAATTAATTATACTCGATTCAGTTCCCAGTATTTTAAATTAATATTTTATTTTGGTCATGCTACCAATAATTCATCAAACGAACAACATTTGATCAGATGAGAAATATTTGCTCAGACTAAGGAATATTGGTTCAACTATCAATATTCAACAATCCATCGCATGAGCAATATTTGCTCACCTTAACTATCAACATTTACTCGAGAATTATACCTCTGTCTCAACAGACATGCTCAATTCATGAGTCTTAGAACATTTACAGATCACGTTCGACTCAGCAATACAAGGACTCATCGCCCCATAAAGTCAGCAACTGACTAACTAAATACACGTCTGCCTTGCAGACTCCACAATCACGAGACATCAGTCATGTCACATGGGGGAATATTAACTAGGGTTTTGTTCTGGCGGTCTACGGCACATGTGTTCATACACATGATGAGAATGTGAGCAAGTCGTTCAATCAGTTGGCGGAGTTAGCAAAGTAGTGGATGGAAAATCAACCAAGTCTCCGCATGATGAGCAACTAGTTTTAACACGATTTCCACTTCCCCACTCTTGGACTCCAGCAACTGTCACACTTCATGGGATCAAGGTGTTTACAATTCTATCAATATAAATAAGTCTCTGAATCATGATTGAAAACAGGACAATCTCTCGTCAACAGACAACAAGAGATTAGGAATTCAACATCTGAGAAATTACTCTCAACAGAGCAAATTCAATCAATACGAACTTATCTTATTTCTTCACACAAAATACACAACACACCTACAATCGTCGATCACCATTGATCTCACACATTTCTCAGCTTCCCTCCTACAGATCGACCCATCCTCTCCTATGACCGAATTGACTCTGGAACGACCATTGTCTTGGTTTAGGCCGGAGTCATACAGATTGATCTCTCGAACTTAAAGCACTCCCTTCTTGCAGTGCATCTGTGTGAGGTTAAACATTTCACTCGGTTCAAGGAGTCTCCTCCACACAGTCATCTCCTCAATTCCGTAAAAACCAGCAAATCGTTTTTCCCCATTTAAACTTTGTATTCAACAAAAGCAAGATATTTTCATGGTGAGGTAGTTGAATAATTGATGAAAACTATAGAATTGAAAGCGAGTATGCATAGGAAAAAGCCAGACTTATTGGGCATTACACAGTGTTGAAGTTGCAGCTAGTATTTCCCTTGGTTACATACTAGTTTAAAGAAAATGTTTTGACATTAGTAAGGCTTCTTACTCTTTTTCTAAGCGAGTACACGATTTATGTGGTCTTCTCTTATTTACGTGTTTTGTTATCTTCTCCAACTGTTATGTTGATTTCTCAAACTATGTGAACACTTTGATTCTTTTGAAGTGGGTGTTTAGTAGCATGTGTTGGAAAGACTATGTATTTCGATACAGAGTACATGCTTCTTAATGATGCTGGCACGCGAAATGTTGGGGTATCTTCAAGAACGCGAGATTGGGGGATATAAATTACTTCCCCCAACCCATAGTGTCTGCTAAGGGGTGATTTTTGAGTATGAAAATACTAAAATACCCTTTGGTTAATTAAAAAATATTATGAAAAGTATATAATACCCTTTCTACTAAAACTTAAAATAAAAAAACCAAAATATTTATCCCCCATTCTCAAATCAGTTCCGGCACTACACTAGGGTTAGGTTTTGAAAAAAAAAAATCTTCCCATCTTCCTCTTCATAGTTCTTCATCGACGATTAATCGTCGATTCAAAAATTTCTTCGTCGATTAAGCTACCCGAATCATAACCATGCCTCCACTAAAGAAACCAAATGCCCAATCGAAGTCAAAATCGATTGGTCAACAAAAATTAGATCAAAGGCTTGTTTAGATTGCTCAAGAGCAAGAGGAAGAAGAACAAGAGAACTCGGACAATCAAACTCTCGTAAACATGGATTCTGTGAGAAGGTAAGTGCTTCTAAACTAGTTTATAAGTGTTTTAATCGATTTAAGGAAGTGGGTTTAGGTTAGAATCGCGAACCCTAACTCAAACAGTTTAGTTTCAGTATGTAGATGGGGGAAAACGATTTGTTGGTTTTTACGGAACTGAAGAGACGTACGTGTGGAGACTCATTGAACCGAGCGAAATATTGAACCTCACACAGATGCACTGCAAAAAGGGAGTGCTTTAAGTTCGAGAGATCAATCTGTAGGACTCCGTCCTAAACAAAGAATAATGGTCGTTCCAGAGTTAATTCAGTCACAAGAGAGGATGGGTTGATCTGTAGGAGGAAAGATGAGAAATGTATAAGATCAATGGTGATCTGAGATTGTAGGTGTGTTGTGAATTCAGCGTAAGAACGCTCTGAATGGTTGAATTTTACTCAACTGAGAGTGATTGCTCAGAGGATGAGTTCGTGTAGACGAAAGATTGTCTGTATGAACTTGCCGAGAAATTCCTTGTCCTTTTCAATCATGATTCAAAGGTATTTTATATTGCTAAGTTGAAACACCATGATCCCATGAAGTGTGACAGTTGCTGGAATCAGAGAGTGGGGAAGTGGGAAATCAAGTCAAAACCAGTTGCTCATCATGCGGAGACTTGGTTAACTTTCCACCCACTACTTTGCTGACTCTTCCAACTGATTGCATGACTTGATCACATTCTCTTCGTGTATATGAACACACGTGCCGTAGACCGCCAGACCAAAACCCTAGTTAATATCCCCCCATGTGACATGATTGATGTCTCGTGATTGTGGAGTCAGTTGCTGACTTTATGGGACGGTGAGTCCATGTATTGCTGAGTTGAACATGATTTGCAAATGTTCTGAAACTCATGAATTAAATGTCCGCTGAGACGAGGCATTATTATGTTGATAACCTATGACGAGCAAGTGTCGCTGAATTGTAGAATATTGATAGTTGAACCAATATTCTTTAATCTGAGCAAATATTGCTAGTCTGAGCAAATATTGCTCGTTTGATGAATTGTTGGTAGCAGGACCAAATAAAATATTAATTTAAGATACTGACTGCTGGGTCGAGTATAATAAATAAAAGTGTTGATCATGGGATTAACATAAAATTATCAGTACTTAAATCTGCTCAGAATCACGTTTTTGCAGAGCTCTGGATTCAAAAACCCTAATTTTAATTAAATTGATGATTTATTGAAAATCAACCGCACAGAGCGAAGGGACCGGCTACCCGAGATGATAAGTCCACCATGTAACACCCAGATGCTCGAATAAGCAAAATAACAAAGTCTCTAGGGGACCAGTTGGTGAAAGAATGATTAAATGCTGGTTTAATCATTTATTGAAATAATGCTCGTGTGAGCGTCAGATAATAAAACCTAGTCATGAAAAGATGAGTGACCGTCCAAGAGGTCATGAGACCGGCTCTTGGTGGCCTTCGGACCAATTGATGGTCGTTTGAGCAAACCCTCAATTGTTTGAAAAGAGTTTGAAACTAATATGAGCAATCGAGCAAATTAGGTTAAAATCATTAAAACGTGTGGGACGGGCTGTTTGCAAGCCTTAGGGCCACTCTTGGTCGGTCAAGGGAATGTGCCCGTGTCACCATGGTGTCCATGTCTCAATCCTGAGAGTTTCGATACTTTCCGATGCGCGTTTGAGCAACATTTTGAGAAAATATGCAGAATCCAGGGTTTTGCTGAAACTAGCAAAAATACATGAGATGATGAAAAATAATAGATAAAACAGGGAATTACAAGGTGTGGGGCCGACCATGGCTAGGGCATGGTCGACAGGTTGACAATCACGGTCCCACACTTTCCCAGTTTTATGTGATTTTATGTATTTTCTCTGATTTGAGGGAAATTCCATGAAATTGGAGAGTTTTATGAAATTAGGGAACTTCCATGAGATGAGAGAAATAAAATAATAATAAAACAGGGAATGATGGAGTGTGGGACCGACAATGGCCAAGGCATGGCCGGTCGGCCAATCGGCACGGTCCCAGAGCACTCTTCCCATATTTATGTAATTTTTTCATGATTTTAGGGAATTTTCATAAAATCAAAGAGATTTGTTGAAACCAAAATATTTTGTTGAAATCAGGGAGTTTTCATGGAATGAGGAAAGCAAAACAAGTAATAATAATAAAATAAGGGACGTGTGGGACCGGCTAGGGCATGACTGGCCGGCTAGAGCTCGGTCCCACGGTTTCCCTAATTTTATAATAATTTTCATGGGTTTAGGGGAAATTCATGAAATCAGAGAATTTTCATGGATTGAGGGAAATAATAAAATAATGGGGAACTGAGGTGTGGGACCGTCCACGGCTAGGGCATGGCCGGCCGGCTGGTGCTCGATACCGTGATACCTTTCCCTAATTTTATTATTTTCCTTGACATAAAGAAATATCATGAGATTAGAGAATTTCCTTGAAACGAAGGAGATTTGCTCGAATGAGAGAATTTTCATGAGATCAGGGTAAAATAATAAAATATGATAAAATATAAAATTGGGCGTGGGACTGGACACGGCATGACTGGCCGGCTGATGAGCCCAGTCCCCTGGCGCCTTTGTAAATATTTTTTTTTTTTTATTATTATTTTTCTTCCTATTTTGCGTAGGTTCATCGTTCCTTCGTGTTCTGAAATGCTCGTTCGCGCATTCAGATGTTGGTCTCTGCATTATTGCTAAGTACACTTGCACCATTTTAGTCAGGGATTAATCGATGCTCAGATGCCTGCACGTTGAAAATTTATTACTAACCCATGGAATTCTGCTGGGAAAAACCATAAATTGAAGTAACGAAACATTCAAAGAATCGTAGAATATAGTTGAATATTCAGCTACGATTAGAGATAATAAATTGATGGCTCTATACTAGCAGGGCTTCTTATCTAGGAGCATTAATTATCTGAGAGTTGAGCAATATGAACTTGCTGGAGTGTCATATTTCTCCTATATAGTTAGGGAAAACCTGGTTGCATCCTGAAGACGTTGTTGCTCTATACTAGCAGGCATGTTGTCTAGGAGATGTCCAATCTTTCGATTCTATGCAGAAATAATTACTGAAATTGCTCATTATTCATGAGATGTGCCGTGGCCTTAGCTGGGAGACTACACATCTACATATACTCTGAGAGACAACCTTCTCAGTCAGAGGTTTTATGGCATGAGCTTTCATGCTTTATTGAGATACACGAGTCTCAATACTCATCCGATTGCCGGATCTGGAGTATGTATAATTATGGTTTTACGATTTTTCCCTGGTCGAAAATCCACCATCTACATTAAGTCCCCTGCTTAGTGAGTGGACAGTGATGTTCCTCAGTCAGTATTGAATGGTGATTTTCCAGGTACTGACAAAAATAAGTAATTGAACTCAAAAGATAAGATATTACCGGATTTCGACCGAATGAGCAAACCATGGTTTGAGCGAAAACCCCAGTGGCATAATAGAGCGTCATCCAGTGAACATAAATTGGTGTAGAACCGTTGATTCGATGGTGGAACCTTGGTCGATTTAGGATTCTTGGGCCGGGCCCGAAAAGGAAAACCTTATGGAATTAGGTTTTGGAACTAAAATTTGATATAAAAGGGAATTAATCCTTTTTTTTTTTATTTCTCCTCTACACGACCGACCACCATCTTCATCCTCTCACCTTCTTCACTCAACAGCAGGAGGAGCGAAAAAAATTCGCCGGAGTCCGACCGGAGCTAGCACCGTACAGCCAACTTCTGGCCGGCGCCGTCCAGGTACGCAACCAATTTTTTTTTTACTTGCTGATTTCATGAATTGCTCATGTTTTTATTATGTTTAAATTATATACATGTGTATATATTAGCGTGGGTTTTGTAGAAAAACCTTATTTTATTAAACGTATGTTCGTTCAATCATTAGTTCAAGAGACTAGCAATAATCCCTAACTTGAGATAGATTTTTCATTTGAAATAGACATGTGACCAGTGATAAAATTTTGTTTATGAGCTTTCATGGAAACCAAAACTTTATCTTAAAAGATGTGAACTTTTCACAAAACCGAAAAAAACCTTCGTTTTAAAGAAAAACGATCGTACGAAGGAAAAGAGATTTTTTCTTTATATATGTGAAACCGTGGAGCTCCATGAGGACATTTTCTTTTAGATAAACTCACTGAGCCTGAGCTCACGTCAATTTTTTTTACGTGAGTTAATCACTGTTTTTTCATTGTTTCGTAAAATCAAAACATGGGTTTTGAGTAACCCTCGAAATTTGACAATTTATTTATGATGAAATATTGTCTTGGTGTAAATTTCATACCCAGTTGTGGATGTTTATACTATGAAAATTGTGTCTATGATTTTATGAAAAATCAGTTTCGAAAATTAATAAAGCTTCGTTCGTTATTGCAGGTTTCAGGGAACGAACTAATTTGGAGTGTTAACTCTTGCGGCACAATCACTATCGTTAGTTGAATTGTAAAGAGGTAAGAGTTAAGAATTACTATTTTTGTAGATGGATTTACTAGCATGTCGATAACTTTATGCTCCTGGTTCCAGAAAATGTCAACTTCCAGCAGCAGCAATTATGATTATAGCGATTCCTTCAGCTCGTCTGACGAGGATTCCAGAGCTTCCGCGACCAAATCAAAAGCTAAGAAAACTCATGATGAGGGGGCAAATCCTAGCGTACCCCTTAATGATCGGAGTGTCACTTATGCTGAGCTTATGAAGAGAAAAGCAGAGGATGATGAGGCAGAGGATCGTCATCGTAGAAAGGATCGAATCCGGCGCAAAATACTAGCGGCCGAGGAGAGACATCGATGGGATACCTTCTGACTTTGATGCTGAAGCTTCCGAAGAGGAAACTACGTGGTGTTACCAGAGCGCAAGATCAAGCCTGATTGGCATACCAGAGAGTTCCAAAAGACTATGAAGCAAATTGAAGCTGAAGCTGAAGCAGAAGAAGACTCGGACATAGACGATCCTTATACCCATCCAGACTTCATCAATGGTCCTTACGGCTATTCCGACGAAGAGGAGGATTCCGAGAAGGATAGTGATGTTGAATCTGATAACTCGGATGAATCCGACGAGTAGCTTTACTCCTGATCTTTTTTAAACATTTGAATGTTTTTTTTTATTTTAGCCCTCGTAGTAGACATATTATTTGAACATATTCACTTAAGCATCAAGACTTTTCCATTTGAACGAGAGATCCTTTTATTAATGTTGGTTATTCTTAATTGAATCAAATAAAATGATCCAATCTTCATCCGCCGAACCCATTGTGATTTCCCTTTGCTTGCTTTACGGTTTCCATCTGTGAAAATATCCATACACGTCACAGAAAACATGTGACACACAGGGCCGTGTAACTTCCTGACCATGCCTAGCTTTGGTCAGTCCCCAGTGCATTATTTTACTTCGCATCTCCAGTATTGACCTTGTTCGAGACTTAGGGTTTCAGTAAAACTCGCAACTGAATTGACTATTTGCAGAAGATAAGTGTCTGCCGTATCTTGTATATATCTCCAAGATTTAGGGTTTAACACTTGCGCAGATATTTCTTCTGTTCCTGAGTTAGTTTCATCGCAGAAGAAATTTCGATTGTCATACCTTTCATCACCATGTCTAGTGATAGTACTTCTTCTCAAAGCAAACTTCAGTCGAAGCATGAAATAGATGTGTCTATCTCGGTAAGTTGTATATCTTCTTCGTCTCTGTTTGACCAAAGTTATTGATCGTAAGAAAATGATTTGTTGCAGGATAATCAGAAGAATCCTTCTTCTCACAATTCGAGGCCCAAGCGGACTGTTAGAGCCCCTGCCCGGTATAGGTCGGCTCATGCTGAGGCTGGATCATCTGTAAGAAATCTTATAACTTTTGAAGCTTTAACACGTTGAATATTGATAAAATTAAATACTCCTTCATTTCGTCGCAGGCGGATGTTCGTGTCGTTGTTGACGCTAGAAGGAGAAGCAATGGAAAGTCTGTGACCGTGGTTGAAGTTGAAGATAGCAGCAATCGGGTCTGTGAAGACTCTGCAGAATCCGTGGAGGCTGGAAACAGGATTCACGCTCGTGAATATCCAACAGTTGGGCTCTTGTTTGAAGCTCCTTTGATCAATACTTTCCCAGACAATGAGGTGGTCGGTGGATTCGTCATTCCCAAGTGTCACACGCCTTTTTACACCAAAATATGGAAAAGATATGGGCATATTTCTACGACCGAAGTGTGGAAAGGTTTTCTACCAACCCTCCTGACTACGGTTGCAGGGCTATTACCGATCATTGAGGAGATGGACCATATGCGCCTGCGAGATGTCAAGAATCAGGAACCGCACAGGTGGGATGAGATGATTTCGAACTGTAAGACATTGCGGTTCAATGTAGGCTGGCTTCGTCATCGGCTCGAGATTATCAAGATTTATAAGGCGGTGGAGGATGCTAATGCAATTTCCATGACCACTGCTTTACTGGAGGAGGAGAAGGTGTTTGCTTTGGAGTCAACAACGGTCGAGAAGGCGGTCCAGGACTTGAAGACGAAAAACAAAAATTTCCAGAAGAAACTTGACAGGGTTTCTTGTAGAGATTATCCATTGTTGGACGGTTTGATCTGAGTGAGCATTCGGGAGAGTTGAAGTGTAGATTTTTTGATAAAGGTGGGACAATATGATAACGTAGAGGTATTTTGTTCAATTGATGGATGTTTGATGAACAAATGAGCAGCTTGCATGCTTTTTTTGAAGGAAATAAATTACATTCGAGATGTGTTTGAATAATGGTAAAAGATTAATTATTTGCTGTTGATCAAGCATAATAGGCCTTGAGCCATTTGCCATTGATGATATTTCCTTACTTTCCTCCATTGCCTGCTAACATTTTGTAGTATCCACTAGACACTGCTTTGGTGATAACATACGACCCTTCCCATTTCAGAGAGAACTTAGGAGCAGACATGTCTTATTGAATGTATTTTGCCGTCTTTAATACCAAATCTCCTACTTGGAAAGTTCGGGGTCTTACCATTTTGTTGTAAGCTCTAGATATTCTCTGTTTGTAAGCCTCCACATACTTTTATACTTTATCTCTCTTTGATTCGAGCATGTCCAGTTCAGCAACTCTTGACTTTGACACTTCAGCTTCATCCCATCGTATTCCACTGGCCTCTGCAATCCTTGCTGGAGGAATTTTTATCTCAGCTGGGAGTATAGCATCAGCCTCATAGATGAGCGAGTACGATGATGTTCCAATCGAGCTCCTTGGTGCAGTCCTGTAATCCCACAAAGCCATGGGTAATTGCTCATGCCACGATCGTGTATTGTCATGAATTGTTCGACTGATAATCCGGATCAAAGTCTTGTTGGTACTCTCTGCTTGACCATTTCCTTGGGGATAGTATGGTGTGGATAAAATCTGTTTGATCCCGTACTCCTTGAGCAATTTCTCGACATCCTTATTGGCGAAAGGAGTCCCATTATCTGTGATGATATGTTTAGGAACGCCAAATATACATATAATGTGTTCCTTGATGAAGGCTGCAATAGTTACTCCAGTAGTACCTCTGAGCGGGATTGCCTCGACCCACTTAGTGAAATACTCAGTAGCTATGATGATGTATTCATGCTGTTTTGAAGATGCTGGATTGATCTTTCCGATGATACCAAGTCCTCAGCTATAGAAAGGCCATGGACTATTCACAGAGTGTAACGGGAGACAAGGGGTATGAATAAGGTTACCGTGGACCTGACATCGATGACACTTCTGAACGTACGCGGCTGCATCATCTTCCATAGTCGTCCAGTAATACTTCTCATGAATTTGAAGAAACAATTTATTTTTCCCCTGGAGTTCTCCTTTATGGGCTTCTTTCAGGACTGTCAGAATTTCATCTCCAGCCAGGCATCTCAACAAGTCTCCCCCAAAGATTTTGCGGTACAGGATCTTGTCAAGATAGACAAATCTTTTAGCTTTCTGAATGATTTTGATTGCATCTTTATTTCCTGGTGGTGATTTTTTGTCTCGAAGGTATTCAATGTAAGGCTGCCTCCAGTCCCCGGTGTGATGAAGCGTCAGGGCCTCTAAATGATGAGGAGGCTTCTGAAAATTAGGACAAGATCCCTGTAAAGTTCTTGATTGTGCCTCTATGGAGGGCCAATAATACCCGAGCCTTTGAAGTCTTCTATAAAGTGTTATCACCAGCGTCTGTCCACATATTTCTTGATGTACACTTTTGAGCTTTTCCTTCGCTTCTTCATCGCCAAGGCACCGGGATAGAGAGGTATCAGGGTTGCGATGGTACAAGGCTCCGTGGATCAAGAAGAAGTTTTTTAGCTCTTTAAGGCGGACTGCTGCTTCTATAACGGAACTGCTCAGTTCGTGAATAATAGGTGTTCTCCAGTTGTTTGCTTGAGCATCTTCAGTTTGACTAAGCCATGTGGATGATACATCTCGTCTTTGCACTATGATAGGTTTCTCTGACCCTTCAAATAGCAACTTGGAGGTGAGGGTTGCTAAGCAATCAGCATGTCTATTATTGGACCGGCCAGTATGGGTGATAGTTGCATCAGCGAAATGATTTAGTAGCCGCTGCGCCTCAACCCTGAATGGAGAAAGTGTTATCTCCTTGAGAGAGTATATCCCATTCATTTGATTGACCAGCAGTTTTGAATCTCCTCTGATCTCTAGGTGCATCACTCCTGCCTTTTTATCTAAGGATAATCCTAGCAAGAAAGCTTCATATTCTGTTGAATTATTTGTACAGTGGAAGTCCAGCTTAAATGAATGTGAGAATACTTCACCAGATGGATAGACCAAGACTATGCCCGCTCCTCCAGTATCGTTGCTAGGAGTAGCAAATCCATCAAAGTACAACAGCCACGTTTCTTCCTTGACGATTGAAATTTCTGGAAATTTACCTGGTACATCGTCCTGTAATATCGTGGAATCTTCCCCTGGAAAGGCAGCCAGTAAATCTGCTACCGCTTGACCTTTGATTGCTTTAGGAGAAACGCACACTATGTCGAACTCTGACATCTGAAGCAGTCATTTTGCAGGTATTCCTATCAGAGCGGGTTTTGAGAGTATAAACTTCATGGGATCAGCTTTGGAGACGAGCACGACTCTGTTGGATAGAAAATAATGTCTGAAACTCGCATTGCATGAGCTAATGCCATGCATGCTCTTTTAGCTTTCGGGTATCTGAGTTGAGCATCCTTCATGGTTCGGCTGTAATAGTAAATTGGATGTTCGACGCTTTCTTCATCTTCTTGGTCTAGCAGTGCCCCGATAGCAACATCACTGGAAGCCGTGTACAATATCAGTGGTCGTCCTTGTACTGGAGATCTCATGACTACGGGTGATAAGAGTATATGTTGTATATTATGGAACGCTTCTTGCTGAACAACTGTCTAGGTGAAACTTTCTCCCTTCTTCAGCAGAGTTAACGAAGCAATAAGTTGGGCCAATCCCGGTATGAAGCGTCTGATGTAATTTACCTTGCCTATGAAACTCTATAGTTCCTTCATAGTGCGTGGAGGAGGAATGGTAGTAATGGATTTTGCTTTGTCTGGATCAACTTTGATCCCTTCGGCAGTGACCAGGAATCCTAGAAACTTCCCAGAAGAAACTCCAAAAGCGCATTTCAGAGGATTCATCTTCAACTTGTATTCTCTGCATCTTTCAAAAACTTGCCTCAGAACTTCTAGATGTGATGCTCGAGCTTTCGATTTCACCACAACGTCGTCGATATAGTCTTCTACTTGCTTATGCATCCTATCATGAAATATTTCTGTCATGGCTCGTTGGTAGGTAGCACCTGCATTCTTCAAACCAAAGGGCATCACGGTGTAGTGAAAATTCCCAACGGGAGTGCGAAACACTGTCTTGGCAGAATCATGTTCAAACATTTTGATCTGGTTGTATCCACTGTAACCATCCATGAATGAGAATATACCGTGGTCGCTGGTTGCATCGTCAAGCATATCAATGTTGGGTAAAGGAAAATCATCCTTTGGACAACATTTATTCAGGTTCTTGAAATCTACACAACATCTGATTTGACCATTCTTCTTCTTAACTGGAACAACTTTAGCCAGCCATGTTGGGTGTTGAATGGGTTTGATAAATCCTACTACTAGCAATTTCTGAATTTCGGCCTTGATTTGTTCCTTGACCTCATGCCTGAACTGTCTAGGTGGTTGTTTGACAGTTTTGGAGCCGGGAGTGATATGCATACGATGAGTGACCAGTTTTTCGTCCAGACCAGGCATTTCTTCGTACGTCTAAGCAAAGATATCCCGATACTCTTTCAACAAATATACCAGGCATGTGTGTTCCTCTAGTGATAATGCAGAACTAATTAAGATTGGTCTCGGATCTTCTTATGTCCCGATGTTAACCGTTTCAATATCATAAGTAGTAGAATTCGTGCCACCTTGCAATTGTTGCGGAGCATCTAGAACCTCATCATCAGGTGTTTGCTCGATCTGACATGATGCATTAGTGCGGGGAGACTCTTGATCAATCTCCCCTATTAATTGCTAATCTTTGCGCCGCCGATAAATGACCCTCCCTTCTGCATCATGAATGGTCATAAAATTGGATCTTGGGTTCGTGACTTGGTCCTTAAGGTGTTTGACTGGTGTAACAGGTGATTTGACCGGTTCTGCTTCCGAAGGTAGTGATGACATGTCAGCATCTGCTTCGATAGTCTTCCAACTTGGAAGTGGAGTGTTGTAGATCTTCTTAGGAGGTTCAGGAATGCTTCTCTGGGATTCGATGAATTCAGCATCATAGGCCAGAGCATAAGGAGATGATGAAGCTGCTATGCGAACGATCTTGTTGTTGAGTAAATCCTTCATACATCGATGGTAGGTTGAGGGAACCACCTTGTTGTCATGGAGACACGGTCGCCCGAGTATCATGTGATAGTCAGGTTCTTGCTCGATCACATGAAACTTCACTTTTGATTGAATTGGCCCTACCCTCAAATCTATATACGCATATCCATAAGTATGGCTTTGGATTCCTTCAAATCCTGTCATTAGAATGGGATGAAGAACAATTTTACCTTGTGGGAATCTGGCCATCCTGAGAGTTTTCATAGTGACGATGTTTGTGGAAGCGCCTGTATCAATGAGAGCCCTCCTGAATTCTGAGCCATTGATGAAACCAGTCACGTACAAAGCTCGATTATGTACTTCATCTGCCATGCGATCTGCTTCTCCGAAAATGATGTTGTCGATCGAATGTTCAGATACCAGGGATACTTCTTCAACTGCTGGGGTTGGTGGAGTTATTTGCTCACCAGATGATATCTAGCTGAGTGCGGTAAACGTGTCTGTACGTTGCTCTGTGGAAAAGTGTAAAAGTTCACACAAATTTTCGATCAATTGTGTAACTTCCTGATCCACCGGCTTCTCATAAGTAGTGAAGCTATTGCTTTGAGGGTCAGGTGACGAATCAGTCTCCAATGTTGGGACTTCTGAAGCGGAGATGCCTCCTAACTCAGATGTCAGTTTGATGAGGAAATCGAGTATGTGGTTCATCGTACTCTTCATCGGATCCATGTTCCTGGTGTGAATCTTCAGTATTTGAGCTAACTCTGTCAGAGTCGGGATTCTTCTGTTTTCCGTGCCGTCGGATGTAACGTTGGAGGAGGAACATTGCCATTTGAAAGGTTCTGGATCTGGTTTGGATCAGTTGAATTAGTCCTCAGACCAACCATCTTGTGAAATTGTGAGATTGCAACCGAGAGATTAATCACCCACTGTGTTCGCCAATCTGTAGATGGGGAAAAACGATTTGTTGGTTTTTACGGAATTGAAGAGACGTCCGTGTGGAGACTCCTTGAACCGAGCGAAATGTTGAACCTCACACAGATGCACTGCAAAAAGGGAGTGCTTTAAGTTCGAGAGATCAATCTGTAGGACTCCGTTCTAAACCAAGAACAATGGCCGTTTTAGAGTCAATTCGGTCACAAGAGAGGATGGGTTGATCTGTAGGAGGAAAGATGAGAAATGTGTGAGATCAATGGTGATCTGAGATTGTAGGTGTGTTGTGAATTCAGCGTAGTCACGCTCTGAATGATTGAATTTTACTCAATCGAGAGTGATTGCTCAGACGATGAGTTCGTGTAGACGAAAGATTTACTATATGAACTTGCCGAGAAATTCCTTGTCCTTTTCAATCATGATTCAGAGGTCTTTTATATTGCTAAGTTGAAAACACCATGATCCCAGGAAGTGTGACAGTTGCTGGAATCAGAGAGTGGGGAAGTGGGAAATCATGTCAAAACCAGTTGCTCATCGTGCGGAGACTTGGTTAACTTTTCACCCACTACTTTGCTGACTCTTCCAACTGATTACACGACTTGCTCACATTCTCGTTGTGTGTATGAACACACGTGCCGTAGACCTCCAGATCAAAACCCTAGTTAATATTCCCCCATGTGACACGATTGATGTCTCGTGATTGTGGAGTCAGTTGCTGACTTTATGGGACGATGAGTCCATGTATTGCTGAGTTGAACATGGTTTGTAAATGTTCTGAAACTCATGAATTAAATGTCTGACGAGACGAGGCATTATTATGTTGATAACCTAAGACGAGCAAGTGTTGCTGAATTGTTGAATATTGATAGTTGAACCAATATTCTTTAATCTGAGCAAATATTGCTGGTTTGAGCAAATATTGTTAGTCTGAGCAAATATTGCTCGTTTGATGATTGTTGGTAGCAGGAACCAAATACAATATTAATTTAAGATACTGACAGTTGGGTCAAGTATAATAAATAAAAGTGTTGATCATGGGATCAACATAAAATTATCAGTACTTAAATCTGCTCAGAATCACGTTTTTGCAGAGCTCTGGATTCAGAAACCCTAATTTTAATTAAATTGATGATTTATTGAAAATCAACCACACAGAGCGAAGGGACCGGCTACCTGGGATGATAAGTCCACCATGTAATGCCCAGATGCTCGAATGAGCAAAATACCAAAGTCTCTTGGGACCAGTTGGTGAAAGAATGATTAAATGCTGGTTTAATCATTTATTGAAATAATGATCGTGTGAGCGTTAGACTATAAAACCTAGTCATGAAAACATGAGGGACCGTCCAAGAGGTCATGAGACCGCCTCTTGGTGCCCGTGGGACCAATTGATAGTCGTTTGAGCAAACCCTCAATTGTTTGAAAAGAGTTTGAACCTAATATGAGCAATCGAGCAAATTAGGTTAAAATCATTAAAACGCGTGGGACCGGATGTTTGAAAGCCTTAGGGCCACCCTTGGTAGGTCAAGGGAATGTGCCCGTGTCACCATGGTGTCCGTGTCTCAGTCCTGAGAGTTTCGATATTTTCCGATACACGTTTGAGCAACATTTTGAGAAAATATGCAGAATCCAAGGTTTTGCTGAAACTAGCAAAAATACATGAGATGATGAAAAATAATAGATAAAACAGGGAATTACAAGGTGTGGTACCGACCAAGGATACGGCATGGCCGGCCGGCTGACAAGCACGGTCCCACACTTTCCCAGTTTTATGTGATTTTATGTATTTTCTCTGATTTGAGGGAAATTCCATGAAACTGGAGAGTTTTATGAAATTAGGTAACTTCCATGAGATGAGAGAAATAAAATAATAATAAAATAGGGAATGATGAAGTGTGGGACCGGCAATGGCCAAGGCATGGCCGTCCGGCCAACGGGCACGGTCCTAGGGCACTCTTCCCAATTTTATGTAATTTTCATGATTTTAGGGAATTTTCATAAAATCAAAAAGATTTGTTGAAACCAAAGTATTTTGTTGAAATCAGAGAGTTTTCATGGAATGAAGAAAGCAAAATAAGTAATAATAATAAAATAAGGGACATGTGGGACCGGATAGGGCATGACCGGCCGGCTAGATCCCGGTCCCACGGTTTCCCTAGTTTTATAATAATTTTCATGAGTTTAGGGAAAATTCATGAAATCAGAGAATTTTCATGGATTGAGGGAAATAATAAAATAATGGGGAACTGAGGTGTGGGACCGGCCACGGCTAGGGCATGGCCGGCCGGCTGGTGCTCGGTCCCGTGATACCTTTCCCTAATTTTATTATTTTCCTTGACATAAAGAAATATCATGAGATTAGAGAATTTCCTTGAAACGAAGGAGATTTGCTCGAATGAGAGAATTTTCATGAGATCAGGAAAAATAATAAAATATGATAAAATATAAAATTGGGCGTGGAACTGGTCACGGCATGACTGGTCGGCTGATGAGCCCAGTCCCTTGACGCCTTTGTAAATATTTATTATTATTATTTTTCCTTCTATTTTGCATAGGTTCATCGTTCCTTCGTGTTCTGAAATGCTCGTTCGCGCATTCAGATGTTGGTCTGTGCATTATTTCTAAGTACACTTGCACCATTTTAGTCAGGGCTT
This sequence comes from Papaver somniferum, assembly GCF_003573695.1. Lineage (NCBI taxonomy): Eukaryota > Viridiplantae > Streptophyta > Magnoliopsida > Ranunculales > Papaveraceae > Papaver > Papaver somniferum. Next base: position 7,847,056 of record NC_039359.1, read on the forward strand.
ATTCGATGCTCAGATGCCTGCATGGTGAACATTTATTATTAACCCATGGAATTCTGCTGGGAAAAACCATAAATTGATGTAACGAAACATTCAAAGAATCATAGAATATCGTTGAATATTCAGCTACGATTAGAGATAATAAATTGATGGCTCTATACTAGCAGGGCTTCCTATCTAGGAGAATTAATTATCTGAGAGCTGAGCAATATGAACTTGCTGGAGTGTCATATTTCTCCTATATAGTCAGGGAAAGCCTGGTTGCATCCTAAAGACGTTGTTGATTTATACTAGCAGGCATGTTGTCTAGGATCCGTCCAATATTTCGATTCTATACAAAAATAATTACTGAAATTACTCAGTATTCATGAGATGTGTCGTGGCCTCAGCTGGGAGACTACACATCTACATATACTCTGAGAGACAGCCTTCTCAGTTAGAGGTTTTATGGCATGAGCTTTCATGCTTTATTGAAATACATGAGTCTCAATACTCATCCGATTGCCGGATCCGGAGTATGTATAAGTATGGTTTTACGACTTTTCCCTTGTCTAAAATCCACCATCTACACCTAACTCAAACAGTTTAGTTTCAGTGTGTACCGACATTGAATTTAGTATAAATACAATGCCAGTATTGAATTACGGCATTCAATCTAGAATGAAGGCAATGCCGGTAGACTGTCACGACGTTGAATTTGGTATGAAACCAATGCCGGTACTGATGCTAAAAATCACCTGAAACTAAATGTTATGTACCGGCATTAAAATTAGGTTGAATACTATGCCGGTAGTGCGTTACGGCATTGGTTTACATTTATTTGAGTATGCCAGTAGTGCGTTTTAAATATACAGGAACAACCTAGGAATTTGTTACATGTACCGTCATTGATTTTAGGTTGCATTATGTGTCGGTACCTGGTTATGGCATGGAGTTGAATTTTTACATGTGTGCCGGTAATGTTCTTTTGGTATCCCGGAACATTCTAGTAATTACCGGCATTGTCGATAGTTAATGTTCACTGCCGGATTGATGTACCGGCATGATGTATTTTCCACATTACTATGTCGTGTTTGGTCCCGGCATGTTTTATTTTTCTTGAATCTATATCGGTCTTAGGAATGAAAGTGAGTTTTCTTATATTCATTTAGTGTGTCTTTTGTTATAGGGATAAAGCCAAGGAAGATAACAAAGGAAAAACTAAAGATGTTGGCATTAAGAAAAGAAGGAAGGATGGTCTTAGTACTCCTCACTATCTGCCTCCTCGAGGGAAAGATCAATGTCGCAACAAGCATTTGGGGGAGGATACAAGAGGTGAAGTTTGGGATAGTGGTCGTGACCGTAGAAACTCGTAATCCATGAACCTACTGGAACAGTTGTGCACGATAAGCAAGATGAAGAGGAAAGTGAGGAGGAAGATAATGAGGTTCATGCAAGTCAATTAGCAATCCAAAGCCAAGTTTTAGAGGAAGATGGTGGGCCAAGTCAACAACCGACTCAAGGCAAGGACATAAGAAAATTTAAAGGTTTGCACCTTCCAGACGGCAGTTGGATAAACTTCGTTCCAGTCGGCAATAAACTTGTCCAATCTCTTTTCATACATATCCTCGGTAAGAGACCAATAAAATTTCTCCCAATCTCTTAGAAATTCCAACCACTTTTTATGATTTTCCTCATGTTCTTTGTCCACTCGCTCTTTGATCTTCCCTCTCTCATCTTCTTATTTTTAGGGTGATAGTTTTTTCTTGAAAACATCTTCCTCTAGTTGAACAATCATTCTCTTCTTAATATCCGCCTTTGTGGGTTCAAACAAGGCATGACAGGTTTTTATCACATTATTACGTATATGGTATGTACATAGGAAATTTTGTGCATCCGGGAAGACGTCAGATATTGCATTCATTAACGCGTCATCTTGATCGGTTATGATGACCCTCGGAAGTTGATTTTACCGGAAGAATCTTTTCAATTGACGTAATGCCCAATGATAATTATAGTCCCTCTCGTTTTCCATTAAACACCAAGCCAATGTGAATGTTACCTTGTCCGATGTGTTCCCCACGATGTTGAACAACGACATATTGTATTTGTTTGTATTGTAGGTGCAATCCATCATAAGAACACCACAAAATGTATGAGCCAATTGTGAAAGCAAAGGATGCGAAATGAATATTTGAAGGGGTTTTTCGTCCGTCCCTATTTTAATGATACGCGTGTAGTTGTGATCCCAAACTATCTTCTCAAATTCTTGCATAACGCTCCTCCCTTCCCATTCCACCCTTCTAATACTTGATTGTGCGCTATAAATTGTACTTAGTGAAGACACGTTCGTCTCATCCTTTTCCTTGAAGCCTCTGAGAATTTGTCTTGATTTGATAAATGCTTTGGTCAATCTCTTTACATCCTCAAATTCATGAGGTTTTAGCTTCGCAACTAGGGAGTGACCAACAAAATCTTTCGGATTCCGGTGGTTATGACGTCCAAACCAAACTGCACAATCCCATTCTTTGGTATTGTCATTTAATTGGAATACAAGCTTAAAGAGGCAATTATCCTTCCTCGTATGAGTCTTTTATACCCTATTAGTCTTCTTTGGATACACATAATCCTTTCTCTTGTGGCTATTCTTCGCCTTGTATTGCCCACTTTTCTCGCAAACCATCTCAAAACGGCGTTTTGAACCTTGGGTATTCCTCACCAATACACACATATTCTTAAGAAGACTAATTCGACAAGCGAAAGATGATGATGATGAATCTGACAATTCTGACAAATCTGATGATTCCGGCGAATCTGATGATTAGTCTTGCTCATGAATTTCTCTGAGATTATTTGTTTTTGTTTTTTTTGTCGAAGTAGATATTTTCTGGTTACTTGAGCAGTTTTTTGCTGTAGAGACATTTCTTTAGAGATTATTTTCTGAACCATAATCCCTTGTCGTATTTTTCCAAAATCTCCTTATACCTCCAATCTGAATAGGATGGACCAATGTCCGTGTAGACAATAATTATCCATGAAGTACGATTATATGAACCGGCTAGGAGAAACGCGGACTGCAAGATCTTTAATTCACGGTTGCAACGTTGATTACATCCGAAGTATCAGTCCCCAGTATTGCCATGTTGAACACGCCTGAGCTGTCAGTCCCCAATATTGTCGCACTTCTTCTACATTACCGTATACACTCTGATTCAAAAGTTAGGGTTTCAATAAAAACCGCAACGGATTTGACTATATCCACTATAATATAAGTATCCAGACCTTCAATGTTTAGATTTTTCTATTTAAACAGCATCTCGTTTCCTTCTTTGTGCATTATCAGAAGTAATTTTGATCACAATCATACCTCTCGTTGCCATGTCCAGCAGTAGAATTTCTTCTCGAAACAAACCTCAATCAAAGCATGAAGTAGAACCATCTGCTTCAGTAAGTCGTTGTATATATTTTCTTCATCTTCATTTGATCAGAATTATTGATCATTGAAAAATAACTTATTGCAGGATGATCAGAAGAATCCCTCTTCTTCACATAATTTGAAGCCTAAGCGGACTGTTGAAGCCCCTGCCCGGTATAGGTCATCTCATGCTAAAGATGAAGCATCCGTAAGTGATTCCATAACTTCTCAGCTGAGGTTCTCCATGCTCAATGTTCAATAAAATCAAACACTCATTTACCTCATCGCAGGTTGATGTTCGTGTTGTCGTTGATGCTAGAAAGAGGAGGAATAGGAAGTCCGTGGTCGTGGTTGACGATAGCAGCAACCATGTTGACGAAGGCTCTACTGATTCCGTGGAGGCTGGGGTTGGAGCTCACGTTCACGAGTATCCAACAGATGGACTTCCCTTTGAAGCTCCCATGACTAATACTTCCCCAAATAATGAAGTAGTTGGTGGATTCGTCATTCCCAAATGTCACGTACTTCTGTATACCAAAATTTGGAGACGGTACTGGCACATTGCTACAACGGAAATATGGAGAGGCTTTCTCCCAACCTTTCTGACTACGGTTGCCGGATTGTTACCGATCATTGAAGAGATGAATGAGATGAATCTGCGAGATGTCAAGAATCATGAACTGCACAGGTGGGATAAAATGATTTCAAACTTTGAAACCTTGCGGTTCAAAATAGGCTGGCTTCGTCGTCGGTTCGAGATGATCAAAATTCACAGGCGGCGGCTGCTGCTGATGCGATTTCTACCACAACTGCTTTCTTGGAAGAGGAGAAGGCACTTTCCTTGGAGTCAGCAAGAGTCGAGAATGCTATCCAGGACTTGAAAGTGAAGATCAGAAACTTTCAAAAGAAGATTGACATGGCTGTTTTTAAGAATTGCTCTATGCTGGATGGCTTACTCTGAGTGAGCATTTATGATTGTTGTTTTCGAATAGGTTTAGGCTTTTTTCTTAGGTAGAATGATTGATCGTGGAAAGTTTTTTTTTTTGTTCATTTATGAAATGTTTAACGAAAAAAAGAGTATTTTTTCATACTCTTTGGAGGAATATAAATTAAATTTTGAGAAATGCTTGAAATAATGAAAAGGTAATGGTTTTCTGCGGATCAGGCATAATATGCTTTGAGCTATTTACCATTGATGATATTTCCTTCCACTCCTCCATCAATGGATAAGATCTTGTAATATCCACTGGACACTGCCTTGATGATTACATATGGTCCTTCCCATTTTGGAGAGAACTTGGGACCAGACATATCTTGTTGAATGTGTTTTGCTGTCTTTAGCACCAAATCTCCTACTTGGAAAGTTCGAGGTCTTACCATTTTGTTGTAAGCTCTGGAGATCCTTTGTTTGTATGTTTCCACATATTTTTCTACCTTAGCCCTCTTTGACTCGAGCATGTCCAGTTCGGCGATCCTTGCTGAAGGAATCTTGATTTCTGCTGGGAGTATGGCGTCAGCTCCATAGACAGAGAGTATGGTGAAGTTCCGATTGAACTCCTTGGTGCAGTCCGGTAGACCCATAAAGCCATAGACAATTGTTCGTGCCACGTTCGAGGATTATCATGAATTGTTCGGCTGAGAATCCGGATCAAGGTTTTCCTTGGGGATAGTACGGCGTGGAGAAAACTTGTTTGATGCCGTATTCTTCGAGCAATTATGTCACGTGCTTGTTGGCAAAAGGAGTTCCATTATCAGTGATAATATGCTTAGGAATGTCGAACCTGCATATTATGCGTTCCTTGATGAAAGCTGCAATCGTGATTCCGGTGGTGCTCCGAAGAGGGATATCTTCAACCCACTTGGTAAAATACTTTGTTGCAGTGATGATGTACTCATGTTGTTTTGAAGATGCTGGATTGATTTTCCTTATGATATCCAGTTCCAAGCTGTAGAAAGGCCATGGACTATTCACATAATTCAATGGGAGACAAGGAGTGTGAATGAGATTACCATGGATTTGGCATTTGTGACATCTCTGGACGTATGCAGCTGCATTATCTTCCATGGTCAGCCAATAATACTTCTCATGAATCTGGAGAAATAGTTTCATTTTTCCTTGATGTTCTCCGTCGTGCATTTCTTTTAAAATTGTTGGGATTTCATGCTCATCTAAGCATCTCAGTAAATTCCCACCAAAGATTTTGTGGTATAAGATTCCGTCAAGAAAGGAAAACCTTTTAGCTCTCTGAATGAGTTTGACTGTTTCCTTCTTTTCCAACGGCATCTCATTGTCCCGAAGGTACTTTATGTAAGGTTCCCTTAAGTCCTCAGTGCGTTGTATTGTCAAAGCTTCTAAGTGATGCGGAGGTGACTGATAATTGGGACAAGATCTCTGCAGAGTTCTTGACTGAGCTTCCATGGAAGGCCAATAGTATTCTATCCTTTGAAGCTTTCTATAAAGTGTTACCACCAACGTCTGTCCGCAGATCTCTTCATGTATGCGTTTGAGTTGTTCATCCGCTTTGTCGCTTCCAAGGCATCATGATAAAGACCCGTCAGGATTACGATATTAATGCTCCATGAAGCAAGAAATAATTCTTTAGTTCTTTGAGACTGACTTTCCCTTCTGAAAGAGAACTGCTCAGTTCATGAATAATAGGCGCCCTCCAATCGTTTGCTTGAATGTATTCGACTTGAGCGAGCCAAGCAGATGACACGGCGCGCCTCTGTATTGTGAATGTTTTTTCTGCTCCTTCGAACTGTAGTTTGGAAGCGAGAGTTGCTTCCTGTTATTAGTTCGTCCAGTGTGGACAATCGTTGCATCAGAAAAATGAGCTAATATCCGCTGAGCTTCAGCTCTGAAAGGGGCGAGTGTGATTTCTTTAAGAGAGTATGCACCGTTCATTTGATTGACCAGTAGTTTTGAATCTCCTCTTATCTCAAGGTGTGTTGCTCCTGCTTGATTGGCCAATGACAGGCCTAGTAAGAAAGCTTCATATTCCGCTGAATTGTTAGTTCAATGGAAATCCATCTTGAATGAGTGTGAGAATACTTCACCAGATGGAGATACTATCACCACGCCCGCTCCTCTAGTGTCATTGCTAGGGGTGGCGGACCCGTCAAAGTATAAAAGCCACGTCTCTTCTCTGATGACTAAGATTTCTGGAAACTCGCCGGGCACATCTTCATGTAACATTGTTTCATCTTCCCCTGGAAAAGCATCAAGCAAGTCTGCAACTGCTTTTCCTTTGATTGTTTTGGGCGGTACACATGCTATGTCGAATTCTGACATCTGCAGTAGCCACTTTGCTGGTCTCCACATCAAGGCTGGCTTTGACAATATAAATTTTATGGGGTCGGCCTTGGAAACGAGCACGACTCTAACAAATAGTGCCTGAGTTTCTGGATTACATGTACCAACACTAGACATGCTCTTTCGGCTTTTGGGTATCGAAGCTGAGCATCTCTCATCATACGATTGAAATAATAAATTAGATGTTCGACACTTTCTTCGTCTTCTTGAGTAAGAAGTGCCCCGATAGCGACGTCACTGGAAGCTGTGTAAAGTATTAGTGGCCGTCCTTGCACAGGAGATTTCATGACAGCAGGTGATAACAGTATTTGTTATATTTTCTGGAACGCTTCTTGTTGGACAGTTTTCCATGTAAAACTCGCTCCTTTCTTCAACAAAGGGGTGAACGAAGCAATGAGTTGAGCCAGTCCATGGATGAAGCGTCGAATATAATTTACCTTGCCCATAAAACTCTGGAGTTCTTTCACAGTGCGTAGAGGAGGCATGGTAGTAGTGGCTTTCGTTTTGCCTGGTTCGACTTTGATTCCTTCTGCAGTGACCAGAAATCCTAGAAACTTTCCGGAGGAGACACCAAAGGCACATTTCAGAGGATTCATCTTTAACTTGTATTCCCCGCATCTTTCGAAAACTTGTCTCAGAACTGCTAATGGGATGCTCGAGTCTTTGACTTTACCACCACATCATCAACATAGTCTTCCACTTGCTCGTGCATCATGTCGTGGAATATGGCAGTCATAGCCCGTTGATAAGTAGCACCTTCTTTAATCCAGATGGAATCACAGTATAATGAAAATTCCCAATGGGAGTACGAAATGCAGTTTTGTTGGCACCGTGTTCGTACATCTTGATCTGGTTGTATCTGTTGTAACCATCCATGACTGAGAACATACCGTGACCACTGGTTGCATCAACGAGAATGTCAATGTTGGGTGGAGGAAAGTCGTCTTTTGGACAACATCTATTGAGGTTCCTGAAATCAACACAGCATCTGATTTGACCATTTTTCTTCTTGACAGGAACAACATTCGACAGCAATGTTGGCGGAATCTTCTTCGAGTTCTTCATCGGAATCATCATTGACGAAGTCTGGATGAATATCATGATAGTCATCCATCATTTCCCAATACTCTTCTTTTTCACGCTCAGCTTCAAGGTCAGCTTTGACCAGTTTCTAGATCTCCCTGGTACGCCGGTCTGGTTTAATTTTGAGATCTCGTGGTACCCAAACGAGTTCATATTCCGAAGCATCAGAGTCAGAGGGTACACAGTCATCTCGAGATCGAAGTTTCTACTCAACCGCTAGCACTCTGCGCTGGACTCGGTCTCTTCTTCGTCGATAATCATCCATCCTGTCATCCTCGACTTTTCTCTTCATGAGCTCGGCATAAGTGACTCTGCGATTATTAAGAGGCGCACTAGGCTTTGATTCCTTAGAACGGTTTGTATTAGTACGCGTTTTAGACACAGGGATCCTGGAATCCTCTTCAGAAGAGTTGGAAGAATAGCTATAATCATAATGCTGCTGCTGGAAGTCACCATTTTCTGGAACCAGGAGCACAGAATCACGGATATGCTGATAATAAATCCACTGCAAAAATGGTAATACTTAACTCTTACCTCTTTACAATATCACTAGCACAGTGATTGTGATATAAGAGTTAGCACTCTAAAATTATTTCGTTCCTTGAAACCTGCAATGACGAACAAAGCTTTATCATTTGAAAATCGAAACTGATTTTCATAAAATCATGAACATAATTTTCATAGTATAAACATCCACAACTGAGATATGAAACTTGCACCAAGACAATATTTCACCATAAATAAATTGTCTAAATTTGAGGATTACTCAAAACCCATGTTTTGATTTTACGAAACAATCATTAACGTGAATAATTCACGTAAATTTTTTCAAAAACTTTATTTACTCACGTAAATAAATATATGGCATTATATATGTCACGGTTTCACAAAAAAAAATCCGTGAACAGGTCACAATTTCATAAAAAATCTTTTTCCTTCGTACTATCATCCGTCTTTGAAACGAGGGTTTATTTCGGTTTTGTGAAAGCTCACATCTTTCAAGATAAAGTTTTAGTTTTAATGAAAGCTCATAAACAAAATTTTATCACTAGACACATGTTTATATATAAAAAAAAATCTCTCCTAGGTCATGGGTTATTGCTAGTTTCTTAAACTAACGATTGAACGAACATACGTTTTCTAAAAACAAGGGTTTTCTACAAAACTCACACCCATATATACATAATTACACATGTATATAATTTCAACATGACCAAAGCATGAACAACTCATGAAATCAGCAAAAAAAAAAACGCGTACCTGGCCGGCGCCGGACGGACGGTCGGACGACGACAACAAATCCGGAGAAATTTCTCTCCTGCTTTCCTCTGTGCTCAGGCGTGAAGATGATGAATGGAGGAAGGTGGTGGTCAGTTGTGTGAAGGTGAAATAAAAATAAAATAAAATAAAGGGAGGGGGGATTAATTCCCTTTTATATCAATTTTTATTTCCAAAACCTAATTTCACAAGGATTTTCTTTTCGGGCCGGGCCCGTGAATTCTAATTCGATCAAGGTCCCATCACCAAACCAACAGTTTAACACCAATTTATGCTCATTAGACGATGCTCCATCATGCCACTGGGATCTTCGTTCAAGCCGTGGTCCACTCGCGCAATCGAAAATCCGGTAACGTCGTATCCTACGGCTAAGTTCGATTACTTATTTCGTTCATAACTGGAAAATCACCATTCAGTGCTGACTGAGGAACATGACTGTCCATCACTAAGCAGACGACTTAATATAGATGGTGGATTTTCGATAAAGGCTAAAATCTTAAAACTATAATTATAGTACTCCTGATCCAGCAATCAGATGAGTATTGAGACTCATGTCTCTCGTCGAAAGCATGAAAGCTCGTGCCACAAGAATCTCTGACTGAGAATTTTATCCCTTAGAGTATATGTGGATATGCAGTCTCTCAGCTGAGGCAATGGAATATCTCATAAATACTGAGCAATTTCAGTAATTAATTCTATATAGAATCGAACGATTGGACGGCTCCTAGACAGCTTGCCTGCTAGTATAGAGCAACAACGTCTTCAGGATACAACAATGTTTTCCCTGACTATATAAAAGAAATATGACGTTTCAACAAGCTTATATCTCTCAATTCTCAAATAATTAATGCTCATAGACATCATGCCTGCTAGTATAGAGCCATCAATTAATTATCTCTAATCGTTAACTGAATGTTCAACAATATTCTACGATTCTTTGTAATATTTCGTCACTTCAATTCGTCGTTCTTCCCAGTATAATTCCACGGGTTAGTGATAAATGTTCAACATACGGCCATCTGAGCAGCTATCGAGTAAGCCCCGACTAAAACGGTGCAAGTGTACTCAGCAATAATGCACAAATGAGCATTCCAAAACACGAAGGAACGATGAACATATGCAAAATGGGATGAAAAATAATAATAAAAAAATATTAGCAAAAGCGCTAGGGGACTGGGCTCACCGGCCGGCCAGTGACGTCGTGGCCAGTCCCACGCCTAATTTCATATTTTATAATTTTTTCTTATTTTTCCATGATCTCATGAAAGTCTTTTCATTTGAGCAAATCTCCTTCGTCTCAAGGAAACTCCCTAATCTCATGGTTTTTCCTCATGTCAAAGAAATAATAAAAATAAGGAAAGGTGTCGTGGGACCGAGCTTGCTAGCCGGCCGGCCATGCCCTAGCCATGGACGGTCCCACACCTCATGGTTCCTTATATTTTATTATTTCCCTCATCTCATGAAAATTCCCTGATATTTCCCTAAACTCATGTAAAACTAGGGAGAAAACGCACGGGACCGGGCTCATTGGCCGTCCGACCATGCCCTAGCTGTGACCGGTCCCACACGCTCTTGTCTCATTATTTGAACATTATTTGTTTCCCTCATCCCATGTAAACTCCTTCACTTCAAGGAAAATCCTTAGTTTCAACAAACTCCTTGATTTCATGATATTTCCCTAAAGTCATGAAAATAATATAAAATTAGGAAAAGTGCCATGGGATCGTGCTCATTGGCCGGCGGGTCATGCCTTATCCATAGCCGCTCCGACACTTCATGAATCCCTATTTTACTATTATTATTTCCATAATCTCATGGAAATTCCTTGATCTCATGAAATTCCTCAGTTTTATGGTATTTCGCTCACATCAAGGAAAATACATAAAATTGTGAAAGGTGTTGCGGGACCGAGCTTGCTAGCTGGCCTGCCATGCCCTAGCCGTGGCCGGTCCCACACCTTGAAATTCCCTATTTTATTAATTATTTTTCATCATCTCATGAAGATTCCCCAGTTTCAGCAAAACCCTGAATCCTTCATATTTTCTCAAAATTTTGCTCAAACGCGCATCAGAAAATATCGAACGGACATTATGGTGACACATGCATGTCTCCTTGACCGACCAAGGCTGTCCCTGAGGCTTGCAAAGAGCCGGTCCCACGTGTTTTAACAATTTTGACCTAATTTGCTCAATTGCTCATATTGGGTCCAAACTTTTCTCAAACAACTTGGAGTTTGCTCAAACGACCATCATCTGGTCCCATGAACACCAAGGGCCGGTATCATTCCCCCTTGGTCGGTCCCTCATCTCTCCATAATCAGGTTTTACTATCTGATGCTCACACGAGCACTATTTTAATAAATGATTAAACCAGCATTTAATCATCTTTTCACCAACTGGTCTTCAAGAGACTTTGGTATTTTGCTCACTTGAGCATCTGGGCGCTACATGGTCGATTCATCATCCCATGTAGCCGGTCCCTCCTTCATTTCATGAATAATTTTCAATAAATCATCAATTTATCATCAATTCAGCAGTTGATTAGGGTTTCGAATCCAAGGTTCATAATTCCAGATTCAAACACTAATAATTTTATTTGATCCCATGATCAACACCCTAATTAATTATACTCGGTTCAGCTGCTAGTATTTTAAATTTATCTTGGTGTTACCAATGATTCCTCAAACGAGCAACATTTGTTCAAATGAACAACATCTGCTCACATCAAAGAATATTGGTTCAACTATTAATATTCAACAATTCATCAAATGAGAAACATATGCTCAGATAAGCAACATTTGCTCAGATCAAGGAATATTGGTTCAACTATCAATATTCAACGACTCAGAACAATATTTGTTCACTTTAGCTATTAATATTTATTCGACAATATACCTTTGTCTCAACAGACATGTTCGATTCATGAGTCTCAAAACATTTGCAAATCACGCTCGACTCAGCAATACAAGGACTCATCGTCCCATAAAGTCAGCAACTGACTCCACAATCACGAGATATCAATCACGTCACATGGGGGGATATTAACTGGGGTTTTGGTCTGGCGGTCTGCGGCACGTGTGTTCATACACACGATGAGAATGTGAGCAAGTCGTGCAATCAGTTGAAGGAGTTAGCAAAGTAGTGGATGGAAAATCAACCAAGTCTCCGCACGATGACCAACTGGTTTTGACACGATTTCCCACTTCCCCACTCTTTGACTTCAACAATTGTCACACTTCATGGGATAAAGGTGTTTTACAATTCCAGCAATATAAAAGGTCTCTGAATCATGAATGAAACAGACAACAATTTCTCGACCAAGTTTATACAGACAATCTTTCGTCTAGACGAACTCATCGTCTGAGCAATCACTCTCAACTGAGTAAATTCAATTATTCGGAACTTTCTTACGCAGAATACACAACACACCTACAATCTCGATCACCATTGATCTCACACATTTCTCAGATTTCCTCCTACAGATCAACCCATCCTATTTTGTGACCGAATTGACTCTGGAACGACCATTGTCTTGGTTTAGGCTGGAGTCCTACAGATTGATCTCTCGAACTTAAAGCACTCCTTTTTTGCAGTGCATCTGTGTGAGGTTGAGCATTTACTCGGTTCAAGGAGTCTCCTCCGCACGGTCATCTCCTCGATTCCGTAAAAACCAGCAAATCGTTTTTCCCTATCTACAGTACAATATATACAGCTTCACATTTATGTTTCCAATATAGCATGACTAGAAATATACGTTAGGAATGAAGCAGTTCAAGTCAATATTACTGACCTCAAGTAAAAGGTTGATTTCTTCATTGTAGTTCATTATTTCTTCATATTCTTCAGGTCTTCGAAGTAATACTTGTATGTCTCAACATTCCTAGACTTTTTAGTCTAACCTAAACGAAGTTGATTCTAGTATTTAATCAAGCGACTCTAGATGAATTTTGATACTAAAATATGACAACCAAACTTAACATACCAACGCTTGATGAGTTCAACCGAGCTATGCTCTAATATGGTGCATGTGTTATTTATTTTTATGCATTATATTGTTTATCTTTATAACTGAAATATCACAGGTTGTGCGTTGATCAATCATAATAGATAGGTCCAACCTTGTTTATTGGATAAGACTGGATTAATCCTTGGATATTGGTCTTTGGTACCGCCCAAGAACTCTATGTGTAGTTAGGTTCACGGATTCAGTTTTGTAAACGTTCTAACAATAAGGGAGAGAGAGAGAGAGATAACTCTAGACACTTTACTTGATTGAGTTTTTACTCTCGGAGTTGTGTTGAGTTAGTCCATATAGATTGCTTAAGAAAAAGTTGGTCGTATATTTTTGGTACCCCTGGTGTTTTCAATTGGTATCAGAGAAGGCAAACACATTAAGACCTAATAAGTCTGTGTTTGAAGCAGTCTGACTATATGGACAGGAGCGCCATCTCAATAAACGTATCGTCAGCGTTTGATGGCTCAAATTACTTATGGTGGAAAATCGCTATGCGTTCCTTTTTACAAGCCCATGACTTTGAGACATGGAAAATTGTAGTTATTGGATATGACGCACCAACAGTTGTTGTAGACGGAGATACTGTTGCAAATCCATTGATATAATATAGTGAATCCGAGATAACTGCTGCAAAGCATTGTTCAGACGGGTTAAACGCTATTATGCACGCCATAATCCCAGATCTTCAGCACCAAGTGACCTCGTGCACTAAGTCTAAAGATGATTGGGATATCTTAGGAATCGTATTTGAAGGCGATACCTCAGAAAAAGATGCTAGGCTTCAAAACCTAACTTATGACTGGGAAAACCTTTGTATGTCTGATGAGGATTCATTTGAAGAATTTAATCAAAAGGTGTCTAGTATTGTTAATCCTTGTTTCGCATTATGGAAGACTATCTACCAAAAGTACATAATAATGAAAATTCTCCGATCTTTACCATCAAGATACGAGTCTAAGAAACATGTCATCATGGAAGGAAATAACCTTGATACACTTTCCAGAAACACTCTTGTTGGAAAGTTAAAGATCTTTGATCATGAACTGCAATCCAAATCTGGAAAGGATATTGCGTTCAAGGCACTGAAAAACACTAGAACCCTAAAAAGTGAAAGTATTGACAACTCTGGAGATGATCTTGTCCATACTGATTTTTCAGATAAAATTTATAACTCAGTCACTCTAATCACAAGACAGTTTAGAGAACTTTTTAGGAAGAGAAATAAACGATTCTCCACAGACAAACCACCAATGTCAGTTAAGCCACATAATCGTATTTCTGCTAAAAACAGAGATGCCAACGACACTGACGACGAGGATATGCCAAAGTGCTTCAAGTGTAAAGAATTCAGTCACTTTTCCAATGAGTGTCCAAATCGAAGAAAATACATTGGCAACAAGAGTTTGGCTGCAACGCTTGATGATACATCTAATCATTATGATTTCGAAGAGGAAGAAAATTCAAGTGTAGCACTCTTGGGTGAAATTGTCAATTTTGATAACTGTAGCAATACTCATATCAATCTTGATAGTTGATAATGTTTAATTTATCAAAATCCTTGGACAATGTTATGGATTTTTCATATACTAGTGAGAAATCTGATAATATTTCAGGTACCCTATGTTTAGCCGCTAAAGTTGTCCCTGAACCAATCTCCAATTCGACATGTCCTTATTGTACCAGTAAAGGTCACAGACTCATACAATGTTTCAAATATAAACATAAACTAAGGTATCTCAACAAACTTCAACAGAGAGCTAGTCGGTTGGCAAAGCGCTTAAACTTGTTCAGAATTCCAATCCCGAGGTACACAACGTTAACTCTTCGTCTTCTAAGAGATTGATTAATTCAAAGGATAAGGAAAAATCTCAAACAAAGAGAAGAGTCCGGACTAAACATTCCGTTTTGAAGGATATTGTAAATTCCATGCAGGAATCTAGTGGTGAGAAATCTAGTGCTCATCTCTACACAATCTAATTGTGTTGAAATATACATCTTATCCCATGTGCCCTTGGAAGAGATAAGAACTTTGCACATCACGGCTTGGGATCAAAATTGAATATTATTACTTGGATATTCATCTTTATTTGCTCATCCTTTTCTATGTCTCAAGTAATGGTATTCGAAATTTTGATCTGCTAACTTTAAAAAGGATAAAAATGACATTTTCATTCCATTTTAGGTTTTTTATGTTCCAGTGTGCGTGAACCTTTATAAGTTCTGAAATCCTACGTGATAAATGTCTTCTGTTTCAAGACTCATATCTCTTTCATAAGAAGTGTTGCCTGTTGAGACATACATTTGTGTTTCACAAATCCATTTTTTTTTGTTCTCACGAATCATGGAGGCTCTAAGTACGATATCTTCTCGTGAAACCTATGCTCCAACGGTTATTGATATTGTTCCAACTAACAAGGGGAAAGAGATATCTCTTCTTTTGGTTTATTCCCTTAAGAGAAAAAGAAAGAATCAGAAGAAACCTAGATTGGATTACTCCAATCAGAAAAGGTTTGAAAATATTCTGGGAGAGCTTAAGAAAACCAAGAAGGAGGTGCAGGGACTAAAGAATATTTTACAGAAATCTCTCAAACTACAAGATGCTCTTGTTAATCAACAACCCACCAGGTTTGCAGGAACTAACTCTTTCATTCATGGACCGTATGTTCCTTTGCCATTTATTGATAAGGAGTTTGGAGATGATAAGGAATTCTTCAAAGAATTTAAATGCTAGGAAACTTCTTTTGAGGATTTTATTCTTGAGAAGGATAACTAAGGTTGCAAAGATTGTGATTACATATAGCTATTTCCAACGTTGTTCATCTTGCATGTTTTTAGATTTATTTATTTAAATTCTAGAGTTGTTGGAAGATGAACTTGCAGTATGTAATCATTATTGGTTTAATTATTGCAAATATCTTATGAAATATTTATGCCTTTACGTTCTCATGAATCGAGCGAATATTTCATATATGCTCAGAAGTTAAATCTATTATGATTTTATAAACTAAAAATAGAACAAACTCTTTGAGATTTTTCTCGCAGTATTGATCTCTTTGTGAACACACTTTTGTGTCTTGCTGCTTGACACACTCCGTAAGATTCTCTTATGTTGAGTAAAATCAAGTAAAATTGTCTCATTGTTCGTAACTGGCCTTGAGATTAATTTATGTCGATACTATGGATACAAATCCTTGTGATTTGTTAATGTCCGCCAAAATCCTTTTTTTCTCACAAAAGTAAGGTCACTCATGTTGTTCTCTTGGAAATGACATTTTACGGGGGAGAGTTCTTAAATGAACTTGTGCTTAATTGTTATATCTTTGTGGGGAGTGTGGTTGTGGAATTATAAAGGGGATGCTTGTATCTTTTTAATCTCCCAGGATGAGCGCTAAGTATTTATTATTATGTGAAATCATCTAAACAAGTTGATATGAGGAGTTACATTTTAACTATGTTATTATGTAGTATCTCCATCTTCCTTAAAGCTTGAAGACATCTTTTGGTTGTATTCATTAGTGATCCGCGATTTTCGTACCTTTGTTAATTTTATTGACAAAAAGGGGGAGAATTATTTAGTATTTTTATACTACATACATATGGTTTACGGATCATTATATAATGGGCAGTGAATCATTTAAGCAATAGGTTTACCTATTATATACAAAAGATGTAAGTATTTATTAAGGGGGAGAAACATATCACCGTAGTATTACTTCATAGTTGAGATACAATTGAACTTTAGATAGAAGATAATAATACTATGTTTCTGTTTAACAACAATTTGTTAGAGCATAGATCGGTTGAACCCAGCAAGCGTTGGTATGTCAAGTTTGGTTGTCATATTTTAGTGAACCAAAAATCATTTAAAGAGTCGTTTGATTATTTACTAGAGTCAACTTCGTATAGGTTAGCTTGAAAGTATTAGGATATGAAACATTACAAGTATTATGTGAAGACTTGAAGAATGTGAAGAAATAAGGAGCTACAACGACAACATCATCCTTCCACTTGAGGTTAATAATATTTGACTTGAACTGTTTCATTCCCTAACGTATCTTTCGAGTCGTGCATATTGAAAACATAAATGAGAAGTTGTGAATGATTATACTTTAGTTAGACGTAGTATTAAGGAATACAATACGAAGTATAACGCTTATCTTTTGAACTTCGTATATAAGACATCGACATAATCGTTTGAATGTTGTTGCGATTATTTATGGGTATGAGGTGAAGATTTCATCCTAGGAAACAATGTTTTACATTCGTTTAAAGGAAGTACATTCATAAACTTGTTTTGTGAATCGAAAGGGAAAACTCTAGGTTTATTGGTATTTGTTATTCATTGCATATCTTTTGAATTACCAATATGTGTGATTAGTATAACCGCCCATGACTTGCTTATGTTCTTGGTAAAACTATTCACAAGGCCTGACTTTTATATTGGTATGACTTTTATTAGTAAAACCGATCTTAAGTAATCACCTGAGATGGTATGATCGATTTGTTGTAATTGGTATGACCAACTCTAGTCATTGGGGAACTGATCCTACTAAGAGGTGCAACCGATCACAAAAGGGGAATCGATCCTTGTAAGATGTGCACCAAGTTTCTAGTTATTGGCAACCGATCCTATGAACATGTGCAACACATTTTTAGTTATTGGGAACCTATCCTATGGACATGTGAAACAAATACAAGTTAGATACCATATAAATGTGGGAACCGATCCTAGTACCTAGTCAACCAAGTTTTGGTAACTAGTGTGACTAATTTCAGTACCCACATGGAGGTAGAACCGAAACTTGTTTTGGTAGAACCGTGAAACCCATGTCTGGTGATTTGATAGGATAATCAATCACATAGTTCTTGGAAGTCGGATGAACCAATTCTAAACTCGTTTTGGAAGTGTGGCAAATCTATTTCAAGATAGTAAATATGAAAGAGGATTTACTAAGTAAAGTGTCGACATACTCTGAACATGTGCAGTAACGCTTATCTTTTATTGTTCAGAGATATTCCTTAATAACTAAAGGAGAATCTCGGATCGAAATAAATTTAGAATCTTTTAATTAAGGTTTTTAGTTTTATATACTTTTAATTTCCAGCAATTAAAATGCATATCTTTAGAAAATAAAAATTGGTAATGTGCATTTACTAATTGGAGATTTTCTAATGAGATTTTCAGTAAATATTTGGAAAAAGCATTTACAGGAATTATGAAAACCGAATTTGGAAATATATTGCATATCTTGAGAATATTTTTGGTTTTGGAAATTCCTTGTGTCCAAACTTCCTTGATCTATAAATATCAAAGCTTGGATTTCGAGCAAACTAATCCTCAGAGCCAGCAAAACTACCTAGTTGTGTTGTTACCGTTGAAGCCGCCTATTCGGAGAGGAAAGTAACCTAATTATGCGAAATCTCTTATGACAGCTCGGTTTAAAGTCTTCTTTGGGATTTCGACGGGGATCTTTAGACTGTTTGTAGATCTAAAGACTTCTTGTGATAATCCATTGTTAACAGACTCCGTTCTGTGTGTGATTGATCACAAGAGATTCAAGTTGATTGTGTGCAGGTGTTTATTGAAGATTTAAGAAGATTTGAAGACGATGACAATTTCTGATTTGGGTTCATAATCTTTGGTGTGCACAATACTGGTTTCGGCTGGAAAAGGATCCAACTATAATCGGTTTATCTTTGTGATATATTTGATTGATTAGTTGAGTAGATCGACATCAATACAATTCTTTGTGATTCAAAATATTGATTGCAAAATCTTAACAATTACTTTGGTAGTTGTTTATAAGATAGATCTAAGGACTTGACAAATGAGTTTATTGGGATAAACGGAAGAGCCTTTTGTCGAAATCAAATCACTTGATTGAAAAGAGTTGTTACCGAACAGATTTGTTGTTCCTTTACTGTTTGGAATACGAACCAAAGGAATTGTTCTAAGTGTGTGACTTATTAACAAGTTGGAGGTGCAGGGATACAGACGGAACTAGGTGAACTATAGGTTTAGTTGCTTGGTCTCAACTATATGAAGTTGGTTTAGATTTTATTTAGCGTCTTAATCCTGAGAGTACTCAATTCTGGACAAGGTCCCGAGTTTTTTTTGCATTTGCAGTTTCCTCGTTAACAAAATCTTGACGTGTCTTTTACTTTTCTATTTCCGCAATTATAATTGTTTTTATTATAATTAGAAGTAAAATACACAAACATTAATTCCAATTTACTTGATAGCAATTCTATTGTGTTTGGTTATGCCCGAACCTATTATCAAGTAAACATACTTCGTTGTTGTATTGCCTCGATCTCGTATCCATAGATGATCACACGAAGTGTGAACCGATTAGTTGTATTGTCTCGACAGTCCATAGACAATCACTTTCGGAGAAAAGACTTATAGGTGGAAAAGTTTTATATTGAGGTATATTTGGGTACCCTCGTGTTTTCATAATTAGGTTCACGGATTCAATTATGTAAACGTTCTAATCACAAGGAGATAGAGATATAACTCTAGACACTTTCCTTGATTGAGTTTTAACTATCGGAGTTGTGTTGAGTTTGTCCATACAAATTGCCTACGAAAAAGTTGGTGGTGTATTTTGGTACCCCTAGTGTTTTCACAATTATTAAATCACCAGGTTGGAGATGAAAAGGCGAGGGTACCCAAATATACCTCAAGCTAAAACTTTTCCTACCTATAAGTCCTTTCTCCGAAAGTGATTGTTTATGGACTGAGTCGAGACAATACAACTAATCGGTTCACACTTCGTGTGATCGTCTATGGATACGAGTTCGAGACAATACAACAACGAAGTATCTTTACTTGATATAAAGGTTCGGACTAAACCAAACACAATAGGATTGCTTATCAAGTAAATAGGAATTAACGTTTGTGTAATTTACTTTAATTATAATAAAACAATTATAATGCGGAAAATAAAAGTAAATGACACAGCAAGATTTTGTTAACGGGGAAACCGCAAATGCAGAAAAACCTCGAGACCTAGTGCAGAATTGAATACTCTCATGATTAAGCCGCTACACAAAATTACACGTAACTTCGTATAGTTGAGACCAAGTAACTAACCCTATAGTTCACCTAGTTACGTCTGTATTCCCACGCCTCCGACTTATGAATAAGTCACGTACTTGGAACAATCCCTTTGGTTCGTATTCCAAACAGTAAAGGAACAATAAACCTGTTTGGTATCAACTCTATTCAACCAAGTGATATGAGTCGGACAAAGGCTCTTCCGTTTATCTCAACATAAACTCCTTCGTCGGGTCTAGATCCATCTTATGTCCAATCACCCAAAGGTAATCGATTAAGATTAATCCAACAACACCTTTAATCCGAAAAACCGCGTTGATGTCGATCTACTCAATTAATCAATCCAATCTACCACAAGGATAAACCGATTATTAATTGGATCCTCTTTTACCCAAACAAGTATTGTGCACACAAAAGATTATAAAACCCAAGTCAGATTTTCAATATCTTCTTTGTATTCAAATCTTCTTAAATCTTCAATAAAAACATGCACACAATCACTTGAATCTCTTGTGATCAATCACGCACAGAACGGAGTCTGTTAATAATGGATTATCACAAGATCGTCTTTAGAACTAACAACAGTCTAAAGATCCCTGTCGAAACTCTAAACTAGTTTGAGTGAATCTTATATCAGAAGAGAAGATTCTCAAGAATAAACAAACTAGGTGCAATCAGATTTCAACCACCGTTAGTCAATCAAATCAATCGAAAACAAAGATAAACCGCAATTATCTAGTTTCCCACCAACGGGTCGCACTAGAGCTTCTCAATCCCAAAGAAGACTTTAAAACGAGCGTCTGTAAGAGATTTCACCTAATTAGATTACTCTCCTCTCCGATTAGCGGCTACACCAGTAACAAAGACAAAAGAGGAAGTCTGTTGTTGCGAAGGATTAGTTTTCTAGAAAGGCAAACTTCGTGTATTTATAGACAAAGAAGTTTGGACACCAAGGAATTTCCAAAACCGAAAATATTCTCAAGATATTCATAAATGCACAGATTCGGTTTTCATAATTCCTGGAAATGCTCTGTCAAAAATAACAATCGAAATCTCTCGGAAAATCTAATTAGTAAATGCACATTACTAATTATGTAATTTCCCTACAAAGATAAATTAATAACCTTAATTAAAGTATTCTTAACTTACTTATGTTTCGGCCTTGGGATTCTCTTTCCTTAGCCGTAAAGGAATATCTTTGAACAATTATAAAAATAAACATTCACAGCACGTGTTCAAAATTTATCGACATCTTTACTTTGTAAGTTATTTTTCACACTTACAACCTTGAAACCGATTTGCCACACTTCCAAACAAGTTTAGAATTGGTTCATCTGACTTTCAAAAACTCTGTGATTGATCAAACCAACATTCAATCACAATCATGGGTTTACTGTTATACCAAACAAGTTTCGGTTATACCTCCATGTGAGTACTACGCATAGTCACACTAGCTTCCCAAAGATTCGGTTGACTAGGTACTAAGATCGGTTCCCCGCATATATATGGTATCTAACTTATATGTGTTTCACATGTTCATAGGATCGGTTCCCCTTTCTGCTATAAAACTTGTTGCACCCCATACAAGGATCGGTTCCCCTTGATGTACTACACCACTTACAAGGATCAGTTCCCTTTCCCTTACTAGTATCGGTTCCCTTTCCATTACAAGGATAGGTCCCCTTTCCCTTACTAGGATCGGTTCCCTTTCCCCTAGGCAGACATAATCCGATCATACCACAGGTGATTACTTAAGATTGGTTTTACTAATAAAAGTTATACCAATACAAAAGTCAGGACTTTGTGAACAGTTCTACCAAGATCACAACAAGTTGTGAGTGGTTATACTCTATCACACATATTGGTTGTTCATAAGATATGCAATGAATAACAAAACCAATAACTCCTAGCAATTTCATTTTCGGTTCACAAGCAAGTTTATGAACTTACTTCCTTAGAACACATGTAAACATTATTCCCTAGGATGAAATCCTCACCTCATACCCATACATAATCACAATAGCATTCAAATGATTATGGTGATGTCTTATCTACAAAGTTTAATGGTTAAACAATAAACCTCGTACTGTATTCCTTAATACTATGTCTATCTAGAGTTCATATATGCTTCGCAGTTATGTTTTCAATATGCACGACTTGAAAGATACGTTAGGGAATGACACAGTTCAAGTCAAATATCGCTAACCTCAAGTAGAGGGATGATTGTTGTCGTTGTAGCTCCTTGCTTCTTCACATATTCAAGACTTCACAATACTTGTAGTGTCTCATATCCTAATGCTTTCAAGCTAACTTATACGAAGTTTAACTCTGGTACATAATCAAGCGACTCTTAACATGAGTTTTGATTCACTAAAATATGACAACCAAACTTGACATACCAACACTTGGTGGGTTCAACCGATCAATGCTCTAACAATCCCATCCGTTGTCAATTTTAGTGACAAAACTCTTACATCATATGGATAAACAAATTACAAGAATTCATTACACTCGCTTGATTCCCGATTCAACAGCACAGTAAAACTGCTTACATTCAATCCTTGAAAATGCCGTTGTTGACATTATAATAACAAAGATAATACTCCCCCTAAGGAAGATAGGTAGATATTCAATCCGCACGTCTTTGTTATACTAATCAATATGACATGTTACTCCCTCTTAGTCTGTGCTTTCACTCTTTCTTTAGATAAAACATTCAAGTACCAATGTACTTTTCCTTAGTGATACCAATTAATATAAAATCAATGCCAATATCACTTGTTTACTCCATATATTTCTCCCCCTTTTATCACAAAAACGACAAAGAAACGAAAAAAATAAAGGACAACACGAAAAGAATCTTACAAATCTCAGAATAGACTTGCAAACCTGTAGAGTTAGGCACGAGGGTTCCACACATCATGTTCTGATAACCAATATCAAACCAGAAACTACTAGTAGTATTATTTTGATATGTTACCAAGGAAACAATTGCCCGAAATAATTTTTCCCATTTAGTTTAGCAAACCAAAAAAAAACTAATCACATTAGTCCCTTTGCTAAACCGATTGTTCAAAAACAACCGCTTAATTCGATAAGACCAAAATAAAGATAAAATCCATTTTTCTCATCAGGTTCTAATTATCCATAAACTTAGACCTTTCAATTTTAAACAAACCAAATACTAGGTTAGTTAATTAGCATTTCCTTGTTGAGGCATTCGATTAGACTTGAATAACCGAAACCTCACTTCGATAAGACAAACTAAGATCAGAATTAACTTAGTTTCTTATCCGGAATCGAATAGGACTAAACAACTCATCCCGTACACATATTATTTCGTTAAGCCATAAATAATTCATACAAACCAACATAAATCAACTTGCATAATTATTCACCTCAACCGGAAGCAATTGAAACAACATAGACATTAAAAGCACCGCAATTTCACTGTAATTTTGTAAGCCTAAACCATTGAAACTATACAAAAGTAAGATAACAATAGTTTTTCTTAACCGGAACCAATTGAATCACACACGCATCAATTGTACCGAAATTTTGTAAGCCTAAACGATTGATGTCACACAATAAAGCAAAATAACAATAGTTTTTATTAACATGAACCAATTGAAACACACATCCACACACACATCATGGAATAAATATCAATTGAACCTAAATTTTGTTAAGCAAAAGCAACAAATATATATCATATAAACTCATGCTTTTCTTAAACAGGAAAACAATTAACTAACAAGATTGTTACCTCAAATTTCGCATCCACTTCTCCAATATGATAGCATCTTCGTCTAGGGAGAATTGATATCTAAATATCACCACATTGTCATCCTTATGCATAAACAAAAGAATAACAACACACCTCAACCTTTACCATATAAAGGTTGAAAACCGATTTTAACAATTGCAAGCAAAAGTTTAAAACCGTCGAA
The DNA here is from genome assembly GCF_003573695.1 of Papaver somniferum. Taxonomy (NCBI): domain Eukaryota; kingdom Viridiplantae; phylum Streptophyta; class Magnoliopsida; order Ranunculales; family Papaveraceae; genus Papaver; species Papaver somniferum. The sequence goes on from NC_039359.1 coordinate 7,871,145, forward strand.
ACACATATGCTTTTATGCTAACAAAACCGATTCAACATGTTGTGACTTTTTCACATACTGTTTCTATTAGAACCCCTCATAATCCTTTGATAAAGCCTACCTACTAGGGCTAGAACTTAATCCCGTTAGATCAAAAAGTCACCCAAACCATGAGGGTTCACCATATGAGATCGAATATTAAGGTAGTAAAACCGAAATCAAACATCCCATAAACAAATATAGCAATAAGATAAAAGCAATTAAGCACAAGCTATGTAAACCAAAAACTATCACAAGAAAAATTACTAATCAAATAATTTTATTAATAATAGACCAATACAATCAATCAAAAACTGATGTCTATTATACTTGATTAAGTATTACAGCAACTAACTTAATCTCTAGTGACCTTATGAGTTTTCTTTTCAAAGGTCATCCTCAATTTTTTCAAATTTTTCAGGATCTTCATCAACAACATCTCGACTGATATCTCGGATTCTGCACACAGTACCTTGGTTATGTTCACAGGATAAAGCATTAACCTTCCGATTAATATTTCTTGCATACTCCCTATTACCGATTCCAAGTTTAATCAGTTTCCTTTGGTTACGGATAACAGTTCTTAGTAATGTTGCCTTTCTATGATGAGTTTCGATGGTACTGAGGAGGACTTGTCGAAGATTGATAATATCAATCTTAGCATCCAAACTGTTTTGGACAAGAAGATGAGTCATATCATCCTTTTCATTATCGATGTTGTCACAACCAGATTTCTTAAAGGTATTATCAAGATGTAAATTTTCCTTAGAAGTCATTCCACCCAAGGCTTTCATAAGTTGTGCTTGAGATCTGGTTTGAGAGTTCATTCTTTTGTATAAGTTCTCTGACACTTTGAGTACTAATACAAGGAATACTTTTAACACATTCCTAACTTAGATATCAGCCTTAAATAAATAATTCTAACAAGATTTGAAAAATATTTTCGCATCTAATGTGTTATAGCAACACAATATTTTTCAAAGAGATTATCTCAAAAAAAAAACGGTACCAATAGATATTAGCTTATCCTTTTTACACAAGTTGTTGTAAGACAACCTTTCTACCAGAGAGATGATGTATGTCTTTAAGGTAGATTGTGTAATCTCTATATGTTGAATAAGAGATATTAGTTGGATATCAGCTACCCAGGTATGTGTGCTTCCTTACATCCGAGGTTTGGGGAAGGTAAGGATGCACACTCCAATTCGGTTAAGCACTGGGATGAGGATAATCCTCATCATACATTTCAGGAGAGGACCTTTCTCCCTTTTGAACATAATCATGTTCTTCTTCATGGGTTCTGAACCCATCCTTTTTGTTAAGGGAATTGTGAGATACAATATCCTTAATTACATTTTGTGCCCAGGATGGTATAGTCCTTGAACTTGAACCCGTTTCGTCTAGATCTGCCAGTCGACAGTTTGCTAACGTCTCTTGTTCAAGACGTTCTATATGTCCTCTTAAGGTTTTCATTCCTTGTTGGAAATATTTTTCTAAACACTTGTTCATATATACCTCTTGGCATGTTACTGTAAGAAGATTCTCAATAAGGGCCTTATTCCTTATCTGTGAGTGTTCCAGCGAATGAGTAAGATTTTCACACTCTATAGTCTGTTGATGAACTTCATTGCATAAAGCCAATTTTTGTTCCTCAAAATCTATCAGATTATTTTGAAGACTAAGTGTTTCTCGCTTTCCTTCACAAATTCCTAATTTCATTTGAATAATAAGTTCTAGGACATCATCTAGACTGTCAATGGATTTACCCTTTTCTAAAAAAAATTCAATATGTTTGAAAAAGCTTTCCATCATCTTAGAAAATTCAGAACTCGGGCTAACGAGTGAATCGAATCCTTTTCCAGAAGATTTTTCACCATGAATTGGAGACGAGTCCAAACCATGTTTCTTGAGTTTCGAACTCACCCCTTTTTGATCAGGAATCTGATTCGTAATCAAATTATTATTCATAGACTTTTTCGATTTTGAAAAGACTTTCGAGACCAATTTCCATTGGTTTTACTTGAGATCTTATTCTCAATATCTTGACTTACGTTAACTGAATCATCCTTTGGATTCATTCTTATAGGTTGGATCGCACCAAACACAGATTGTTAGATCTTTTCGTGTTTGCCTGCTCTGATACCAATTAAAAAGGCGAGGGTACCCAAATATACCTCAACCTAAAACTTTTCCTACCTATAAGTCCTTTCTCCGAAAGTGATTGTCTATGAACTGAGTCGAGACATACAACTAATCGGTTCACACTTCGTGTGATCGTCTATGGATACGAGATCGAGACAATACAACAACGAAGTATCTTTACTTGATATAAAGGTTCGGACTTAACCAAACACAATAGGATTGCTTATCAAGTAAATAGGAATTAACGTTTGTGTAATTTACTTTAATTATAATAAAACAATTATAGTGCAGAAAATAAAAGTAAATGACACAGAAAGATTTTGTTAACGGGGAAACCGCAAATGCAGAAAACCCCGGGACCTAGTCAAGAATTGAATACTCTCATGATTAAGCCGCTACACAAAATTACACTTAACTTCGTATAGTTGATACCAAGTAACTAACCCTATAGTTCACCTAGTTCCGCCTGTATTCCCACGCCTCCGACTTATGAATAAGTCACGTACTTGGAACAATCCCTTTGGTTCGTATTCCAAACAGTAAAGGAACAAGAAATTTGTTTGGTATCAACTCTATTCAACCAAGTGATATGAGTCGGACAAAGGCTCTTCCGTTTATCTCAACATAAACTCCTTCGTCGGGTCTAGATCTATCTTATGTTCAATCACCCAAAGGTAATCGATTAAGATTAAGCCAACAACACCTTTAATCCGAAGAACTATGTTGATGCCGATCTACTCAATTAATCAATCCAATCTACCACAAGGATAAACCGATTATTAATTGGATCCTCTTTTACTCAAACAAGTATTGTGCACACCAAAGATTATAAAACCCAAGTCAGATCTTCAATATCTTCTTTGTCTTCAAATCTTCTTAAATTTTCAATAAAAACCTGCACACAATCACTTGAATCTCTTGTGATCAATCACGCACAGAATGGAGTCTGTTAACAATGGATTATCACAAGATCGTATTTAGAACTAACAACAGTCTAAAGATCCCTGTCGAAACTCTGAACTAGTTTGAGTGAATCTTATATCAGAAGAGAAGATTCTCAAGAATAAACAAACTAGGTGCAATCATATTTCAACCACCGTTAGTCAATCAAATCAATCGAAAACAAAGATAAACCGCAATGATCTAGTTTCCCGCCAATGGGTCGCGCTAGAGCTTCTCAATCCCAAAGAAGACTTTAAAACGAGCGGCCGTAAGATATTTCACCTAATTAGATTACTATCCTCTCTGATAGGCGGTTACACCAATAACAAAGACAAAAGAGGAAGTTTGTTCTTACGAAGGATTAGTTTGCTAGAAAGGAAAACTTCGTGTATTTATAGACAAGGAAGTTTGGACACCAAGGAATTTCGAAAACTGAAAATATTCTCAAGATATTCACTAAAGCACAAATTCGGTTTCCATAATTCCTGGAAATGCTCTGTCCAAAAATAACAATCGAAATCTATCAGAAAATCTAATTAGTAAATGCACATTACTAATTATGTAATTTCCCTACAAAGATTAATTAATAACCTTAATTAAAAGATTCTTAACTTACTTATGTTTCGATCCTGGGATTCTCTTCCCTTAGCCTTTAAGGAATATCTTTGAACAATTATAGAAATAATCATTCACAGCACGTGTTCAAAGTTTGTCGACATCTTTACTTTGTAAGTTCTCTTTCACACTTACAACCTTGAAACCGATTTGCCACACTTCCAAACAAGTTTAGAATTGGTTCATCCGACTTTCAAGAACTATGTGATTGATCAAACCAACATTCAATCACAATCATGGGTTTACGGTTATACTAAAACAAGTTTCGGTTCTACCTCCATGTGAGTACTACGCATAGTCGCACTAGCTTCCCAAAGATTCGGTTGACTAGGTACTTGGATCGGTTCCTCACATATATATGGTATCTAACTTATATGTGTTGCACATGTCCATAGGATCGGTTCCCTTTTCTGCTATAAAACTTATTGCAACCCATACAAGGATCGGTTCTCCTTGATGTACTGCACCCCTTACAAGGATCGGTTCCATTTCCCTTACTAGGATCGGTTCCTTTTCCCTTACAAGGATCGGGTACCCTTTCCATTACTGGGATCGTTTCCCTTTCCCCAAGGCAGACATAATCCAATCATACCACAGGTGATTACTTAAGATTGGTTTTACTAATAAAAGTTATACTAATATAAAAGTCAGGACTTTGTGAATAGTTCTACCAAGAACACAACAAGTTGTGAGCGGTTATACTCTATCACACATATTGGTTGTTCATAAGATATGCAATGAATAACAAAACCAATAACTCCTGGCAATTTCCTTTTCGGTTCACAAACAAGTTTATGAACTTACTTCCTTAGAACACATGTAAACATTGTTCCCTATGATGAAATCCTCACCTCATACCCATACATAATCACAATAGCATTCAAATGATTATGGCGATGTCTTATCTACAAAGTTTAATGGTTAATCGATAAACCTCGTATTGTATTCCTTAATACTATGTCTATCTAGAGTTCATATATGCTTCGCAGTTATGTTTTCAATATGCACGACTTGAAAGATACGTTAGGGAATGAAACAGTTCAAGTCAAATATCACTAACCTCAAGTGGAAGGATGATTGTTGTCATTGTAGCTCCTTGCTTCTTCACATCTTCAAGACTTCACAATACTTGTAATGTCTCATATCCTAATGCTTTCAAGCTCACCTATACGAAGTTTAACTCTAGTACATAATCAAGCGACTCTTAACATGATTTTTGATTCACTAAAATATGACAACCAAACTTGACAAACCAACGCTTGGTGGGTTCAACCGAGAAATGCTCTAATAGGAGCTTGACCTTCGAGTTGATGTGTGATGCAAGTGATTATGCAGTGGGTGCTGTCTTGGGTCAAAAAGTAGATAAGTTATCACATGTGATTTACTATGCTTCCCGAACCTTTAGTGAAGTATTAATCAACTATTCAACTACCGAAAAAGATTTGCTGGCTAAAGTATTTGCAGTAGAAAAATTTAGATCTTATTTGGTGGGGGTGTAGTGATTGTATATTCTGATCACGCAACACTTAGGTACTTACTAAAGAAGAAAGAAGGCAAGCCAAGACTAATTCGGTGGATCCTTTTGTTGCAAGAATTTGAACTTGAAATAAGAGATAAGAGAGGTGTTGATGTTACAGTGGTAGATCATATTAGTAGAATTGTTTTTTTTAAAAGAAGAACTTCCCTTACAAGATCGTTTTCCAGATGAGGAACTTTTCTCTACAGATGTTTCAACACCTTGGTACGCAGATATTGTTAACTACTTGGTTAATGGACGGGAACCTAGTACGATATTCAATTTTATAAAATCTAAAGCGTAAGAAAATAGCCAAACAGTATGTATGGGATGAGCCATACTTGTGGAAATACTGTTCTGATCAGATTATCCACAGGTGCGTACTTGACTATGAAGTTCAATTTATTCTTAACTTTTGTCATTCTTATGCTCGTGGATGGTACTTTGGTGCTAAACGTACCGCTCTCAATGTTCTTGAGAGTGTCTTCTATTATCCAGCACTATTTGAGGATGTATATGTGTTTTGTAAATCTTGTGATAGATGCCAACGAACATTAAATCTAGGTGCTCCAAATCAAATGCCACTTACACCGATTATTGCTCTAGAGATATTTGTTGTCCGGGGAATTGATTTTATGGGTCTTTTTGTTATTTTGTATGGTAAATTTTATATATTTTTTATTGTGGATTATGTGTTGAAATGGGTGGAAGTTAAAGCCACCCCTACTAATGATTCTCAAGTTGTTTGTGAGTTTGTGAAGGAAAATATTTTCTCCATACATGGTATATCACGAGTGATTATTACTGATGGAGGCTCGTAATTTAAGAAATCCTTTCATGCTCTCCTGAATAAGTATAACATTACACACAAGATTGGTACGCCGTACCATCCACAAACTAGTGGGCAAGCTGAAGATTCAAATAGTGAAATTAAATCCATTCTTGAGAAGACTGTAAATTTTACAAGAAAAGGTTGGAGTTTAAGGCTCAACGATGCGTTATGGGCGTACAAAGTAGCATACAAGACACCAATTGGTATGTCTCCATATCGCCTGGTCTATGACAAAGCTTGTCATCTCCCGGTTGAACTTGAACATAAGGCGTTATGGGCGATAAAGATGTGCAACATGGAGTATGATTTAGCAGGGAAGGAACGGAAGTTACAACTTACTGAGCTAGAGGAGATATGAAACGCTGATTACTAGAGTTCACGTATACACAAAGAAAAGACTAAATTTTTCTATGACAAGATGATTTCTCGGAAGAGTTTTGTTGTGGGACAAAAAGTTCTTTTATTTCATTATCGTCTTAAAATATTTCTTGGTAAGCCAAGGTCCTGATGGATTGGGCTGTATGTTGTTACTAATGTTTTTCTCATGGTACAGTTGAAATCACTAGTATCAGAGATGGGACAATTTCCAAGGTCAATGTCCATAGATTGAAGCCATATTACGAGAAAATTGCTTATGTGAAGTAGATGAGCTTGAGTTTTGTGATTCTCTCCTTCAGTCCTTCTAGAGGAGTAAGTGGAATGCCAAGTCGGGTTGACGATGTTAAACCAAGCGCTACATGGGAGGCAACCCATTAGTTTTGTATCTCTATCCATTTTGTTTTTATAGTTTGTATATCATATATTGCATTCACATATTAAATTTTTACAAAAGTCTTATATCTATAATGAAAGTTTTGATGAAAACTATTTTTGACAGAAAAGCTCTGACTACGCACTTGTTGCAGAAACAACTCTCGAGACTTCATTCGGAGTCCGATTTGAATGGTGGACCCCAACTTTTAAAGAGGACAGAATCAAATTTCTTTTCCAAAAAGAAAATATGAATTCAGAGTCTATTTAGTTGGACCGATTGACCTGGACATTTTAGATTCGGTAGTTTTCGAGAACTTTTTCAGACTACGGGTCTATCAGTCTGGAGGCTACAAATATCAGAAAATTTATCGAAATACTGTGACCTTTGGTCACATTATGTAAAAGACGTAGGCGAACAACTTTTATTGAGAATGTTTTGCCAAAATCCTTACCTAATTGTACAATTTTTGAGTTTTCCAGGATGTTACGTCAGAAATCAGAATTTTGGTCTTGAACATTTATGACAATGTAGAGTTTAAGGTGGGGGAGTAGTTAAGCATGTTTTGATAGTATATTAGTATTAGTATTCACTTTTGAAGGATATTTATTTTAGTATATTTATATACTTAAAAAAAACTCTATGATTTCTTGGCCTTTTGAAACATCATCTTTTTGAGGCTTTTGAGCTACCTAGAATGACTCCAAATCTGCCTTCCTAGCGGATAATTTCGATTCTTTTGGATATAGAATTTATTTTCTTATCATATCCGAGGATAAATTGATCTAATCTATTCATATGAAAAATTCAGTTGTTAGAAATAACATGATAGTCGTTGAAAACATCAATACAAGAACTTGTGGATGCATTACTCGTAAGTCGTAGTCTATCAATATTGAATCACTTTTTTTTTTATCTTTTGCAGTTTATATGTTTCTCTAAGTGCTTTGGTGGGACCCTAGTATTTCTTTTATGTTTTTGCGAGGAAAAATCACTAGTTGAGATACAAACCCCGGAGACAATGAAAATCGATCAAATTGGTTGGTTATATGCATATTGTCTTATACGCTCAAAAAGTGATCCAACACGTAAAAATAAGGCTTGATTATTACCATATTAATACCATTTGTAGCAAATCCAAAATATTTGAGGTGTTTTTCGACACTTTGATGGTAATAGTGTGTGCTCTCCTATCTCTGTCGCTTAAACAAACGTGGAATGCAGGATCCATGGGAACTGTATATCATGTAATATGCCATTGGATCCAAAAGATCTAATCAAGTTGTCGGTAAATTGAGTGAAACAACATCATTATTATATAGATAATCTGAATCAAAAGGACTTGATGTGGATGTCGATATTTGGATGACATTATGTGTTCTCCATGTCTCCGTCGCCTAAACAAGTGTGGAACACAGGATCCATGGGAACTATCATGTCGTCTGTTGAAAAGAAACATGTGCTTAGATTCAAAAGATCTAATTGGTCTCAACTATTAAGTTATATATAAACAATATAATGATCAAACCCCACGTATCTGGATTAGTGTACTGGTGTAATTACTTTATCATAACTAAAATAATAATTATAATGCGGAAAGTAAAGTAAAAGCACACACCAAGATTTTGTCAACGAGGAAACCGCAAATGCAGAAAAACCTTGAGACCTAGTCCAGTTTTGAATACTTTCATAATTAAGCTGCTATACAAATAATACTACCAACTTCATATATCTGAGACCAAGTAAACTAGCTGTAATTACCTAGTATCCTCAGTATCCATGCGCCTTCAACCAATCTGGCCAACGCACTTGATTCCTAAGATAGAGTCCACAATCTTAATTTTCTTCACCAGTCATGAAGACTTCTTGCACTCAACTCCTTTGGATCGTATTCTGAAATACTAACTGACTAATATGTTTCCAGTAACTGCTCTATTAATCTCAAGAAGTAAATCATATATTTATGCTGAGTCAAACAAAGGCTCTTCCGTTAATCAAATAAACTCCTTTATTCTGTTTGATCAACCAAGATATGATTATCAAGATAATTAAACTTAGGTTTACAATCTATCAGATTCAGATCCTGAAGAAGACTACCAGATGATAGATTACTGTATATGACTAGCAATAAGATGTCTATCAAAAGATAAACAATAAATCGTATCCCAACCGATCAAGTGTGTGCACAAAGTAAATCACAAAGATCATAAAACAATAAGATCGAAATATTATTATCTTCAAATATTCAATGTCTTCAAAGTACCTGCACATACAAACTTGATTCCACTTATAACCGATCAAGTTCAAAACGGATTTTGTTAACAATGGATGATCACAAGTCTATGCACGAAGGTCTAACATACCATTTTAAATAAACAATACTAAAACTGAAACTACCTAAGTAATTTTCTTTAGCATCTTATCAAGGAAACAATTGCCCGAAACATTTTTTTCCCTTGATTTGATAAGTCAGAAAAGAATAGGAATTAACCCTCCCTGCTTATCAGGATCCAATTATTCACACATAATTGTACCTTATTTAGACAAGACAGAACTAGAATACTAGTTTTTGTTATCAAGGATCTGATTTGACTTGAACAATCATACCCCATTTTCATAAGCCTAAACTAAGATCAAAATTGACTCAGTTTTTCTTATTAGGAATCAATTGGACTAAATAATTGAACCTCGTATTTTGTTAAGCAAAAGCAAGAAAAGCCAATTTAAATAAGATTTTATTAACAGGAACCGAGCCCGAGTCTCCAACGGCCATAAACGGATTTTGAAATGATAACCGTTCATATGTCGGCTCGGCGTACAGTTTGAAGTCTAAAACTGTCCGAACCGAACCGATTAAACCGAGCTTGATTTTAATCATTGATTTCAGTTATATTCTAATCCTATCCGTGTATATAGCTTTTATACATAACATTTAACCTAAACCCTAAAAGAAATACACGCTGCACTTATTCTTCTCATCTCTTCTCCATTCCACCCCCTCCATTACCACGAGTAGTGCTACTGCTAACCCATTTACACATTATTCTTCTTTCCTTTTTTTAAAAAAAATATATTTTATTCATATTCTTAATCTTCTCTCACATGCCACATGCAATCACATCACTTTGAAGAGTTTGATGTTAATGGTTAATTTTAAGAGTTTAAGAAGATGATGAGTTTATGATCACAAGTCAATGATATAGTTTGAGTGACCTTATGTCGGAAGAGAAGGCTCTCAAGAATAATCAAACTATGTGCAAATCAAGAGGTAACTACCGTTGGTCAATCAAATCAATAATTGAAAACTAAAATAAAAATACGATTCTAGTTTACCATCAACGGTACTAGTAGACACTTCTTGATCCCAAAGAATTCTTTAAACTAGCGGACGTAAGAGATTTCACCTAATTATGTTACTCTCCTCTCCAAGATAGTATTACAAGAATACCATTAGTTGGATACACCATAAACAACTAAAATGAAGTTTTCCTGGCTCAAGATAATTTTGTAAGAAGAACAAACTTCACTATTTATAGAGAAGGTAGTTTGGATACCAAGGTATTTCCATAACCGAATATATGCAATAAAGAACATATATTCTATTTTATGAATTCCAACCAATATCCAACTGTATAACCGTAATCTCAATGGACAACTCAATATTATCTAGAAATTAATAATATATATTTCCAGATATATGTTTTGATTGCTGGTAAAACAAAACATATTAATTTCAAAAATCTCAAAAAAATTCTCTACTAATTGCGGTTTGGGATCTCACCTTGAGTATCAAGGGATATCTTTGAAAAATTAAGAAATAAGATTTCATCACATGTTCAAATTACTCATTATGTAGACATCTTGAACTTTCCTATTTTTTAAATCCAATTTCCAAATCATACAAACCTTAAAGTGTATGTGACTTATAGAAATCGTTTTTTCCTATTGGACCGGTTCTACCATGATACCTAAAGCAAGTTAGGATCGATTCTACCTTGACTCCCAATATAGGTAGGGATCGGTTATACCTTGACTCCGAACATAATCTAGGATTGGTTCTACCTTGATTACCTATATAGGTTAGGATCGATCCGTACTTAATACCTTCAATGAAAACCGAAACACTAATCCTTTTGATTTCCTTTCAAATATGAAACAAGTTCATACTTCTACTTGCTTAAACTTATGTAATTAAATATTGTTTTCTAGGTATGAGATCAAACCTATGTTCACTACACAATATAGTAACGAGTTACAAAGATTATGTTGATGTAGCAATTACGAAGTCCAAAAATAAACATTATACTTCTTAACTTAATATACCAATATAAAAATCCTATTACTTATTGATATATTGTTCGTTTAAACTTTGATCACAATATGATGATCAAGTCTATTATACTAGAGTTTCACATATATAACTTCGCATGTTATGTTTTCAATCAGAAACGACTTGAAAGCAAACCATATATAAATGGAAACAAGTCAAGTCATGTATTACTAACCTCATGTCTTCGGAATCTTTAGGTGTTCAGGGTAATACTTGTATGTCTCAACATTTCTAGACTTCCTAGTCTAACCTAACAAAGTTGATTCTAGTAACATAATCAAGCGACTTATGAGTTTTGATACTAAAATATGACAACCAACCTTGACATGCCAATGGGTTCAACCGAGCAATGCTCTAACAAATACTATTACTTGGCTATCACAGTTGTTGATGGTGGTTTTTAGTTCAGGGATAAAATGGTAAAACCCTGTATTTATTATGTTGTCATTCTGCAAAGAGACAAAGCCATGTAAAAGTGATGAGTGCTCAACCTCTTCACTGGCACATTTATTGAGAAATTCAATATCTTCACATGAAATTTATCCAGAATGGTGCATGTAGCAACAATCCCAGATATTCTGTAAATTTCGACACCCTGCCTGTATTATCCAATTAATATAAGCTTATTTGAATGCTTTTTGTGCTATGTTCCCCGGCTGAACCCTTAATATTGATATGACATGACAATTTGCGTTCACTCGCAGCAGAGTAGCATGAATTTCCCAAAGTATCAAGGTTAAGGTCCTTGCATAAAAGTACTCAATCGGAAAGCATACTGCTCTCTGGCAATAAATTTAAAGAACTCTGTGTCGACACACATAATTCAATAAATTTTGTGATAATTCACAAGATTCAAATATCAACCTGGTTAATTTGCAAAAATTAGGGTTTTTGCGCCCTGCGCAGTTGTTGATGGTGGTTTTTAGCTTAGGCTTAAAATCGTAAAACCTTACATCTTACATGACGTCACTACAACCACTAGCGCATTTATTGAATCATTCAACATACCTACGATAAGAATTACCAGGGTACCTTTTTTTATATACATGTGTCATGTTCCACGACAGAACCCTTAGTATTGACCGACATCATCTTCGTACATACCAAACCCTAATTCTCATGCTACCACGCCAAGGCATGCCAACCATGCCAGCTGCACCACTGTGCCAATGGCAAACCATGCCAGCCACATATCCGGGCCAAGGCATGCCAACCATGCCAACCGCACCACTGTGCCAATGGAAAACCATGCCAGCCACATCTCCGCGCCAAGGCATGCCAACCATGCCAGCCACATCTCTGCGCCAAGGCATGCCAACCATGCCAGCCAGGTCTACCGCGCCAAGGCATGCCAACCATGCTAGCCGCACCATGTGCCAATGGCATGACAAACCCTTGGCCCCACCGTGCCAAGCCAACCGCACCTTGCCTTGGCCCCAACCATGCTAGCCGCACCATGCGCCAATGGCATGCCAAACCCTTGGACCCACCATGCCAAGCCAACCGCGCCTTGCCTTGGCCCCAACCATGCTAGCCGCGCCATGCGCCAATGGCATGCCAAACCTTTTGCCCCACCATGCCAAGCCAACCGCACCTTGCCTTGGCCCCAACCATGTTAGCCGCACCATGCGCCAATGGCATGCCAAACCCTTGGCCCCACCATGCCAATCCAACCGCGCCTTGCCTTGGCCCCAACCATGGTATCCGCACCATGCGCCAATGGCATGCCAAAACCTTGGCCCCACCATGCCAAGCCAACCACACCTTGCCTTGGCCCCAGCATGCCAAGCCGTCCGTACCAAACCCTTGGCCCCACTATGCCAAGCCATCCGCGTCATTGTCCTTGTCCCCACCATGCCGGCCTTCCCTATGCCGCTACCAAAACGAAGGTGTGCGACGATCAACGGTCACCCTTCCATCTTAGATGCAAATCCTATCCGTCCAAGGTCGCCAAACAGCGCATGGTAACCTTTGGCCCAAAACCCTAGTTTTAGCCACGCCAAACCGCGCCAAGGCATGCTATGCCACATGTGCCAATGGCATGCCAACCACCTTGCCGCGCCATACCATGCCGACCTTCCCCATGAGGCTACCAAAACGAAGGCGTGCGACGATCAACGGCCACCCTTCCATCCTGGATGCAAATCCTAGCCGTCCAAGGTCGCCAAACAATGCATGGTAACCTTTGGCCGAAAACCCTAGTTTTGGCCACGCCAAACCGCGCTAAGGCATGCCAACCACCTTGCCGCGCCACACCATGCCGACCTTCCCTATACGGCTACCAAAATGAAGGCGTGCGACGATCAACGGCCACCCTTCCATCCTAGATGCAAATCCTAGCCGTCCAAGGTCGCCAAACAACGCATGGTAACCTTTGTCCAAAAACCCTAGTTTTGGCCACGCCAAACCGCGCCGAGGCATGCCATGCCACATGTGCCAATGACATGCCAACCACCTTGTCGCGCCATACCATGTCGTCCTTCCCCATGCGGCTACCAAAACGAAGGCGTGCGACGATCAACGACCACCTTTCCATCCTAGATGCAAATCTTAGCCGTCCAAGGTCGCCAAACAACGCATGGTAACCTTTGTCCCAAAACCCTAGCTTTGGCCACACCAAACCGCGCCAAGGCATGCCATGCCACATGTGCCAATGGCATGCCAACCACCTTGCCGTGCCATACCATGCCGGACTTCCCTATGTGGCTACCAAAACGAAGGCCTGCAACAATCAACGACCACTTTTTCATCTAAGCTGCAGATCTTAGCCGTCCAAGGTTACCAGCTAACGCATGGAAACCTTTGGCCCTAGTTTGGTCGCGCCTAAACAAAGCCAAAACCCTAACTTTCGGCCGCGCCTAAACTAGGACATATTAAAGCCATACTGATCATACTTTCATGCCACTGGCTACCAAACTAAAGGTTGCAATAATCAACGGCTACCTTCCTCTTAAGATGCAAAATCTCGACCATTGAAGGTCAACACCGAGCCGGAAAGTCTCCCAAGCTCAACTTTCCAGAGAACAACAACATGCTACATGTTTTCTACGAAAACACTCGAGATATCAACATATGTCACAAACTGGGGGATGCTCATTGGGTATTGGTTTGGCGGTTTATAGCGTGCGGCGTACACTACGCTCGTTATTAGAAAGTGTCATAAGGATGAGGCGGTTAGTAAATACAGGGAATAATGGTGAAATGCTTTCTTTTATGGAACATCAATTCCAAGCGTTACCGGTTACCACCTCCTCCCATTTACTCACCCGTTTTCCATTTCTTAATGAGACCAGAGTACGTTTCACTTCGACTTGTATAAATAGGCATTACCTATTTCCACCAAACAACAAGTTCTAGTCAGGAGCATACAACAATCAAAAAATGTTTGCTAGCTTTCCCATCTGTTAGCTTCCCACTTTCTGATACAAGTCACAAAACAACTACTCCTCCAGAATCAACTATTCTGGTCTCAACACTCTCTTCGCTTCCCTCCCCAAAACGAACCCTTCTCCTCCACTTTGTGACCAAAGCAAGTCTGGATTGACCATTTCTTGGTTTAGGCCGGACTTGTACAAATTGATATCTCAAATCTAAAGTACTCCCTTGCAGTACATTGTTTAGGGTTTAGATTTGTTTCTCACCCACATCACACGAAATTACCAAAACCAGCAGAAACTGTTTTCACCCTCAAAAAGCAGTATATTAGACCCTGCTGGTCGAAACTAAGCTTAGGAAAACTAGGCAATCGATCCTCCATGGATTAGTAGGTGCAAAGTCCTACCCAAAATCAGAAAACAAGGAATAAAAGAGGATCCGCAGAAAATAGAAGCAGCAGCAAAGGGAGGTGTGGCCGTGCCATAGGCCAGCCGGCGCCACTTGCAGATGGACACACCCCATGCTGCTTGACAGGCCTTCCTTCTTTCCATCGGCCAATCAGGTCGCTTTAAATCCGTCCCATGCACATGATTTCTAGTCGGGTCCATACTTGTCGGCCCTCTTTCCTATCGACCAATCAGGTCGCTCAAAACCCGCCACAGTATTAAAAGAGGCAAAAACTGCGTCTGATGGTCACAATGCCAATTGGCCTTCCAAAAACCGCGCCAGCATGATAATGGAATGCCAAACACGCCACGCCATGCCAATGTACTAATCGGCGTGCCAAACATGCCAAATTTACCATTCTGCTCCAATAAGTTAACTAGCATGCCAAACGTGCCATGCCGTGCTAAGGTGCTCGTAGGCGCGCCAAATACGCCAAACGTGCCACAGCAGCGTGCCAAACGTGTCAGCATGCCATAAATAGCGCGCCTACGTGCTAACCCACCTTCTGTTCGTGGCCAACGCCATAACAGAGTCTGGTCAAGGTATCCCAACTAGAACACGATTTTCCTTTAGTGGCATTAGTTGAAACCCTAACTTTGGTCATGGCACAAATTACGTCAGTTTAGCCCCACAACATGCCACAAGCCGTGTGGGACCCAACAAACCCTAAAAATGGCGCCATGTCATGATCACCCGTGGCCATCTTTGCGCCTATGGTCATTCCCATATTATGTCCCCGTCATAATTCCTTTAATGCGGCCACAGAACTGTTTGCATAAAGAACGCCACCGTGTCGCAGCCACATGCCACACGCGTTAATTAAGGTTTCGATATGCCAAATCCTAATTTAGCTAAGGTTGCTACGCCAACCAAGCCAAGTAATGCTACCTATGGCATTAAGATTAATATGGCAACATGAACTAATGTTGCCGAGCCATATTTGGGTCTAACACCGATATGCCAAATATAGCAGCCACGGCTATGCTAGGCACTATTTGCGCCACCATGACACTGGCATATGTCAACCATGCCGATGTGCCATTGGCATGCGCTAAATATTCCATTATGCCACTGGCATGTGCAAATGTCGCCACTTTTCTATTATCAGATGCCAATGGGATGTGTCCATAATCAATGGCCACCCTTTCTCATGAATTGCAATCTCAGCCGTCCAAATTCGCCGCAGAATTGACTGCCTTATTGTAAATCCCATGTTCATACGCCATCTTTCTACGGTAATTACAATGACTTGACTTGCCACAACATGATATTCTGCCACTAACTGGTGCACAATTGATCAGAAACACTAGGTTTTGCATATAAGACCTACTCAACGATCTGCTGCATATTTTCCACGAAAATACTCGAGACATCAAACATGTCACAAACTGGGAGATACTCATCAGGGTATTGGTCTGGCGGTTTACAACGTGCGTCGTGCAACACGTCCATTATAAGAAAGTGTCAGGAAAGCAAGGCAGTTAGTGGCGGCAAGAAGTAGTGGGTGTAAACAGAATCCGTTTCCTTCATAGTATGGCGTGGTTTCTGGTACTTACACATGACCCCACTTATCCATCACTCAACTAATCCCACTTCCTACGAGATCAGGACGCGCTCAAATTATGGCTTGTATAAATAGGTTTCTACATACTTCGACCAAACAACAGAGTTGTGGTTAACACAACACAAGTATCCAGAAAAACACAAAAGAACTGATAGCTTACATTCCGCAAGCCAGTTCCAAATTTTGATACAAGTCATAAAATAACCACACCTTCAGAATTAACCATTCTGTTCTCAACACCTTCTTCGTTTCCCTCCCTAAGACCGACCCTTCTCCTTCACTTTGTGACCGAAGCAAGACTGGAACGTCCATTTCTTGGTTTAGTCCAGGATTGTACAGATTGATCTCTCGAATCTAAAGTACTCCCATGCAGTGCATTTGTTTAGGTCTAAATTCGTTTCTCATCAACACACCCAAATTTACCAAAACCAGCAGAAACAGTTTTTACCCCAAAACAATTGGCGACCACAGTGGGAGATTAACCTCTCGGTTGCAATATCAATTTTCAATTTCATTTTTTCAATCCCAATTTCAAGATGATAGAGCTCATGTATGGGTCAGCAACAAACCCTGATGCCATCGGCGCTGAGAATGTCCTTGGTATCAGTGTTCCTTCCAGTGATATCAATGTACCACCTGTCAGCATGATCAACACCAGCGGCGTAAAAAACGTTCTCTCAGGCGTTACACCTCCGGTCATCAGAGCCAGAGCCGATGCTGCCACCCCCAATATTTCTTCAAGCGTGCCGCCCCCAGTTGTCACCAGAGTCGCCTCCACTCCACCAGCGGGATGAGAGACTGGAGGAACCAGAGGAGGCCACCCCCTATTACCATTGCTGATTTGATGGAAAGACAGGAAGTTCTTGCTAAGGATCAGACAGACACGGCTTCAACTCAGAAAGAGGTACTTACTTTCCTCAATGAAAAAGCGGGGGTCTAACAACCACACCCAATATTTCTCTTAGCAATCTGTATGGAAAAACTACAATATACTTTCTAGAGAATCAACTAGACAGTCAGACTCAATCTAGATAAAAAGTATATCAAAGAGTTTATATCTCAATCTCTCGATCTGATATATACTCAAGCAAATAGAAATCTGCGAGTCTTTATCAAATACTAGAGAGATAACTTGGATGGTACCAAAGACCAATATCCAAGTGTCAATCAAATTAAAACAACAACCAAAAGGTCAGATATTCTAGTTCATTGAACAACCCACAACCTGTGATATTTCAATTATATAACAAAATATAATGCGGAAAAGAAATAACACAGACACCATAAATTTGTTAACGAGGAAACCGCAAATGCAGAAAAACCCCGGGACCTAGTCCAGATTGAACACACACTGTATTAAGCCGCTACAGACACTAGCCTACTCCAAACTAACTTCGGTCTAGACTGTAGTTGAACCCCAACCAGTCTCACACTGCTCCAAAGTACAGTTATGCTCCTAAGTCTCTGATCCCAGCAGGATACTACATACTTGATTCCCTTAGCTGATGTCACCCACAACTAAGAGTTGCTATGACCCAAAGTCGAAGACTTTAATAAACAAATATGTATCACACAGAAAAGTCTATGTGATAGACGCATTTATGTGTCTATTTTGACCTCAATGTTCCGTATTGTTGGTACTCGTTTTCGTACTTATTATGGCGTTTTGTGTGTTTGTAGGTATTTTTTTGGAAATAAATATTGTTGGAAAATTCGGCTCGAAAAGTTGCTCGGAGTACCCCCGGAGGACTTTTGCTATACGGACCCCCACTTTTTCTAAGCGGAACCCACGTCTATATGTAGCCCATTTGTCTATAGCACCCATTTGCTGAAGGCACCCCAAGACCGGATAGGGGGCAACCCTTCTTCTTCATTTCAAATTTCATTTTTGGCGGTAAGAAGAGTTTAACCCCTGGCAGATTTTTCGATCAGATTTTGGATGGGTTAGAGGTAGACTGAATCGTTGAAACTTCATGGGTGGACGCGATATGACTATATAACATTGGTACGGGTTCTATTTTAAACAAAATTTGGCTGAATCTTCGCGTGGAGAAAAACAGAGCTTCATGAAGTTTTCACGGGTTTAGTTGAATTGTAGAGAGTTTCTCATGTGTTGGAGACATTCCATCCTGTTATGGAACATGATATGAATGAGATAGAGTGTGTAATACATCTCTAGGCGCGTGGAAACAACAAAACAGGAAAGAAAATCTCCTCGAAAATAATTTGTATCACCCGAGTAATGAGAGAATATTTGAGAGTTTAATGCGATATTTGGAGGTTATGTTGGCTATATATAGGGTGATGGGGACTCATATAATGGATGGGGTGATTGGGGAGGAAACAGAGATCAACAGCGTGAGAAATCGCCATTTGCAGAGAGAAGTTTCTGCTGCTGCAGAACTGAAGAACACGAAGAACATAAGACGCATGTGGACAGTCGTTCATGCTACAGTGTGAACGACAAGTACTTGAGGGTCGAAGCGCTACAGAATCAGAGACAGTTTGGTTATATCGTTCTGTAACAGTGACCATTGTAACAGATATAAGTGTTACAAATCTCTGTTTTCATATATTTTCATCCTTGTAAGCACCTTTTGAGCAATGAAATCGATTTTTGAGCGTGTTTCCATTACGATGAGCTAAACCCATCCTCTGGGGCGACGGAGGAATCCAAGTTTCACAAATGTGGTAACTCTATCAATTCTTGTTACGACTATTTGCACTATTATTCAATTGATTTATGAGTTTCATTGAATGGTTGTGATTACGATTGATGGGTCATGCTTAGCTTAGATGTTTTGATATCCTATGCTTTAGTTTTACACCCATTACTTTAAAAATCTACATTAGGCAATGAATGAAATCGCCATTTGCAGAGAGAAGTTTCTGCTGCTACAGAACTGAAGAACACGAAGAACATAAGACGTCTGTGGATAGTCGTTCATGCTACAGTGTGAACGACAAGTACTTGAGAGTCACAGCGCTACAGAATCAGAGACAGTTTGGTTATATCGTTCTGTAACAGTGTCCATTATAACAGATATAAGTGTTACGAATCTCTGTTTTCATATATTTTCATCCTTGTAAGCACCTTTGGGCAATGAAATCGATTTTTGAGCGTGTTTCCATTACGATGAGCTAAACCCAACCTCTGGGGCGACGGAGGAAGCCAAGTTTCACAAATGTGGTAACTCTATCAATTCTTGTTACCACTATTTGCACTATTATTCAATTGATTTATGAGTTTCATTGAATGGTTGTGATTACAATTGATGGGTCATGCTTAGCTTAGATGTTTTGATGTCCTATGCTTTAGTTTTATACCCATTACTTTCGAAATCTACATTAGGCAATGAATTAGAGTCAATAAAACTTTATCATTTGAGCTTTTATTGTTTAGAATTGATATATGAATCATATGAGTGTGGAAATTGGTGGAATCCTAGCCCCGGTCTCTCCATATTTTTTTTACAACACTTTTTAATTGAGTTTGTTGTTTTTGTTTATAAAAGTTAAGTCTAAAAAATCCGCTTTCACAAGTCTTGAACGAACCATATTACTACAACAACTTTGAAAATACATCAATTTTTGGCGCCGCCGACGCGGACTTGTCTTTAGGCTAGAGTTTTTAGATTTTTTTTTTTAGGTTTTTATTTTATTTGTTCTTCTTTACGTTTTTGGGTTTTTGTCTTTTTCTTACAGAATTTGGAATTTGGAGCGAAAGAAAATTTTGCCAAAGCTTTTGGTGAATACTTAAAGACTTCGAGTGAAAGGCAAATCGAAAGGAGCGAAAGAAGAAGATTTTTTTTTATTTTATAAAAAAAGAGAGACATTTTTATTTTTGTAGATTTTTATTTTTTTTTAGACTTTCTTTTTCTTTTGCACTTTATATTTTTGGACTTTGGACTTTAAATTTTGGGACATTATTTTTTAAACCCTACGGAAGGGTAGTTTAACTGTTTGCAGAGAAGGACGGTGATTACTATATCACCTCGGCCCCTCGGGTTCGTACATGACATAGGAGTCGTGGCCTGAGTCGACTACAAAGGTTCATCCCCCGTCTGGTACGGGAGGTAAGTTTGTCGAAACACTAGCGAATCCCCTGTCAGCGAGTTACTGTCTTACTTCGTATGCATATATGTTGAGGACTTGAAAACGGCTGCTTTAATTTCCTAGTAAAGGGCAAGGACTGGACATACAAGATAAGGGTTCGGATTTCATCACCGTTCTCTTCTTGCACGCCTTAGGAAAACGACACCAAACGCGAACCTAAGCCTAAAATTTTGACTAGAACGAGACCGATAGGGTAACGGGCTTAACAGGAAAGTCATTCGAAAGATATTGGTTACTCTTTTAAGCATACTTCGAAGTTCTTGACGGTTTCTGTAAGTTGAATGCGTGACTGCGCCGCCTTGTAATACCAGTGAGGCCTTGGGTATCAAAGCTCCACCGAGCTTCCCTCGCCTCTATTCAACTTACTTTAACTCGGATTGATTCCAGAGGGGTTTGCTTAAATTGTAACGAATTCCCGTTCGAAGGATTAGAAGCTGGTCTAGAAACAATCTAAGTGGAGCCATCATGCTTTTTGTTTGCTAGAAATCAGTAGGTTTGCTGTGGTGGAGTCAGCCTTGTTTGTGTTTGCATATAACATCCCTTCCGCTTTAGGACTTTTCTTTTTGATTTTGTTTTTCTAGTGTATTCCTGAAGTTTTTAAACGGGCTTGGAAAAGAAACACACTAGGTCGTTTGATTAGTGACAAACCTAGTAGTTCTTCTTGTGAAGGCGGGGAGCTCGAAGACTCTTCTTTTGAGAGCCCCGTTTTTGGAAACTTCAATTTTGAGAATCTGTCTCTTCGTAAGGAAAGTACCCCTAGTCCTTTGGTAGTACCATAAATGGCAACTTTGAAAGCTTTGCTAAACCCAACTAGGACCTCTCGTCCGTCTTGTATCAAGTTAGCTGAAACCGAGGCAAATTATGAACTGAAACCTGGGAATTTACAGATGCTCCCAATGTTTTTAGGGAAGGAGAATGAGAACCCCTATTTTCATGTTAGGGAATTTGAGGAAGTTTGTAGTACTCTGAGAATTAAGAACCTAAGTGATGATGCGTTGAAACTTAGGTTATTCCCCTTTTCCTTAAAAGATAAAGCCAAATCTTGGCTGTATAGTTTGGACTCTGAGTCAATTGAAACCTATGACCAAATTACTTCTGCCTTTATATATAAGTTTTTCCCAATGCATAAAACATCGTTTATTAGGACACAAATATGTACTTTTGCCCAACAAGAGGGAGAATCTTTATATAGGTACTTAGAAAGGTTCAATGACTTGATATCTCAGTGTCCTCATCATGGTTTGGAGAAGGTTAGGTTAGTTCAGATCCTCTGCGAGGGTTTAGATTATTAAACAACAACCATGGTTGAGTCCTTATGCATAGGTGGGTTTGAGAATAAAACTGTTGATGAAGCGATGACATTTTTGAATGAAATCGCCGATAAGACCCAACAATGGGAAAATAGTAGGGAACCCCAGAAAACAATTCTTCTAAGTAGAGGAAATGTTAATAGGGTTGAAGGATCTTATGAGTCAGATGCCAAAATAGCAGCTATAGCCAAAAGGTTAGAACCTTAGAATTAGGTCATTCTAGTGGTAGTAGTGGAAGAAATGAGCCTTTTTGGGAAGGCCTTGCTGTTGAAGAGCAAGCCAATGCTCTTTATAACAACACTAGGTTTGATAACCAAAAGAAGTTTGACCCATATTCAGAAACCTATAACCCTGGCTGGAGAAACCATCCAAACCTTTCTTGGTCCAAGGGCAAGAATCAAGGTCAGTCTAGTAATGCTCAGGTTCCCCAAGGTTTTGGCTATACTAAGAATCCTTCAGCTCCGGCACAGTTTCAGAACCCTTCGGATAAGAAGATTATGAGTTTAGAAGAGTCTATTGCTTTGTTAACTCGTAACACTGTGCAGTTCCAGCAATCTTTTGCTCAAGGTTTAGAAGAAAATAAGAGAATAGGTCAGGCTAACTCTCAGGATATTTCCGAGTTGAAAACCCAGGTTAGTCAGATAAATGAGACATTGAGAGAAAAAGGAAAGTTTCCTAGTCAACCACAACCCAACCCTAGGGGAGTCCATCAAATATCTTTAGCTGGTGAGAAATCATCAAACCATGCGAACTCGATAACAACCCTTAGGAGTGGTAAAATGGTAGACAATAAGGTAGCCATGCCTAGTGCACATACTGTAGTTCCACCTTCTACTTCCCAAGAGGAGCCCGTAGACGAGGAAACTGAAACAGTCTCTAAGGATTCCCAAGAAATTCCTGATAGGTCTACCTTTGTGCCTAGAGCCCCATATCCACATTTGTTAGCCCCAACAAAGAAGGAGTCGACTTTCAATGAGATAATGGAAACATTTAAGCAGGTGAACATCAACATTCCGCTATTAGAAGCAATTAGGCAGATGCCTGCTTATGCCAAGTTCCTTAAAGATCTTTGTACACGAAAGCGTAAGCTTAATGTCCATAAGAAAGCTTTTTTAGCTGGTCAGGTAAGTTCCATTCTTCTGAACCAAACACCCCCTAAGTATAAGGATCCTGGATGCCCCACCATATGTTGTGCGATCGGTAATCACATGGTCGATAAAGCTTTACTTGACTTAGGAGCTAGTGTTAACTTACTCCCGTATCATGTATACACCCAGCTAGGTCTTGGTAAGTTGAAACCGACTAAAATGACACTACAATTAGCTGATAGCTCTGTCAAAGTCCCTCGTGGTGTCATAGAGGATATTCTGATTGAGGTTGATAAGTTTATTTATCCTGTGGATTTCGTTGTTCTAGACACCCAGCCTGTTCAGGACCCAAGTCGTCAAATCCCAGTGATTTTAGGTCGCCCATTTTTAGCCACAGCTAACGCTGTCATCAACTGTAGGACTGGGCTTATGAACATATCCTTTGGTAATATGACCACTGAACTAAATGTCTTTAATGTTACTAGACAACCTTCTGAGAACGATGATTTAGAATAAGTGAATATGATTAGCACTTTAGTTCAGGATTTGGTTCAGGATAATTGGCTTGACACTTTAGTGGTAGATTCTTTAGATGATTTTGAGGAAACCATTCTCTTAGATCAGATATGTGATCAATATTTAGAAGAATCTCTTGAGTATTTTAAAGATTCTCTGGACCCAGAAATTCAGGAAATAGTTTTAGGTTTTTCTGAGAATAAGGATGACCCTAAGTTTGGGGGTAGAGAACTATAAGAATCTCTTGAGTATTTTAAGGACTCTGAAGATCCCCAAATTCAAGAAATAGTTAGAGGTTTGTCTGTGAAGCCTAAGCTCGGGGGTAGTGATGGTTCTTATGATTGTATCATATCCCTAATTAGAGTCCCTAACTTGGGACTAGAGCCTTGTACATCTGAGATATTACTTGAGTCTTTTCAGACTCCACAACCCGATCCTCCTGATACTGTCCAGGAGGTAACCCAGGTATTAGAGACCCATTTTTCGGATGAATCTATTTATCGAGACACACATATGAATTTCAATTACGCGCCACAGATAAACCCAGTTGTCTTGACAGAAACCTTAGATGAGGACGTGCTCCTTCTTTTTATTTTTCTGAATCAGTGCAGTTGTCTCATACTGGTGTCAGCTTTATTTGGTCTTACGGACCCACAACTGTTTCTACTGTTGATATATGACTTTGGAAGGTGAAAATCCTTTTTGAGGTATTTGATGTCTAGCTAAAGACTTTAAATTTAGCATTTCCTGGGAGGTACTCATGCTTACGGTAATATCCTTCCTTATTTCTTTTTCCATCCATCGATTGGTAACAGTTTCTTATTGTTCATGCTTTTAATTTCATCTTTAAAACATTGAGGACAATGTTAGATTTAAGTTTGGGGGTGGGGAAGAAACTTTTTGTTAGCTCTTAGCTGCAACAAATAAACTTCATAGCCTAGAAATTTATGCTTATTAAGGTTGGCACTAACCAATCTAAGTGGATGGGAACATCTTGGTTGTAGGAGTTGAGGAACCAATCTGATTAGATGGAAACATCTAAAGAGTCTATTCATAAAAGCTCAGGTGTTAGAATTAAAAAAAAAACATGGTAGTTTCGCCATATCTCGTTGAATCCTAATCCTTCTGTTTTTATTTTTTAAGTGATTTGGTGGGGCACACGATTCAAGTTATTACCTTTGCTAGGATGGAGTAGAGTGATTGAGATCCCAAAAATAAATGAAAAAAAAAAGAAAAAAAAAAGAGAGACCAGACCATTAGACCAACCAGAATAAATTCAATAAAGTCGGCCACTGGTGCCCTTGTATATGCCAGTTGTGTTGACCTAGAGTTAGGTTTATCGACCACTGGTCCCCTTGTATATGCCAGATGTGTTGATATTAGTCAGACCGGTATCTCAGTCCATTAGGATAGGTTCACCTTGGCAGAGGCCTTCAGACAGATATGGGAAACACCGTTCACTTTTAACCATCTCTTTATCCATCTTCTTAATCTTTCCATGTGATTAGTTGACTCCGGTTATGATGTACAGAAACTATCTAAGTAGAGCTCTGTCACTTATATATGAATTTTAGTATGCTGAGTGAAAACTCGTGTACAACAATTGGAATTTCGCATCAGGGTACTTCCTCTTATAGTCAATGATTGTATGCCAACCAAGGAGATTATTTAGTGCCTTCCAAGGTTCTGCGTAGATAGCTAGGGTCTGGAGTAAAGGTTTTGTGGGTACACCTCTGGTAAACCCTCCGGAGACAACACACCGCCGCTAGGGCCACCTAGTGGTTTAACGGCTTGTTGCACATGCTAAGTGTAGCCATTTTATTTTCTAGATTAGATTTTCTCGAGGACTAGCAAATAATAAGTTTGGGGGTATTTGATAGACGCATTTATGTGTTTATGGCCTCAATGTTTCGTATTGTTGGTACTCGTTTTCGTACTTATTATGGCGTTTTGTGTGTTTGTAGGTATTTTTTTGGAAATAAATATTGTTGGAAAATTCGGCTCGAAAAGTTGCTCGGAGTACCCCCGGAGGACTTTTGCTATACGGACCCCCACTTTTTCTAAGGGGAACCCACGTCTATATGTAGCCCATTTGTCTATAGCACCCATTTGCTGAAGGCACCCCAAGACCGGATAGGGGGCAACCCTTCTTCTTCATTTCAAATTTCATTTTTGGCGGGAAGAAGAGTTTAACCCCTGGCAGATTTTTCGATCATATTTTGGATGGGTTAGAGGTAGAATGAATCGCTGAAACTTCATGGGTGGACCCGATATGACTATATAACATTGGTATGGGTTCTCTTTTAGACAAAATTTGGCTGAATCGTCGCGTGGAAAAAAACAGAGCTTCATGAAGTTTTCACAGGTTTAGTTGAATTGTAGAGAGTTTCTCACGTGTTGGAGAGAGTCTATCCTGTTATGGAACATGATATGAATGATATAGAGTGTGTAATACATCTCTAGGCGCGTGGAAACAACAAAACAGGAAAGAAAATCTCCCCGAAAATAATTTGTATCACCCGAGTAATGAGAGAATATTTGAGAGTTTAATGCGATATTTGGAGGTTATGTTGGGTATATATAGGGTGCCGGGGACTCATATAATGGATGGGGTGATTGGGGAGGAAACAGAGAACAACATCGTGAGAAATCGCCATTTGCAGAGAGAAGTTTCTGTTGTTGCAGAACTGAAGAACACGAAGAACATAAGACGCATGTGGACAATCGTTCATGCTATAGTGTGAACGACAAGTACTTGAGGGTCGCAGCGCTACAGAATCAGAGACAGTTTGGTTATATCGTTCTGTAACAGTGTCCATTGTAACAGATATAAGTTTTACAAATCTCTGTTTTCATATATTTTCATCCTTGTAAGCACCTTTTGAGCAATGAAATCAATTTTTGAGCGTGTTTCCATTACGATGAGCTAAACCCATCCTCTAGGGAGACGGAGGAAGCCAAGTTTCACAAATGTGGTAACTCTATCAATTCTTGTTACGACTATTTGAACTATTATTCAATTGATTTATGAGTTTCATTGAATGGTTGTGATTACAATTGATGGGTCATGCTTAGATTAGATGTTTTGATGTCCTATGCTTTAGTTTTACACCCATTACTTTCAAACCTACATTAGGCAATGAATTAGAGTCAATAAAACTTTATCATTTGGGCTTTTATTGTTTAGAATTGATATATGAACCATATGAGTGTGGAAATTGGTGGAATCCTAGCCCCGGTCTCTCCATATTTTTTTTACAACACTTTTTAATTGAGTTTGTTATTTTTGTTTATAAAAGTTAAGTCTAAAAAATCTGCTTTCACAAGTCTCAACGAATTTATTACTACAACAACTTTGAAAACACATCACTATGGTAATAGATAAATACGTCTCCCAAGAATATACCTACGAGTTTTGTTCCGTCTTTTGATAAATCAAGGTGAACAAGAACCAATTGATAATCCGGACTTATATTCCCGAAGAACAACCTAGTATTATCAATCACCTCACAATAGTCTTAATCGACGCAGCGAAAAAAGGTATTGTGGAATCACAAACGATGAGACAGAGATGTTTTTTTACTTTTTATCTTGCCTATTGGAGATAGAAATCTCAAGTCAATTATTACAAATGTACTCGTACGATAGAAACAACAAGATCAGATCACACAACTACGATAAAGTAGTATCGGTCTGGCTTCACAATCCCAATGAAGTATTTAAGTCATTAACCTGGTTTAGAAGAAGAAACCAAAGGTTAAAGGAGAATCGACTCTAGATTAGCACAACTAGTATCACACAGAATTTGTGGGGATTAGGTTTCCCAGTTTCTAGAGTTCTCCCTTATATAGTCTTTCAAATCAGGGTTTGCAATCAATGTTAGGTTGGTAATAAAGCATTCAATATTCACCGTTAGATGAAAACCTGATTAGATTCAAGCTAATATTTATCAACCGTTAGATCAAAAACATAGCTTGTCATACACAAATGAAATGCACGTTTCTAGGCTTGTGTAACCATACCCAAACTTGTACATTAGTTGGTTCAACAATAGTTAACCAAATGGTTATCCATATGATCACTTTCATATCAACCATATTCTTCTTCACCATAACTAGTTCAAATGACTCAAATGAACTAGTTAGAGAGTTGTTCAATTGCAAGGAAATCTTACGTACTACACAAGACACAATTGAAGCAAAAACGATTTGATTCACTTGAATCGGTTCATGAACTATATATCCACGGTTTGCAATTGCATTCCTTAGTTAATATGAATAAGTTCACAATCATCATTTTTAGATATAAACTACTCAAGTTCGCGGAATGGGTTTGCAGACTTAAGTTCCTGGATGGAGTTCACAAACTCCAGCAGAAATTCTCGGGTTTGAGAACTTCGCCATCTCGCGGACTTAGCTCACGCACTACTCCGGTTCACTTGATCAACAAAGTTCGCAAACTTCGGTTCAAGGAATAAGGACTTATACATATATGTGTTTCCACAACAATGCTTATGTCCTCCAATGGTTATATAATCTAAACTCTCATTTCAATCATTGAAACATTCTCAGAGGACGTTATATAGTTGTTATTCACAAACCATTTTTCGTCAGAGCAATTTTCAAAGTGATTGAAACATAACATGACTTTCGTGACTAGGTAAAGATGAACTTGGCTAAAGAGAAAGCTTACCAACACATATTTCGATAAATAGATAGGCGAGATAAACTCGGCTCGAAATACCAAATGTGTATAATCTAAGTCTATATAGCAAAACGACTTTTATCTCAAGATAGGAGATAAATAGACTTCTGAGTGATAGATAAGTTCAAGTCTCCACATACCTTTTAGTCGATGAAGATCCACCAGTTCCTTGAGTAGTCCTTCGTTTTGTATGATGATTGCCATGGAGTTCTTGAGCTCAACTACACTTTCTATCCTAGTCTGAGACCTTAGTTATAGTAGACTGGAAATCAAGACTTATAGTTTTGATCACTAGCATTGACAAACATGCTTGAGATGGAAATGCATACGGGTTCGACCGAGCAATTCTCTAACAATCTCCCCCTTTGTCAATTTTAGTGACAAAACTATCAATACATATGGAATACAAAAAATATATAAATAAACTTTTGTAGCTCCTATTCCACATGCCTAATCTTCAACATTACTCGAAATCTTCGTCACTTCCAAGTACTCCAATGATCCCAAAGGTTGTAAGTTTAGCATCATCGTTGTTGAAAATACGTAGCGATAACAACGAAAAAACAAGAGTTCTCAATCATTGTTATACAGTGTCATAATATCATTATACAACGTCAAAGTTCAATTGTATCACAACTTTAACAACAATACTATGGTGATATGTCACCCCCCTCCCCTTAGTCAGTACTCCATCTCTCATGGAAACTACTCCCTCTTACATAATGATCCGAAAACCATATTTATTTTTAGTGTGAACTACATATTAATTCTCCCCCTTTTTGTCAATAAAATTGGCAAAGGAAAGAACGGGATCCTAATGAAATTTTCGAAAGAGACTTTTCATGACCAAAAGAAAGCATATATCATCTTAATTAGATGCAATCATAAGGACAAAGCTAAATGCATTCATCAAGGAGTCTATAAAGATACAAGATAACCCCTATAATATTCCACAGCCGCACTCCCCACAAAGATTTGGCAATTAAGCACAAGTTCAATTATGAATTCTCCCCCATAAAATGTCATTCCCGAAAGAACAACAAGAGCGACCTTAATTTCAAAAAGAAAATAACGATTTTTTTGGACAAACAAATCACATACGATTATGAATTTGAATCCAAAATATTCAATTAAATTAACCATAAGAGAACCCATGAATCAAACATGCTCAACATAAGTAAACTTATGGAGACTTAAAAACACTCAATTTGATTAATCACAAGAAAACCCATAATTAATCTAATCGAAATTGACAACTAAACTAATCACAAAAGTAATCAATTTAATTGATCATGCTCGACACAAAGTATCTCATGGAGCAACAACTATGTCAAAACAATGACTCAGTCGATAGAGATCAACATAAGACACCTTATGGAACAACACAATATGTACACAAAAAATGTGGATCGGAGATCGA
The DNA here is from genome assembly GCF_003573695.1 of Papaver somniferum. NCBI lineage: Eukaryota > Viridiplantae > Streptophyta > Magnoliopsida > Ranunculales > Papaveraceae > Papaver > Papaver somniferum. The sequence goes on from NC_039359.1 coordinate 7,900,831, forward strand.
CCTTATAGCGTGGAATAAGCAAGGACTCATTCTATTTTCCATCACAAGTTGCACAATGACATTCAATGGACATAATCCTTGAACACAAAATATTTTAACCTATCTTCCATAAAAAATTGACATAATAGGATTAACTTTTGTATTTGTCAAGAGTCAATTCATTCTTTCATTAATACATGCATATCAACTCATGAACGACTTTACTTTTGAAAAAGTATGGGACAATCAAGTTCACTGACGTAAACACACATATCCCATAACAATATTGCAATATATAAAACCATAAATATTAATATTTCAAAAATCATCTTCCAAACAATTTTAGAATTTAAACAAATAAACCTAAAAACATGAAGATTAAAACGTTGGACATAGCTATGTGTAATCACAATAATTGATATTCCAAACTCTAGTTATTCTTCTAAATAAAAACAAAAAAGAAGATTCAACAAGATAAATCAAAACCAGACTCCTATGTCAAATCCGGACACGAACAGAAGTCAAGAAGACGGTTTAGGATCCTCATGAGTCTTGAGGTCTTTGAGCTTGTGATTGACAGCATCCCTTGCATCTTCAGAGAATAGATTATCTTTGTGAAGATTATTGATGTGTGATTTGATGAGATCAAGGTGAGTGGTAACCTTTTTCAACTCAGTTTTCAACACATCAAGACTTTTCAAGGTATCAACGAGCTGCAGTGTGGATTCCTTAAAGTATTTAAGAAAATCATGAACCACTTCAGCAGAAACCATATCTTTCTTCTCAACATCCTCATGAGTGTGGGAATAATAACATGAGGCATTGGGATGATCATCTTCTACAAGGGTCCTTTTCTTCCTCCCTTCGGACTCAAAACCGATACCTTTATCAAGAAAGCCTCTAGCAAAACCACAAGCTTTTAAAGAGGAAGACATTCTTGACGACCCCAAAATAAGAAGGAGTATGCAAACGTGACTCAAGGTGTTGGTATTTAAGGGTTTCTTAGGGAATAAGGTTTTTAGGGTTTACAAATGGTTGACTCGTAATGGTAATCCGTGTACACATACGAATACAACATGGCCCAAAAAGAATAAAACAAAAAAAAAACTTTTGCTACATGAACATTCATAAACTGGCTCAATAAATTTCATAACTTCAGATAAGCAATTTAGAGCACAAGTGTAGCAGAAATCAAGAGTGCAACAAACACTTCTTTAAGATAAAGCAACTTTAAATACAAACAATACTTAGGCACAACTTGTCTGCAAGCAATAGTTCGGCTATGGACGACAAGAACATAGCTCAACTATACAGAACCAATTTTGCCAAAAGTATACCTGAATATTAACACAACTTAATCAACAGGATTTTTATGAGTAAATTCTTTAACCCTTGTGATTAATTAGCACAAGTATGGGATTTAAGCTCAGTACAAGATTTGTGTTTGTGATCAAGTCTCTTTTTCCTTCTAAATCTTAAGAGGGATCCCTTTTGATGTGAGAAATTATCATAGAAATTATTGTCATCAAAATACGAGACATAGTTTGAGTTCTTACCAGAAGAATTTTGACTTGAAGAGGATGCCATCCTGTTGATAATTTCTTTATATCCTTCAATTATCTCCATCAGGTTGTTTCTCATATCATCAATTTTTCTTCTTTCTCCTGGGATTTCGTTTACATCAAGAGGAACATTGTTTCCTGACGAAACGACTTGATCTTTCCTTAGATGGTTCTTGTTAAGACTTCTGTTCTGCTTCAGAACATTTGAGGAACTCATCGAACTGACCTTCCTGGTAACATACACAGGGTAAGTACGAAAACCTTTTGATTTAGACATACGAATATCAGTTACACCTTTGAGAATTAAGTCTAAGGTGTGCTGAAGTTGAACCACAGAGTTTTTATTCAACCTAGAGTTTCTCTTTTGTTTAGCAGATCATTTTGTATTGCAAAAGAGGCATACTTTCTGATCACAAGAGTGATTATACAAAGTAGTCTTAACAATCTCGTTAGGAAATTTCTTCCTTCCATGTGATGTGGAACATCCTTGATTAATGGGGATTTCAGACACATTTTTCTGAATGGAAGGGATCCCGATTTTACTTCTGGAGCTGGAACGTTTTTAGTCGTAGCAGAAGTACTTGGTATATTAGACTGCTTAGAGCATACTTGAATAGAGAGTTTACTCAAGCGAAGTTCTATTTCCAAAACATCCTTTTTGAGGCTTGCCTCGAGAACCATACATGAAGAGTGATCTTCAGTATTTTCTTTGAAATTGCAGTTCCTTATTACACCAAGAAGAACATTGACATGGTGTTTTAACCGATTAAATCTATCAGCTTGGACTCTAACAAGATTTAGAATCAAATCACTCTCTTCAGCTGTTTCCTGTTCATTAATAGAGGTAGACTCTTTTGAAGGGTAATCAGAAAAATACATGTCGGAGCCTGTCTGTCTTATTTGAACACAAGGTGACTCTATATTTGAGATTGAAAAATCTTTCTCTTTAATAGAAGTAGACGAGACAGAACTTTTATTTCTGGTGACGCTTCAGAGATACTACTCATGTCCATAGAGTCAGATCGCTACAAACACAGACTTGTAAGGTCTTAAACGTGTTTGCCTACTCTGATACCAATTGAAAAAGCGGAGGTCTAACAACCACACCCAATATTTCGCTTAGCAATCTGTATGGACAAACTCTAATATACTTTCTAAAGAATTAACTAGACAGTCAGACTCAATCTAGATAAAAAGTATATCAAAGAGTTTATATCTCAATCTCTCGATTTGATATATACTCAAGAAAATAGAAATCTGCGAGTCTTTATCAAATACTAGAGAGATAACTTGGATGGTACCAAAGACCAATATCCAAGTGTCAATCAATTTAAATCAACAACCAAAAGGTCGGATATTCTAATTGATTGAACAACTCACAACTTGTGATATTTCAATTATATAACAAAATATAATGCGAAAAATAAATAACACAGACACCAGAATTTTGTTAACGAGGAAACCGAAAATGCAGAAAAATCCCGGGACCTAGTCTAGATTGAACAACACTGTATTAAGCCGCTACAAACAATATCCTACTCCAAACTAACTTCGGTATGGACTGTAGTTGAACCCCAACCAATCTCACACTGATCCAAGGTACAGTTATGCTCCTACGTCTCTGATCCCAGCAGGATACTACGTACTTGATGATAATAATTTTGATTGTTGTTGTAGTAATGAGGTTCAAACTCTCGGACTTGTGAAGATTAAATTTAAAGATTTAATAAAATTATATACAAAAATATTAACATAGTGGGCGAGAGGTAACCAAGACACTAGATTCAACTATTACACATGAATGATGTCAAATATTTCATAACTCTAATTATCCTTTTAATCCTTTATTTCTTAATCCACAAATAATCAAACATATTCTCAAAAATTAATTGTATCCCTTAAGCATAGATTATCTAACCAAAGCATAACCTATCTAATTGAATCACAACTAATGAAGAAAATTATGTAAACTTTTAAGAACTCTGCAAAAGCAGTGATTGAGTGAATTATAATTAAATATTAGAGAAAATGAAATAGTTACCCATTGTTCATGTGTGAATAGCTTCATCCATTTCCTTGGTTACGAGAGAATTAGCCTCTCATCATGTTGGAAACACGCTCAAAAGTTGATTTCATTATGCTCAAAGGGTTACAAATGATGAATAAGGGAGAATTATAATAAAAATCGGGTTTGCAATGCTTATAATTATTGCAAAAGCCGTTACAAAGAGTCGTTACTGTACTGTTGCGTTTTTTAAGTCTGTCTCTGATCTGCGACCAACAGTATGAGTCGCTGACACTGTTTAAAAACGACGGTTGTGACGAGTCTGTTCTTCGTGTTCTTCAGTGTTCTTCAATGGCAGCAGCAGCAGCAGGTGGTCTCTTTGCAAATTCGATTTTTTTGACTCTGTGGTGCTCTAAACTTCTCCCAATCTCTCCCTCTCCCTATATATACTCAACAACAGCAAAATATCACGCCATACCTCTCACAAATTTTCATTAAACTCGGCAGTGAAGAAAAATATTCTAGGAATATTTTCTTCCCTGTTTTAGCTTCTCACGTGTTTCTACAGCTGCAAAATCTCCTCATTTATCTTCTTCACAGTCCAGAGTGTTGCTAGAGTCATCATACACGAGCAGAACACGCATAAATCTTCCAAAACTCGTGAACTATTCTTCTCATGCACGGGCTGTCCTGATTCCTTGTCACGGATTTTCCAGCCAAATTTGATCGAAACAAACACCCATACCAGCTCTTTTATGACATATCACAACTACCCATGAAGTTTCAGCCCTTTAGTCCACCTAGAACATCTTCAAATTTCGATCGAAACATTCTCAGAGAGCTGCCACATTTTTCCCGCCAATTTTTAAGTTTCAAATGAAGAAGATGGTGTCCCCCTAACCAGCTGTGGGGTGCGAATAGCAGCTGCCTTTTTGGGGTGCCCCTTAGACAAATCTGGGCTCCGTATAGCAAGTATCCTCTGGGGGAGTTCTGAATGATTTTTCGAGCCGATTTTTCCAACAATATTTATTTTCCAAAAATACCTAAAAATACACAAAACACCATAAAAAGGACGAAAACGAGTACCAACAATACGAAACATTGAGGACAAATTATACACATAAATGCGTCTATCACTTGATTCCCTTAGCTGATCTCACCCACAACTAAGAGTTGCTACGACCCAAAGTCGAAGACTTTAATAAACAAATCTGCATCACACAGAAAAGTAATAGATAAATACGTCTCCCACGAATATACCTACGAGTTTTGTTTCGTCTTTTGATAAATCAAGGTGAACAGGAACCAATTGATAATCCGGACTTATATTCCCGAAGAACAGCCTAGTATTATCAATCACCTCATAATAGTCTTAATCGACGCAGCGAAAAAAGATATTGTGGAATCACAAACGATGAGACGAAGATGTTTGTGATTACTTTTTATCTTGCCTATCGGAGATAGAAATCTCAAGAAAATTATTACAATTGTACTCGTACGATAGAAACAGCAAGATCAGACCACACAACTACGATAAAGTGGTATCGGTCTGGCTTCACAATCCCAATGAAGTCTTTAAGTCGTTAACCTGGTTTAGAAGAAGAAACCAAAGGTTAAAGGAGAATCGACTCTAGCTTAGCACAACTAGTATCACACAGAATGTGTGGGGATTAGGTTTCCCAGTTTTTAGAGTTCTCCCTTATATAGTCTTTCAAATCAGGGTTTGCAATCAATGTTAGCTTGGTAACAAAGCATTCAATATTCACCGTTAGATGAAAACCTGATTAGATTCAAGCTAATATTTATCAATCATTGGATCGAAAACATAGCTTGTTATACACAAATGAAATTCTCGTTTCTAAGTTTGTGTAACCGTACCCAAACTTGTATATTAGTTGGTTCAACAATAGTTAACCAAATGGTTGGCCATATGATCACTTTCATATCAACCATATTCTTCTCCACCATAACTAGTTCAAATGACTCAAACAAACTAGTTAGAGAGTTGTTCAATTGCAAGGAAATATTATGTACTACACAAGACACAATTAAACCAAAAACGATTTGATTCACTTGAATCGGATCATGAACTATATATCCACGGTTTTCAATTTCATTCCTTAGTTGATATGAATAAGTTCACAATCATCGTTTTTAGATATAACCTACTCAAGTTCGCATACTAGGTTCGCGGACTTAAGTTCCCGGATGGAGTTCACAAACTCCAGCAGAAATTCTCGGGTTTGAGAACTTCGCCAGTTCGCGGACTGGGTGCGCGGACTTAGCTCACGCACTACTCCGGTTCACTTGATCAACAAAGTTCGTAAACTTCGGTTCAAGGAATAAGGACTTATACATATATGTGTTTCCACAACAATGCTTATATCCTCCAATGGTTATATAATCTAAACTCTCATTTCAATCATTGAAACATTCTCAGAGGACGTTATATAGTTGTTATTCACAAACCATTTTTCGTCAGAGCAATTTTCAAAGTGATTGAAACATAGCATGACTTTTGTGACTAGGTAAAGATGAACTTGGCTAAAGCGAAAGCTTACCAACACATATTTATAGAAATAGATAGGCGAGATAAACTCGGTTCGAAATACCAAATGTGTATAATCTAAGTCTATATAGCAAAACGACTTTTGTCTCAAGATGGGAGATAAATAGACTTTTGAGTGATAGATAAGTTCAAGTCTCCACATACCTTTTAATCGATGAAGATCCACCAGTTCCTTGTGTAGTCCTTCGTATTGTATGATGATTGCCATGGAGTTCTTGATCTCAACTACACTTTCTATTCTAGTCCGAGACCTTAGCTATAGTAGACTGGAAATCAAGACTTATAGTTTTGATCACTAACATTGACAAACATGCTTGAGATAACAACGCATGCGAGTTCGACCGAGAAATGTTCTAACACTCAAGACACTAACAGAGCGGCTACCGCGGGAACCACGCCAACCAGAGCCAATGAGGAACACTTTTAATACTCGTGGCGCCGGTACCTCAGCAGGGCGCACCCTTGTAGATGAAGAGGCCCGTTTTGCTCGTGAACATCCATTAGAGAGGAATCAGCCATCCAATTTCATCACGCGTGAAGATTTGGAACGACTTCTTCTAAGCGGAGACAAAGAAAACCCGTTGTACATGCATCAGCATAAACCTCCATACCCTCCTGATGTGCAAAGAGTTCCTCTTCCGAGGGGGTATTCTTCTCCTCAATTCTACCTTTATGACGGCACTGGTAATGCGCGTGAACATATCTCTCGATTTCTGGAATCCTTGGGTGAACACGAATACAATCATGTCCTCCGTTTGAAGGAATTTTCAAAATCTCCTACTGGAAGAGCGTACACCTGGTACAACAACATGGCACCGAACAACATATCCAACTAGTGTGACATGGTTATAGACTTCTACAAGAAGTACTTCTTTGTGTCTGAGCAAATCACCTTCTCAGATTTAGGAAGGATGTTTCAACGAAACAATGAACATCCAAATGATTATGTCAAAAGATTCAGAATTCAGGCATTGGATTGCAACGACCCAAACGTGACTGAACAACAATTGGCGGAGTCTTGCATCAATGGCATGGTTCCCATTTATCGCACCTTACTGGAGAATCTACGCTTCCAGACATTCTCTGAACTTCATGAAGCTGCTAAGCGGCCGGCCACAACAACACCAGCATTTCTAGAAAGAACCAGGCCGGCCAGGAGTGAAGACGCATGCGAAACTCGAGGAAACATACGCCTCGTCAATAAACAATATAACACTGGCCCCTTTGTAAGCGTGGTGGGTGAAGGAGGAAAAAAGCTCCAGCACCAGAACAACAACCCAAGTGTGCAGCACCAGCACATCAGGCGTCTCCACCTCTTAAGTCCGCGACTAAAGCTCATGTGAAACACCAAGAAGCCGGTGAAAAAGCCCTAGATTTCCCATTCCCAATCGAGGAAGTAATTTAACTCTTGGAAGAATGGATTCAAGATGATGCCATCAAAATGCCTTTTATCAGGCGCCCGCCAACCGAAGAGGAAATGGAAAATCCCAAATATTGTCGTTACCACAGGTTCGTCCATCACCCGACCAATGAATGCAATAAATTGAAACAAATATTCAAGGAAAAGGTAGAGGCAGGAGAACTTAAACTGGGAAATGAGGGAGTTCACAGAGATCCTCTTCCAGTTAGGAGTTGTGTGACGGACCGGAAAATTACGCCTTTGGTGCGTTTCCCCACAGGCCATAACTCCCCCGGTGCGCCATGATGAAGCTACGATCCGAGCCTTAAGGCTAGGAAAATGCACGTTCATTTCCCTTGCAAGCATGCTCATGGATCATGATGCAGCTAACTTAGCTTCCACAATGTTCCAAACTTACCCTTGTCCGCAAAAGGGTGTAAGGCCATAAGGCCAAGGCTAATGCATTTTGCATGCATCACTAGCTTCGCCTCTACGTAGGAATTCCATCACTGAATTTCCTATCTAGCTGACCAACCATCATACCGTCGAGTCTTGTCCTGGCATAATCCTTGGACTTTGGCATAGGCCGCACTAAGCCCTTGCCATTCCCTACCTTACCTCGCATACCGATTCTACCTAGCTTGATAGGAAGTATGAGCACCCACTTGATGGCATGCAACTAAGCCTCATCAAGCATGGCCGCAATCATCTCTTGCATCGAGCTACCGAGCTTAGATGATATGAGGGGCCAACATGCTGGACCGGCAATGCTGAAACTCATTGCGTCTGCCTACGTACCCTTCCCTACTCTAAATGGATCAATCATAGACCGTAGTTCATCGTCGAAGGGACGAAAGCTTAACCAACTCGTTTGCAAGGCTGTAGCCTAGCAAAAATGGTAATGGCCTGGTCTGTAGGCCATTCCGTCAAGATGCACAATAATTACGCATCATCGAGTCCGCGACATGGCATAGTGATGCCTAAGCATCAAATGCACTCTTCGAAAGGCTATGCAACTATAAATGAGCCTTAGTCATCATTTATACTCTTTCGACTAAGCTATGAAGCTTACTTGGTACATAATCCGCATATGCACCTTCAACCGACTACCCCTCCCTATATATGTCTTAATGGAATTTCTACAAGTTAGAATTAGGGACCTAAATGACATGCCTGCTTCACTGTTCATCGCAATGATTGCGCACCACTCGTTCTGGATATTCGTACTGGTTGTTGCACAATGATTTTGCAACACTGGTTCTTGCTATCGCATAATGATTGCGCGACATTCTTTCTGGTGTATTGTGTAATGATTGTGCAATACTCTCTGGGCCAACCCTCTCTGGACTGATGCACAATGATTGTGCAGTATTGGCTTTAAGCCAATAGCCTTCATAATGCACAATGATTACGCTGCAAGCTCAAGGATATCTACCCAACTGGCCTAATGCATCAAGATGATGCAAGATTGGACTTTTGCCAATATGCCTACGTAATGTGCCTTCCTTGGAACCAAATATTGGCCCTTGGCCAAACGCATCTTACCATGCAGAGAAGCTTTGGATGAAGCTTTATCTCGGTCCATGAAGCGCATCTTTTAGCATGCGCCATGCTAAAAACACTGGGTGTTACAAGTTGTATGCTTTCTGGGGACTCCGTTCACAAAACCGTGCAGTCCATGATGCAGCGTGTGTGCAAAATCCTCTATTTCTCCAAGGCGCAGCGTCAAGACATATTTGCAGCCCTCAATCGCGTTGTGTCGGGCAAACGGATTTTCTCTGTCGAAGAAGCCACTCCCAAATCCAAATCTCTCTCGGGAAACACTGTTGAAAAGTGCAATTGGGGACTGCTGACCACTTCTCACCTGAAGAATGTCTAGTTCGATAGCACGCTAATCGACGCGGCCTCCGACTTCAACATTGTTACTGTTAAGACTCTGAGAGCTGCAAGGGTTTCAAAGCAGGAGTCTACTCACTCCCCAATTGTTGTCAAAAACTCAGAAGGAGAAGCAATAAGCGCTTACGGCTACATCAACCTCGAAATCAAGGTGGGAGATGCTTTAACACACGACAAATTCCATATTGTAAAATAATTTCCAAATTCTGACATGATTCTGGGGCGCTCGTGGGTACATGACAATAAAGAAAAATTAGGAGCGTGCCCTCTGCCGGTGTCAATACCCGAAAGAATTTCCAACAAGCCATCCAACCTTGAAGATTATATGTTTCCGTATCAACAACTTGCTGGTGTAACCCAATTATCTGGAGAGATCCTATTGACGTTCATCCACAGGTTCCGAACACAAGTAAGTCTTATTGAACAACCCTTTCTGCAACCAGTCATTTCTCCTCTCTCCCAGGCCTGGGGACTCGATCATTATCAACTCGGGCGTCACTAGGAGATGTGAATGGGATGCCGGGCCCTTCAAGTGTTTCATCAAAAATTTGGAGGTTGTCTTAGTCAAGAATAATGAACCCAATAATCAAGTAGCCGTGCAACATCAAAACCTATTCCAAGTTGGAGATATGGTAGTGAAAGTTGCCGCCCAGCCTCCTTCATCCGACTCCACGGACGAACCATACCTAGTAGCAGAAGTTATTTTGGGATGCCTATGCAAGCTCATCAACGCTGACAAGTTAGAAGGCATAGTAATACATGCCCGCTGGCTCAAACCCCTCAAAGCCTGAAAAAGTCACGCCACTTCTTGCCTCAAAATTCTTCTTAGTATTTCCTTCAGCAATTTCCCTTTTCATCAAATATTAGTAATTCCTCCAAAATGATTGCACTGCTTGCATTCATAATTAGGGTTTTGATTTTAATTAAAAGCATCTTTCTTTCAAAAATAAATTTTCCTGAATCATCTCAAAGGAAAAGTACCAAGTAAATCCAAACCCTCACAAAGCCATTACCCATCAATTCGAAACCAGAAAAATCAAACCCTACAAGAAATATCTTATTCAAAAAATACTGAAGAGGGGAATATGCAAGGAAGAAGATCATCAAGTGGCGGCACGAACACCTTCCTTAAAAAACATCTGGCTTCAACTTTCGCCTGACGAGGTTTCTCTACTTCTCACGGCGTGTTTTTCAGTTCGTGACAACTCGCTCTTCCACATACTCAGGCGGCATGCCACGGATGCCCGAAAGTGTGTAATTTATGGAGGAAATCAAGAAACAGGTTGGTTAAATCCTTAACCATTGTTATTATTTCCCCTATTTTGAGTTACTATAGTCGGTGCCGGCATGCAGAGATGTTATTATGGAAGTAGTTAGGAGAGAGAACTACATGCTCACCAGCGCTGCAATATTTGTGTGATGTGTCTTTCCATTTGCTGAATGGCTTCAGGAGAATGGAAGAACTTGTTTTTCGCAGAGGGGTTCTGGATTCTGTTCAGTCGAGAGATTTTGTTCATTCATTCAATTAAAGATATGAAACTACTAAAGCGGAATAAAATAATATTACTTGGCAAAGCCCTAGTTCCAGGCACATGAACAAAAAAAAACCCTGAAGTATCAAGACATCTACACGCTGCTAAAAGGTTGTTTTTATATAAAAGGAAATAACAAAAGGGAAAAAAAAACTAGTTATCAATGTCAAGGCCATCACTCTCTCCAAATCCTGCTCCAGCACCTGCACCAGTGCTTGCTTCGACAACCTCCCCAACGGCTGCTCCAGCGCTTTCTTCAGCGCCCTCTCCAAAGCCTGCTCCGGCACTTGCTTCAGCGCCCTCTCCAATGGCTGCTGCAACAGCATTCTCAACGGTCGCTTCAACCTCTCAAACGGTAGCTTCGATATCCTCTCCTGAAGCCATTTCAGTCTCCTTCTCGTGGGCCACACTAGCATCCTTCTCAGAAACTGCTCCAACAGCCTCTTGAGGATACTCGAGTTCGTCAACATCAGAGTCAAGGATTACGATACCGTTATGAACTGGGTAATCAAACTTGTTCCCACCTGGAGGTTTTTTATGCTCGACCCTTCTCTGCTTCAGTCGAGCAGCGAACCTTTCAGCCCTGACACTAGGTCGCTGAGATGCTTCGTCACGCCGAGATGCCTCAACGCGCTGGGACTCTTCATCACGTTTCCATTTTTCCTCCATGTCAACCGAAGCCATGAAAGCTTGAGCACGCCCTCGAGCAATGCGTAGATGAGTGAGAGGCATACCCTGTATAATCCGAACAGCCTCACGAAACAAAGGATCGATTTTGTTTATTACCTCCTCAGATGCAGAAACTATGGGTTTGTCAACTTCAAAGCTTTTCTCCGAAGAATTGTAAGAACAATCATCAGGAGTTCTCATCATGTACTGCAGAAAAGTATTATGTCTGCATTAACAAAGTACGTGATGAAAGAAGACAAAAGAAAAGTTGTAAGAAGATATGAAGCAATATCTGAAGAGAAGATGAACGCAGTTCTATGATGATCGATATGAAAATAAAGGCTCAAAGTGGTCTTTTATATCACGCAGATTGACGAAACCTGAAAAATAAAAACTCTTCACCCGACGTACATAAAGGCTCTAGATACGGGATATCAACTGGTTAGAGGCTTATCTACCTGGGATAATTGACTTACCTGGGCTGCTGAGGAAAGAAGCTCGCCACCGCAGACGAAAGCATGAAGAGGGATGGGCAGATAAGTATGGGCGGTTGAGCCTGCGGCACAAAGGCTCCTTGTCTCTATCAAGGCACAAAGACGTCAGCCACGCACAGTCCTATCGCCAAAGGTCGGTCAAGATTTCCTGGTAATCCCTACATGCCTTACCTTTTCAGTTTGTTCTTGACTGTCACCATCTAATGCTTACCCCGCAACAATGTCACTGTTACGTGCTAAGCAGGGGACTTAATGTTGATGGTGGTTTTTAGTTCAGGGATAAAATTGTAAAACCCTGCATTTATTATGTTGTCATTCTGAAAAGAGACAGAGCCATGTAAAAGTGATCAGTGCTCAACCTCTTCACTGGCGCATTTATTGAGCAATTCAATATCTGCACATGAAATTTATCCAGAATGGTGCATGTAGCAACAATCCCAGATATTCTGTAAATTTCGACGCCCTGCCTATATTATCCAATTAATATAAGCTTCTTCGAATGATTTATGTGCTATGTTCCCCGGCTGAACCTTTAATATTGATATGACATGACAATTTGTGTTCACTCGCAGCAGAGTAACATGAATTTCCCGAAGTATCAAGGTTAAGGTCCTTGCATAAAAGTACTCAATCGGAAAGCATACTGCTCTCTGGAAATAAATTTAAAGAACTATGTGTCAACACACAGAATTTAACCAATTTTGTGATAACTCACAAGATTCATCAACCTGATTAATTTGCAAAAATTAGGGTTTTTTAGCCCTGCAATATTAGACCCTGATGGTCGAAACTAAGCTTAGGCAAACTAGCCAATTGATCTGCCATGGATTAGTAGGTGCAAAGTCCTACCAAAAATCAGAAAACAAGAAATAAAAGAGGAGCCGCAGAAAATAGAAGCAGCAGCAAAGGGAGGTGTGGTCGTGCCATAGTCCAGCCAGCGCCACTTGCAGATGGCCACGCCCCATGTTGCTTGACCGGCCTTCCTTATTTCCATCGGCCAATCAGGTCGCTTTAAATCCGCCCCATGCACATGAGTTGTGGCCGGGCCTATACTTGTCGGCCCTCTTTCCCATTGACCAATCAGGTCGCTCAAAACCCGCCACAGTATTAAAATAGGAAAACACTGCGCCGGATGGTCACAATGCCAATTGGCCTTCCAAAAACCGCCAGCATGCTAATGGCATGCCAAACACGCCACGCCACGCCAATGCACTAATCGGCATGCAAACATGCCAAATGTACCATTCCGCTCCAACAAGTTAACTAGCATGCCAAATGTGCCATGCCGTGCTAAGGTGCTCGTAGGCGCTCCAAATACGCCGAACGTGCCACTTTGCCACAACAGCATGTCAAACGTGTCAGCATGCCATAAATAGCGCGCCTACGTGCTAACCCACCTTCTGTTCGTGGCCAATGCCATAACAGAGTTTAGTCAAGGTATCCCAACTAGAACACGATTTTCCTTTAGTGGCATTAGCTGAAACCCTAACTTTGGTCGTGGCACAAATTACGCCATTTTAGCCCCACAACATGCCACAAGCCATGCGAGACCCATCAAACCCTAAAAATGGCGCCATGCCATGATCACCCGTGGCCATCATTGCGCATGTGGTCATTTCCATATTATGGCCCCGCCATAATTCCTTTAATGCGGCCATGGCACCGTTTGCATAAAGAACACCACTGTGTCGCGACCACATGCCACACGCGTTAATTAAGGTTTCGATATATGCCAAACCCTAATTTATCTAAGGTTTCTATGCCAACCAAGCCAAGTAATGCTACCTAGGGCATTAAGATTGATATGGCAACATGAACTAATGTTTCCAATTCATATTTGGGTCTAACACCGATATGCCAATTATAGCAGCCACGGCTACGCCAGGCACTATTTGCGCCACCATTCCACTGGAATATGTCAACCATGTCGTTGTGCCACTGGCATGCGCTAAATATACCATTATGCCACTGGCATGTGCCAATGACGCCACTTTGCTATTATCAGATGCCAATGGGATGTGGCCATAATCAATGGCCACCTTTTCTCATGAATTGCTATCTCAGCCGTCCAAATTCGCCACAGAATTGACTGGCTTATTGTAAGTCCCAGGTACACACGCTATCTTCTTACGGTAAGTCCCATGACTTGACTTGACTTGCCACAACATGATCATCCGCCACTAACTGGTGCACAATTGATCAGAAACACTAGGTTTTGCATACAAGACCTACTCAATGATCTGTTGCATATTTTCCACGAAAATACTCGAGACATCAAACATGTTACAAACTGGGGGATGCTCATCAGGGTATTAGTCTGGCGGTTTACATCGTGTGGCATGCAACACGTCCATTATAAGAAAGTGTCAGGAAAGTAGGGTAGTTAGTGGGGGCAAGAAGTAGTGGGTGTAAACAGAATTCATTTCCTTCATAGTAGGGCGTGGTTTCTGGTACTTACACATGACCCCACTTCTCCATCACTCAACTAATACCACTTCCTACGTGATCAGGATGCGCTCAAATTATGGCTTATATAAATAGGTTTCTACCTATTTCGACCAAACAACAGAGTTTTGGTTAACACAACACAAGTATCCGGAAAAACACAAAAGAACTGATAACTTACATTCAGCAATCCATTTCCAAATTCTGATACAAGTCATAAAATAGCCACACCTTCAGAATTAACCATTATGGTCTCAACACCTTCTTCGCTTCCCTCCCCAAGACCAACACTTCTCCTTCACTTTGTGACTGAAGCAAGACTGGAACAGTCATTTCTTGGTTTGGACCAGGATTGTGCAGATTGATCTCTCGAATCTAAAGTACTCCGTGCAGTGCATTTGTTTAGGTCTAAATTTGTTTCTCATCAACACGCCCAAATTTACCAAAACCGGCAGAAACAGTTTTTACCCCAAAACAACAGTGACTACAAAATGAAGTTCCCATGTCAGGATAAGTTTGTAAGAATAACAAACTTCAATATTTATAGACCAAGGTAGATTGGACACCAAGGAATTTTCATAACCGAAAATATCAAAAGATATGCAATAAACACCAGTATACAGTTTTTTTTAATTCCAACTTATATCCAAATAATATACCGAAATCCATCATGGATATTAGATAATATACAAGTATAATTTACTAATATATCTTCTAGGGATATGTTTTACTTGCTGGAAAAATAAAAAATATAAGTTCAAAAATCTCAATAAAAAGATTCTCAAACATTTTGCTTTGGGATCTCATCTTGATTATCAAGGAATATCTTTGAACAATAAAAGGTAATATTTTAACTCATGTTCAAATTACTCACTATGTCGACATATTAAACTTTCCTTAATAGCAACTCATATTTCGATATTCACAAAACCCTAAAGTATATGCAAAAATGGAAATATAAGTTTTGTTATTGGGACCGTTCCTCCAAAAGTTCCCCAATAGGGATCGGTCTTGTTGTAGATCCACAAGGGAGGGATTGGTCCTGCTATAGGTCCATAATATGGATCGTTCTTTCTATAGATCCCCAATAGGAATCGGACCACCAATCCTATTGATTCATTTTTACTACCAAACGAGTTTCGCAAGTCTGCTTCCTTAAACTCATGTAGTTAAACATAATTTTCTACGTGTGAAATCAATCCTAAGTTCATTACACAGTATAGTAACAAGTTACAAAGATAGTTTATATATCACAATGACGAAGTTTAAAAGGATACGCGTTATACTTCGTAATTCAATATACAACAGTTGTAATACAACTTGTATATTCTTCCTTGATACTTTGATCATTATAAAATGATCAAGTCTGTAATACTATAGTTTCATATATATAAATTCACATGTTATGTTTTCAATCTAAACGATTTGAAAGTAACGAAGATAGAAATGAAAACAAGTCAAGTCTTGTATTACTAACCTCGAATAGAAGGATGATGTGTTTGTTGATGTCTATACGTCTTCAGATTCTCCAGATTCTTTAGAGTAATACCTGTATGTATCAGCATTATTATACTTCGTAATCTAACATAATAAAGTTGAATTTAGTAATCTAATCAAGCTACCTTGAGTTTTGGAACTAAAATATGACAACCAAACTTTACAGACCGCTTAGTGGGTTTAACCGAGTAACGCTATAACATTAACTAACAAACGATGTTCAAACGATAATGAAGATGGTGAAGTAGAAAAAAAGAAGTAATAAATCATGAATATACTACTGTAATAAAAGGTTTATGACAGATCAAAAAAAATCCTGGCGGCATATGTGAGCCAAATGATATAGATAAACAACCACTAAGGATTTGTTGTGTTTAAACTAGAGCTTATTTGATCCGCACATAAGTAAAAAATAGGCATGTAGAGTTTTATTCGCCTTTGCTGGAAAAAAAATACAAACAACTAAAAAATATTATTCAAGCCGTTTTAGTTGGGGTCTTGTTATCGCGACCTTTGGTTTTCTTTGGTGCCAATAAGTAGGTATAATATATTAATTAGGTAAAAGTCAAGTAGTGGTCCTACAAAAAAAAACCAATATGTTATGAAAATAGATTCGTATCAGGTGTGCCGAGCTAGCGATAAACCAAAAGAGGGCGACAACAGATACAAAATGGGAGACTGTTTGGGAAGTCTTCGTGTATCTTTGTTTGGTTGAAAAAAAATCAATTTTATGAGAAAGTGACGAGAGTGAATCCAATATGGGTGACCGTTTTGGAATCCAACTCTAGACTACCACAACTTATTTGGGACAACAGTCTTAGAAAAAAAAGAATTTAGTCTGAAAAGGAAAGGGTACCAAGTAAACCACCAACTTTTTGTTCGCCAACCTGTATGGACAAAACCCAATACAATTGCAAGTAGACATGAGGAAAGACCCATGAATAATACGTATGTAGATTTTTTTTCTTCCTCTTCCACAATCTATATGTATGGACTAAAATTCCGTGAACCTGATTGTGTGGAAGAGTTCTTGGACGATCTCAAAAATAAATATCCAAGATTAATCTAGTCCTATCCAAATAAAGACGATCCGAATTCTAACAAGTATGAAACTTGCATCTATCTTTCAAGATATGAATTCAACAAGAAAAAGTCTTGTTTTTTATCTCAATTAATAAGGACTTAAACTATCTATCTTGATTACATACTACTTGTGTTTTTCCTATTATAAAGATAAAACAATATAACGCGGAAAATAAAAACGCAATACAACAGAAGATTTATTAATGAGGAAGACTTCACCTACATAAACCCATGAGACCTCATCCATCTTTGAACACCGTACTGTTATTAAAGCGCTCCAAAGCACTATCCTACTATCATATTGGAATATAGTTGACCCTTCAAGAAATTCATCTGCAATTGTGTTCCTTACGCCTCTTGAACATCGCAATATTCTGCACACTTGATTTCCTTAACTGACATCCTTTACATCCTAAGAGTTACTTCAACCTCAGTGAAGAATTTTAATACCAATTTGCCTCTAATATATAAGCCTATTTGATTTTCCTTTTGATTTGGATCAAGGTTTTGGAAATCTTGTGTTTGTTTCAAACAACTACTACGTAAAAGTAAATATCAAAAAATACTTGTAAAATAGGTTTTATACTCTTCAAAACTTGTAGAGATACCTAGTCTATTTTACAACAAGAATAACTAGAACAAATCTAGAGATATCTTGTAAAACTTTTTAAGAAATCTATGAAACACGTTATATGAAGTTCTATTTCTAATCCAGATTTCGACCACCTAGTGCCGGTATACGATATTAGATTGAAATCTATCAAATATATGGTTTATGTTCAACAATCCTTAAATGGCCTTACATCATAAGAGAAGGACCTCAGAGACAAGGATTTTTGAATTAACTTAGATACAAATTCCGTAACTATCTAAGAAGATTATTACCAACTTGTGCTTCATGATCCCAAGCATAATCTTATTATGTCACTATTGTTTTTTAAGAATAGAAGTAGTAGAAAACAACCTTATGAAGCATACCCAAATTTTCCACGGAAAAATTGTGTAGGTTACTTATAGTTATAGTGAATGGTATATAACTTGAATCTTAAGCAAGTTCGTGAGCTACTTATCTTTTTCAAGACTTTCCTTATTTTGAGAATCTTTCCTAAGTTACTAATCTAGCATAAATAATTACCTAGCATAAATTGTAATTTTGTAATTGTCGCTTAATAAGTAAGATAAATCACAATTTAACTTAGGGAGGAGTATAAATCATCACACACACTTTAATATGACTACTAATTGTGTATGGAAGAATAACCATCTTACCTAGAAGAGGAAACATCAAAAACTTCACTAAAAAGGCATTTAGTCACGTTTTTATGGGTTAGTTCGTGAACCGTTGCAGAAAGTTCGTCGATTGTTTTCTGTTTACAAATTGCCTTGATTTACTTTAATAAATCACTCATAACTTATTCGTTATAACTCGGAATTAAGTGATTATCGGTTCGTTAAATTCAAATTCTTACTCACTACGACGTGAGGACCTTTCTGGGGAGAAAATTCATTCTTACTAAAATCTTAGCTCAAATATCCTCGAGTGCACTGAAATATATATTTACCTCTTAAGAATTGTTCTATAAAGTGAACACTTGTTTCGATAGATTAGAAAGGTAGAATTAAACAAGAGTTCCAAATCAAATCAGTATCCGCATACCTTTGTTGATGAATTCCTTGTTGATATCTTTTTTGTTATTCAGTCTTCAATCTTCAAGGGTATTCAGTGACTTCTGATACCCAATTACCATACTTTAATCATAGTTCGAGATTTGACTTTAATAGAATAAAAATCAAGATATTGTTTTGTGCATCTAACACTGAAAACAAGCTTGAGATAACAAAACTTACGAGTTCGAGCGAGTAGTGCTTTAATATTTGTTTAAAGTGATTTACATTCAAGGATTGAGATTTCCATCAAGCATTTTTTTCAAGTTCTTGCTGATTTTTTTGATCCAACACTCAACATCACAAGATGTTATTCATATGTAATCTTCAACAAACTTTCAGGTAGCATCAGCAACAAAGATCCTCTTAGTAGCATCATCAGAATGAAATATGACTCCGGTACCGCTTCTTACTCCAACAAACAACAACAGTTCAAAAGACTTAGACACAAGCAGTTATAAAGACACCAGTATCGATTTCTGAAGGCCTGAAACCATCCAGACCCATTGCAAATGATAACGCATTATATTTGTTATTGTGTTGCTGCTACCATGACAAAATCACTGAAGGATGAACCTATGGATTCGTGTGCACCTTTGTCACATGTACTACTGTGATTTTGAAAAACCGATTGGAAAATGGTTGGATCTTTGGATCCTAACATCTCTATTGTTGGAAATTTGTTGTACGGTTCATATATGCTGCTTTCGATCCAACAAAAACCATTTAAACTTGTCACAATATCTTGGAATCAGTTAAGAATAGTAAGTTTTTCCCCCTCCAGATTAAGGTTTGGGACTATGATGCAAAATGGAAGGAATGTTCCTATTGTTTTTTTGAAAATTTTGAATTTGCTGTAACAGCTGGAAATGGAGTCAGTCCTATAATCACTCTTGATGTGGAATCAGAGTTTATATGAGTTTTGCCTCTTTTCCGAGGAAAAAAAATAAGTCTTGACAATGAAAAAGCTGAATTACATAAAGTTCCTTTTTCTTTCATTTTCTTTAACGATTTTTTTTAATAGAAATAGCTGAATTAGATAAAGTTATCCTCTTGCATAAGTAATTATATTCGGATAGAGATTTCTTCGTACCATTCTAGTTCATTAAGAATGCTAATAATGCTATATTTGGCCAGAGAACCTGCAACCTAATTTGCTTCTCTATGCACAAAAATACAAATTCAACTATTAAAACTAGATAAGATATTTAGAGTGTGTTTGTTTTTTGCCGACTCGTCGTCTGAATCTGACTTGGTCCCTGACTCGACTCGAGTTAGATGTCAGACAATTTGTTTATTTTTATTTTGAGTCAGATCTGACTCATACCTAACTCCTGACTCAGATCTATTTGAATGAATGAATAAAATGCTCCTAACTCATGGAAACAAGCCACTGACTCACATTGAGTCAGATAAGTCAGATCCGACTCACAAAACAATTATATCGAGTCAGGTCAATCAGATACAGACAAGTCAAATTCAGATGACTCAGATGAACCAGACACACAAACAACCTGTTAGACTTTGAGCGAGTTGCAATACCGTATAAAAAATCCAACTCAAAACCCCTTGTACTTTTTACTTCCTACCAAACAACGAGACTCCCGTATAAGAAAAAAAACCGCAACATCAATTTCCCTAGTTTTATTCTTTTCCTCCTCAAAACGTCTCCCTCTCAGGTTATATAAAACTCCAATTCCTTCCCAAAATATATATCTGATTCTGATATACATTAAATCTTCAAACCTCAAATCAACCAAAGTTTCACTTCTGCTAAGGCGTTTCTTCCTCTTCATAGCTAGAAGCGAAAATAAAAAATGGCCGCGGACAGTGATACCAGCGATTCAGGTGTCGGTAGTGGTGATGAGATTGCCATTCACATTAGTTGTTCAAACGGTACCAAGTTTTCTGTGAAGGCAAGCCTTGGATCTACTGTTTTGGAGTTCAAAAGTGTTATCTCTCAACATTCTGATGTTTCAGCTGAGCAACAACGATTGATTTACAAGGGTCGGATCTTGAAAGATGAACAGACTTTAGAAAGCTATGGTTCGTTCTTTACTCCTATCTCAATTTCTGTATATTGATTGATGACGAGTTTTGATATTCGATTATGTTGTTGTTTTGCTAACTCAATTTAAGGTCTGTATTTGTTTTTTTTCCAATTGGTGATTTTATATAGAAAATTAGGTCATTGTAGAAACGCGATGGAAATTTATTGATAGTTAGATTAGGTAGGAGAGGATATTGCAGATACATATCTGTAAGTGATATTACTTCTCATATTCATCAGGAAAGATACTCCCTTGTTTTAGGTACGAGAATGTTCATGCAATCACATCCGTAAGTAAAGCTTTCCTCATTAAGTAGGGAAATATCAACTGTAGTCCTCCTAGATGGTTTAGTTTCAGGAAATTGACATGCAGGTATAATTTAGGAAGGTGCTGATCCTAAAAACTGACATGCAAGATCATTATGATAAGTTTCATTAGAAATGTTTGCAGATATAAAAAAGAAGATGAAAAGGAAAAGTTTCTTAAGGGAAAATTAAACGGTTATTCAAAAACTTTTCTGACAGAAAAATGTTTGCTGCTGCTTGTCAGTACAAAAAGGTTATTCATATATTTTGTTTAAGAGAGGAAGTTGGGAATTACTGTTGTTAGTCCAGTTATATTATAAAATTTCGAGAATTTAACCTTTTATTTGTCGTATCTTGTTAGATCTGATATAATAATTGCTAACGGTTAGGAAGCAGATAAATGCTAATTAAATGTATGTGCTGTATCGCATAACAATTTGCAAGATAGTCTAGTAGGCTGATGGTTTTTGACCATTGTAGAAAAGTATTCGTTGGTGCACCAGTAAGTTGTAATTGTTATACTGGATCCATATGCTGTTCTACCTTAATGCCATTTGGTCTTAGTTTCAGTTACTTGGAAGCTTATAGGAAATAAAGTTTATGACGTGGATGTACAATTATTCTTTTTGTTTCTAGACCCGAAAGGAGAGTAATGCTTGGAAGCTTCTTTTACTAAAAGCCTCGACCATGTCTTCCTAATGGCTAAATACATTAGTCGGACCCATAAATTTTCAGTTTGTTCTCTCTATTCTAATCATTCTCATATTGATCTCTCCAATGGGATGACATCTAGAAGGAAATTTAAGGTCTCATGCTGCAATTTAGGGAGACCTATCACTTCGCTGACTTTGTTGTATGAGATGACACTTGTTCCTTTTTATTTGGAAAAAGGAACATATCTCTAGAATTTGTATATGAACATATCTCTAGAATTTGACAATTTTGGTATTACTTTGTTTCCATATATGTAAATGCCATGTTTTAATGCTAATGCATCTGCTTTTAGTATACTTAAGATCACATATGAAAACGACAAATTGGATTTTTCTTGCTCAGTGCAAAGCTGGAGAACAGAATGCTCCACTGCCAAGGCTGCTAACTTTTCATTCTTCTATTTTGTTGATAGGTTTGCAGGAAGATCACACTGTTCACATGGTTCGTGGTTTACCAGCTTCATCAGCTAACACAGCAGGTTCAGCAAATCTTGGAGGCTCAAACACCACCTCAGGTGCCTCAAGAGCTACTCTTAATTCCTATGAAGGCGGGCTTTCTAGGGGGGCCAATCTCGGGGCGTCACTGTTACCAGGGCTCCGTGTAAATGGTCTAGGCGGCAGTGGAGTACCTGGGATGTTGGGAACTGAGGCAGAGTTTGAACAAGTCCAGCAACAGCTTACTCAGAATCCCAACATGATGAGGGAAATAATGAATATGCCCGTCATGCAGAGCCTAATGAATAATCCCGACTTAATGCGTACCTTGATCATGAGCAATCCTCAAATGCGTGATATCATGGATCGCAATCCTGAACTTGCACATATACTGAATGATCCCAGTACTCTACGCCAAACACTAGAAGCTGCAAGGAATCCTGAACTAATGCGAGAAATGATGCGCAACACTGATAGGGCCATGAGCAACATTGAATCTTCTCCCGAAGGCTTTAACATGCTCAGACGAATGTATGAAACCGTTCAAGAGCCATTAATGAATGCGACAACAATGGCCGGAGATGCTGAAAATACTTCTGGTTCAAACCTGTTTGCTTCCCTATTAGGAAACCAAGGGGGAACTCAAGACAGGGATCGGTCGATTAACCCTTCAACCACTGGTTCTGCTGCTCCAAATACCGAACCGCTTCCCAACCCATGGGGTGGTGCTGGTGGTAAGAATTTCATTCTTTTGAGCTTTACTCCAGGATTTTTTTGTTTTAATTGGCAGAGTTTTCAAAACTTCTGTTGTTCTGATTTAAAATGAGTATGATATCTTCAGTAGAACATAAAGCAGAGTAAATGAGTAAGAAACAACAGCTAATTCATAGTAGACTTAATAGTAATCTAAGGAAATTTTAACCGCAACATAAACTGAGATGTTGTATCATATACCACTGATACCCCATGACGTCATCACTAACACTACTGTATTCTACTTTCATTGTTAAAAGATATTAGCGCCTTGTCGTCGTGAGATATGAAGGTTACACGTTAAAAGTTGTAAATATAAATAGCTAGTTAATAAGCTAGACTATGATCCATGTGATTAGGAGTGTAATTTTTGGTACAATTATAGGTCTAAGTTCGGTACTGATAGCTAACAGAGTTATCTACTCACAGAATGGAAAGTTACAAATGCATCTTTTTGTGTTACTATCCCAATCTGTATAAACCATTCATTTGAAGGTATTGTTTACCTCACTTAACGAGGTAAAATACCTCTCTCACTTGATATTTATGAAGACAATATATCAGAACCACTCTATGTCGTCCTGCTATGTGATAGTATATATGCATTGCATAGTATGAATATCAGATTGAGTAAATATTCTACATAATGACATGTACATATCCTGCATAATCTACTAGTTTTAGCGTCTCATTTGATGCAATGAACTCAAGAAAAACGTTTAATTCCAACGTTTGATCCTTAGCAGAGTAAAGTATTTATAATCTGCTTTTCTTGTGCGAAATGTTTGATCTGCATCACCTGATATGACCTCTTCTTCTTTTTTCCGTCAGCTGTTAGAGGCACACCAACAAACACCGCAGCTAGGTTAAATTCAACAGGAAATGCAAGGGCACCTGGTATTGCTGGATTAGGTGGGCTGGGTCTGCCTGAGATGGAACAGATGTTAGGGGGAATGCAGGATTTCTCTCAGATGAATCAGTTGATGCAAAATCCCGCTGTTGCACAGATAACGCAGAGCCTCCTTTCTGACCCTCAATACATGAACCAGGTACGATCACGTTAGCAGTAATTTCAGATTCTTTTTCTTTATCATTCAGTAAGAGTTAGTACTGCTGAAAGCTTTCATACTCAGGTTGTGGGTGTCAACACCTAACAATTTTACCACGACTAGAAGGCATCTGCATTTGAGATGCTTTAAACCTTCTAATTTATCAATGTAATTTTGCGCCTTTTAGATTCTTGGTCTGAATCCCCAACTCCGTAGCATGGTTGATTCTAATCCTCAAATAAGAGAGATGATGCAAAACCCAGAATTACTTCGCCAATTGTTTTCCCCTGCCACAACACAGGTATCATCATATTATTTAACTTTTACATTCACTGATTGTTGCTATTAGTTGTGTAGAAGCTTCCTAAAGTGAGAAAGTTATGGTTATCAAGGGTTGTGTGTTCAGTACAAAGCTGTGAATTTAGCTGGGGCTGGGGTGGGTGTCTGGAGGTCTAGCCTCTATGATTTCAATTAGGTTACTAGGCAGTTGTAGACACTTCCCTCTTCTTTCAGTTTAAACTTTTTGTTGTTGTTTTTTTCCTGCAGGAAGATTTGCCTTTGCAGCAAGAGTTGACCCGTCTTTTGGGGCAACATTCAGCCCTGTAAGGACATCTCTCATTCTCTCAGTAACTTTGATTTGACGACTGTTGCAGTTTTTCACTTACCTGTTGTGCTGTGTGCAGGGATCCAGGACTGACTGGTGGAGCTGCAGGTAATTGATATTATATCAACATTAGACTGTCTTAATTTGTTTAGATAGTTGATTTGCTACTCTTTTATGCAAAGTCCATTGATTAAAGTCAAGTTGTTGATACTCACCTGCATGATATGTCTACTTACAATAGCAGGAACACCAAATAACATGGGGTTGGATTTATTGATGAACATGTTTGGTGGACTTGGTGCCAGTGGTTTGAATGTTCCTAGCACAGCAAATGGTTATTTTTCTCTCCCACTACCCTTCCTAAAAATATCCACTGTTTCTTTACTCTGTTTATCAATTGAGAACTCCAATACCTTCGTTTGAATTATTGTTGTACATGTTATTGTTTAAACAATTTGAAAAATTATTCTCACAGTGGTATGCTAAAGTTCGTTTGTTTGTTTTGGTCAGTGCCGCCGGAAGAATTATACGCGACTCAGCTATCACAGCTTCAAGAAATGGGATTTTTTGACACACAAGAGAACATCCGAGCATTGAGAGCAACATCAGGAAATGTTAATGCTGCGGTGGAGCGGTTACTGGGAGGAGGAAACCCTGGACAGTAGATTATTGCCAAGTGGGTGGCGGTATCCCCGTGTGCTACTAATATACTTAGTCGGTCATGCTAATCTTGGGCCTCTGTATGATTAGTCAATTTTCAGTCCAGAGTCTTCTTAATCAGGAAAAAGAGGGACTCGGCCACATATGAGAACTCTGTTTTGGACATGAATAAGTGCATAGCAACAGAGCCGTCTTATGGACCAGGCCAGCTAGGCTATTGCCTATACACTTATACTACCTACTTGTAATTGAAGAACGGGACCATGATGTACTTAGGCCATCTTCCTCATATTTATAAGGGGTGTCTTGAAGTTAGGAAATTACTAACTTATCCTTTACTTTTGTTTCAATTATGACTAACCTAATAGCCTCCCTCCTAATCCTACTAACTTAATTAAAATTCTAATAAATAAACACAATATTTTTTACTAACCAAATTTCATTTTAAATTCTTCTCTTATGCTATTGTTTTCTTTTCCATTCCATAATCGTTTTAAATTCGGATTTTAGAAATTTATATATTAGAGGTACTTTCCGACTAACCCATGATAAATTGAAGTTGCGGAGAGAAGTTCTGTTAGGAATTTTGTGAAAAAACTTCAGCCGAACTTTCTGATTTCCTAGCTAAATTTTTCTGATAAAAGTTCGGTCACGTCGCAATTTTTTCTCTTCTAATACGACTCTTTGAAAGCAATTTTTTCTCTTCTAAATCGAAGTTCGGCTACCTGTGCCTTCATAAACATTAGCCGAACTACATTTGCAGAGCAGTTCGGCTACCTGTTTTTCGGATCTTGTAGCCAAACATGTTTGACTTGGCTAAAATCAAACTATAAAATTTTCTCATTTTTTAGAAAATTTTGGCCAACTCAAGCAACAAAAAAACTAAATTTGAAGTATGTGTGGAAAGTTTGATGGTTCCGATTAAAAAAAAATTGAGCTTTTCCAAAACTCTTATATTCTCCTTCTTCTTCTCTCTCAATAACTTAATTAAAAAAATGAATAATTTATTGACTTAATCTTACATTAGTCATTAATTAGCTTAACATAATCATTACATGAACTTAATTAGGAAGGGTAATTTTGGTATTAACATAAATATATGGATAACGGGTGGCTACAGTTTACTTCTAAATGTCTTACCCATTTACGTAAGACATTTGGAAAAGCTTTCAATCCTATTTATGAAGTATGTCGTTTGTTATGTAAGTATAGCGTACAACTTTCATTCCCATTTAGTCATATACTTTTGTACACTTTATAGCATTAGAATTCACTGTATTAAGCAATTCTTTTCAAAATAATTTAAGTATCCTCTCTTCCAGTAAATTCATCAAAATTAGATGAATATCATTATGCCACTAGAAGATCTTTGTTGAATTCTGCCTGCCGCCTGATTTGCTAGTGTATTCGTCGCCTGGTTGGCCTCTCCATAAATGTGGTGGTTTGTACGATGCATAATAGATCATAGTAAGGCTCTGATTTTGTTGATCAAAAATCGCAAGTACGATGGAGTCTTGATCCGAATTATGGTGAAAAGAATGAGGTTTTGTGAATTTGACTCTAAGCAAACTTTTGTCCATTTTCGTTGTTGATGTTCTGATCGCCACGGCCCATGTTTCCGCCACTAAAATCGTGGTTATTCCTAGTGGTCTTGCCATTGATACGATCGTGATAGTTGGTGAATTCATGCAGAAAATCCCACTAAAAGTTTGATGTTACAACTAAATGGAAAAGTTTACTACAAGAAAATCATCAAACTGGAAAAGACCAAAACATCAAGAATCAACTCTTTGAAATCAAGATCCATGTTAGAGCATCGCTTGGTTGAAACACAACTATTGGTATGTCAAGCTTGTTGTCAGTGTTTGATGACTAAAATAGTATCTTGATTATAGCCTACTAAAGTCCAGTCTCAGATTAGGATTAAAGCATGGTAGTTAAGTATTAGAAATCATCGAATACCCTCGAAGATTGAAGACTGAAGAACAACGAGAACGTACGCGAGAACTTCATGAACATAGATATGTGAAGACTGTCTATCTTATTCAATCATTAATTCCACCATTCTATCTTCTAAAACGGTGTAATATAGCTTTAGTATATGATGAATCATAAATAAGAAGTTTTGAATCCAAGCTTGTACTTGGGAAATCTTGAAACATGAACTCAAGCATTGCATGTTCATAGGTTCTGTTGAGAATATTTTTTATCGCCAAAAAAACTATGTTTATGAACTATAAGCCTAGAATCGTCAAACTGTATTTTTGTTCACAAATTGAGTTTTTAGTTTGCAAACTATGCAATTTATTGATGCTGCTGAACTTCAAGGTGCACAGTCTGTGAACTACGCAATTTCAAGGTGTTCCTCGATAATTTTTGAAATTTGCTTGTTCACGAATTATGCACTTTTGACTATGTTCCTGGACACTTCAAACGTATTGAGTTCGCGAATCACTTTTCTTAGTTCACAAACTGGTCAGTTTTTAGGAGTTACTAAACTCCAATTTTGCTTGATGGTCCACGAACAATACTTGGTTATTCGTGAGCTAAATTTATGCACGGTTCATTAATCGACAAACACACAAGTGCACATTCTTTTTTGTATTACAAAGCAAACTTCTCACGTGTTTACATGGTTTTCATTCTTCGGAATTGAACTATGTTGAGAACTTTAGTTTTCTTGGGGTCAAAGTAATTCTTAAACATAGAAACTTGTCATAAACTTGCTTTGATCACAAGCAAATTTGCTTGAACCTTAATGTTAGAGCATTGCTCGGTCGAACTTGCATGCGTTGCTATCTCAAGCATGTTTCTCAATGTTAGTGATCAAAACTATAAGTCTTGATTTCTAGTCTATTATAGCTAAGTCTCGGACTTGGATAAAAAGTGTCGTTGAGCTCAAGGACTTCATGGCGATTCATCATACAAGTAGAAGAACTACTCTAGGAACCGGTGGAACTTCTCGACAAAAAGGTATCTGAAGACTTGAACTTATCTATCACTCAAAAGTCTATCTACTCTATCTCCTACATTTTGAGACAAGAAGTCGTATGCTATATGTATAGACTGTGATTATACACATTTGGTATTTTGAGTCGAGTATACCTCGCCTATCTATATCTCGAAATATGAGTTGGTAAGCTTTTCGCTTTAACCAAGTTTATCTTTACCATGTGACGAAAGTCATGATATGTTTCAATCATCTTGAAAATTGCTTTGACGAGAAATGGTGTAACAACTATATAACGTCCTTTAAGAATGTTTCAATGATTGAAATGATAGTTTAGATTACATAACCAATGGCGGACATACGCATTGTTGTGGAAACACATTTATGTATAAATCCTATTCCTTGAACCAAAGTTTGCGAACTTTGTTGATCAAGAGAACCGGAAGAATGACGTGAGCCAAGTCCGCGAACTGCCGAAGTTCTCAAACCCGAGAATTTCTGCTGGAGTTGGCAAACTACTTGCGTGAAACTAAGTCCGCGAACTCAGTCCGTGAACCCAGTCGGCGAACCGGCGAAGTTCTCATAGCCGAGAATTTCTGCCGGAGTTTGTAAACTCTTCCCGAGAACTTAAGTCTGCGGACCTAGTCTGCGAACTTGAGAAGGTTATATATCTGAAGATGATTTCTGAACTTAAACTTAAAAAGACTAAGGAATGCAGTTTTCAAACCGTGGCTATAAAAGTTCATGAAGCGATTCAAGTGAATCAAATCATCTTTGCTTCAATTGTGTCTTGTGTAGTACATGAGATTTCTTTGCAATTGAACAACTCTCTAGCTAGTTCATTTGAAATCATTTGAACTAGTTATGGTGAAGAAGAACGAGGTTAATATGGAATGCTCATATGGCTAACCTTTTGGTTAACTATTGTTGAACCAACAAGTGCATACGTTTGGGTACGGTTAACAAACCTAGAAGCGTGCATTGTCAAGTGTGTGTAACAAGCTAAGTTTTCGATCTAACGGTTGAGAAATATTATCTTGAATCTAAGTCAGGTTTTCATCTAACGGTGGATATTGATTTCTTTGTTACCAAGGTAACTTAATTACAAACCCTGATTTGAAAGACTGTATAAGAGGAACTCTAGTATCTGTGAAAATTTAATCCCCACACCTCACGTGTGATACTAGTTTGCATACTAGAGTCGGTTCTCCTTTAACCTTTGGTTTTCTTCTTCTAAAACCAGGTTAACGACTTAAAGACTTCATTGGGATTGTGAAGCCAAACCGATACTACTTTTATCGTAGTTGTGTGATCTGATCTTGCATCTTCTACCGTACGAGTACAATCAGATTGATTGGCTTGAGATTGATATCTCCGATAGGAAAGATATAAAAAGTAATCACAAACATCTTCGTCTCATTGTTTGTGATTCCTCAACATCTTGTTTCGCTACCATACGATTAAGATTGTTGTGAGGTGATTGATAACTCTAGGTCGTTCTTCGGGAATATAAGACCGAATTATAAATTGGTTCCTGTTCACCTTGATTATTATCAAAATACGGAACAAAACCTTTTAGGGTTTATCTGTGGGAGACAGATTGATCCTTTGATAGACTTGTCTGTGTGAGACAGATTTGTTTATTGTCAAGTCTTCGACTTTGGGTCGTAGCAACTCTTAGTTGTGGGTGAGATCATCTAAGGGAATCAAGTGCGTAGTATCCTGCTGGGATCAGAGGCGTAGGGAGTGCAACTGTACCTTGGTTCCAGTGGGAGACTGATTGGAGTTCAAATACACTCCAGTCCGAAGTTAGCCTGGAGTAGGCTAGTGTCTGTAGCGGCTTAATACAGTGTGTGTTCAATCTGGAGTAGGTCCCGGGTTTTTTTTGCATTTGCGGTTTCCTCGTTAACAAAATTACTGGTGTCTGTGTTATTTCTATTTCCGCATTATATTTGTTTATATAATTGAGATAATACAAGTTGTGTGTTTGAATCAATCAATCGGAAATCCGACCTTTGGTTGTTGATTGATATTGATTGATTCTTGAATATTGGTCTTTGGTACCATCCAAGTTATTCCTTGTATTTGATTTGAACTCGCAGTTCTTGCTTGAGTAAATCAAATCAAGAAGAGAGATATAAACTCGTTGATATACTTTTAATTGATTGAGTCTTGTTGATTCTCTTAAAAGTATATTTGAGTTTGTCCATACAAATTTCTAATCGAAATAGTGGGTGTTGTTGTTAGACCCCCGTTTTTTCAATTGGTATCAGAGCGGGCAAACACGTTTAATACCTCAAAAGTTTGTGTTTGTAGCGATCTGACTACGTGGACCATAAAGTCTCAATGACGCCTCACCAGGTTTAAGAACCAATTGTAGGAAAAAGTCTGATAAACTGGTTACTCGTCAAAAAGGGTTGGATGAACAAATCCGGATCAACTTTGGTCTTGTTGCAGAAATTGCACTTTTTAAGGATCTGTTTCCTGATAATAGTCCCTTGATGGATCTGAGTAACTCCAGTTGTTCCTCCTTAGAGAATAGTCGTAAATCAGATGTTAAACAACGATCAAATGTTGTGAAAATTGATATGACCAGGAACCACTCAGACAAACTACAAATTATTGGACCGTGTTGGTGTTTTGATCCCTTCGATCACATTCAACAAGTCTATATATCTTTTGAAAAGAGTCTGAATGTTACGAGTGATTTGTGTAAGAAAACTAAAAAACTTTTTGTTACTCTAAAAAGACATACAAAACTATCAGGAAATCCTAAACATAAAAGTACTGATAGTATGAGTACCTCTGCTTTAAGTCCTACATCTCTCTTTAAATGGTTTCTTGACAGAAGATGTAGTTATATATCACTATGATAGGCGACTTTCCAAGGTGTGTGTCATCTATCAACAATGAAGGTGAAAGAGATTCTACAGCCAAAACAAAAGGACAATTTCAAAATTTGTGCAAATTTGGTTGTTATCTTTCACAAGTAGAACCAGGAAATTCTGATAAAACTATGAACGATTCCCTTTGGATGAATGCAATGCATGAAGAGTTAAATCAATTTCAAAGACAAGACGTGTGGGATCTTGTACCATGTCTTTCAAATATTATTGGTTCTAAATGGGTATTCAAGAATAAGTCTGATAAATTAGGCACGACTGTCAGAAATAATGCCAGACTTGTCACCCAAGGATATTCATGGATTGAAGAATTTGAGGTTGACAAAACCCTTGTTTCGATGAGACGCCCTGGGTCCTCTCAGATTTTTTCAGCTCATACTTGTTTTCTTAAGGACAAGCTATTTCGAATGGATAATCGTCACAGGTCCTATGAGACGAGTATTTCCAGAATCAAAAGGAGGAGGATTTCTGCTCACACAACAAACCTTGAAAATTCATGATGTGATAAACAAGGGGAGATTTTGGCTCACAATGCCTCTATATAACTCCATAGACGTTCGCATCCTCATCTTTAACTTGAGAAAATGGAGTTTTGCGCCTGTTTGGCTAAAGTAGTTTTTTTTCCCCTCTTGGTTAAAAAGTTTTGGTTAAAGCAATATAAACAATCTTTAAAACTATAAAAGTCTTGTTGTCTAGGGTTTTAGTCGTTCATAAACGTTGTGGATACTATCTCATGGCTCCGGTAACTAGAAGCATCACAAGCAGGAATGCAGTTGAAGCAGTCAACATACGTCGGTGTACATGAATTTCCTCCACAAGAATGAAGAAAGTGAAGTTTGAAATTGATGGTAAAGGTCCTTTCTCAAACTGGTTATTGTATTTTTATCAACGTGATGTTAACTTTAGGAACCTGGTAAAAGAATTCATCAGCAAAAGAAACGATTTAAAATTCCAAATCGCTTCGTCTTTGGAAGAGTTAAGTCACTATGAACGAATGTTGTCTCTTACAACGAACACCGTACGTAAACTGAAAAAAGAACTTAGTAAGTTGACAGGTATTTCCAAAGAGTTGGAGGAATTGAATGATCCCATCATCAATGATTTTTCAACAACGAAAAGGAATTCTCTGAAGAGGCCTTGGGAAAACTTCATGTTACCTAGTATGTCTTCTTTTTGATTTAGTTGGAAGAATAACTAGTGCTTTGAATAGCAGTGATTGTGACTACACATAGCTATTATTTGTTCATCTTCTTATCTTTTTTAGGTTTATTGGTTTAAATTCTAAAAACTTTTTGGAGGATGATGTTTTGTAGTATTAATCTTTATGATTTGTTATATTGCAATTTGTAATGGGATATTTGTGTTTACGTCCGTGAACTATGTTTGTCCCACACTTTGTCAAAAGTAAAGTCGTTCGTGATCGGTATTCACGTATTGATAAAAGAATGAATGGACTTTTGATAAATACAAAAGTTAAGCCTATATTGTCAAATATTTGATGGAAGATAGGTTAAAATCTTTTGTTTTCAAGGATTATGTCTATTAAATATCGTTATGCAAATAGTGATCGAAAATAGAATGAATCCTTGTGTATTCCGCAGTATTGATCATCCCTGATCCATATTTTATGTATTATTGTGAGGCTCTATAATGTATCTTATGTTGAGCACTATACAACCAATTTGATTATTTCTAGCTTAGTTGTTGTTCCGTGAGATATTTTATGTCGAGCATATTGAACTAAATTAATCATCTTGTTTGGTTATTTAGTTATTGCTCCGTAAGTTTTCTTATGTCGAGCAGAACAAATGACAATTAAATTGATTATTTTTGTGATTAGTTTGGTTGTGTATTCCAATTAGATTAATTATGGTTTCTCTTGTAATTAATCTAGTTGAGTATTTTCGTGTCTCCATAAGTTCTCTTATGTTGAGCATAATCAATTGAATTGATCATTTTTTGTGTTTAATTTGATTGCGTATTCCGATTAAATTAATCATGGGTTTACTTGTGATTAATTTGATTGAGTTTTTGGATATATGAAATCATTATCATGGTTTTTTGTGTCCAATAAAAATCCTTCTTTTCTTTCGAAATTAAGGTCGCTCTTGTTGTTCCTTCGGGAATGACATCAAATGGGGGAGAGTTGTTTTGAACTTGTGCTTAATGGTCATATATTGAGGGGTGTGCAGCTGTGGATTTTTAGAGGGGTTACCTTGTATCTTTAAACTCCTTGATGAATGCATTTAGCTTCGGCTCTATGATTGCATCTAAATTAGTTGGTATGTATTTTTTTTTCCTTTTGTCATGAAATGTCTCTCTCGGAAATTTCATTATGATCCCGTTCTTGTACCTTTGCCAATTTTATTGACAAAAAGGGGGAGAATTAATATGTAGTTCACACTAAAAATACATATGGTTTTCGGATGATTGTGTAAGAGGGAGTGGTTTCCATGTGAGATGGAGTATTAACTAAGGGGGAGTGATACATATCACCATAGTATTATTGTTGAAGTTATATTACAATTGAACTTTGATGCTGTGTAATAATACTATGACACTGTATAACAATGATCGAGAACTATGTTTTCTCATTATTATATCTACGGATATTCAACAGCGGTGATGCTAAACTTACAACCTTTGGGATCATTCGAGTACTTGGAAGTGACGAAGATTTCGAGAAATGTTGAAGATTAAACATGTGGAATAGGAGCTACTAAAGTTTCTTTATCTTTTTTATATTCCATGTGTATTGATAGTTTTGTCACTAAAATTGACAAAGGGGGAGATTGTTAGAGCATTGCTTGGTCGAACTTGCATGCGTTGCTATCTCAAGCATGTTTGTCAATGTTAGTGATCAAAACTATAAGTCTTGATTTCTAGTATATTATAGCTAAGTCTCGGACTAGGATAGAAAGTGTAGTTGAGCTCAAGGACTTCATGGCGATTCATCATACAAGTAGAAGAACTACTCTATCTCCTACTCTTTGATACAAGAAGTCGTATGCTATATGTATAGACTGCGATTATACACATTTGGTATTTCGAGCCGAGTATACCTCGCCTATCTATATCTCGAAATATGAGTTGGTAAGATTTTCGCTTTAACCAAGTTTATCTTTACCATGTGACGAAAGTCATGATATGTTTCAATCATCTTGAAAATTGCTTTGACGAGAAATGGTGTAACAACTATATAACGTCCTCTAGGAATGTTTCAATGATTGAAATGAGAGTTTAGATTACATAACCAATGGTGGACAGAAGAATTATTGTGGAAACACATTTATGTATAAGTACTATTCCTTGAACCAAAGTTTGCGAACTTTGTTGATCAAGAGAACCGGAAGAATGGCGTGAGCCAAGTCCGCGAACTTCCGAAGTTCTTAAACCCGATAATTTCTGCTGGAGTTGGCAAACTACTTGCGTGAAACTAAGTCCGCGAACCAGTCCGCGAACCGACGAAGTTCACATACCCGAGAATTTCTGCTGGAGTTTCTAAACTCTGCCCGGTAACTTAAGTCCGCGAACCTAGTCTACGAACTTGGGAAGGTTATATATCTGAAGATGATTTCTGAAATTAAACTTAAAAAGACTAAGGAATGCAGTTTGCAAACCGTGTCTATAAAAGTTCATGAACCGATTCAAGTGAATCAATCATCTTTGCTTCAATTGTGTCTTGTGTAGTACATGAGATTTCCTTGCAATTGAACAACTCTCTAACTAGTTCATTTGAAATCATTTGAACTAGTTATGGTGAAGAAGAACGTGATTAATATGGAATGCTCGTATGACTAACCTTTTGGTTAACTAGTGTTGAACCAACATGTGCATATGTTTGGGTACGGTTAACAAACCTAGAAGCGTGCATTGTCAAGTGTGTGTAACAAGCTAAGTTTTCGATCTAACGGTTGAGAAATGTTAGATTGAATCTAAATCAGGTTTTCATCTAACGGTGGATATTGATTGCTTTGTTACCAAGGTAACTTAATTGCAAACCCTGATTTATAAGACTATATAAGGGGAACTCTAGTATCGGTGCAAAACTAGTCCCCACACTTCACGTGTAATACTAGTTTGCATACTAGAGTTGGTTCTCCTTTAACCTTTGGTTTTCTTCTTCTAAAACCAGGTTAACGACTTAAAGACTTCATTGGGATTGTGAAGCCAGACCGATACTACTTTTATCGTAGTTGTGTGTCTGATCTTGCATATTCTACCGTACGAGTACAATCAAATTGATTGGCTTGTGATTGATATCTCCGATAGGCAAGATATAAAAAGTAATCACAAACATATTCGTCTCATTGTTTGTGATTCTGCAACATCTTGTTTCTCTACCATGCGATTAAGATTGTTGTGAGGTGATTGATAACTCTAGGTTGTTCTTCGGGAATATAAGACCGGATTATCAATTGGTTCCTGTTCACCTTGATTATTATCAAAAGACGGAACAAAACCTTTTAGGGTTTATCTGTGGGAGACATATTGATCCTTTGATAGACTTGTATGTATGAGACAGATTTGTTTATTGTCAAGTCTCCGACTTTGGGTCGTAGCAAATCTTAGTTGTGGGTGAGATCAGCTAAGGGAATCAAGTGCGCAGTATCCTGCTGGGATCAGAGGCGTAGGGAGTACAACTGTACCTTGGGTCAATGGGAGACTGATTGGGGTTCAACTACAGTCCAGTCCGAAGTTAGCTTGGAGTAGGCTAGTGTTTGTAGCGGCTTAATACAGTGTGTGTTCAATCTGGACTAGGTCCCGAGGTTTTTCTGCATTTGCGGTTTCCTCGTTAACAAAATTTCTGGTGTCTGTGTTATTTCTATATCCGCATTATATTTGTTTATATAATTGAAATAATACAGGTTGTGCGTTTGAATCAATCAATTGGAAATCCGACCTTTGGTTGTTGATTGATATTGATTTATCCTTGGATATTGGTATTTGGTACCATCCAAGTTATTCCATATATTTGATTTGAACTCGCAGTTCTTGCTTGAGTAAATCAAATCAAGAAGAGAGATATAAACTCGTTGATATACTTTTAATTGATTGAGTCTTGTTGATTCTCTTAAAAATATATTTGAGTTTGTCCATACAGATTGCTAAGTGAAATATTGGGTGGTGTTGTTAGACCCCCGTTTTTTTCCCTTAAACAATCTAGCATGTTTCATCATTATAAATAGATGATTCTCTGCAACGTTGAATCTCAATCCCTACATGATGTATACTAGCTGCGGCTAGATTCCTGTTTCTTCTTGAAACATAACTAGTTACGACTTTGATGACTTTACTCGGGCTTTGGAAAAACCGATCAGACTATCTTTTACATGATAGATCTTTGATATCTGAAATCTTACAAGGTTTTAAGATATTAATATGATAAACTAGATGATTGTTTCCTTGGTTGTGGTGGTGGTGTGGGGGACCAGGATCATTGAGACATTGATGTTACTATTCTACAGATAAATATCCTATTATTATAACAAGTTTAGACACTATGAATGTGCTCTTTTAATTTTTGATAATTAGCACTAAACAATTCATATGGATTTTTTCGAATTCTCGTATATGTTCATTTCTCATCAGATCATCCCATGTGTTTGTAATTCTCATATATACTTATTGCTGAATTCTGAATACCTTGACGAACTTTGAAGTCTAGACACGTTCTCCCCTTCTGTTGACATTATGCATGACAACCCTAGTATACAATGTCAAAAAACTCCAAACTATAAACACAGAAGAAAATTGAAAGTCAAACAATTATATAATGTCATTGAAGTAATCCATCAACATTCCTAAATGAATTTAGTGTATCATTGGCTTCATTATAACTACCAATATTTTGACGTTTACGTTAATTACTAGCACTACACATTGAAGAGGGGATCTTACCAAGTGTACCATCAAATTTTTCATTGCAGAACTTATAGACAATTCCTTGTGTGAACTTTAGTCAGGAGTAAAGCAAACAAGAAACTCCTTGGATAATCTTAGTGTAATTAATATTCTTGAATCATGAGGATTGATTAACGCACAACTAGTTTGTACTTTTATTATAAAGATAAAATCAATATAATATGAAAGCTAAAAGTAAAGCAAAGCACACAACAAAGATTTTTGTAAAGAAGAAAATGACAAAGCAAAAAAAAAACGAGACCTCGTTCAGTTTGAAGACACAATGTATTATAAGATCTTCATTCGGGAATGTTGTTCAGAAAAATAAACCATCCAATCTACTTTGTTGTAGTTATGCCCCTACTTCTCTTAATTCTCGCAAGAACCTGCACACTTGATTCCACTAACTGATGTCCTTTACATACCTAAGAGTTTTTCCATAGTTCGTCTTGAAGACCAACGCTGCCCTTCTTCCAACATGATGCCTGACTATTTCCTTTATGATGCTAGATCAAAAGGACATAAATCTATTCCATGATTTGGACGAATCTAAATCTCCAACACCAGGGTTATTCTCTTCAAAAGTTATAAAGATACCTAATCAACTATTTACACAAGAATATAAATCTTGATTAAAGTCCATGATGAATTCTTGTGGAAAACTTACAAAAAGATTTCAATAGATAAATTTATACTCATAAATTTATCCATCAAATATGGTTTTGATCAGTAATTTATTTTAAGGCCATTCTCTTATGATATATATATATATATATGTCATAAGAGAATGGCCTTAAAAATAAAGAAGAATTACAAACAAAATGAATACAAATACACGTCAAACTACCTATCTTTTGAAGATAGGTTGTACTTGTATCTTCTAAAGTCGAACCTTAGATGAAGAACATCCTAGGTATTTCGAGGACCAATTTTTTAACAAGATATGCAAGCGTGTAGGGATTGTTGAAATGACGAGGGTACCCGTACACCACAATCTTTTGTTTCAACATATAAGTCTGATACCAAGTGTGATCATCTATGGACAAAGTCGAGACAATACGACAACAAGGTATACACTTTATAATAGTTACGGTTCGAAACCGACTTGCTATAGGATCACAATAAATTGTATTGGATTACTTTATTATTATAAAACAATTACTTTCTATCCTCTCTAATTCCTTATCAAAACCCAAAAAACCTCCCACCACCATTAAAACTTAGTGCTAAGATCTAGTCCATTTTGGGCTAAATCTGAGCAAGTATCTTTACTTTTTCTTACTTTCTTAGATAGCAGTTTAGGTAATATTTTATTAAGTTTTTGCTTCAATCTCCATTGTTTTTAGTAGATTTTTATGGTGTTTTGTCGGTTTTTTGCCCTTTTTGTTTGTGTCTTCTCCTTTATGCAGATTCTTTACGCGCTCTCATGGCGTTTCTTTGTGATCTCAATGGAGATTTTGGGTGGAAGTTCAAGTGTTGTGATCAAGATTAAAGATTTTGGGCATATTATACTCATATTATATGAGAAAATCTCTTTTTGAAGAAGAAAAAACTTTATCAAAATGGTTGGATTACAATTCCAAAACGATTCTTTCAATCTTTGGATTGCTTGGTATTCTTGTTGGTAGTTAGTTACCTCCCTTCACAGATTACTCTTTGTTAGTACCTTTTAATTGTATTTCGATCTTTGATCTTGATGTTCTTGAAGTCCATGTAATTTTTATTTTATCATGAATGAAATTTTATGGGAAAATGGTAAGGATGTTTGCATGGATGTCACAGGTGTCTCTCCTTTCACAGGTGAAAGCATTCGCTCTTTTGTTCCTGGCGAAGCTATTTCTAATGTTGTTGCGCGAAAACGCACTAAACACTTGGATAAGTGTGCATCACTTGGATATGGTCTAGGTGTTCCAGCTTTCTCTACCTTAGGGGAACTGGGGGATGATACCTTATGTTTTTTCAAGCATCTAAAGAACTATTTAGTTAGTAATGATGCTAGTAGTGAAGTTGGTAGTTTTATTTTTCATAGATTAGGTATTGCTATTCAAAAAGGAGTTGGAGCCCAGCTTGTTGCTAGGCTACCAACCTAAAGTATGTAATTTTCTTCATTAATTATTTATTTATATTTTAATTTGATTTTTTGTCTGAAAATTATTATTTTAAAAAGTGGTTAAGTAAATTTAATATCTTTTTCAAAAATAAAATAAAATAAAATAAAAAATAATAAAACAATTATAATTCAGAAGTAAAGTAAATGACACAACAAGATTTTGTTAATGAGGAAACCGCAAATGCAGAAAAACCCTGGCATTTAGTCCAGTTTTGAATACTTTCATAATTGAGCCAAAGAACAAAGCCAAATTCGTATTGTTGAGACCCAGTATCTACCCCTAGTTACGTAGTTCCCTCAGTATCCTTGCGCCTATAACGTTTGGTCAACGCACGTGAATCCCCAGACAGAAATCATTATCTTGAGTTGCTTTACCGATGTAAAGTCTTAAGCACTCAACTCCTTTTGATCGTCTTCCAAACAATAAATGAACAAAGTTGTTTGCTAAATACTCAAATTTATTTTAAGAAAAGATATGTTGAGTTTCGACAAAGGCTCTTCCGTTTAAACAAGTAAACTCCTTTGTCGGGTAAGATCAATCCAAATCCGAAATAATTTGATCTAGTCACAACTATCAAATTCAGATATTGAATAATACCACCAAATGATAGTTTCCGATCTATACGACTATTTGGTCAAATCTACCAAAGATAAATCATAGTCGGATCCCAGACGATCAAGATGTGGGCACAAAGATGCGAAAACCAATCAGAAAAATCTTTTTGTCTTCAAATCTTCAATTGCCTTCAATTGTACCTGCAGGACACAAACTTTATTCCACTTATGATCAATCACATACATAACGAAGTATGTTAACAATGGATGATCACAAGTTGTCTTCAGATTAAAAAACAGTTATGAAGATCCCTTCAATACTTTGATCTAGTGACCTTATGTCAGAAGAGAAGGTTGTCAAGAATAATCAAAACTAGGTGCAATCAAAGTTTCAAAAAACGTTAGTCAATCAAATCAATAATCAAAAACTAAAATAATAATGTAATTATCTAGTTTTCCATCAACGGTACTCGTAGAGCTTATTGATCCCATAGAAGTCTTTAAATGAGCGGAAGTAAGAGATTTCGCATAATTAGGGTACTTTCCTCTCCCGATAGTCGGCTCCACCAAAAAGAACATGAATGAAGTTTGCCAGGCTCTAAGGATAGTTTGCAAGAAATTCTAACTCAACTATTTACAGACCAAGGTTGTTTGGATAACCAGGAAATTCCAAAACCGAACGATGTTCAAGATAATGCAATGTGTACCTAATTTCGATTTTCATATTTCCAACTAATGTCCAACATGTAATTCCGAAATCTATTTTTAGAAAATATCTAATATTAGTTTAGCACTTACCTAATATAGTTTTTCAAGAGATATGTTTTAATTGCTGGAAATCAAAAACATATAATTCGAAATCTTAATTGAAAGATTCTCAATATTTCGGTTTGGGATCAACTTGAGTATCAAGGAATATATTTGAAAAACTAGAGATAATAATTATTTACATTTTCAAATTATATCGACATCTAAAATTTTCCTATAAGGCAAACCCAAATTCCAAACTCACACCAAATCGTAAAGTAATATGTGAATGTTGGAAATCGGTCTTGCTCTTGGGACCTGTTCTACCATGAATCCCAACATAGGTAGGGATCGGTTCTGCCAAGTCATATAATATAGGTAGGGATTGGTTCTACCAAGTCTCCTAGCAATATCTAGGATCGGTTCTACCAAGACTCCTAATATAAGTAAGGAATTGTTCTATAATGTCTCCCAATAATAGATAGGATCGGTTCTACCATGTATCCTAAAGTAGGTAGGGATCGGTTCTACCTTGACTCTCAACATAAGTTAAGATCGGTTCTACCTGAATTCCTACCTTAGGTTCGAATTGGCCATCCAATAGATCTTCACAGAAAACCAGGCCAACACACCTATTGATTCTTTTTCTATTACGAAACAATTTCATATATGTACTTCCTTTACATATATGTAATGAAACATAGTTTTCTAGGAAGAAATTACACATATATCCAATACACATATTCAATCTTCGATGTCGCATTTACAAAGTTCAAAAGATAAACGTTATACTTCGTAATTCAATATTCATCCTTGACACTTTGATCATAATAAAATAACCAAGTCTAATACTAGAGTATTAAATGTAACCTCACATGTTATGTTTTTAATATTAAACGACTTGAAAGTAACGATAAGAATGGAAACAAGTCAAGTCAATTTCACTACCCTCAAGTGGAAGGATGATATCTTCGTTGTAGTCGATACATCTTCACATTCTTCAGGTCTTCAAGGTATTACTTGTATGTCTCAACATTCCTAGACTTTCTGGTCTAACCTAAATGAAGTTGACTCTAGTAATCTTAATCAAGCGACTCTAATTGTGTTTTGATACTAAAATATGACAACCAAACTTGACATACCAACGTTTGGTGGGTTCAACCGAAATATGCTCTAACAATTGTGTTTTCAGTATTGTATAATAATCAATCAAGGACGGGTGTCTTAAGGTGTAAACAATAAATTTCTGACAACAAAATTTAACTATTGGTTGCTAAACCTATGTTGTTTCCTTAGATACAAAAATTTATTACTTTGGTAAGAGTTAGACTTGCAATGAGGTTCTTTCCATAGTTTGAAGTTGTAGACAATTGTCAGCTGCAGTAAATTCTATGAAAAAATTACTACCAAAGATAACTCCGAACTACTAAGAATAGACAATGTGTACAAAGAGGCAACAATGTAAAAATATTTAAAAGTTTAAATCTCGAGCTAGATATATTCTTAGATTAAAACGAATTTGCTAAGAAAAAGCAATTTGTAAGCGTGTGCAAAAGTTCGCCTATAAAACTAAAGAAGAATGAATGGGTCCAAAGCCAATAGTGTATTAAGTTGACGCGTTAAGATTGTAGGTGTGTGAACTCACGCATTGACTTCCTAAACTCATAAGATGGTAAATAAAACTCAAAATATT
The DNA here is from genome assembly GCF_003573695.1 of Papaver somniferum. Taxonomy (NCBI): domain Eukaryota; kingdom Viridiplantae; phylum Streptophyta; class Magnoliopsida; order Ranunculales; family Papaveraceae; genus Papaver; species Papaver somniferum. Next base: position 7,943,058 of record NC_039359.1, read on the forward strand.
TGTAGGTTCGTGAACTCAAATGTAAACAATTTTACAGGAAATATTCAAGCCTTTAAGTTTGCGAACTCAAATATTCAAAAAGTCACAAGAGAATTTTCTTGTACTAGGTTCGCAAACTCAAATAACATTAAGCATCAGGAGAAATTTTCTTCATTAGTTTCACGAACTTAACCTTTTAGGCTCCCAAATTCAAATGTCAAAAAGGCCTCAGAAGAAATTCTTTACAATAGGTTCGCGAACACACCTATTTATGTTTAAGAACACAACTGACTTATTGACTTCATTGTTTTGAGTTCTACAAGCAATAGATTTACAAACTCAAACTTTTGAGTTCGCGAACTTAGGTGAGTGAATAACATCAGTTGGAAACTACCAAAACAAAACCTTTAAAAACTCAAGCATGAATTTGCAAGGCATGAGGTTTCGTGTGCTTTCTATCTTAATAATAGTTTCAAGTTCTCGACAATAAAGAGATTCGAAAGTTGAAACATCACTAAACTTAACAAAAGCTAATCCATGACATGATATTCTTCGAATATGATGATTTACTTAAGTCCTCAACTTTTGATATGATAGATAGATAGACAAAATAGAAAAGAGTCCGAAAGAAAAGACCAATCTTCGTTAATTACCTCGACGAAGTTTCTTCAAATTGATGTATTCGTGTGATCTTGATTTTTTTCATTCTTCTTGAGTAAATTGGAAAATCCTAAACCTTTGTTACCTAACTTATTCCAAGCTGAAGCTGACTTTAGTAGGCAAAACTAAGAAATAATTTTGGCATCTAAACTTGACTTAATTTGAGCATTCACTATAAGATACCTTCTTGAGCGAGATTATAAATATATGTTAATATTTACGCTTGATGAATTCAGATATTATTCTATCACCTAATTATCAGACGTGTTTAGTCTTATTCGTACATTAAAAAAAATGGAGGTAATGTTTACTCATATTACAAAATATTAATTTATTTTTACACGTTAAATTATTTTTTTATTAACATTTACCAATGCTATCATAAACCTAAAGAGATTTCCAATTTAGGATTTTCAAAAACTAAGTTAGTTTTATCTACATGTTTATATTTATATATTTGCACTAATTTTAAATTGTCGAAGAAAAGTATATTTTGAAAAGGTTAGTTTACACTAGAGAAACTTATAAAATGATTAATTTTCTTGCATTTGAATATTTACAAATTAATTTTCTTTTTTTGCATATAATATTTTTTTTATAACATATGAATACATTTACCATTTGCACCACTGCTAATTAATTTACTTGTGCTATTATATGTGAAAAAATAATGTGTCATAAATATGAACTTTCTTTTCTGTTAATGATTACATATACTTTTTCTAGCACAATATGATTCATTTTCTTCTCGTATAAATATTTTTTTTCACATATAATATTATTATGAATTTGGATAATTTTTAAGAATTTCAAATAAATAAACTCCATAATTTCAGATAATTCAAATATCGGTTTAAGATGCTAATAATTTTCTCTAAAACCAAGAAACGAAGATCTCGATAATTAGATATAGATAAATATTAATAGGAGGGCAACAATGAAATGTTGTTTGGTGGAAAATTATACTTCGAAAGTTGTGTGTGCAACCAAAAATTACTTATTTCTTATACATATAAATATTATATACGAATAAAAAAATCGAGCGTATTGGTGACACTTAAAAGGCCCAAATTTGGATTCCGCCTAGAGCTCGGGAAACTATAAGATGGACCTGCATAACAACTCTATCATATCAATACACAAGGCCCTAACCTGGTGCATACGCACTGGAATATAATCTACAATCGTTATAAAATACACAACAATGTGGCTTGTTAATTTTGTCAATTTGTTACCGTATATGGTTTTGTTTGATATGTAGCAAACCTTTTAAATGTAAATATTTGCAGAAGAGCCCATTTTGCAGGTGTTTTGTAAAGTTTATTAAAAGTGCAAGAATGTGCATGAATTTTGCAGCTTAATCAATTTGCGTGGTCAGAAAAGCTGGGCCAATAATGAAGTTTAATTTGGCTAAAAGGTTTCACATGTGATTTGGCAAAATAAATTATAAAACCAAAAAAAAAATCTGGTTAACCAGTTATTTGATGCCACAACTGCAGCAAGAATTCTACAGATGTTTCTGGACACCTCAAAGGAGGATAACATCTTCTAAATGCCTTCGTTTTCAGTGAAAAACACCTATAATATGCCGTCTAATACCACCAGTGATGCACAGGTTAATAAAATTATGGTACCTTCCCACTGCACGTATGCAAATCTATATGGAAAATGTAATGCTTCTCACTGAATAAAACTTTTCATTTGGAAATGCATTACAGACATTTTGCAACTAGAAGTAAGATTGCAAAATTCAATCCTGCAGTGGAGGTTCAATGTGGCAGTTATGGTCAAGCTGTGGAAACTATCGAGAATATATTACTAGAATGCATACATGCTAGGGATGTTTGGAGATGCATTAACATTGATATTGACCCAGTAAAAAACAGTTCAGTCACATTATCTCAATGGTGTTACAGTTGGTTCTCCAATGATCATATTTCAAGGAATCAAATGTGGTTGTACATGTTAATGGTGGGTTCTTGGATAATCTGGAAAGACATATGTGAATCTGTCTATCAAGGAGTACCTCTTAACCCATTTAATCCATTGAATATAATCCATCATTTATCTCTCTGCAACAATACAACTCACATGCCTCGACTGCTGAAACATTGATTTCTGAAAATTTTCCAGTTTCACAGTGGAACCTAACTGATGTTGGTTTTGTTGCCTCTTCTTATTACTATACTAATCTCAATGGTAATGGTGTGATATTTTGAGATCATGCAGAAGGAAAACACTAGGAGTACCAAAATACACCACCAACTTTTTCTAAGGCAATCTGTATGGACAAAACCTAAATACAATTCTGAGAGTTCAATTTAATGAATCTCAATCAAGGAATATTCAGAGTTATATCTCTTTCTCTCGGTCTCGAAACTGCTCCAGAGAAAGAAAAAAAAACTGTTCTCTTGTTTTTCTTCTTCAATCCTTGTAAAATAGATCTTAATCTTTGAGGTTTGATCTGAATATTCAGATATTCCACACAGATTTGGGTATTTTTATTATAGTAATTATAATTTTGAATAAAACAATCACTATTTATTGTGATCCCCTATAATTAATTTCTAGGGGTTTTCTTATTTTTAATGGTTTGTTTTTATAGCATGAACATGAATGGTGTCTATTTTGATTGTGATAATCGTTTCAAATGGATCACTGAAAACGATTTACTTTGGGGTGACGTAGTTCTACATTTCCATGAAGATCAACTACTATCGATTTAGATTGTTATGAAGCACAGTGCATATTACTCTTATTTCAAGGGATATTTTAATCTTATTGAAGAAGAAGACAAGTTCAAATGGCTGAATCAGAATTCAAAAGCCATAATATCATCAATTTCTTATGTGAAAATCATGTATTATATATATTTATATATATATTGTATCACAATTATCTAGTTTTTGTGATATAAAATTTATGTAATTTTTCATGTTTTTCATTCTTGATGTATTTGAAATTTTATCAATCAAATCAAGAAATTCACTCTTTAAAAAAAAAAAATTTCTCTCACAATCAAAAGTTTACAGAGACTAGTCTTGAGTGATTCCAAATATCAATTTCCAAGTGATCAATCAAGTCGTATCCAATAAACAATGATGAATTTATCTACTTTGATTGATTTTACGTACAACCTCTGATATTTCAATTATAAATATAAACAGTATAATGCGGAAAATAAATAACACATACACCAAAAAATTTGTTAACGATAAAACCGCAAATGCAGAAAAACCCCGGGACCTAGTCCAGATTGAACACCAGACTGTATTAATCCGCTACAGACACCAACCTACTATCAATTAACTTCGTACTGGAATGTAATTGAGACCTAATTAAACCCTCACAAAAATTCAGTTACACTCGCGCTCCTTAGCCTCTTGATTCCCAACAGGACTCCGCGCAAATGATTCCCTTAGCTGATTACAGCCTAAGAGTTGCTTCAACTCAATTGAAAACTTTAAACCAATCTTCCTCCTACAGATAAGATTATATGTGGGATTTCCTTTTTGATCGTAGATCAAGGTGAGACTGGAAATCGATAGCAATAGACAAAGTCTAGCTCACCTAAAAATATGGAATTATGCTACTCGAAGTGCAGCCTAGATTATTATTCACCTCACAACTTGTGGAATCAACAAAGTCTGAGACGAAGAGAATTTTGACGATTTCTATCTATCTTGTTCAAGTGAGCATCTCAACGATCGAACAAGATCAGGATATTCGAGATATCAGATAAAAAATAGCTGGACCTGGCTTCACGAATCCTTATGAAGTCTTTGTAGTCGCTGAACCCTAAAAGGGTTAGGAAGAGGACGACTTTAGTTTACAACTAGGACATACAAAAAAGTAGTGTCGGGATTCAAAGATCCTAGTTGCTTGAGGTTCCCTTTTATAGACATTCAAAGCATAGGTTGCTTTAGGTTTAAGCTAATATAGCTTTGGAACCAAGCAATCAATATCCACTATTAGATGAATCTTTGAATCTGATTAACCTAATAAGATGCACAATTGGCTAGGATGAACTGTAACCGAACCGTATACAAAGACCAACTTCATGAATGGTTAGTCAAAACTAGCCAACTGAACTATAAGCTTGAGCATTTTCATATAACACTTAAGACTTAACTCGAGTCACACTTATGTGATCAAATATGTCTATAGTGTTTTTAGAGATTATTCAAGCGCTAATTATGTCGGAGAAATAATTTATGTGCATATGAATTTAATCGACATGGTAATTAGGAATACTGGGTACATATACTTAACCTGTTCGTGAACAGTTATGTCATGGTACGTGTACCCTTATGTATACCTTAAGGCATAGCCGATTTCCGGTGTTCACAGAACTTTTTCGGTATGCGTACTGGTATTGATGCCATTAAAACATATCCGAGTTTCGGAGTTCACATAACTTTTATGGTATGCATACTGGTATGGATACCAAACAGGTTCCGGGACCAACAATTCTTTTCTAGTATGCGTACGGGTATGCGTACTGATCCAGGTTCACGAGTTCACGGAATTTTTAAGGTGTCATACTGGTATGCGTACCAAAAAAACTGCTATCAACATATTGCTACTCCAATACGTGTACAAAGTACATGTATTATGGCTTCAGACTTTAACAGTTTTCCCAGTTTGTAAGACTAGTATGTATATTGTCTTATATCCGAATTTATGATAGTTTTATAACTGGTATGTATACTGTCTTATATCCGAATTTACAATAGTTTTATATTTCTCTCTAAATCAATTCCAAACATTCCCAAATAACATCAATGATACATATCATTATTAGAGGATATTTTCGAATGATAATCTTGAATCACTATATAAGTTACGAACAATGAAATTTTCCCTAACCGAAATTCATCAAGTATGAACAAATGTTCATTAAAGCTTAGTCATATATTTCGAGAAGTTCCTTAACTTGGTAATTAATTCTCGACTCGAAATTTTCGATATGCTTACGATAGTTTAATTAGTTGTGCGACATCGTCTCATATATAGAAAGGTGAATATAAATTGAGAAATAGGTGATTCAGTCTTCACTTACCTTTTGTTGAAGAAGTTCTCCAAAAGCTGCGGTTGATCTCCGCCTTCAAGCGGTAGAACGTAATGATGGCTGTCGTGATGTTCGTTTCTCAACTACATCTTCTATCCTAATCCGAGACTTGGCTAATTATAGACTAGAAATCAAGATATAGTTTTGACAACTAAATTTAAAAACAAGCTTGAGATAGCAACACTTGTGAGTTCGACCGAACAATGCTATAACACATGGCACTGCGAGGCATTAGAGGAACCTATTCAGAAGTTTTCCTAACACCACAAGAAATTGAACGTAAAGTAGTCCGTGAAGCACTACCATGGACTAAAGTTTTACAACTGAAGCACATGTTTGAGTTAGTCATAAAATCTATAACCGAAGACGTATCCTGTACAAAATGGTACCAGAGGAACATAATCAAGGAAATAAGCATATTAGTCTTTATTTCGATCATTGTATTTTTTTTTCTTATATTAGTAGAAACGACAATCAAGTTGTCGATAAAATCTCTAAACTAGTTAAAGAGTCTTTTATTTCTTATGGCAATATATCCCTTCAGCTATATGTAATTATAATTATGTACGCCCTTAAGCAATCTTTCTCCAATGGACGGCCTATTGGCCTTAGCACATCAAGGTTTTATCAAAGCCCACCACTAAGACAACAACTACAAAGCCCATGTATGAAATAAACGGTCAGATTTTGAAATGATAAGATACGACGATACGGGTGCCTGTAGTTGTAGATACGTCCTTACAGAAATAATAACCGTCGAATTCAAACCCCTTCCCAAAGGGAGGGAAAGTAACCGCCTACTTTACAAATTCTATATGAACGGCAGTTGGAAGTTCTATTCTTCAGAGTTTTCGCTCTCAACACCCTTTGATTAAAATGGATAGGAGAGAAAATAATGAAAATCAGAGTCATCCTCTTCTTACATCTTCTCCTGATCAAGAACATGCAGAATCTACAAATCTAGATAATGAAGAAAGCATGTCAAGAAGTCAGGATCATGCAGAAGATGGGGTGTTAGTAATCTCTCAAGGGAATGGGGATGTAGGTTCCCCGAGAAGGTCGACACCAGGTCCTGTTGAACCGAATTCTTCAAGACCTAACGTAAATGTCGAAGATGGAGTGGGTCAATCGGCTACCGCGATACCAGAAGGTGATGTTGCAGTCGGTTTGCCTAGGTGTTTTGTCCAAGGGGAATCAAGTGCACCAATACCAAGAAATGTTGCCGACATTGATCCATCAAGTTTGGTTTTTCACCCCGGTCTTTCTACAAAATCGGGTAAAAAGACCAGAAAGAATAAGAAAGTTCAAGGCATCAGAATTGGTATGAAGGAGGGTCAGCCAAGTAACCCATTTCTAGACCTGAATCGCTTTCCATCTTGTTATGAATGTAAAAAGGAATTCTTTTCATGGAAAGCTGTACATGGGCACATGCGGACGCATCCAGAGCGTGAATGGCGTGGTACTGTTCCACCACCCAATGTTGCACGACCATCATTTCCAGTAGCAGCAGATGAAAACAGGGAATCACCAGCACCGGCAACTAATCAAGAGGTGGAAGTTGCAACAGGTTTACTGTTGTTATCGTTCACTAATAGCCGTGGTGTGCTGGTATCTTCTGCAAACAATTCACAAGACCAAGAGCCTCAGAGGTCAAGACAAGTGACTGAGAACTCGGCATCGAGTTCTAATGCGCGATATGAGTGTTCTGTTTACAAGAAGGTGTTCCTCACTCACCAAGGGCTGGGTGGTCATCGTGCCAGTCACAAAAATGTGAAGGGTTGTCATGCTATGGACAACACTGCTGCAGAACATCATTCTGCAGAAAGAAATGGCGGTGAGACATCGGGTACTGGAAATATCTTTGGGTGCCACATCTGTTTGAGGCGTTTCGCGAGTGGGCAAGCACTGGGTGGCCATATGAGGCGGCATCCACAGAGAAGGGAAGAAGCGTCGTCATCAGCGCAGGACCCAAACGTCGATCCTACGTCTTTAGCACGCATTGGCTTGGTAGTGGATTTAAATCTTCCCCTTCCTCCTAATATCCCCCCTCCTCCTTATTTGCGTATAGAGAACGACGAAGGTTCATCAGCATCATCTTCATCATCATCATCATCACCATCACCCGATACCAGTTTGGACCTGCACTTGTGAGTTTGACGATTATTATATGTTTAATTTAAGGGTGTGTATCTGTATCTGTGATACTATATATCTATCTATCATCTTCCATTCCATCAATTTGTAATAACTTTTGACTGTTTGTTACTGTTGGCGTGTGTATGTTTTAATAAATGGGAGGTATGCAACAATGTAATGAAATTGTGGGAAACCATATTCGCTATAATATATTGTTATTTATTTCTTATTATTATCTATAATCTTTTGCATCCTGTAGTAGCGTTTTGATTTTCTTGTTCTTATTGTTTTTCCTTGTAATTTTTTTTTTCCCCTTCTCTTGAATGCAGTAGTGTAGTGAAATTGGGTAACAAGAAATCTTATTTTAGTGATCCTTGATGAATTCGAAAAGACGTTTTCTTTCTTATTGGTTCACCAAGTCGGCGCCACACTCTATTTCGTCCGCTTCTAATAGTTTCCTCCTTTTCTGTACATTTTCAGTATAAAAAGCAACTAAAAGTCTGATACTAGATTTAAAAAATTAATAATGCAAGTACTACTTTAAGAGAAAAACGTCAACGTGAACGCCACAGTCCAATCAATCGAAAACTTTGTTTCGATCTTCTTATCCCCCTCTCTGGAAAACTTTGTATCTCCTTCACATCTATAGTTAGATCATGGATCCTTACAGGGTACTATACTTTACTTTCAACACTTTCATTTCAAGTTATTTATGTTTTTTTTTCTTTTTGTTTCTGTACCCTGATTAGCTACTTGTAATAAGATTAGATCACTATTTTCTTTTTTCTTTGTATTTTTGGTTTTTAGTTGAATTGAATTTGATTCATCAAAATTGATTTTGATAGCTTCACTTGCTGTGTATTGGAATTTGATCTACTGATTCTGTCTGGGTATATTGATCTTATAATGTAATCTCTTTTTGTTGTGCTTGGTTGGAGCAGCATCGCCCATCAAGCGCTCATAATTCGCCTTTCATGACCACTAATTCCGGGGCACCGGTCTATAACAACAACTCATCTCTCACTGTTGGACCCAGAGGTAACTAATTTTATCTATTGGGTTTTCTCATTTTTGAGCTGTTGATAATATTGAGGGGTCTTTAGCTGATACATTTTTGTTTTATGGTATAATTCATTAAGTCGACAACTTCTTTACAGGATTATGCTTGCTAGTTGCATTTTGAAACTCGTATACTGTTTAAATTAGGGTAGTGTTTTGACATCTTTTGATTTTGTTGATGACATATGAATCTCACATTTGTGGGGACTCTTACTAATCAGGGCACTGACTTTCGATGTGTTGTTACTAGTAGTATAGACGACCTGTATGTGGTGAATAAAAGATCCACTCACCCAAACCATAGTGTAGGTATTTTGCGATTTTTTCATTTGAGCATTACTTCAAGTTCAACAATCAAAGAGTTGAATTCTACCTCTCTTTGCTTTTGGCAGGTCCAATTCTCCTCGAGGAGTACCATTTAGTAGAAAAGCTTGCTAATTTTGATCGTGAGCGTATCCCAGAGCGTGTTGTTCATGCTAGGGGAGCCAGTGCTAAGGGTTTTTTTGAGGTCACCCATGATATTTCTCACCTTACATGTGCTGATTTCCTTCGAGCACCAGGTGTCCAAACACCCGTTATCGTTAGGTTCTCTACTGTTATCCATGAGCGTGGTAGCCCTGAAACTCTGAGAGATCCTCGTGGTTTTGCTGTGAAGTTTTACACCAGAGAGGTAACTGGCATTGTTTACTTGAGTTTTCTTCTATTACTGTCAAACTTGTACACTAGTTTATGAAGTAATTGCCAACACATTTTGATTAGTTCTTCTGGTAAATGCCAAGTATCAATAGTTCATTACATGGAAAGAAAGTTTCGCATATTCGTGTCTTGTGTTTGCAGTCTCTAAATCTCAACTTTGCTGTATTTACGATGCAGCCAGAGTTCCAGGACTGACCATTTAGATTCGATGTCTACTATTTAAATTGATGTGATCCAACATGTTTGTAATCATTTGTCGACATTTGACTCTTTTCCTGATTTTGTTGACATCAGGGTAATTTTGATCTAGTTGGAAACAATTTCCCAGTCTTCTTCATACGTGATGGAATGAAATTTCCTGACATGGTCCATGCTCTGAAGCCCAACCCAAAGTCCCATATTCAGGAGAAATGGAGAGTACTCGACTTTTTCTCACATCATCCAGAGAGCTTGCACATGTTTACTTTTCTCTTTGATGATATCGGTGTCCCACAGGACTATAGACACATGGAAGGTTCTGGTGTTCATGCATATACTCTCATTAACAAGGCTGGAAAATCACTGTACGTGAAGTTCCATTGGAAACCAACTTGTGGGGTTAAGTCACTGTTGGAAGATGAGTGTATCAAAGTTGGAGGTGCCAATCACAGTCATGCTACTCAGGATCTCTATGACTCGATCAATGCGGGAAACTATCCCGAGTGGAAACTTTTCATCCAGACGATGGATCCGGATCACGAACACAAGTTTGACTTCGACCCTCTTGATGTCACCAAGACATGGCCGGAAGATATTATCCCTCTACAGCCAGTTGGACGATTGGTGTTGAACAAGAATATCGATAACTTCTTTGCGGAAAACGAGCAACTTGCTTTCTGCCCTGCTGTTATCGTTCCAGGTATCTACTATTCTGACGATAAGATGCTCCAGACTCGTATATTTTCCTATGCCGATACCCAAAGGTATCGTCTTGGTCCAAACTACTTGCAGCTTCCAGCAAATGCTCCCAAGTGTGCTCACCATAACAATCATCATGATGGTGCCATGAATTTTATGCACAGGGATGAGGAGGTAGTCTTTCTTCTCAAGTCAATCCCTTATGAATTATGACCAGCTAGGTCAATTTTCTTATTGGATTGTTCCCTAATGAGAAAGTTTGTTTCTAGGTGAATTACTTCCCTTCCAGGTACGACAGTGTCCGTCATGCAGATGCTTATCCTATTCCATCGACAATATGCTCCGGGAAACGTGACAGGGTTAGTGCCTTGTTTGCTCAGAAATGGCAGAACTCCACTTAGTGGTCTTTTCTTGATTAATTTTTGTTCAATAGATATTTGAAACATTTAATTTGCTGGCTAACACTTATTCCTCTTGTTCTCGCAGTGCATCATTGAGAAGGAGAACAACTTCAAGCAACCTGGTGAAAGATATCGGTCCTTTACACCTGAAAGGTACCCAACTTCACGTCTTTCACATAATCTTTATGAACTATTTGAAAAATGTGAGCATTTTTTTACCAGCTTCTTTTTATTCTTTCTCAGGCAAGAGAGGTTTATTTGCCGATGGATTGATGCGTTATCCGATCCAAAGGTCACCCACGAAATCCGCAGCATCTGGGTGTCATACTGGTCTCAAGTACGAAACTCAACTCAACTTTAGTGTTATTATCTAGCAGATTTAACCTCAGTATAAACAGATACGTAAATCGACAAACTAGTGAAAAAGTTTATATGTCATCTTAATAACGATAAATTTACTGACGTGTATGCTATCTTGTGGTATTGTGTTAATTTACAGGCTGACAAGTCTTTGGGTCAGAAGCTTGCTTCTCGGCTCAGCGTGAAGCCAAGCATTTGAAACTGCAATGCACGAAGTATGGCGTAAATGAATGCATGAGCACAAATGAAGGGTGTTCAATTTTATGTTCTTGTCTTTTGTATTCTGTAATCTTGCTTTTATTATGAATGATTGATCAGGTGACAGTCATGATCAGTAATGTGGTAAATTTGAATTATGACGTACTCTTGTATTCAACTTATAATAAATGAAGCCATCTTAAAAGTTGCAGTAGATTTATTCCTTGCTATTTTTTTTCTTCTGGCAAGTATGAAAGGAATCGAGTGCTCTAATGCAACACACTGTGCAACAGTGACAAACTCTTTTGCAGGTATACCTCTTTCTTTGCCGGCTGCAGGCAAGTTTTAGGTATCGTTATATGGGTGCTTCACTTTGGAGATTGATAGTTTTATACGATTGAATTCATTTCACGGTTCACAAAGAGTGACAGCGTGAAACTCCAAGAAAATTGATGTAGTGATTCTGTCAGAACTGTTATATTGGACAAAGAAAACATTGATCTAAGTATCACTCTCTTTTTTTTCCCTATCCTGGTACAATTACAAGCTTTGCTGAAATCAGGATTTGAAACTTGTCACTTTGCATGATATTCCATTGATATCTGTCTTTCATTCGACAAGAAAAGTTGAAATTTTTTTTGATGGGACAATGATATAAATCCATTAAAATTCAAAGTAGCTTCTTTTTCTTCTCCAAGTTATGCTGAACTCGTTGGAAATTCAAGACCACCCATATCAAGTGCCATAAAGAGATATCCGGCTAAAGGGCTGCAGGTGAGTACAAATACGTGTGCGCAGATTGCCATAGAAGAAAATTGCTAAGTCGCTTTGCACCTGAAGTACGGATTAAAATGTCAGGTTCAGGGGTCACAGACATGTACATATGTTTCTCTAGATCTGATAACGTAGTTGCACATTCTTGATCATTCTCACGACTACAATCATCCGATCTAATTTCATCACTACCACAGCCACTTGATTCCAGTCCTTGTAATTACACCACTTGTTTTTGTGAACACGTAAATCACGAAGGCATCTATATGTTCACAAACAATGTTCGCACTCTAGGTACATACTCGCACTGGTGATACAAGTGCATTGATTCCTTGGCTCAAAACCTTCGGGTTTATCATAGCCTCATCTAATAATACCGCGAGAGGCGTTTATGCAGGGGAAGATAAAGAAAACGAAGTATAAAAGTAAAACTCATGGAGCGTTAGACGAATATAAAGTGCTGAAATGTAAATAAGACTGGGATTTACGTGGTTCAGCACTAAGGCCTACATCCACGGGGTTGTTGTTTCACTATGTACTTGATGATTACAGAGATAGTCGAATGACTTTGGATTTTACATAGGTCTGTGTATTGTAAAGGACAAACTTACACTCACAATCCTTCTCTCTCTCCTTCTCTCCCTCTTTTTTCCGATCCCCTCACTCTTGGTGGAGAGGGGGTATTTATAGGGTTAGAGTGTGGGACCTATTTCTGAGGGCCGTTGGAACCTTATCTTCTTGTGTTTTGTGTCCATCACGCGGAGATCTTCGCTCGTTACTTGATCACGCAGAGTCATCCTCGTTCGTTCCACGGGTTGATCGACACGTATACTGCTCAGAGTGTTTAATGCGGGTAGTTGAGACGCATGCTCGTGTCAGACAAGTGTCTTCTGCCCCTGTCACATCCATGTCAGTTAACCTTCTCTTCACCGTTGATCTTAGCTTCTTTTGGGGATGAGATAAAGTAACTCTTCGGGAGTTATTTGGTGCTCCGCAATACATCGTGTTTTCGATACATCTTTTAACTTCTGCCCTTAGATTTGTTCGGGCAAAGATCCGACGTCGACGGGACGGGCTTCTTGTCTGTGGGTGTGTGTCATCATGTTTTGATGACTTTGTCCGCATGCTCTTCACGTGTCTTCCTGTATACACGTGTTTGATGATGAAATATGTACACACAATTTGCCCCTTTTCTTCGGGCTTGAGTGTTTAGTGGGAGCATCGAAGAAAACAGACGTTACATATTCTTCCTCTCTCCTAATAACTTCTCCTAGATACTTGGGCATGTTTCTTACTTGTGCATTAACTGCTCATTTAATGGGCACGTTTCCCATTCCTCCTTTAACTTCCTTCTCTTTCTTTCGAGTATATTAAGGAGAGGAGAAAAATTAATTTCACTCAACGTTCCACAAAATTAATTTCATTCTCCCTGTCAGTCTTCATTCTTTGTTCTTCAACCATTAAATTCTCTCTTCCCTAGCATTAATCACGCTCGTTTCTTCTTTGTTTCTGGTTTATTGTCTTCTTCCGGGATTTTGTTTGTGGTGGTAAGGTTTCTTTTCTTCGTTTCTGTTGTTTTAAGTTGTGTTAATTGTAAATTTTCTGTTGCTGTCGTCCCTTGTTTGTGATGAAGAACATCTTTTGATACATGTATGCTAGTTTGCCCCTGTTCTTCTTCTCAAGTCGAGGAGGCCATTGTTTTGTTTTGATTGGATTTTTAAGTTTAAGGTTTTAGGGTTTTGGGGAATTCAAGCATGTATGCTAGTTTTAGGGTTTCTGGGTTATATTGAGATGAACTGCTAATTTTGTGGTTTTTTGATCTTTGGTGATGTCCTCGTGTTTGGTTCTAACTTGTTTATGTTGTACGTCTTCGCAGCCATGTCTGACCGTCCGCGGCTTCCTTATCCAACTCCGGCATCCAGTCTACCGAGATCCCCTCCTCGTAGAGAGTCTGATAGATATCCACCTGTGGGAGATCTCTCTAGATTGTCTCAAATGGATCCCCGCGGAAGTAAAGTTTCGTCTTCTTCTGGGACGAAGGCCTCTTCTCCTAGGAAAGGGGATCCATCGAAGAGTCCTTCCGGGTCTCGATATGTTGCTGGTCGTGTTGCTTCTCGTCCTCATGATGACTCTTGGTGTACGCAGACACCTCCTCGTGGTGGCGCCTTCGATATTCCTCCTCTTCGTTCTGTAGCGCCCGTGCAGCACCCTCTGCCGCCGCCTCCAGTACTTTCTTTCAAAGGGAAGAACTACAAAGGTGGTGTTCCGAGAACTGAATCGTCTAAGAATCCTCCTTTGAAAAGAAGAGCTTCCGAAGCTTTTGTTGGTTCGTCCGATCCCGCGGAAGAGGATGATGCTGCCCCGGTGATACGCAGCGTTTCGGTCAGCAAGAAGAAAGTCACGTTCAAGCACATTAACCTTGAAGTTTTCAAGGAAAAGCATGAGCTTCAAGCCTCCGAGGTTCGTTTCTATGCCCCTGAGGATGATATTACTTACGAGCTCATCTCGAAGTATCAGTTTGATGAGTTTCACCTGTTGACTACGGTTGGAGCCTTCGAGGCAGGTCTTATGCTGCCGTTGTACAAGTATGGTGATTCTTTTTATTACGATGTGCTGTCTGGTCGTGAAGGCTCTTCCACCAATACTCACAGTCGTTCTGTGTCGCAATTATCGGGGAATTATCTCCGTGCACTGAGGGAATGTTATCTGCGGAGTAAGGGGGAGACGACGATGACATGTTACGTTCCAAATCCCGCTGAGAGGGAATGGTATACTCCTAAAAACTTCAACAACTCCTTTGGGGATTATTTCAATAGTAGGAACCGTAAACCGTGGAGTGTTAGCCTTCGGAACCTCGCTGCTCCTCGGGCGAAATTCGTCTGTTAAGTGAGGTGACCGATGCCAAACTGAAATATGTTCCAGGCACCGAGGGGTCGAGTCAGCGCAAATTTTTTCCCGCGCGCGAAAGGATCAAGCGTGACCATGATTATGAGTGGCATGCCACCGTTATTGAAATTGTTGGTCCTTGGGAGTATGGTTGGATTCCCGGTCCGCGCGGTTGGCGTCCTTCGGAGAGCAGCAGGCCTCGTGAATCTCCTCCTGCTCGTTATGGAGATTTCTGTCCTTGGCGTTTAAATTTCGAAGGCATGAACTTTCCTTATGCTCTCGACGTCGTTGAAGGAGACGAGGAGGAAGGTTCTGGTGCTATACTTCCATCGAAGAGTGCCACTACTGCCAAGGTATGGTTATTGTAGATTCTGGCCGCGCCCCTCCTTTTTTGAAAATCAAACTTTGTATGAATAAATAACTCTTTTTGTGGAACATGTGTTGGTTTGCAGGAGTCGAAGAAGAAAAATATTGGGCCCAAGCAGTCTTATACCATTGTAACGGGTGAGGCTGAGGTTCATGAAGAAGTTACCAGTCCGGTGAACGAAGAGTTTGCCGAGGATGAAGAACTTTCTGATGGGGAAGAACGCACTGATACTTCCCCTCCTGATGTCGAGGAAGAGGTTGGTGCGGGGTGTGACGGTGTTGTAGGGAGGAATAACGCCCCGGTGGCTGACGAAGGTGTTATCGCGGACATGTCTGCTCCTGCTGGTGAGGCTGCGGAAACTCTCCCCACCATTTCTCAAGAGTTCTCGTTTGACAGGATATATTCCGCGGGGGAACTCTTTGACGATGCCCTCGATTTTCCCGAAGACTTTTCTTTGCTTTCCCCCAATGATGATTGGGATGTGCTCGGGGGTTCTGGTAAGGAAGATGATGCTGTTCAGAATGAGGGCGCGGATGATCATAATGCGCGTGGTGATGCCGAAACTTGTGCCGATGGGGCAATGTCAGCAAAGGGGAAGTCTGTGGTTGACTTGCCGTCCGAGGATTTCCCTCATTCGCTGATGTTTGAGGGTGAGGATGCCATAATGGATTGGCTCAAGAAAAAGAGTCTGTTGTTTGTTCCTCACCCTGCCCCGGTGGTTGCTGGTGAGAAAGATTCCGATGCTTATACCCGTCGGATGATGGAACTATCTCCCAAGGCGCGTGTTGCTGAGATGTGGGGGAAAAGCTTGAGTGTTCCAGAGGCTACCCTCGTATCGGACCCTCCCTCTTCTGTTGCTGACATGATGGCCATAGCCGATCGGTACCAATATGGTTTTCCCCAGCAGCGTGTCTTGGAGGTAAGTCCTCGTACGTATCTCTTCGTGACAATTAAATCCTTCAGTGTAATAATGTTTGCCGTTTGACGTGTGGATGATGAGGAGTGAGCATTGTAACCATGTGTTGTATCAATTCTTTAAAGCGAAATCTTTGAAGCTGGAGGCTAAGCTTCGTCACAGAGAAAAGGTCTTATCTGCGGCTGAGGTGGAGATAGAAGAACTGAAGAAAAGCCTTAAAGAGAAAGAAAGGTTGGGTGAAGCGGAGGATGGTCTTCGTTCAGAGCTTGCCGCCGTTCGTGCTGAGTTAGAGCAAACTCACGGCCAAGTTTCAGCTTTCACAGGTTTGGTTCTTCTTCATCTTTTATCCCTCGTAATTTCTCTCTACTACTTAGTTGTTCTGTCTGAGCCTCCCCACCCTATCTTCAGTGGGTGGTGTCCCCGAGATGATATGGCTTCGAAACGAAAGGGCCCGACAAAAATCTCGTATCAAAGAGCTGGTCGAAAAAATTAAGAGCGAAGCCAAAAAGTGGGACGCTCGAGCTGAGGGATGGCGCGCAAGGCATGTTAAGATGGTTGATATGCAAAATCTGTATAATCATGACCGTACTTTGTTCAATGGTACGCTGCTGTGGACACGTGAGAATCTGCGGGAATCCCGTGAGCGTACTTCGTTGTTGGATTCTAGAATACATCTTCTGGAAGAGGAATTACAAAAGGCTCGCTCCCTTCCTTTTCCGGGAATTAAGGAGAGTATGATGTGCCTTACTAGAGAAAGGGACGATGCCAGAGCCGAAGTTGGGGCTCTCAGCAAAGCCCTTGCTACGTCTCGCGCTGAAATAGCCCGCTAGGCTGAGTCTGAGAGGAATCTTGAAGTATGTATGTACAGACTTAGCAAAGGGGTAACAGAGATAAACAACGAAGTCAACCACCTTCGTCACATGGATTCAATGAAGCAGGTAGAATTAGATTCCAGTCAATTTACTCTCACCAACCTTCAACTAGATTATAAGAAATTATCTGAGGAATATGACTATCTTGATGAAGCGCGAGATGCGGTTGTTAATGAGTATGAAGAGGCTTCGGCTTGTGTCGAAGGTATAACCCTATTTCGTCGAGTGTGATTGTGTATTTTCTGTGCTAACTCCCTTGTGTTGTCTTTTTCAGAGCTCGAGGGACAACTCCGCGTTGCAAATGAAAAATTTGAAAAGGCTCAATCTCTCTTAGCGCAGCAGGAAGAACAGACTAATCATTTTAAGAGTTTGGCGGCATCCCGCGAGGAGGCCGTTGGTGCTGCTTCTAAAGAAGTGAATCGTCTATCTTCGTTGTTATCTCAAGCCCACCAGCGGACGACAGTTATTATGCATAAGGCTCGATGTCAGTTGGCTGAGGATACAAACAAGATGCTGGAGAAGATTGAGCTTGGCCTTAAGACCGAGCATGGCCTCGTGAAGAGCTATCCGTGTCGTTCTGTACCTTCCTCCTTGTCTGGCTCCTCGGGACCCTCATCTGGTGGGAGCGTCCCTTCAACTCTTTGGAACAACCCTGCTGACGGGGGGGCATCATCTAAGTAGAGACCGCCGCATCATTTAGCCTTCCGTTAGATTTTGCTAGTATTTTGTAAAAAGAATATTTTTGATGTGTTTTCCTTGTATTGGCCTTGCCGCTTTTTGTAACCAACCTTTATGAAATGGATCATTCTTTTGATATACCTGCAATATCATTTTGTTGTTTATTTTAAGCATTGTGAGGAAGGACACTAAAAACAAAAGAAGAGTGTTTTAAGTGTTTGGGTGCGATACCGAAGGGAGGTACCTTCGTGATCGTCTTGAGACCTGTCACCCCGCTGGCGAACCCTTGGCCAGAGGATTCCCAGACGGTGGGGGTCGAGGCAACGTTCTAGTATATGGGGTAAAAATATTTACATACACCCATTCCGTCGACCCGTTGCCTTAAGATTGGTTGGGTATCTCTTTCTGCTGGGTGCCTTCTCCCTGGTCTTACACTTATGGACACTGATAGGAGAGCCCTAAGAGTTTGTAGGTTGACTACTTTCCCCAATATTGTTGATTAGTTTTGTTTACTCGAATTTCAGAAAGCTTGTTTGATTGATAGGTTGAGGCTTGCTACTCCTCGTCCAGAGATAGAAACATGTAGAGCGGTTACGCTGCCTTCTTCTTCTGGGATTCTTCACGCAGATGCAAAGCTGCGTTGCACCTATGGGTAGTATTGTTTAAGCCACTTAGCATTCCAAGGATGTCGGAGAACCTCGCCTTTCAGATTGCGAAGATGGTAGGAACCGTTCCCCGCAATGTCGTGTTTTATAAAAGGTCCTCCCCACGTAGGTGCTAGCTTTCCCCATTTCTTTTCTCGTTGATACTGTGGGATTGTTCTTAGCACATACTACCCCTCTACAAAATTTCGAAGTTTTACCCTTTTGTTGTACTCCCTTCCTAGTCTTCGTTGATAATTTTCCATCTTCTGCAATGTTGTTTCCCTTCTTCCTTCCAGGTCGTCCAATCTCTCCAACATCATGTCTGTTGTGAGGTTTTTCTCCCATGCTTCAGTCTTTGTGGTTGGCATGAGGATCTCTGTTGGGATGACCGCTTCAGCTCCATAAGTAAGGAGAAACGGGGATTCCCCAGTGGCAGATCTTCGTGTTGTCCTGTATGCCCATAACACATTGTGCAACTGTTCACACCATCGCCCCTTATGTTCGTCTAATTGCTTTTTGAGGATAAGGGCGAGGGTCTTGTTAGTGGCTTCCGCTTGTCCGTTGCTTTGAGGGTATATGGGGGTGGATTTGTTTTTCCTTATTTTGAAAGTATCGAAGAGCATGTCTATATTTTTCCCTTGTAGCTGCTTACCATTATCGGACACGATTTCTGCTGGTATGCCGAACCTGCAAATGATGTTTTGGAATATGAAAGTAAACACATCCACGTCTCTGATCCTGGCTAAGGCTTTAGCTTCCACCCATTTACTGAAATAGTCCGTTGCTACTATCAAAAATCGTCTTTTCCCCGATCCCTCGATGAAAGGCCCGACGATACCTATGCCCCATTTTTCAAATGGCCACGGGCTACCTACAGAATTTAACGTTGTTGCTGGCGCGTGTATCTTTTTGGCGAAACGTTGACATTCTTCACATCGTCGGGACATTCTTGCGGCATCCTGTATCATTGTGGGCCAGTAATATCCTTGCATTTTTGCTTTGTCGGCTAGTGATCTCATGCCGCTATGATTCCCTGCGTCGCCATAATGGATGTCGTTTAGAATTCGATGCCCCTCTTTCCTGGACAAGCAGCGTAATAATGGTCCGAGGAAGGATTTCTTGTACAGGATTCTATCCCGAAGGTCATATCTTCCTGCTTTGGAGAGTATTTTCCTGGCTTGTTTATGATCCGCGGGTAAAGTTCCTTGTTGGAGAAACGCATGGATCACCCTTCTCCAATCATCTTCGTTGCTGAAATCTTCGTCTTGATTTGCTCTTGACAGGATGTCCTCTTCGTCAAAATCGTTATGGATGTCTTCTCCTACCTGGTCTTCGATATTTTCTTCCACTGTATCTTGATTGGTAGCGAAGGAGAATTGTGATTCAATCGAAGGCTCGTATACCCTTGTTATCTTAATAGCTTTGACGCTTTTGTCCTTCAACATGGATGATATATATGTTAGGGCATCCGCGTGCCTGAGATCCCTTCTGCATAAATGCCGGAACTTGATGTTTGGAATTTGTGATGCCAATGTTTGGACCAAGGCCATGTAAGCTGAGAGGGTGTCGTCGTACACATTGTACTCGAGCCCTATTTGCCGTATGAAAAGCTGCGAATAACTTTTCAGTCTTACATCGGTTACCCCCATTTCTATTATTAAACGGAGGGCATGTACGACTGCCTCGTATTCGACGATGTTGTTAGTATGCTCTTTGAATTCTAACCTGAGTGCCTATACGATCCTTTCTCCGGTTGGGGTGGTGATGACGATGCCTATTCCTGCTCCTTCCTTATTTTTGGAACCATCGGCGAAGACTTCCCATTGTCTTTGACTCGCGGGTTCGAGGATATCCATTGGATCCTTGCTTTCTTCCTCGGCTTCTGGTATTCCCTCAATCTCCTCGTCGTTGTCCAGGGGGAGGTCTGCTAAGAAATCCGCCAAAACTTGGGATTTTCGGGAATGTTGAATTTCATGGATGATGTTGAATTGATCCAGATGGGTGTTCCACTTGGCTATTCTTCCCACTTTTCCTGCGCTTTTAAGGACTGCTTCCAGTGGTGCTTTGCATGGGACCCGGATGAAGTGAGTTAGGAAGTAGGTTCTCAGCTTTTGAGTAGCCCATACTAATGCTAGGATAAGTTGTTCGATCTTCGTGTAGTTCCTTTCTGCCGAATTGAGGGTCTTACTGACATAGTAGATAGGTTGTTCTATCTTCGTATTGGTTTTGACCAAAACTGCGCTAACTGCGTCTTCCGTCGCTGCTATGTACAATGCCAAAACCTCATCAGGATCAGGCTTCTGCAGGATTGGAATTGAAGCGAGGTGTTCTTTGATTTTTTTGAAGGCCTCTTCGCATTCTGCGGTCCATTCAAACTTACTCCCTTTTTTAAGAATATTGAAAAAATGTTTGCATTTATCCGAGGATCGGGCAATAAATCTTCCCAAGGCTGCTATGGACCCATTGAGCTTCTGCACTTCTTTTAAATTCTTCGGAGACGGCATGTATACTATGGCTTGAATCTTCGCTGGGTCTACCTCAATGCCCCTTTTTGTTACCAGATATCCGAGGAATTTCCCTGAAGTGACACCGAAGGTGCATTTCTCTGGGTTTACTTTCATGTGATGTTTCCTCATTGCTTCGAATATATCTCTCAGATCCTGATGGTGATCTTTGCGCAGCTTACTTTTGACGAGCATGTCATCAACGTAGACTTCTAAGGTACTACCAATCCATGGCCTGAAGATAGCATCGACCATTCTTTGGTATGTTGCCCCTGCATTTCGAAGTCCAAAGGGCATTCTAGTATAGCAATAAAGGCCATGTGGGGTATAGAATGTTGTGTGTAGTTGATCTTCTTCTGCCAGGGCTACTTGGTTGTAACCATAATATCCATCCATGAAAGACAGCTCTTCGTATCCTTTTACTGCTTCAACCAGCTGATCTATGCTTGGCAGGGGATAGCTGTCCTTTGGACATGCCTTGTTGAGGTTAGTAAAATCGATGCATATCCTAACCCCTCCATTTTTCTTAGGAACGACGACCATGTTGGAGATCCATGTAGGGTACTTGACTTCTTTGATGAACCCCGCTTCTAATAGTTTCCGAAGTTCTTTTTCCACTGCCTTATGGTACTCCAGTGCAACTTTTCTTATTTTTTGCCTGAAAGGTGGCGTGCCTGGTTTGATGCGCAGCTCGTGTTGGATTATTTTCGGGTCAATCCCCGGCATATCTCCTAGCTTCCAGGCGAATACATCCACGTATTCTTTAAGTAATTTGGTTAAGGAATCTTCTCTTCTTTCGTCCATTATGGTCCCTACTTTGATCATCTTCGGGTTTGCTTCCGTTCCTATGTTGATTTCTTTCACGGGCTCTACTGGTGTGAATACCGGCTTCGGATCCCCGAGGACTGGGACGTTCTTTGATTGCTATTTGGTATGCTTCTGTCCTTTGTTGGCTGCTGAAGTACATGTTTCTGTGTTTAGGGCAGTATCATCCTTTGTCAAACCCCTCCCTGTGGTTTCCTTGAGGAACAGGTCTATGGCCTTTTCTTTCGTGGCTTCTTTATTTTTAATTCTTCGGGTTTTTTGCTGCTCTTGTTCGTTGTTGATACGATCCTGAGTGGCTTGGCACTCTCTTGCAGAGACCCGATCTCCCTTGATTTCCATCACTCCCTCAGGTGTAGGGAATATGAGATATTGGTAGTAAGTTGCCGCCACTCCCTTGAGTTTATGTAACCACTTTCGTCCGATAGTGGTGTTGTAGGGGGATGGGGCGTCAACCACGCTGAATCGTGTTTCTATTTTCATGGGTCCGGCGTTAACTTGCAACACGATGTCTCCCAATGGCTTCGTGGGTGCCCCATTGAATCCGTAGATGGTGTAATAAGAGGTCATCAGCTGTTCTTCATGGAGTTTCATTCGTTTGAATGCGTCGTAGAATAGAACGTTTACTGAGCTTCCCCCGTCTATGAGGATCTTTTTGAGGTTACATCCAGCCACTGGTAGTGTCAGGACCAGGGGATCGTTATGGTCTTCCATATCTTCTTCGATATCTTCAGCGTCGAAGATAATAGGTGAGTCCATCCATTCTTCGTGCTCGTCCACTTCTACACCATCAATCTTATACAATTCGCAGTGGTCCTCGAACTGTTTCCGTAGCCTCTTTCCTATTTGTGTTGTAAGTGAGGGCCCCACGGCTTCAGAACACGAGATGGTATTGATTATGCGGTTCCCCTCCGGAAGTTGGACTTTCTTTGTTCGTTTGGATCTGTCCTCGGTGACCTCCTTTCGTATGTATTGCTTGAGTTTGCCAGCATCAATCAATTTTTGGATCATTATTTTGAGGTTTTTACATTTCTCGGTCTGGTGTCTGTTGAAGCAATGATATTCACAGTAATCTTTAGACTTCTAGAATCTAGGGGCTGTTTTCCCTTAGACCATGGCCACTCCAAATTTTCCCTTCCTTTGATCTCTCGCAGGATCCGAGCATAGCTAGCATTGAGCTTCGTGTAAACTTGATCTTCGAATTTTCGATCGTCTTTTCGTCGTTCATCCCTTCGTTCTTTCCTTTCTTCGTGGGGCCGTTCCACTGAGCTATTCCTTTTGACCCTATTGGTTTGTTTTGCGGAATTGGTACGGTGGGACCTCTGCGGATACACCCTCGGGTTTTCACGCTGGATTTCTTCAAGACGAGCGTGCTTTTCAATAATTATTCGAAGATCTCCCTCTGTCTTTGGCACGCTTCCATGAATCTCAACAAATAGTGGACTCATTCGGTCTAATCCCCACTTGTAGCAGTTGATACTTACCACTGGGTCCACACTTCCTATGGCTTGGAAGATCTTGTGCCATCTGTTAGTGTATTCCCTCGTGGTTTCCTTGTATCCAATTGCTAGCGAAAAGAGCTTATCCATTCCGGTGTTAACGTCTTTGTTGTACATGTAAGTTCTTAAGAAATTTTCTGCGAGTTGGTCATAGGAGTGGATGGAGTCCGGCGGCAAATTATCAAACCAAGACAATGCCGATTCCTTCAGGCTTGATGGGAAGTATCTACAGAGTACGGCGTCGTTCTGACTCCATCTGGCTAAAACACGGTTATAATACCGAATATGTGCAGCGGGATCGCTGGATCCGTCATAGCATTCGAAGGTCGGGACAGGGAACTTCAGCGGAATAGGGGTGTTGGCCAGGCGATGAGTTAGGGGCGTGGAATTAGCCTCTATCATGACCTCCTCTAACCTTCCCCCGCCTTGTCTAGCTTTTAACTGCATGATCTCGGCCATCATTTCATCACGCATCTCTTCCATCGCACGGTGGTTCCCTACGCTCTTCTGCTCGTGATATTCTGACTCTGCGTAATTAGAATCCGGGTCGGACGCGCTACTTCCCCTAGCCGCGTCTCCATTAGCTGATACGATGACTCTTCGGTCTCGATTAGGTTCTGGTGCCTTTGAATTGGCTTCATCAAGTTGTTGGCTGGTCTTCGTACTTAAGGCAATCCGTTCTTTTAAATCTTGGTTTTCTCTGGCCAGCAGAGCTACAGCATCTGCGTAAACCTGCTGGCTCTTCTTTAACTCTTCAAGCTCAGCCATCAATCGATGTGATTGGTTTGACCCCTGATTGGGAGTCCCAGCTCGTGCTACTACGGCCATGGTGCCGCCTTCTTCTACGGTCTGTACTAAAGGTGGTAGAGGTTCAGCTTCGATTGTTGGCATTTCCAAATCGGGCTGAGTGCCCATCTGCGGTGTTAGAGCCGCCGGCACAGTTTGATTCTGATCGTTTGTTGATGGCATTCCGAAGGTTGGCGGGTGCACGGGTTGATGTGTTCTGGATTCATCCACCTTTTCTTTTGGATGATGAAATTGATTCGTAGAAAAAGTTTTGCTGGCTTCTGCAGCCTTCAGGGTTGCCGCCGCCGTACTGTACTTTGTCGCCGCTGCTCTGAGAGCTGCGGCTGCAACGGAGTTAGCATTCATCGGCGAAGTGATTTCTGCGGTATCCTGCCTCTGACTAGTCATTTTGGCTTTGTCCCCTTTCTGCTTGCTTCGGGTGATGACCGATGTTGTTCTTGGTGCTTCCTTTGACGAGGCTTTGGACTTTCCTGCTTCCTGCATCTTTTCCATAGTGGGTCCTTTTGTCGCTTTCTTTCTGCACAAGGGAATTTCAAACAGCGAGAAACAGAAATATCCGTGCGTATCGGGTTAGTTTGTGAAATACCTTACTCCAAGACAGGGAAAAACTGCCCGATGACCACAGAGAGAACTCTTAGGGAGGATCATTCGATTAAAACACATGAGTTAAAATACCCGGGCTAAAGTCTTACTAAAAGTGTGGATTCATTGAAAGTACGTGGAAACGCGAGAAGATCCCTTTTAAAAATGCATGTAGATCCTTTGAAAATTTACGAAAACTCACCGGGAAGACATGTCCGTACGAGATCTAAAAAAAATGTAAATTCATGGATCTAGGTAGTAAATCTTTTAACCAATAAACGAAGATACTGCCGGAGCTAACGAAGATAACGGGTGCGTTTTTTGAATATGGTAAAATAAATACTGTCAGAGCTAATGAAGCAGAGCAATCATATGCTAGTTTAAGATGAAATCACAGGATAAGATAAATCTTTTACCGGGACGAAGTCCTTGTTTCTAGCGCCAAATTGTGAACACGTAAATCACGAAGGCATCTATATGTTCACAAACAATGTTCGCACTCTAGGTACATACTCGCACTGGTGATACAAGTGCATTGGTTCCTTGGCTCAAAACCTTCGGGTTTATCATAGCCTCATCTAATAATACTGCGAGAGGCGTTTACGCAGGGGAAGATAAAGAAAACGAAGTATAAAAGTAAAACCCATGGAGCGTTAGACGAATATAAAGTGCTGAAATGTAAATAAGACTGGGATTTACGTGGTTCAGCACTAAGGCCTACATCCACGGGGTTGTTGTTTCACTATGTACTTGATGATTACAGAGATAGTCGAATGACTTTGGAGTTTACATAGGTCTGTGTATTGTAAAGGACAAACTTACACTCACAATCCTTCTCTCTCTCCTTCTCTCCCTCTTTTTTCCGATCCCCTCACTCTTGGTAGAGAGGGGGTATTTATAGGGTTAGAGTGTGGGACCTATTTCTGAGGGCCGTTGGAACCTTATCTTCTTGTGTTTTGTGTCCATCACGCGGAGATCTTCGCTCGTTACTTGATCACGCAGAGTCATCCTCGTTCGTTCCACGTGTTGATCGACACGTATACTGCTCAGAGTGTTTAATGCGGGTAGTTGAGACGCATGCTCGTGTCAGACAAGTGTCTTCTGCCCCTGTCATATCCATGTCAGTTAACCTTCTCTTCACCGTTGATCTTAACTTCTTTTGGGTATGAGATAAAGTAAATCTTCGGGAGTTATTTGGTGCTCCGCAGTACATCGTGTTTTCGATACATCTTTTAACTTCTGCCCTTAGATTTGTTCGGGCAAAGTTCCGACGTCGACGGGACGGGCTTCTTGGCTGTGGGCGTGTGTCATCATGTTTTGATGACTTTGTATGCATGCTCTTCACGTGTCTTCCTGTATACACGTGTTTGATGATGAAATATGTACACACAGTTTTTATAAGATTTTTGGACGGCGTTGACGACCTCATCAGTGGAAGAATATGCTATGCAGATAACCAACACCAGGTTGTTGTTCATTGCAGTGGCTGTCATTGCTCTCTCAGCTGCTGCCCTGGTAGTAGCATTTAAGAGCTTCAAGTTCCCCATGAAATGTAACCGAACCCCAAATTTACTTACAATGCTACCTTCCATGAGTAATTCCTGAATCTTCTCTGTTGCGCTAAAACCCTGCGGAAGCGATTTGCACAGCTACACAATGGTACTCCAAATATTGCAAAGAACACAAACTAAAGAAGATAAAAGAGACAAGAATTTAACGAGGTTGAATCCTCGGGAAAAAAAAGAGATTTATATATTATCATTTGGGAGAAAACATATAAACCCTAAGAGAGAAAGAAGAATTTTTTTGGTGTAATTTTCTAGGTTCTCTACTAGGCTATTTATATAGGTACATTATTTAGCCTACAAGACCAGGGTTTCATAACTTGTCCACAAAGTTCCTAGAATTTAGGATCAAGTAAACCAATTAAGAGTTATCATAAAACTCTTAAGCCTAATCCTAAATCATAACCGACTAAAATTGGGTTTATCCCAATCTTTGGTCCAACGGCTAAGTTTGGTGAGAGTTATCTAAAAACCTTCATCACCGACCTGACCCATATCCAACAATTCTCCACCTCGGATCATGCATTCATGCATGAGACGATCAATAAAAAAATCACCTTCGTCTTCCAACGTCGATTGCGCCATAGGCTGCCTACGTATCCTCTGCAAGGAATCAAACCGACCGTAGTTCACTCAATGGCCTTGCTAGAAGGCCTCCACCAGGTTCCTAAGAACCTCTACCCCAAAGGGTATCACCAAACCGGAAGAATGTGGATCAATTTCGAGCAATGACGAAACTTGACCCCAGATACTACTTTCGTTAACATATCAGCTGGATTGTCTTTGGTATCGATCTTCACAAGTAGAATGTCTTCTTCTTCCAGAATTTCTCTAACAAAGTGAAATCGAACATCTATATGTTTGATTCTGGAATGATGCACTTGATTCTTAGCCAAGTAAATTGCACTAAGACTATCACAATGCACAGGTAATTGTTCCTGCACAACACCCAAGTCATCTAGCAAACCATGTAACCATATAGCCTCCTTAAATGCTTCAGTCACTGCCATATACTCCGCTTCAGTAGTTGAGTGAGCCACAGTAGACTGCAAAATCGATCTCCAACTAACCGGTGCTCCATCCAAGGTAAATACATAGCCTGTAGTTGAACGCCTCTTGTCCAAATCACCAGCATAGTCAGAATCCACATAACCAACACATAGCTGATTGTTCCCATCTTCCTTCACAAACTCCAAGCCAACATCAACAGTACCATAAAGATACCTCAAAATCCATTTCACAGCTTGCCAATGTCCTTTACCAGGATTATGCATATAACGTCTGATCATACTTACTCCATGCGAAATATCCGGCATTGTACATACCATCGCATACATCAAGCTACCAACAACACTAGCATATGGGACTTGGGCCATATAATCACGCTCTTCTTCAGTAGTGGGATACATATCAGAACTCAAATTAAAATGAGGACCAAGGGGAGTACTTACAGATTTAGTTCCTTCGCAGATACCAAATTTCTGTAACACTTTTTTCAAGTATGCCTTTTAAGACAAACAAACTTTACCCTTCTTTCTGTCATGTTGAATCTCCTTGCCAAGAATCTTCTTAGCTTCTCCCAGATCTTTCATCTCGAACTCAGTTGACAATTTTTGCTTCAAATTATCACTCTTTCTTGTTATTCGATGCTATCAGCATATCATCGACATACAAGAGAAAATATATGAAAGACCCATCACGTAGCTTCTTGAAGTATACACAATGGTCATAGTGACTTCTTGTGTATGTCTGGCCAATAGTAAACTGATCAAATCGCTTATACCACTGTCTTGGAGACTTTTTCAGCCCATACAACGATTTCTTCAGCTTGCATACACAATCTTCTCTTCCAGCAACTTTGAACCCACTCGGCTGAGTCATATAAATCTCCTCTTCTAGATCACCATGTAAGAACGCCATCTTCACATCTAGCTGAACTAGGTATAAATCATACTATGCTACCAAGGCCAAAAAAATTCGGATTGATGAGTGTTTCACAACTGGAGAGAACACCTCATTGTAGTCAATCCCTTCCTTTTGGGCATAACCTTTTGCAACTAACCTTGCCTTGTAGCGTACTTGATTCATCTGAGATCCTTCTTTCTTAGCATATACCCATTTGCACCCAATGACCTTCTTACCGTTCGAAAGCTTCGTAAGAATCCATGTGTCATTCTTGTAAAGAAACTCCATCTCATCCTGCATAGCAGATTCCCATTCTTGATGCTCTACACTGTGTATAGCTTCAAAATAGGTATTAGGAATACCTTCTTCAACAACTGGTAATGCATAAGCTATAAAATCATTCATCCAACTAGGTTTCCTGATTGATCTTCTCGGTTTGTTGGTTGCTATGGTCTCAGTCACTGTAGCTTCTGTATCTTCCACTGCTTCATGTTCCTCTTCATAAACATCGTCACTATCATTTGGAACTTCAGTAGTTACCTCCCTTGTAGACGTCACGCCTTCCGAAGTAGTCGTAACAGATACATACTTAGCTGGAATTAGTGGAGTTGCATCAATATCCACCTGCTGAAAAGGCTCACTAGTATTGGTGCTTCTGTTCTCCACCTGCTGATAACCCCAATACTTTACCATAGACGCTTCATCAAATGTAACATCTCTACTCATGACTATCTTCTTCTCTATTGGATTCCAAATTTTTAACCCTTTCACGCCTTTCTTCACACCCATAAAGATATCTTTAACAGCACGGCTATCAAGCTTGTTTTCACTAACATGATACCAAGCAGGGCAACCAAAGATATGAATTGAGTCATAGTCATAAGCTGGTTTACCATACCACTTCTCCATCGGAGTTTTACCTTCTAATGCAGCTGATGGCAACCTATTAATGAGGAAGCACGCATATGTAACTGCCTCAGCCCAAAACGCTTTACCTAATCCAGCATTAGATAACATACATCGTACCTTCTCCAGCAAAGTACGATTCATGCGTTCAGCTACCCCATTTTGTTGCGGTGTCTTCTTAACTGTGAAATGCCTCTGTATTCCCTCATCCTGACATACTTGCAAGAATGGATCACTTTCGTAGTCTCCACCATTGTCCGAATGTAGTACCTTGATCTTTCTGCCAGTTTGAGTCTCGGTTGCCTTTTTCCACCTCACAAAGACTTCTAGGACTTCATCCTTATGCCTCATGGTGTACACTCATACTCGCCTAGAATAGTCATCAATGGAAGACACGAACCAATGTTTCCCTCCCAATGATGCATTCTTGGAGGGACCCCAAACATCTGAGTGAACATAATCAAGAACTCCACTAGTGTTGTGGATTGCTGTGCCAAAGCTTGTTCTTGTTTTCTTTCCTTTCACACAATGTTCACAAAACTCTAATTTGCAGGCAATAGCACCTTTTAATAAATCTTGACGAATTAAAGAGTGTAACGACTTATCACCTGGATGTGCAAGTCGCATATGTCGTGGTCTCCATCGCTGCAGTCTCGATGTGTTCATAAATTGACACATCTCCTGTTACTGTACTCCCAGTTAAGTAGGACAAGTTATGATGCCTTGTGCCCTTCATGATTACCAACGATCCAGAGATTATCTTTAGAATGCCATTTTCAGCAACTAACTTGTAGCCCTTAGCTTCCAAAGTTCCGAGCGAAATCAGATTCTTCACAGCAGGTACGAACCTTACTTCCTTCAGTTCCCGAACCATACCATCATGCATCTTGATTCGAACACTACCAATCCCGATCACCCTGCAGGTATGATTATTCCCCATACGTACTTCTCCATCAAACTTCTCGAAGCTTGAGAACCAGTCCCGATGAGGACATATGTGATAAGTAGCACCAGAATCTAGTACCCATGTACCGTCAGTTACGATACAAGTTGATGGTGTCACAATCAGTGAGAAATCCGAAGCTACATCTGAATCATCACTTTCCTTATCAATGTTCACCTCGGTCTTGTTGTTATCTCCTTATCTATCTTTACGCTTGGTACAATCCTTAGCCCAATGGCCAAAGTCATGACACCATGCACATTCATCCTTCTGCAGACGCACTCTTGACTTTGAACTCCCTTTCACTTTGCCACGATCACCATTCTTCTTTCTCCTGTTTGTTGAACGACCTCTTGCAAGAAGCAAGTCACTGTTAGCTTCACTTGACAGGTCTTCACGGTCCATCTTCCTGAACTCCTCACTACGCAATGCTGTAGTGACCTCAGCGTATGTCATCTTATCCTTGCCATGCATTAAAGCCTTAATCACGGGTTCATACCTTTCAGGAAGAGAGTTTATCAGACACAAAGCTTATTCCTCGTCGTTGATCTTCTCATCATAGTTAACTAACTCAGCAAGAAGTTTATTATATGAATCCAGGTGCTCTGTTAGAGTTGCACCTTTCTTCATGTTATAGCGATACAAATTTCTCTTAAGATGTATCCTATTAGCCACGTTCTTCACAAGGTACTCCTTCTCTAGCTTTTCCCAGAGATCATTAGGTGAAGTCTCGTGCTGATAATTAACTCTTACTGATGTTGCTAAACACCCACGAATCGAACCCAGACATAATTTATTCATCTTGTTCCACTGCTTGTCAGACATCTCCGTTGGCCGACCTTCTAGAGCTTCTTCTAGGTCAAGATGAACAAGAGCATCTATTACCTCTGTTCTCCATAAACCAAAGTTATTGGTTCCGGTGAACTTTTCAACCTTCAGTTGTGATCTATGAGAATGCAGTATTTCTTCTTTTGTTTCTTTATCTTTACTTGTGGACTCCGAATGTTCTCCTAAAAGATCTTTCGGATCAACTGGATCTTTCCCGTCAACCATTGTTCACAAACAACCAAATATAGATAAAAAACTAAACTTTGAGATCAAAATTACCTCAAACAACTTCAGAAAAAAATACTCCCGCTGCAATATTATGAATACCGAAAATTCCAAGAACCTAACCTCGAGCTCTTGATGCCAATTGTTGCGCTAAAACCCTGCGAAAGCGATTTGCACAGCTACACAATGGTACTCCAAATATTGCAAAGAACACAAACTAAAGAAGATAAAAGAGATAAGAATTTAAAGAGGTTGAATCCTCGGGAAAAACAAGAGATTTATATATTATCGTTTGGGAGATAACATATAAACCCTAAGAGAGAAAGAAGAATTTTTTTGGTGTAATTTTCTAGGTTCTCTACTAGGCTATTTATATAGGTACATTACTTAGCCTACAAGACTAGGGTTTCATAACTTGTCCACAAAGTTCCTAGAATTTAGGATCAAGTAAACCAATTAAGAGTTATCATAAAACTCTTAATCCTAATCCTAACTCATAACCGACTAAAATTGGGTTTATCCCAATCTTTGGTCCACCGACTAAGTTTGGTGAGAGTTATCTAAAAACCTCCATCACCGACCTGACCCATATCCAACATTCTCCTCCATCAGAGTCATCATGTATTGAACTTCCTTCGGTTCTCGGTTGAAATTATCGACACTGAAGGCGTATACCGACACATACTTCACCCTTAGCTCGTAACAGTACTTCAACATTGACATAAGAGCAAAGAGTCCAATTCTGTGGCCAGCCCCTTCTTTCAGTTTATGTTTCCGAGCGTACCTCCGGTTTCCATCCATGATGAAGGCAATATGAGTAGGGATAGGACCTACAGAAACCACGCTGAAGATGAACTTCCGGAATACAAGAAAACAATTTTCAAGGAACCCACCTAAAATCATCTTAATTCTCTGCATCTTTACCGACTCCGGAGAAATTTAAAATCAGGTATCAACCAATCAATTGTTTAAGAAAATAAAAGTCAGTCAGTATCAATATGCATAATTTTATCTACATGCATGGAAAACCTGCAGATATCTTAACAAACAACCTAAAAATGTGCAGGCAACTGCTACAAAGAAGAAAACATCAAAGAAAGTTATCTTACGTAAATGAAGTTTGTTTCTACTTGACGAGATTCCTGTTTTTTCAATTGGGTGGATATGATATTGGGGCTCTAAACTAATTACAAGAAATATGCTATATTGGAGGAAAGTTCAGATGAGATTTTAGAGTGTCATGCACTTTGAGTTTGCAATTTTTAAGGAGAGCATGAAAACTTACAGAGAAATGGATAACCAACACCCCTTTTTTGTTCAGTACAGTCATGAATATTGAACTGCTTAAACTACCTGCTTAAATAAGAGTACTTTTTTTGGGCTTTCAAAAGAAGACACAATTGGGAGATGCTGACCAAAAAAACAAAACAAAAAAACTGAAAATGAAGTAATTTGAAGAACCCTTGTCCAAATAAATTCAGTAATGGCTAAACATTGATAAATTATCATAACCAAAGCAATGCCGTAGAAATCGGCATTGCATTCATACTTCGAACAATACCGATTTCCACGGTCAGTATTGTACTCAACAATCAAGTAATGCCGGATGTTTATCCGTAATTTCAATTTGATCATCCTCTTCGTCTTCCTCTTGTTGATTTGGCAGTTGGGAAGAAGAGGGTATACATGATTTTTTATTTATTTATTTTTAATTGGATAAAATGCATTGTAGTCATTTCATCACCAACAAAATTACCCCCTTAGCCTACATCATGCTCCATATAATTTGTGGAGGTATCCCCAAATGCGGGTTCTTTAAAAACCCATAAGTTATTAATTTACCTCATTAAGATTGAGGTTCAAAGGATACATAGTGGTGGAGAATCACCATTTCACCAATTGGAATCATGATAACATGATGATTCGAGTACATCATAATAATACAACATAAAAAATACAAAATATAATGTATCTCGATTTTTGAATTACAACAATTATATAAAATAGTTGATCAAGGAGATAAATGATGTAATCCAAACAATGGTCTTCTCTTTAAACTTTAATCATTTAATAATTTCTTATTCATAAGATATAATCCTTCATAAAAAGAATGATTTGCTCCAAACATCATCATAATTACAACCCATTCCCGTACCATTGATCAACTTTGTAAAAATTCTGATCATCTTCGCGCCGGAGTTGGTCGTCTTCAAAAATATACTTGACTATACCATCGGACTCCATTAGAAAACCCAAAGGGTAAAAATAAATCGAAGTGATAGTGATCGAAAGATCATATGACAAAGACTTGTCATAGAGATATTATTTATTGAAAACATAAAGGAATACGGAAAATCATACCTAATTTCGCAAAAAAGAATGATACGGATTTATTTATTTAAACGAGATCTAGTAATACTATCTAAATTTCCCCGGAAGATTTGAAAGACGAAGAAAAATAGGATTAATTTTCTGGGAAAAACGGTTTTAGTAGAAAAAGAGAGAGAAAGTTTTAAGTATATAATACTAGATGACCGCCCGCTTTCCCTAACGAGAGATCGACTCGAAAAATTGTAATGAAATTTTTAATAAATTACAGTAAGTTTATGGTGAAATTGGAAGACTTTAAGAAAAATTGATAGATTTTGGCTTAGGTTTGAAGAAACTAAACTTCAACCAAAACTTCTGAAATGTTGGTTATGGAATTCATCAAACTCAACAGTCATCTGAAGAAATTATATTGAAATTTCGAGTAAATTTCAGTGAGTTTGTAGTAAAATTTGAAAATTTTGGAGGACTTTCGTTAGAAAAATTGGCTTAGGTGAATCAGTAGGAAAAACTTGGAATTTAGGGGTGGGCGGGGTGGGGGTTGGGGGTGCGGTAGATATTCTAATTTAGTTTAAAAGAAACCATCTCTAACCATTATAATTAGTGCCAGAAGTAATAATTAATAACAAGATAAAATGAAATTATATATACTTTGTTCAATTATTAATTGAGTAGTTTTTATGAAGAGGGAAACACTGATCGTTCTGCAACTCAATGAAAATTATGTTAGCCATATGAATATGTTGACCTTACGATAAGATCCTCTAGCTACACCTTCGAAACAATAAAACTCTTAGTGAATGCCTCCGAAATACAACTATCTTAACAAAACTCGAATAATATTTTTTAAAGTTTTTTTCAAGTTGAACCTAATAAATGAAGATTGTGAAGAACCAAAAAAACATTTGTCGTGTTTTATATGAAAGAAATAAGAGAGAGATATCTGCTATGCACACCTGTACAAAAGATTACGAGAAGGACTAGAAATTTTCCAAACTATAATAGATTCTAACAGAAAAAAAACTAACTAACTAACTCAAGTTGAAATGAGATGGATGGAAGACACTCAATTTTTCATGTTAAAAGTCAAAACGGGAAGAATACAATCCTTTAACATGAGAATCAATAATTAACAAACGTAATAGAGATTGATAGAGTTAGAGAAATCCAATTCATGAATTAAATGGAACTTAGCGAAAACATGCTTCATTTAATTATAGTAGACATGATCTGAGGTAAATGTGATTTGAGCTAAGATTATCACTACAAATACTTGGGGTTTTATGCATAAAAATATGATTTCCCTTCAACAATTGACATATTCACATAACCTCAATTGCATCATGAAAAAGAGACTTGTATTTATCAGATGACTTGTGAACAACTACTTGCTTCTTAGAAGATCAGGAAATTGGATAGAACAGAAACACACTTGTCATCAGACTTACAAGCCGGATCAGCATCTTTGTAAGTATTGAAACAATCAAACATCTCTTAAGAAGAAATCTAAATCCAATTTTCCCTTAGGATATCTCATAATCTAGACAACACACCCAAGCATAACAATGTAGAAGGAAGTAAGAAAATGTAGAGGAAATATTTATGTTGAAACGAAAATAAAACTTAGAGCTTGAGTCGGGCTGAGTTGATGAGAGATAATGTCTGAGGATCAGCTCCCAACTCAGTGCATTAATCACTTCTTTCTCTTCGATTTCATCACAAATTCTTCAAAAAATCTATGCAAATAATTATTTCTTCAGGTATATTTTAGTTTGATCTAGTAATTATGAGTAATAACTAGTAAATTTAGTTGTAATAAGATGGAGTTTGATGAAATCCATGAATCAAATAGGGTTTCATCAGTAGTAGATATTTCAGATTCTTCAACAACAACAAAAACAGCCTTCAGTTACCTTAATTGATGATCAAAATAGAGATTGTATGTTGTATGGAGATTCTCATTGATTGGTCGCCTTGATTTTCTTCGTATCAAGTTTGTGGATGCTTCAATAATTTTAAGAAATCAATGAAATCTTGTTGGTCAATGTCAACTCATTCCTTTAGGAAAAAGGTTTTTCACAATCAAATTATCTAATGAAGAGGATAAGCAATACATCAAATCTGGGAGATATGAAGTTTTTTTTATCAATTTTTGAGAATCAGAAATTTGATTCCAAGTTTTAGGCCATAAATTCAAATAACTTCATTAGCAATGGCTTGGGTTTCTTTTCCTGGGTTGAGTCTAGAATACTGGGATGAAAAAATTTATTCGCCGTCAGTGAAGCCATTGGAAATCCTGTTAAGGTTCATGAATCTATATTAAAATATGAAAATGGGTATTCAGCTAAAGTTCTTGTTGAAATTGATTTGTTAAAATCTATTCTGAAAACGCAGGGGCTACCAAATACACCCAACTTTTTGGTTCGGCAACCTGTATAGACAAAACTTAACACAATTGCAAGAAGACCAAATTAATGATTCTTGACAATATGTATAGAGTTAATATCTCAACCTCTACTCAATCAGTATGTATATAAACACAAGGTCCGGAAACCTGATTGTTAAGCAGAGTACTTGGAAGATCTCAAAAATCAATATCCAAGATCAATCCAGTCGTATCTAAATAATTCAATCGGAATTTTTCCAAGTTGTTAAACTTGTTATCTATCTTTAAATATACGAATTATATAAGAAACTAGTCTCTCGATCGATTAAAATTAAGCAGACTTATCTACGTAGATTGAATATGTACAAACCTGTGTATGCCCAATTATAAAGATAAACAATATTATGCGGAAAAGGAAAAACACAAGACACCAGAAATTTTGTTAACAAGGAAACCGCAGTAGCAGAAAAACTCCAGTACCTCGTCCAGATTGAACACCACACTGTATTGAGCCGCTACAGACACTAGCCTACTATCATACTTCAGACTGGAATGTAGTTGAGAACGAATCCACCTCAAAGAGATTTAGTTATAGTCGCACTCCTTACGTCTCTTGAACCTCGCAAGGTTCTATGCCTCTAACAGATAAGCCTATTTGATTTCCGTTTAGATCAGTAAGCTAGCAAACAAGGTCGTCCTGAGACTTTGCTGCCGAGAAGCAAAAGTAAAAATGTTTCCCCATATGATACACGTTTTTTTTACCTTCTTTATTCATTCATATATAATATACCAATTAAAACTCATTGTGTTTTCAATTTCATCACGAAGGAGAGTAATTTGTTCCATGATATCTTGTATATTTAAGAAGAATCTGAAGTAGGAGTAACCAAATCTATAGGAAAAACTAAGGTCAGGTCAAAGAATTTATTAAAAGAACTTAGATTGAGTCTATAAAGTTTGGAAGAATAGGAGATGCTGGGACAATAAAAGTTGTTTAGGAAGCACTATATGGAGTAGATAAATTTTCTGAAGATGTCGAGGCGGGAGATGATAAATTTGTTGAAGAGGACGAGGCCTTGCCATTCCAATTTGGAAAAACAACCCAATTCGAATCTTCTAATGATTGTATCTTAGTAACCAATAATTTAGAGCTGGAGCACCATTGTTTAGGAAGATGACATTACCAATAGTGACAATCATGACCAATGGTTACTGATGAAGCTATCAGCACCAGTATTGCAGCACAACCATAATCATCATATTCTTTGGAACATTTCAGAACATAAATCGTAATTTTTATATTTATATAAATTACAATCTATTTTATTCATCCATTAATTTTACTACCATAAAATTAGAGATGGTGGCAGCTGAGACTTGAGTGTTTAGTGCGAGGAGGAAAAAAGAGTGTTCGGCGTATAGAAAGAATGATATAGTTACCGAATATTTACCATTGAACCATTAAAGTAATCACTTATATATGTACTGCCTCTACATATTCTATAGTATGCCCTATGTTTTTCTTTATTATCAGGTTTAAGACCCAGCTATCTTTTCTTACGACACAAAAACCCTTAAAAAAATATTTTTTTGCTGCCCTCTCGCCCTTGATGACCCGAAGAAAGGCTTTGCTTTCCCTCAAGGCCGGCCTTGCTATCAAACCTCACAAATCCGGAACTTACGACTTCCGAAGAGCAACCTAGATTCTTAACCACCTCTCAAGAATAATCGTTGAAAGATCAACTAAGATCAGTCTTTAGATATCTATCTTGAGGAATCACAAAGTCTAAGACAAAGAAACTTTGAGACTACCATCTATCTTTCCTGAAAGAGATTACGGAAAACCCGATAACAGAAAAGCAAGATCATAATTCACGAACTATCAAGGTAAAGATAGACGAACCTGGCTTCATGAATCCCCATGTGAAGTCTTTTTAATCGTAGACCTAAAAGGTTAATAGAGGTGACTCTAGAATCAACTAAGACCAAAAGTATCAGGGATTTAATTTTCCCAGACAGGGATTCTCTATTTATAATTTTCAAAGGCCATGGTTAGCTTAGAATTCAATCTAAGATAACTTGAGAATCAAGAAAACAAAATAATTCTTCAAACTACAATAGAAGATTATACACATAGGTTTGGTTAGACCGAGTTCAATAACCGTGTATAATGACTGTTCGGTTTGGCAAGTTAGCCAAAGAACTAAAAACTACTTGATGTTCATTTAAACACTTAAGAAATTAATCATCATTCAAACACTTAAAAGTTTTAATAAATCAATGAAGTCTTAGAAGTGTTTAAGAGAGTTCTAGCAATGCTAAACATATTAAAATAATAAGTCATTGAGCATCAGCTAAACATTGTCAGGAAAATTGGTACAACGGTTCATGAACCGCAAGGCTTGTTCACGAGTCAGGGTGCAATGTTTGTGAACCGAGTTCTCCAATCCTACTAAACTTCGGATCTCAATTGACCACAATTCGTGAAATGGGTTCGCTAACTGGCAGCCAATTAATCAAACTTATAAAATTCAGTTTGCCAACCAGTTCGTGAACTGTTCCCGAGTGAACTTATGGTTTGCGAACTGATTTCTTCAACCTTCCAGTATTTCTAAATCTCATATATCTATGGTTTCCAAACTGAGTTCGCCAACCCAGCCTGAGTAGAAGTTCAGTAAGTTCATATCTCTCTCTTTTGATGACTAAACATTCCCAAGTGATATAATCATTTACATGGGAAATTTTCAGTTGATCCACAAATTAATTCATAGAACTAATATTGTTAAGTACCTTTGAACATCCAATCTCTAAATCATATTTCGAGATTTTTCACAAGACAAGCTTGAGTCAAAACATCTTCTTTGTTAATTGCTATAAGTCATACGACATAGTGTCAATAGATAGAATGATATTATAGTGAGTAAAATAGAATGGTTCGGAACCTGATACAGAAGTTCTCCAAAATGTCTTCGTCGATTTTCATTCTTCAATGGTGATATTTGATACTTAACTAAAATTCTAACCTATCCGAAACTTGACTTAGTAGACTAAAAATCAAGATATAATATTGATCACCTAACATTGAAAACAAGCTTGAGATAAAAATAACTTGTAGGTTCAACCGAACAATGCTCTAACATATTCCCAGCAAATTGTGGATCATCACAAAATATGGCAGTTTCTCTCAAGGTATTATTCTTAATAAGCTGCCTAAATTCTTTTCTAAATGCAAAATTATTGGTCATGTGCAAATGGAATGTAGACTTAAACAGACTCTCAACATTGTAGCAGCTACAGAACATTGTGTTAAGAATGTTGAAACTACAAAAGAACAGGTTGGTTATAGCTCTCCTACAACTGTTCAAAAATCTCCAACAATTGTTCAGGAACCTTTTGATATTTTTCAAACTCCAATAACTCATATAAACACAAACATTGGTTACAGTTCAAAAGGTAATGTTTACATTTCTAAAGGGATGTTTAGTTCTTTACAAAATCAAGCAAAACAAAATGAGAGTATCGAGGTTGTGAAAAAAGAGAAAAATCTTCTAAAACCTGAAAAAATTCCTCAAATTGCTGATGATAATTCAACTGAAGAAAGTGTGATTAAGTTTGTCAATGGAAATGATGGTATTGTATCAGCTGAAAGGATTCCAA
Organism: Papaver somniferum; assembly: GCF_003573695.1. Classification (NCBI taxonomy): domain Eukaryota; kingdom Viridiplantae; phylum Streptophyta; class Magnoliopsida; order Ranunculales; family Papaveraceae; genus Papaver; species Papaver somniferum. The sequence goes on from NC_039359.1 coordinate 7,982,609, forward strand.
TCACATCATGGTCTATAGTGGTTCATAAACATCCATCTTCTTCAAGTAAAAATGCAGTTGATAAAGTAGTAAATGAATCTCAAGTAAGTAATAATCATACTTCAACAACTACTCAAGCTCAAATTAAGTATAATTTTAGAAAGAATCCAAGAAAGGGAGGCACAAAAAAGGCCTCCAACTTAAACAATAAAAGTTCTCTTTTGGAAATTAAGAGGCCTTAGAATAGATAGATCTCAAAATAAATTATGGTCTCTAATAAATCAATCTAATCCTGCAGTAGTATGGGTTGCAGAACCTAAAGTATTTTGTTCTTCTTCTTTTTGCAATAAATTGAATTTAAATAGAATGTAAAGCATGGTAATTCATAATTTTGTTTCGAATAAAAAAGAGAATGTTTGGATGTTTTGGAATAAAATATTACGTACTCCTACAATTCTTTCAATGTCAAGTCACATGATTACAGAAAGTATTGGAGGAGTTCATGTTCATGTAGGTGTTATTCAAAGAAGATTTTTATCGTTATAAATGGAACTTATCAGTTGTTAGAGCACTGATCGGTCGAACTCGCAAGCGTCCTATCTCAATCTTGTTTGTCAAGTTTAGTTTCCAAAACTATAAGTCTTGATTTCTAGTCTACTTATATCTAAGTCTCGGATTAGGATATAAAGTGTAGTTGAGCATTAGAATTCACGGCGTTCATTGATTGAAGACGAAAAACTACTAAGGGGAGCGTGTGGAACTTCATCAACAAAAGGTATCTCGAGACTTGAACTCATCTATCACTCAAAAATCTATCTACTCTATCTCCTATTTGAGACAAAAGTCGTATATATATATAGACTTCAATTATGCACATTTGATATTTCGAGCTGAGTTTAACTCGCTTACATATTTCTCGAAATATGTGTTGGTAAGCTTTCGCTTTAACCAAGTTCATCTTATATTCTTGACGAAAGTCAAAAGATGATCATGTGAAAATCGCCTTGTAACATCTTACATGATTTGTGTGAGACAGTCATTTGATGTAGACTCGGAATGTTTCATAGTGATCATTCGATCACTTGAAAATTCCTTTGAAGCTAATAGTGTGGGTGAGACAGCTATTGTCGTCTTTCAAGAATATTTCAATGGTTGAAATGAGAGTTAAAGCAATTGGATATAAGCATAGTATGCGTACTTGCATATATGTAGTCCATGTCCGAGAACCATGGTATGCATACCCGTATGTGTACTAGTTGGTTTAGTGAAAGTCCGAGAACCTTGTACGTACACTGGTACGCATACTAGCGTGAGGTTCAGTTCTGGGAATTTCTACTGAGTTTGGTGGTATTCGTAACCGTTCGCACACTGGCGAACCCAAACTTAGTTCGGCCACTAAGGTATGCGTACCCATTTGCATACTTGAGTGGATTATGTTCTAAAATCGATTTGTTCATGAACTAATACATTTACATAACAAGGAATGCAATCTTTTGCAAACTATGGCTATAATGTTCATGACTTGATTCGAGTGAATCAAAATCGATTTTTCTTCAATTGTGTCTTGTATACTTCTATGAGAATATAAACAATTGAACAACTCTAGAACTAGTTTCATTTGAGTCATTTGAACTAGTTATGGTTAATATGAATGAGGTTGATATAAAATGTTCATATGGCCAACTTCGGTTAACTATTGTTGAGCCAACAAAGGTGTACACGTTTAGGTACATTACTCATATCTAAATGAAGTCACTTTTCATTTTTTTGTAACAATCTAAGTTCGATCTAACGGTTGAAAGATATTATCTTGAGTCTAATCAGGTTTTCATCTGACGGTGAATATTGAATGCTTTGTTACCAAGGAAACATTGATTGCAAACCCTGATTTGAAGACTATATAAAGGAGAATTCTTACATCTGGAAAACCTAATCCCCACACCTCCTGTGTGACTAGATTCGATTCTTCTTTAACCTTAGGTTTTTCCAAAACCGTGTAGGTTAACGACTTGAAGACTTCATTGGGATTGTGAAGCCAGACCCAACTATTTTCTTTGTAGTTGCGTGTTCTGATCTTGCTGTTTTTTATAGTGATTGAGTATTATCTTCTCTAATATTTGATCGAGATTTAATCTCCGATAGGCAAGATAAAAAGTAGTCACAAACATCTTCGTCTCATCGTTTGTGATTCCACAATATCTTGTTTCGCTACCATACGATTAAGATTATTGTGAGGTGATTGATATTTCTAGGTTTTTCTCAGGTAATTTACATCCGGTATATCAATTGGTTCATGTTCACCTTGATTTAGCAAGATGGAACAAAACTCATAGGTTTATCTATGGGATACAGATTTATCTATTCAATAGACTTTGCTGTGTGAGACATATTGGTTTATCAAGTCTTCGACTTTGGGTCGTAGTAACTCTTAGTTGTGGGTGAGATCAACTAAGGGAACAAGTGCGCAGAATCCGGCGTGGTTCTAGAGGCGTAAGGAATGTGACTGTACCTTGATCAGTGTGAGATTGGTTAGGGATCAACTACATTCCAGTCCGAAGTTAACTTGGAGTAGGCTAGTGTCTGTAGCGGCTTAATACAGTGTGGTGTTCAAATCTGGACTAGGTCCCGGGGGTTTTCTGCATTTGCGGTTTCCTCGTTAATAAAACTTCTGGTGTCTGTGTTATTTCTTTTCTGCATTATATTTGGTTATATAATTGAAATATCACAGGTTGTGCGTAAGTTTAATCAATTCTGAATCCACCCTTTGGTTGTTGATTAAATTGATTGACACTTGGATATTGGTTTTTGATACCGTCCAAGGTATTTCTTATATTCAATCGGGCTCGCAAATTCTTATTTGTTTGATTGCAGATTGAATTGAGAAATTGAGATATAAATCTTTGATATACATTCTTAAGATTGAGTTCTCTTGAAATTATATTGGAGTTAGTCCATACAGATTGCTAAGCGAAATATTGGGTGTGGTTGTTAGACCCACGCTTTTTCAATTGGTATAAGAGTAGGCAAACACGTTTAAGACCTTATAAGTTTGTGTTTGTAGCGATCTGACTCTATGGACAGAAGTGATATCTCCATAAACGTACCGCCAGTCTTCGATGGCTCGAATTACTTGTGGTGGAAAATTACTATGCGTGCCTCTATTCAAGCACGTGATTTTCAATCATGGGTTTATATTGTTAATGACTATGATCCTCCGGTTGTTACAATGGGCACTGGAACTGTTCCAAAGGATATTGGTGATTATGATGTTGTCGAGATTCTTGCTGCAAAGCAAAATTCTGACCGATTGAAGGCAATCATCCATGCCATTTCCCCAGATCTTCAGCACCATGTAAATACGTGCACTCGGTATAAAGATCCTTGGGATATCTTAGAAACCATATTTGAAGGGAATACCTGTGAAAAAGAAGCTAGGCTTCGAAACCTAAATTCTGATTGGGAAAAATATTCGTATGGCATATGAAGATTCATTTGATGAGTTTAATCACAAAGTGTCTGAAATTGTTAATGCATCTTTTGCATTGGGTAAGACTACTCCTGAAAAGGACATTATGATGAAAATTCTCAGACCATTGCCATCTAGATACGATTCTAAGAAACACGCCATCGTTGAAGGAAATAACCTTGATGTGCTTTCCGGAAATACTCTTGTTGGGAAGTTAAAGATATTTGATCATGAGCATGTATCCAAATCTGGAAAGGATATTGCTTTCAAAGCACAAAAGAACACTAAATTACTTGATAAAAGTAAAAGTGTTGGCATCTCTGAAGATGATCCTTCTAAGACTGATTCATCAGATGAAGATCTTGAAAAGTCAGTCTCTTTGATCACAAGACAGTTTAGAGATCTTCTTTTGAAAATAAGTAAACAGTTCACTAGAGATAAACCTAAGTCATCAGTTAAACCTCATAATCGTGTTCCTCCTAAAAACAGGGATACTGACGATACTGATGACGAGGATATGCCACAGTGCTTCAAGTGTAATGTCTTTGGTCATTTTGCAAATGAGTGTCCAAATCGTAAAAAATACACTGGAAACAAAGGTCTTGTTGCAACTCTTGATGAAATGTTTGATCACTATGATTCTAATGAAGACGAAAAATCAAGTGTTGCACTCCTATGTGAAAATATTGATAATTGTAGCAATACATACATCAATCTTGATATTCTTCCGGGAGAAACCTCAACCACCTTGGAGGATAAAATTGATTTCTTTTTGTCTACTGGAAATTATGTTTCTAATTTTTCAGGTTCTACCATTTGTCTAGCAGCGTGCACAGCCATGACGTCTGAACCATCCTCCACATTGACATGTTCTTATTGTACTCTCAAGGTTCATGAACTCTCCAAATGTTTCAAGTACAAACATAAGATAATATATGTCAACAAACTTCAACGAAGAGTAAATCGATTAGCAAACAAGCTCAAACTTGTTCAGAAATCGTCCGGGGTATGTAATCTCATCTCTTCCCCTAAGAAGTTAATTTCCAAATAAAAAATTAGACCACTAGAGAAAACAATACGGTCTAAAAATTCTGTGAAACAGGATTCTAAGAATTCCATTCAAGAAGGTTATGGTGGACAGATTATTGTTCACCCCAACACAACTTAAAGGTGTTGGTTGTGTATCTTGTCTCATGTGCCTGGTTCAAAAAGACACAAGAGTTTGCACACTTCAGGCTTTAGGGAAAGAGAAAAATATTTTTTCATGTTTCTTCTTTTTGGTCGTGTTTTCACCTTTTTGGAATTATTCCATCTTTTCATATCTAATTGTTATTGAAAGGACTTTACTCCATTTGATCAATAAAAGAGGGTTAAAATCGACAATTCTGCCTTCTTTAGGGATACGAGTTGTGCGTACGTGAATCCTTTAGTGTATAAAGGTTCTGTAACCCTGCATTCCTTTTTCCTTCTCCTAAAACTTTTTTTATCACAAGATTTCTTGTTAAGTCTGATTTGTGAATTCCGCTCACAATCTCATACTGGTATGGAAAATCCATGCATTATGTCTTCTGATGGAAAAGATGCTAATATGATTTCTAATCCATCAATCATGAAGAAAAAAGATAAATCTCATGTACCTTCAACTCTGAAAAGAAAAAGGAAGAATGTGAGGAAACCAAGAGTTGTTCCTTCCAATCTACAGAAGTTTTTCGGGGTTCTTGAAGAGTTAAAGGAAACAAGAAAGGAGATTCAACAAATAAAGGCTATTAGTTTTAGGACTCTCAAAATTCAGAAGGCCCTGGTTCAGCATCAGTCTAGAAGGTTTGTTGGAATTGAATCCTTTCTTCATGAACCTTATGTTCTCATGGATGTTGACGACAAGGAGTTCGGGGACGATAAAGATTTTTTTTAGAGGCCTTAATGTCTAGGAAACTTCTTATGAGAATTTTTTCTTGTGTTTTAAGAAAGATAACTAGGGTTTGGAATAGCAATTATTGTGAGTACACATAGCTATTTCCAACGACTTTCATCTTGCAATGTTTTTTGATTTTTATTTAAATTCTAAAGTTTATTTGGAGGATGATTTTGAAGTATTAATCTTTATGGTTTTATATATTGCAACTTGTTACAGGATATGTATGTTTGCGTCCGTAAACTGTAATTGTCCCATATTTGCTCAAAAGTTAAGTCTATCATATGTCTTTATGCAAATATTGATAAAAGATAGAATGAACTTTTGACAACAAAAGTTAAGCCTATTATGTCATTATGCAAATATTGATGGAAAATAGGATGAACTTTTTACAAAGATCAAGTCTATTACATGTCTCTATGCAAATATTGATGAAAAATAGAATGAGTCTTTTAATATTCCGTAGTATTGGTCTTTCCCTGATCGACAACCTTGTGTAAATACTGTGCGGCTTGATGTTTTTTCAAAAGTTGTTGTAGTGACAGTGATAAAAATATTCGTTTCAGACTTGTGAAGGAAATGAAATTTTAGATTTAATAAAAATAAAGCAAATTAATTTTAAAAGAGTGATGTCAAGATTTAAAATGTACTAAGGCTCCGGATTCACTATTACTTCAAGTTGATTGGTTACAAAAATATTTCATAATTATTATCTAGATCTTTTTCCATTAAATCACTTATTAATTAGGCTAAGGCCCAACTCATGGATAACCCATAATATCAGGCCCTTAATTAAAAGAAGTTTAAATCTAGGCCCCGAGTTATTAAAGGACATCCATACCCTTTTATATATTGTCAAGCCCATAATTAAATAAAATTTAAATTTATGCCCAAAATTATTAAATTTAGGCCCGAAATTATTAAAATACAGTGTGAATGTGTAAACAGAAGTTACACATGCATATGACATGCGTATCCAGAAGTTAGACCTCCTTATGTCATGTGTAATGCAAAGTTACATATCAAAAAAATAGACATCAAAAAGAACGCATACAAAAAATACATGTATTATTTTAATATTCATTTACAATAATTTTTTAGTGTGTGTAACTAGAAGTTACACACGCATCTGTCTAGTGTAATTGAGAGTTACACATGCGTCTGATTTGTGCTTTTATGAAGTTTAAATCTTTGCCTTTCCATCTTGTCTTCCTCCCTCCAAAATGCTTGCATATCTGCAACGAAATAAACATCCATGGATTAAGTCGATGAACAAAAAGCAAAATAAAATAAAATATTATAGAACAATTGTACGGCAAAATTATAGAACAAAGATCACAGAAAATACACATGATAACCTATTTTAGCATGAGTAACTGGGAGTTACACATGCATCCGTCATGTGTAATCATCAGTTACACATCCATATAGATGTTTATGCAGAAGTTACACATACAATATGCATGTGTAATGAGCAGTTACACATACATATAGATGTGTATGTCGCAATTACACATCCATGCCTTTTTCAACTTCAAAACTGAAAAAGAACTTTGGTTTGACATTAAAGAGTATGGGATAATATCAAACCTTCAAATGAGCAGAAGATTTTTCCTTTTGGCTCAACAATGTACCCATCTCCAGTCTCAGCCCATGGGATCTCTTCATGGTTTGTGCAACCAAAGACTGCAAATACCTTCTCCAGTTGACACAACTTAATCGTATGAGCATAGTGAACTTGAACTCATATATATATATATATTTCAACAAGCATGATTTCGTTGTAAAAGCTACAGAGAGCATTCAAACATATTCTAGCATTATAAATATCCGCATAAATATCCGCAGATTGGTGTGATAAAATCAAAAACACTAAAAAGAGATCAAACCTAGCATGAATTCGCACATTATATAAATTTCTACAATCAGATGAGAAGCACACAAGTTGTAACTGAATCCGCATGAACTTTCCAAGTATTGACATCCACCACACTTGTATCTTCTCATCACCAGTACAACCAACCATCTGCAAACTAAGAACCACAAGTACCTGCTATTACACTTCCCTGTCCTAAACATGCATCTAAACCAGCAACTCCAACTGCATCTGCACTTCACCATGACCACTATGAGCACCTGTAACTGCACATCATGACCGACAGCATTGTGCACACCTTCAACAACATTTATCCTACCAGCTACAACTACCACCATGGCTCATATCATCATTCTCTACCAGCATCACTTCCTGTCAAATCCACTGCAACAACAACACATTGGCAACTCTGCACCTGTTTTCCTAACATGCATCTAGCCTGCAATATTGAGTTCTCAGACTCAGGCCATAACTGACCACATATCAATTCCATCGGAACCTATGTCCTGCAACTGCAACCAACACCAACTGAGTACAAATCTCAGCACCAGCCGCAAGCTTATCCACTGTATGATAGTAAATAGGAACCTATTTATATGCAGTATCTTATAGTTGCAAAATTTATTTAAAAAAAATATTACGACAATCTTCTGAACCTAGAAGAATATTCGATGGCTGAGTCTGCAATGTTTGAAATCAGTTCTCAGGTTGAATCTTAAGAAAGAAATAAAACCAAATAAAATCCTCTTCTCCCTAAAGGCAATGTATATGTCTTTTTTCTTCTATAAGTTATTGTCACAATTAACCTAAAAACTAACAAGCTATTATCCGTGTTCGATAAAGTTCAATTTTTTCCTACTGATGTTACCAAATCTTACCTACATACTCTGCACAACAACATCCACATACCGACAAGAACCTTAACTCAGGTAGCTAACTCAGACTATACAAACGAAAAACACTATATAACAAAAGACAAGAAACAAACAAGGGTTCAGCCATGACAAGTCTCACCTTCCAACCCAAAGGTAGTTTCTCTTGGTAGGGTGCACTACCTACAAGACCAACATCCAACAAGAATACGGGAATCATCTAGTACACATAAAATGCATGTGTAAGTTGGACTTACACATGCATATATCATGCATAAGTCGCAGTTACATATGTCACAGGCATGTGTAATAGGCAGTTCACATGCATATGACATGTGTAAGCCGCAGTTACACATAAGTATTATGGCTTGTATACTTGGCATGTATACTATGTTAGCTATAGAAAAATCAAACATAACAGACAAACAATACGATTTGAGCAACAACGACAAAGTTTTATATGATAACCAACGATTCACAGGTTAACAGACAAACAATCTACCTTGCAGGATCCAGAGGGGGGTACAACAAGCATATTATTCCAATCAATGTCATCAACATATTTCTTTGTTCTTTATAGACGGACCTGGCGCTTTTGTACTTAGGTTGGTACCAGACACCACACAAGCCCTTTTGCCTGCAATATCAAACAAGTTGTATGATATTAATATACTATCTGGTATTCCATCCATACGCGTTGACTCACATACTAGCTCAGGTAAATCGCATACTATCTCAGCACTAAAAACCTATAAGCAAATAAGATACAATATATACAGACAAAATGGTGTAACATAACAAGATATTGAACCTATCATCAAGATATGAAGTCAGCTCTCTCACCAAGATATGAACCTAAATCTGCCAGTGAGTGCATTGCTAAAATAATCCAGTTTAGTGAACTACCAATATGACACCCAACATATATAATAGAAATTTAATAAGGAAAACAATGAAAAATGAAAACAGACAAAATTCAACCATGTGTATGAACAGGTAACTCAATCGTATGAGCATGTGTATCTATCAGTTATATAGCTAATTAGCATGTGTAACTAGTAGCTACACATTTACTTGGTTGTGTACCTAGAAGTTACATATCTAATAGCATGTGTAACTTATAGATAGACACTACTTAGCAAGTTGACACAACTGCAACACTATCTTTAAAAGATACAGAGAAAAAATTTATCTTTTGATCAAATAAACGACACCACCCGATAACCTTTATTAGTATAAAGAGAGAATATCAGATCTCGATAAATTACCAGAATAGGAAGCCCTAGACATGAGTGGTTGGGATTGTAGGGAGGGACAGTCTGCAAAAAATTAAAAGGTTCGGGGTTCTCTAGTTGCCAGCTTACTCTTAACCCACACGATCGTGCTTGTCAAGCTGTACACTCCTATATTCAACAGGAAGTCAGAAAAATAAAATTTATTCCAACGCAACTGCAAGGATAGAATTATAAAGGCAGATAAATACATAAGTCCTTAAAGTATGTTTTGCGAGATGCACACCCCAACCATGATGGTATTTCTGGTAAAGGAAAGATGGAAGTGAATTTTCCTTGTTTTTCATTCGTACTGAATCTCATAGGGTCCAGGCTCTGATGGAATATCCACAAACTAAAGAATAATGCAACACCAGCAAATGAAATATATAAGATTCTGTCTTACAAAAAAATTAAAACTGAAATGGTAAATGCATGAACATAGAAAGGTATACCTGCAAAAAAATTACAACCTAGGAGACACTTATCAAGTGCAAGAAACTTTGCAACTGGACCACTCTCCCCATGTTGGACCGGTGCTGCAAATTTGCAATACAGATGAGCAGCAAACCAGCAAGGAGGCTTCAGTTTCTCTGGCATATCTGCAACGACTTTACTTCCCTAGGTTTTTTCCTGAATCTGCACATAATAAATAGCAATTATTGGGCTTCCAAAACTAACCATTCAAGTCATACAGATTTTAACTTCGCAAATGATGTTTGCCTGAATCCTAATCAAGAGAGTGGAATAGTTAATGGCCCGGAATATCCAACTCCTTCAGATGCGACGAGTTACGGTTCTAAAATGAAGCTTATTTTCAGCATACAAACATCCCATACCATTTCTATCAACTACCTAATGTATCTACATATAAGAATTACCTCTTGCTCAAAATAGGTTTAAAACGAACCAGTTTCTGCCAATCTCCATAGTCCATGATACCCACAGGCCAATCATGTGAGAGGAAAATATCGATAGGTTCTTCAACTTCGATAGAGCTTGTAGACATCGCACTCACGCACATGATAGATAAATCTAATATCATTCTCGTTATAAGGAGGCCTCTCATAGTGTCATGTTCATAAAACATGTAATTTACTTTTATACGCAACGAAGACCGTAAATATGAACCTAATAAGAAATCAGAAAGGAACTACACAAAAGACAGTCCAAACTGAACTTGGGCAACATGCCAGAAATTTCAAGAATACCCACATGACAGTAAATGCAAAATTTGAATGATAAGAAATTGTGTATTTCAAGGAAACTTACAATTCTTTTGCTGAACTCGATTCCTGCTACAACTAAAGGTACAACTCCAACTCTTCCTCATAACTGATTGATGAAGCAAAGTTCAAGCTTGATTTGATTATTTCCCTAAGAAATTACAAAATTGAAATCAAAATCAAAATCAAAACAAAAAATCAGATCTATAACTTGAAAAAAAAATGAATTAATGAAATAGAAATCAAACATCATTAACCTGAGTGTGTAATGATTCGGTGATATTGAATCTCAATTTAGTTTTTAGATCGAAACTAGATACAGATATATGCAACAATTTTAACGAAGAACAGATCCGAGAATTTTGTTCAATTTTTTTCAAAAATTTACATTAAAACAACCAAAGTAAGTAGATGATTGTAAATCTAAGTTCTGATTTCGACTCTGATAAGTTAATTGAGAAGCATCTAAAGATTCGGGTTTTGAAAACCCTAATATACTTTTCTGGAAAAAAAAATCTGACTTAAATCAACTAAAATTTCTCAATCGAAGCATCATCACAAAGAGAGGAGGATATTTACATGTATACTTAGCTTGTTGATGAACTCGTGTTGAAGCTGCAGATTAGTTATTGACATCTGTTTCTCGGATTCGTGTTTTCAACTGCAACTGATGCTCCTCCTTCTCTTGGTGGTGGATTTATGATCTCTATCGTTTTCATCGACTACTATTCTTGTTCAAACTCTTGGATCTTTCCAAAATAACAAAGAGGTTACAACAACATCAGCGAAATCATGCAATGAAAACTAGATGAAACGTCGAAATTAATCGATTCAAACCTAAATTTAATCAAACTGGAAAACACGAAATTAATCGATTACATTTTTCAATCGATTGTCTCTGCTCAAAATTAATTTAGAACCCTAGAAAGTATTTCTAAAAGAACTGAAGAGAGAGAAAAAAAACTCAGAATTGAAAAGCTCTCGAGAGAAAAGAGAATGGTGAAGAGAGAGAAAGAGAATAAAGAAATGAAAAATACCTTCCAATATTCCTCATGTATATATACAAAAGGGTAGTGCTGTCATTATTAAAATCCGTAAAAATTAATTATGGGCCAGATTTGAAGAAAATTTGATGTTTTGGGCCTAGTGGTAGCATTTTTCTAAAGTACGGAGTTGATAGTGAAGGATCCATTTTGTGGGGCTTGTATATGTTGAACCCATATAGTAGGGGGTTATAGTATTTTTCACAATATTGAATTGTAATCCTTAAGCATGATTTATCAAAGAATTAATTCTAAGCATAAAACATCAAACTGATTCACAACTAATTAAGAAAATCATTTTTATCTCTTTTTTTTATTGATCCAAGTGAATTAAATAAAATAAATAATTAAGAAATTATAAAAAGAATTTACCAATCAAACATGAGTGAATAGCTCCTCCGTCGCCTCAGTCACTAGGTATTTTAGCCGCTCATCATGTTGGAAAACCTCTCAAAATATTTCATTGATGCTCAAAAGTGTTTTACAATGAAGAGAAAGAGAAGTAAATAGTATAAAACAGAATTCTGCGACCCACAGAAGGCGTCCAGAATCAACGACACAGAGATAGTGTTGTTGGTACAATGACTCAGTCGCGGAAAGGAGTGGAAAATGTCGCAATAAAGCGACAGTTTTTAACGACTTTCCTGCCTCGTCCAATGTTCTTCGTGTTCTTCAGTTCCAGCAGCAGCAGGAACTTCTTCTTCACAGCGCCTAGTTCTTCGATTTTATGTCTTTATTCTCTTCCAAACTCTCCCTAAACTTGCTAGCCTTTCCCAAACTGTTTTGCCTTGTATTTATAGTGAATTGGAGCCAAAAATCCGACCATTGATTGCATATATTCTCCATTTAATCCAAATATTCTCGGCTGCCAATAATAACGAAAATTTCCATTTTTAATCCCATGCACGCGTTAACTTTGATCTTGCACGCTCCCAAATGTCTTCTCCACGCCTCAACACTCTTCCAACTCTAGTATGACTCTTCCATGCACACAAGAACTCCATTTTTGCTCGTGTTACAGTGCAAGTGCTCTGTTTTGGGCTCAAGGATCATCACGCGTTTTCCATCCACTTCTGATCGAACCCACTGCCCATAATGTGTTCCTCATGCCATATCACATCTTCCTACCAAGTTTGAGCGATTGAATCTCCCTAAAACACCTTCATTTTGTTGATTGAAACTCTAACAGTTGGGAACTTCATTTCCCGCCAAAAAAAAGTTTTTGAATTTAAAGAGATGAAGTGCTCCAACTGAGGTCCCCCTTAGTAATTGGGTTTCCCCTTAACCAAAATGAGAGTCCGAATAACAAATTTCCTCCGGGGATGCCCCGCATAATTTTTCGAGCAGATCTTTCCAAAAATGTTTATTTCCTAAAAATACATAAAAACACAATATTAGTACAAAAATAGAGTTCTAACAATACGGACATTGAGGACAAATTAGACACAAAAATGTGTCTATCAAATACCCCCAAACTTATTATTTGCTAGTCCTCGAGCAAATCTAATCTAGAAAGTAAAATGACTACACTTAGCACGTGCATCAAGCCGTTAAACCACTAGGTGGCCCTAGTGGCGGAGTGTTGTCTCCGGAGGGTTTACCATAGGTGTACCCACAAAAACTTTACTCCAGACCCTATCTATCTACAACGAACCTTGGAAGGCACTAAAGAATCTCCTTGGTTGGCTTACAATCACTGACTACAGGAGGAAGTACCCTGATGCGAAATTCCAATTGTTGTACACGAGTTTACACTCAAGCATACTAAAATTCATATAAAGTGACAGAGCTCTACTCAGATAGTTGCACTATGGACATCATATTCGGAGTCAAACTAATCATATGGATAGAAAAAGAAGATGGAAATAGAAAAATGTAGATGGTTTTGATGTTAACCAAATGATCGATGTTTCACATATCTGTCTGAAGGCCACTGCCAGAATGAACCTATCATAATGGACTGAGATACCGGTCTGACTAATATCAACACAACTGGCATATACAAGGGAACCAGTGGTCAATAACTTAAATCTAGATCAACAAACTGGCAAATACAAGGGAACCAGCAGTTGACTACACAGAACAATAACCATTTTTTTTAACTTAACGGCATGAATAGATCTTTTTGATCCAAGCGTATGCTTCTTGTCAGCAAATTACACGATAGTTCCCACGGGTCCTGCATTCCACGCTTGCTTAGGCGACGAAAACAGGGAGAACACACGCATATTGCTATCCAAGTGTTAATACTTATTCTGATTGGTCTAACTGGTCCGGTCTTTTTTTTCTTTTTTTTTTAAGTAACTCAGTCACTCTAATTCACCCTAGCAGTGGTAACAACTTGAATCGTGTGCCCCACCTAATCACTTAGAGAAACATAATTTAAAATGAAAAAATAAAATAAAAAAGAAATGAAAAGGACTCAACGAGATATGGTGCAACTATCATGTTATTTCTAACACCTGAGCTCTGTGCTTTTATGAATAGACTTTATAGATGTTTCCATCTAATCAGATTGGTTCCTCAACTCCTACAACCAAGATGCTTCCATCCACTTAGATTAGTTAGTGTCATCCTGAATACGCATAAATTTCTAGGCTCTGGAGTTTATTTATTGCAACTAAAAGATTTTCCCATACCCCCAAACTTAAATCTAACATTGCCCTCAATGTTTCCAATGATAAAATTAATAGCATGAACGAGGAGAAATTGTTACCACTTGAAGCAAAAAGGGTTGAGGAAAGATATTACCGTGTTGCGTGAGATTGGGTTACCTCCCAAGAAGTGCTAAGTTTAAAGTCTTCAGCCAGACATCAAATACCTCAAAAAGGATCTTCACCTTCCAAAGTCATATACCAATAGCCGAAAAAGTTGTGGGTCCATAATACCAAATAGAGCTAACACCAATATGAGACAACTGCACTGGTTCAGAAAAATGAACAGAAGGAGCACATCCTCATCTAAGGTTTCTTGCAAGACAACCAGATCTATCCAGAGCCTCCAGTTGGGATTCATAAGAGTGTCTTGACAAATAGATTCATCCGAAAAACGGGTTTCTAATATATGGATTTCCTCCTGAACAGTATCAGGAGGATCAGGTTGTGGAGTCTGAATAGACTCAAGCGATACCTCAGATGCACTAGGCTTGAGTCCCAAGTTAGGTACTTCTACTGGGGATAATTGACAATCTCTACCCCCAAATTTAGGGTAATCACTATTCTCCGTAAGACCTTTAACTATGGCTTGAATTTCCGGATCCGGAGAGTATTTAAAATACTCTAGAGATTCTTCTAGTTCACTACCCCCAAACTTAGAGTTTTGGGTGTCTCTAGATAAACTAGTCATAATATTCCCAATTTCTAGACTATCTGGTTCCTGAAAAAGGTCAATTGCTTTCTCTGAGTTATAATCAGGTGGTTCATCCTCTAAAGTCTTTTGAGGTATACTAGCTATAGGACTTATATGTTTCATATCCTCTATGGTCATCCCTAGAGTTTCCTTATTGTGTTGAAGCACGGTTACTGGCCTAATCTCATGATCACTATCCAAATCGGAAGTTATATGCAAAATCTCAGATGGGCCTACAAATGCATAATTGGGGTCCAACTTAGGAAGATCTTTAGTCTCTTCGAAATAAGGGCTTAAGGTAGATTCGGTAGCTAGTAATGGTTCAAACCTAGATTTCCATCTATCGGTATCTAACATAGGAATAGAATCCAAAAGAGCATTTACTTGTTCAATGTTGCTATCATCGTCGAAATCCATGCTAAAACGGGCTAGACAACTCTCTAATGGATCTTCCGATTCGGTGTTTGGTACAAACTTCGGAACTAAGGTTCCTATCATGTTGACCTCTTCAATGCACGTGTCATCTAGCTCAGAGGGTAGCTTACTAATATTAAAAATGTTCAGATCAATAGTCATATTACCAAAAGACAAATTCATAATACCATTTCGACAGTTAATGATCGCATTGGATGTAGCTAAAAACGGGCGACCTAAAATCACTGGTATTTGGTTCTCTGGGTCAGGGATAGGTTGGGTATCTAGGATAACAAAATCCACCGGATATATAAACTTGTCGACCTCTATGAGAACATCCTCGATCACACCACGAGGAATTTTAACGGACCTATCAGCTAACTGAAGTGTCATCTGTGTAGGTTTCATCTCACCAAGTCCTAGCTTAAGGTACACATGGTATGGCAGTAAGTTCACACTGGATCCTAAGTCAAGCAACGCTTTCTCAACACGGTACTTACCTATTGTACAAGCCATGGTAGGGGACCCTGGGTATTTATACTTAAGAGTAGTGGTATTCTGAATAATAGAACTCACATGACTAGCTATGAAGGCTTTCTTCTGGACATTGAGCTTACGCTTTCGCGTACACAAGTCCTTAAGGAACTTTGCATAAGAGGGAATCTGCCTAATTGCATCTAATAATGGAAGGTTGATATTAACCTGCTTAAAAACCTCCAATATATCATTAAAGTTGGACTCCCTCTTAGTCGGAACTAGCAGCTGGGGGAAAGGGGCTCTGGGAACAAAGCCGGGCTCATCAGGACCCTCATTGGTCTCTTTGGAGACTCTCTCAGTCTCCTCATTTTCTGGCTCATAAGGGTGAACTACAGCATGTTCACTATCAGGCATGGCAACCTTATTGTCAACTTTCTTTCCACTCCTAAGGGTTGTAATAGAGTTCACATGATTGTACGATTTCTCTGTTTTAGGATTGGGTTGAGTTTGACTAGGAAACTTACCTTTTTCCCTCAAAGACTCATTTATATGACTAACCTGGGTTTTCAACTCGGAAATAGCCTGAGAGTTAGCCTGACCTATTCTCTTATTTTCTTCTATACCTTGAGAAACAGATTGTTGAAACTGCATAGTGTTACGAGTTAACAAAGCAAGAGACTCTTCTAAACTCATAATCTTCTTATCCGAAGGGTTCTGAAACTGTGACGGGGCTGAAGGATTCTTAGGATAGCCAAAACCTGGGGGAGCTTGAGAGTTACTAGACTGACCTTGATTCTGGCCCTTAGACCAAGAAAGGTTGGGATGGTTTCTCCAGCCAAGGTTATAGGTTTCTGAATAAGGGTCAAACTTCTGACGGTTATCGAATCTAGTGTTGTTATAAAGAGCATTGGCTTGCTCTTCAACAGTATGGTCTTCCAAAAAAGGCTCTATTCTACCACTAGTACCACTAGAATGACCTAATTCCAACGCTTCTAACCTTTTGGCTATGGCTTCTATTTTAGCATCTGACTCATAGGATCCTTCTACCCTATTGACATTTCCTCTACTTAGAAGAATTGTTTTATGGGGTTCCCTATTATTTTCCCATTGTTGGGTCTTATTTGCGATTTCATTCAAAAATGTCATCGCCTCATCAACAGTTCTCAAACCCACCTGTGCATAAGGACTCAACCATGGTCGTTGTTGAATAGTCTAAACCCTCGTAGAGGATATGAACTAACCTAAACTTCTCTAAACCATGATGAGGACATTGAGAAATTAAGTCATTGAACCTTTCTAAATACCTATATAAAGATTCTCCCTCTTGTTGAGCAAAAGTACAAATTTGTGTCCTAATAGACGATGTTTTGTGCCTTGGGAAAAACTTATGTATAAAGGCAGATGTAAGTTGTTCATAGGTTTCAATTGACTCAGAATCCAAACTATACATCCAAGATTTGGCTTTATCTTTTAAGGAAAAGGGGAATAACCTAAGTTTCAGTGCATCATCACTAAGGTTTTTAATTTTCAGAGTACTACATACTTCCTCAAATTCCCTAACATGAAAACAGGGGTTCTCATTCTCTTTTCCTAAAAAGGTTGGGAGCATCTGTAAAGTCCCAGGTTTGAGTTCATAATTTGCCTCGGTTTCAGCTAACTTGATACAAGACGGACGAGAGGTCCTAGTTGGGTTCAATAAAGCTTTTAAAGTTGCCATTTCTGGCACTACCAAAGGACTAGGAGAACTTTCTTCACAAAGACGCAGATTCTCAAAACTGAAGTTTCCAAAAACGGGGCTCTCTAAAGAAGAGTCTTCGAGCTCCCCGCCTTCACAAGAAGAATTACTAGGTTTATCACTAATCAGACGACCTAGAGTGTTTCTTTTCCAAGCCCGTTCTACCTCGGGCATACACTAGAAAAACAAAACTAAAAAGAAAAGCCCTAAAAGGGAAGGGAAGTTCTATGCAAACACAAACAAGGCTGACTCCACCACAGCAAACCTACTGAATTCTAGCAAACAAAAAGAATGATGACTCCACTTAGATTGTTTCTAGACCAACTTCTAATCCTTCGAAAGGGAATTCGTTACAATTTAAGCAAACCCCTCTGGAGTCAATCCGAGTCAAAGTAAGTTGAATTGAGGCGAGGGAAGCTCAGTGGAGCTTTGATACCCAAGGCCTCACCGCTATCACAAGGCGGCGCAGTCACGCATTCAACTCACAGAGACCATCATGAACTTCGAAGTATGCTAAAAGAGTAACCAATATTTTTCGAATGACTGTCCTATTAAGCTCGTTACCCTATAGGTCTCGTTCTAGTCAAAATTTTAGGCTTAGGTTCGCGTTAGGTTTCGTTTTCCTAAGGCGGGCAAGAAGGGAACTGTGATGAAATCCGAACCCTTATCTTGTATTGGCCAGGCCTTTCCCTTTACTAGGAATTTAAAAACAGTCCAAATTCGTCCTCAATCAATGAATCTCCTTAAGGAATACAGTAACTCGCTTACAGGAGATTCGCGAGTGTTTCGATAGACTTACCTCCCGTACCAGACGGGGGATGAACCGTTGAAGTCGACTCGGGCCACGACTCCTATGTCATGTACGAACCCGAGGGGCCGAGACGATATCGTAATCGTCGTCCTTCCCTGCACACAGTTTGTATTTAAGGTACCCTTCCGTAGGGTAAAAATAACTTTAAAATGTCCAATGTCACAGTCCAAAGTAAAGTGCAAAAATATTACAAAAATTTCCTAATACAATTCTAAAAAAAAAATTAAAAATTAAAAAAAATAATAAAACTAAATCCTAAAAAAATAAATTATTTGTCTTCTTTTTTTTCTTTTCTTTTAGCTTTAAGCTTTGTTCCAAGTCCTTAGTATCCAACTTCAAACCTGAAAATCAAAGACACACCCAAAGAAACGTAAAAAGGAACAACTGAAAATAATAATAAAAAAATCTAAAAATGCTACCTAAACACAAATCCGCGTCGGCGGCGCCAAAAATTTGATGTGATTTCAAAGTTGTTGTGGTGATAGTGGTAAAAAGATTCGTTTCAGACTTGTGAAGGAAATGGAATTTTAGATTTAATAAAAATAAACCAAATTAATTTTAAAAGAGTGATGTCAAGATTTAAAATGGACTAAGGCTCCGGATTCACAATTACTTCAAGTTGATTGGTTACAAAAATATTTCATAATTATTATCTAGCTATTTTTCCATTAAATCACTTATTAATCTATAAGGTGTCCAAATATTAAATTGTAATCCTTAAGCATGATTTATCAAAGAATTAATTTTAAGCATAAAACATCAAACTGATTCACAACTAATTAAGAAAACCATTTTTATCTCTTTTTTTTATTGATCCAAGTGAATTTAATAAAATAAATAATTAAGAAATTATAAAAAGAATTTACCAATCAAACATGAGTGAATAGCTCCTCCGTCGCCTCAGTCACCAGGTATTTTAGCCGCTCATCATGTTGGAAAACCTCTCAAAATATTTCATTGATGCTCAAAAGTGTTTTACAATGAAGAGAAAGAGAAGTAAATAGTATAAAACAGAATTCTGCGACCCACAGAAGGCGTCCAGAATCAACTACACAGAGATAGTGTTGTTGGTACAATGACTCAGTCGCGGAAAGGAGTGGAAAAGTGTCGCAATAAAGCGACAGTTTTTAACGACTTTCCTGCCTCGTCCAATGTTCTTCGTGTTCTTCAGTTCCAGCAGCAGCAGGAACTTCTTCTTCACAGCGCCTAGTTCTTCGATTTTACGTCTCTATTCTCTTCCAAACTATCCTTAAACTTTCTAGCCTTTCCCAAACTGTTTTGCCTTGTATTTATTGTGAATTGGAGCCAAAAATCCGACCATTGATTGCATATATTCTCCATTTAATCCAAATATTCTCGGCTGCCAATAATAACGAAAATTTCCATTTTTAATCCCATGCACGCGTTAACTTTGATCATGCACGCTCCCAAATGTCTTCTCCACGCCTCAACACTCTTCCAACGCTAGTAGGACTCTTCCATGCACACAAGAACTCCATTTTTGCTCGTGTTACAGTGCAAGTGCTCTGTTTTGGGCTCAAGGATCATCACGCGTTTTCCAGCCACTTCTGATCGAACCCACTGCCCATAATGTGTTCCTCATGCCATATCACATCTTCCTACCAAGTTTGAGCGATTGAATCTCCCTAAAACACCTTCATTTTGTTGATTGAAACTCTAACAGTTGAGAACTTCATTTCCCGCCAAAAAAAAGTTTTTGAATTTAAAGAGATGAAGTGCCCCAACTGAGGTGCCCCTTAGTAATTGGGTTTCCCCTTAACCAAAATGAGAGTCCGAATAACAAATGTCCTCCGGAGATGCCCCGCATAATTTTTCGAGCAAATCTTTCCAAAAATGTTTATTTCCTAAAAATACATAAAAACACAATATTAGTACAAAAATAGAGTTCCAACAATACGGACATTGAGGACAAACTAGACATAAAAATGTGTCTATCATGGCTCCGTAAGTTCTCTTATGTGATCATTTCAGATTAAGTTAATCATGGGTTCTCTTGTGGTTAATTTAGTTGAGTATTTTGGATACAAATTCATGTTTCATGTGATTTGTTAATGTCCAAAGAAATCCTTCTTTTCTTGTGAAAGTAAGGTCGCTCTTGTTGTTCTTTCGGGAATGACATTTTATGGGACGAAGTTCTTAATTGCACTTGTGCTTAATTGCCAAATATTTGTGGGGAGTGCGGTTGTGGAATATTGTAGGAGTTTTCTTGTATCTTTATAAACTGCTTGATGAATACACTAGTTTCGGCTGTGTGAAATCATCGAAACAAAGTTTATATGTTCTAGTTTGGTCATGAAGTATCTCAATGGAAATTTCATTAGGATCCCACTAGTTTACGTACCTTCCCAATTTATATTGACAAAAAGGGGGAGAATTAATGTATAGTTCACACTACAAATACATATGGTTTACGGATCATTATGTAAAGGGGAGTAGCTTTCACGTGAGATGAAGTATTGAATAAGGGGGGGTGACACATATCACCATAGTATTGTTGTCAAAGTTGTGATACAATTGGACTTTGATGCTATGTAATAATACTATGACACTGTATAACAATGATTGAGAGCTACTGTTTTCTCATTGTTATAGCTACGGATCTTCAACAACTATGATGCTGAGTTGAACACATTCAAAATCACTGGAGTACTTGGAAGTGACGAATATTTCGAGTAATGTTGAAGAACCAAGGAAGTCAAACATTTGGATGAGAATCTACAAAGTTTATTTATTTTGTAATCCATATGTATTGATAGTTTTTTCACGAAAATTGACAAAGGAGAATATTGTTAGAGCACTGCTTGGTCGAACTCGCAAGCGTTGCTATCTCAAGCTTGTTTGTCAAGTTTAGTTTCCAAAACTATAAGTCTTGATTTCTAGTCTACTTAAAGCTAAGTCTTGGATTAGGATAGAAAGTGTACTTGAGCATTAAAATGAATGGCGTTCATCGATTGAAGACGAAGAACTACTAAGTGGGGCTTGTGGAACTTCATCAACAAAAGGTATGTGGAGACTTGAACTCATCTATCACTCAAAAGTATATCTACTTTATCTCCTATTTGAGACAAAAGTTGTATAGTTATATAGACTTCAATTATGCACATTTGATATTTCGAGCTGAGTTTAACTCGCTTACATATTTCTCGAAATATGTGTTGGTAAGCTTTTGCTTTAACCAAGTTCATCTTATATTCTTGATGAAAGCCAAAAGATGATCATGTGAAAATCGCCTTGTAACATCTTACATGATTTGTTTGATACAGTCATTTGATATAGACTCGGAATGTTTCGTATTTATTAGTCGATCACTTGAAAATTTCTTTGAAGCTAATAGTTTGTGTGAGACAGCTATTATCGTCTTCCAAGAATGTTTCAATGGTTTAAATGAGAGTTTTGAACAATTGGATATAAGCATAGTATGCGTACTTGCATATATGTAGTCCAAGTCCGGGAACCATGGTATGCATACCCGTATGCGTACTGGTTGGTTTAATGAAAGTCCGAGAACCTTGTACGCATACCGGTACGCGTACTGGCGTGAGGTTCAGTTCCAGGAATTTCTACTGAGTTTGGTGGTATTCGTAACCGTTCGCATACTGGAGAACCCAAACTTAGTCCGGCCACTAAGGTATGCGTACCCGTTTGCATACTTGAGTGGATTATGTTCTAAAATCGATTTGTTCATGAACTAATACATTTATATAATAAGGAATGCAATCTTTTGCAAACTGTGGCTATAATGTTCATGACTTGATTCGAGTGAATCAAAATCGATTTTTCTTCAATTGTGTCTTGTATACTTCTATGAGAATATAAACAATTAAACAACTCTAGAACTAGTTTCATTTGAGTCATTTGAACTAGTTATGGTTAAGATGAATGAGTTTGATATGAAAATGTTCATATGGCCAACTTCGGTTAACTATTGTTGAGCCAACAAAGGTGTACACGTTTAGGTATGGTTACTCATATCTAAATAAAGTCACTTTTCATTTGTGTATAACAAGCTAAGTTCGATCAAACGGTTGAAAGATATTAGCTTGAGTCTAATCAAGTTTTCATCTAACGGTGAATATTGAATGCTTTGTTACCAAGGTAACATTGATTGCAAACCCTGATTTGAAGACTATATAAGGGAGAACTTAGCAACTGCGAAACCTAATCTCCACACCTCCTGTGTGACACTAGTTGCGACTAGAGTCGATTCTCCTTTACCTTAGGTTTTTCCAAAACCCTATAGGTTAACGACTTGAAGACTTCATTGGGATTGTGAAGCCATACCCAACTATTTTCTCTATAGTTGCATGTTCTGATCTTGTTGTTTTCTATCGTGATTGAGTATTATCTTCTCTAAGATTTTCTCGAGATTTAATCTCCGAAAGGCAAGATAAAAAGTAGTCACAAACATCTTCGTCTCATCGTTTGTGATTCCACAATAGCTTGTTTCGTTACCATACGATTAAGATTATTGTGAGGTGATTGATATTTCTAGGTTGTTCCTCGGGAATATAATCCCAGCATATCAATTGTGTGACATCTCGGATTAAGGACTTCCAACGAACACGGATTCGACCTTGTGGATCGGGTCCGATCCAGCTAGCAAGTCCAAATTTCCGGACAGTCACTCGTGTAGGACCAGATTTTTTTGTTTTAAATTTTTTTAATAAAATACAAAACTCAACTCGAATGAAATTTATTAAATGAAATATAATATTATTTTTTAAAATTACAAAACTGTAAAATACTAATCATAAAATCGAAAGTACACAACCGGAACAGACCAACACCTCGATTGAATTTAAAACGCAATGCCCAATTCCCGTGATAAATAATAATTTCTTTTACGGCTAGTCTTTCTTCAATCTCTGTGGAAAGGGAAGAAAAAGGGGTGAGCCAACCACATCCCAGTAGGAAGTTTTAAAAAATGCCTCGAAAAACAAACAAATGCAGTAGATACAATAATAAAATTCATGCACAAAAATCCACAACAATACTTACGCCAATCTCAACCACGAATACTTAACATTTCTTACTCAAATTCTAGATCATTAATCTAGTTGTCATAGTTATTCCGGTAAATAAACCACTACTATTCCCCAAACATTCTTCTTTTTCTTTCTTCAAACGATTCTTATTACGGTAAACAAACCATTATTGTTCCCGAAAAGTCTTCCCCGGGTAGCCACCAGTGGCGGGATGCCATAAAGGCCTGACATTTCAGCAGCAAACATATATATTAATTCTTAATCTATTTGTCAGAGTTATTCGGGTAAAAAAACCATTATTGTTCCCCGAACAGTCTTCCCAGGGTTGCCACCAGTGGTGGGATGCCATAAAGGCCTGACATTTCAGCAGCAGACATATACATTTTTTTTTCTAGAACTCATTTCAAATCAGTGCATTTAATCCTATGCGTACCAAACCGAATCCCAAAGAACTTACCGAAGTAAACCTCATTCACTAATGCATTAAACTCACTTTCGCAGATCTAAATTCACTTCCAATCACTAATTTAATGCGTCAAAGTGACTTTCACAAATCAAAACTCAATTTCATCCACTAGTAGTATAATGCATCAAATCAATTTTCACAACCCAAAAACTCAATAAATATGCATTAATATAATTCCTATTTTGATAAAAACATTTCTACCTACATTAAATGTTAAAATAAAAGTGTACAATAATTTAACAATAATGGTTAATAATCGATATATAGAACTCACAAATAAATCAATTTACACAAAGTAAAATAACGTAATAAATCTAAAACAAACATCATGATTATTAGCTTGAAAATCAAAAAGAAACCAATATAATTTTAATGCTAAAATAAGTTTTGATTTTGATATTAGTTAGAAACCCCTACCTCAAAGAGCTTTCCAAAACCTTGATGCAAGTACACCATCTTTTTCCATGAATAATAAATCATACGCTTTTATTTTTGTCTTCTTGTATGATATAAATAAAACCAATGAAGAATGTAGTGAAAGTGATAGAAAAAGGGATTTAATTTTCTTTTGTTGTTTTGAAAGAAAAATAAGAGAGAAAGAGAAAATTAAAGTGAGAAGGTGAAAGTGATGTTTATCTTTTGTTTGTTTTCTCTTTTATTGTTTTATGGAAGTAGGAGAAAACAAAAAGAGAAGGAGAGAGACTAAAGTGATTGTTAAAAGTGTTTTGGGTTTTTGTGCTAAGAGACAAAAGAGGAGAGGAAGAAGAAAGGACGCCTCTTTTTTCTTTTCTTTTTTTTCATTCTTTCACGTTTTGTTAAACTAAAAACCCTAGCTAATTATTATTTACCACTCAAGTATTGATAAGGGACACATTATTTTATAAACACACCCCACTATTAAACTACATGCACACAATTAATTAATAAATATTGATAGTGCCACCAAATTTAGCAAAGATATAAATATATATACACACTCCATAATGCACAATCTCCACAATTAAAAATCATCTTTATTATTTTATTTTATTTGGGCAACCATAAATATAACTAAAATTAAATATTTATTTTTTATCAATTACAATCCAAACAAAATATAATGGATGAGTTTTAAGCGCGAAAATCATATTAATAAAATTTACGGGTTTTACAAATTGGTTCATGTTCACCTTGATTTATCAAAAAACGGAACAAAACTCATAGGTTTATCAATGAGAGACAGATTTATCTATTCAATAGACTTTTCTGTGTGAGACAGATTGGTTTATCAAGTCTTCGACTTTGGGTCGTAGTAACTCTTAGTTGTGGGTGAGATCATCTACGGGAATCAAGTGTGCAGAATCCGTCGTGGTTCTAGAGGCGTAAGGAACGCCACTGTACCTTGATCAGTGTGAGATTGGTTAGGGCTCAACTAAATTCCAATCCGAAGTTAACTTGGAGTAGGCTAGTATCTGTAGCGGCTTAATTCAGTGTGGTGCTCAAATCTAGACTAGGTCACAAGGTTTTTCTGCATTTGTGGTTTCCTCGTTAACAAAACTTCTGGTGTCTGTGTTATTTCTTTTCTGCATTATATTTGGTTATATAATTGAAATATCACAGGTTGTGTGTAAGTTCAATCAATTGTGAATCCAACATTTGGTTGTTGATTAAATTGATTGACACTTGAATATTCGTTTTTTTTATACCGTCCAAGTTATTTCTTATATTCTATCGGGCTCGCAAATTCCTATTTGTTTGATTGCAGATTGAATTGAGAAATGGAGATATAACTCTTTTATATACTTTTCTTAAGATTGAGTCTGACTGTCTAGTTGATTCTCTTGAAAGTATATTGGAGTTAGTCCATCCAGATTGCTAAGCAAAATATTGGGTGTGGTTGTTAGACGCCCCGCTTTTTCATCAGTGATTTGAATATGCTCTGGTTAGTAATTGGTGACCTTAATGTCATTACTCCTACAGATGAAAAAGTGGTTGCGCAAAGTTCTGACAGAAGACCAATGATGGACTATACTTCTTGTTTGGATAGTTGTTAATTAATGCAAGCACGAAGAACAGGATTGAATCATTCTTCGTTCAATTGTCAACTCAGTAATAGAAGAATTTTATGCAATCTTGACAGAGTTGTTTTTAATCAATTATGGTTACAAAAATATGAAGATTGGGGGTACAAAGTAGGATTAAGAATTGCTTCAGATCATTCCTCTTTACCTGGTGATTGTGCAAGTATACGTAAACAAAACAAAAAAATGCTCCCCTGAGGTTTTAAAAAATGTGTATTTCTCGTCCAACCTTCTTGGAAGTGGTTCAACAGTCTTGATTTGTTCCCATCGATGGTGATCCAACTTTTATTTTTCAAAATAAATTGAAAAGGTTAAAAAAGACACTAAAAGAATGAAATTCAAATGTATTTGGAAATGTTCATGTTCAAATCAAATAAGATGAAGTAATAGTTCAAGATGCCATGATTACTTCTGATAATAGTCTCTTTGATGAAGAAGCTTTAAGTAAGATAGTTGAAGCTGAAAATGTTTACAATTCTAAGGAAGTGCAGTTGAGTACTATGTTAAAACAAAAATCAAGAATATCAAGTGGGTCAAAGAAGGAGCAGCAAATACTGGATTCTTTCATGTTAATCTAAAAACAAGACAGGCGGAATTTTATCAGTGAATTGGAAGATAAGAATGGAGAAATGATAACAGATCAAGAAAAATTGCAGAAGAGTTAGTAAAACACTTTGAGGAAAATTTTAAGTTCCAAAATATATTTATAAAAAAGTCTTTTCTAAATTCCATTCCTGAACTAATAACAACTGATGATCAAGAAATGTTGGATACAATTCCAAATGAAAATGAATTAAAACAATAATTTTTAGTATGGACCCAGATAGTTCTCCAGTTCCTGATGGTTTTTCTTGTTGTTTCTATAGAGCGCTGGCACATAATTCATGAAGTTGTAGTGTAGGCTATTCAATTCTGCTGGAGAAGAAATTTCATTCCTAGAGGTTTAAATCCCAACTTCTTAGTTCTTCTTCCAAACATTGAAGGAGCAAAAAATCCAAACCATTTTAGACCAATTGGTTTAAGTGATGTTGGTTTCAAGATATTTACCAAAATAATTACTACAAGGTTGATTGGCTTCTGAAATGGTAAAAGGTAGGAGCATCAAAGGATGTAATTTCCTCTTTCAAGTTTCATTAAATTTAGTTTTCCTAATGATTGGTGTGAATGGATACATACTTTGTTTCAGTCAGCAAGAATATCAGTCATGGTTAATGATGTCCCTTATGGATTCTTCTCAGTTGGTAGAGGTTTGAGGCAAGGAGACCCTCTATCTCCAATATTGTTTATTTTTATAGAAGAAGCCTTAAGTAGAAGACTCACTGATTTGGTTAATTCTGGTTCAATCATTCATATGATATAAAGAAAAGGTATTCATCATACTCATCTATTTTTCGCAGATGATGTTTCATATTCTGTAATAGAGCAACAACAAAATATTGAAGATCTTTTGAAAATGCTAGAGGAGTGTCAGAGAAGTTCAGGACAAATTATAAACAAAACTAAGAGTAAATGATTTACTGATGGCACCTCTAATCTAAGGAAGACTGAAATCAAAGACATGATATAGATGGAGATGAATAATGTTCCATATAAATATCTTGGAATTATATTACATGCAAGCAAGAGTAAAATTTCTACAGTTTGGCCTATGGTAGAAATGATGCAAAGAAAATTTGCTAAATGAAAAGGGAAACTTCTATCTTTTCAGGAGAGATTAGTTTTGATTAAATCAGTCATGTATAGTGTTCCTATGTAAAACATGGCAGTGTACAAATGGCCTACATCTATGATCAGAACTTGTGAGAAGATTATAAGAAAATTCCAATGGTCAGGTGACAGTGATGTTAAGAAATAAGAAAATTTCTCATGGAAAAAAGTATGTACTCCTTATAGTGAAGGTGGTTTGGGCATTCAAAAGTTATAAATTAAAAATAAAGCTTTTCTTATGAAGATGATGTGGAAATTAATCAATTTTGAAGAAGATTGGGACTAGTTCTTCAAAGATAAATATAAAGACAAGCAGGGCCAATGGAGTACAAAATGGCAATTATCTACTGTTTGGCCAGGTTTGAAGTGGACATGGGATTATCTGAAAGAAGATATTAGGTGATCAATTGGTGACAATCAAAAAATATCGGTTTGGTTTGATAATTGGATTGGTGATTTTCCTTTCTTTCATAAATTAGGCGCTTCTTCATATGTGAAAGAAAACATAAAGTTGATATCGTAACAAAGGGTGAGTGGTTCATTCCATCTGGCATCCGACAAATAATTCAACATCTAAGGATGCTAGATGTGAGTGGTGAAAAAGATGAATTAATATATAATGGAGATTTAAAAGGTGTGTTCTCTGTTTCAAAAGCAGTCAGTAAACTCTGATTCAAAATGACCACTCTGCATTGGCCAAGGTACATTTGGAATATTTTCTTCATCCCAGTATTTTCAGTAATGTGTGAAAACTTATTTGAGGAACTTATGTTGATGATGTTGTCATGGTGAGCAAAGGGTATGAAATGGTATATAAATGTTCTGTGTGTGAAGAAGCTCAAGATATTATGCATCATTTACTGTGGGAATGTAGAATTAGTATCAACATCTGGACTTGGATTTGCTCTATATTTAATATTGCTCAACCTAAATCCTTTGAATATATTTGGAAAAGTGTCTCTAATAAAGGCCCACTGGTGAAGCAAATCTGGATTACTGCAGCTTGTAGTATTTTGAAAGAACTATGGTTCCTGAAGAACGAGAAATTCTTTGAGGAAATACAGCCTAATGAACAAAACATTAAAAGAAGAGTTATTAAGTATGTATATGAAGGAGGGAAGAGAATGAATGGAAATAAATGGAATCAGAATTATGATCTTGGGATTATTGCAGTTTTCAATCTGGGCATTGGGAACTCAAAGTTTCAATTCATTCAGGAATGCCATTGGTGTCCTCCAGATATCGTCTTTACTATGTTTTGTTATGATGCGACATCATCTGGTAATCCAGGAGCAGCAGGATTTGGAATCTGTATTAGATATTAGTGTATCAGGATTTGGAATATGTGTCAGGTATTAGGAAATTTATCTGGTAGTATTGGTATTGCAACAAACTACATGGCTGAGGTTTATGCAATATTGTGTGCAGCTGAGCTTGCAGCGATGTGGAATTTACAAAAAAATTATAATAGTCTCTGATTCTGAAACAGTGATTTATGAATTTACAAAGGGAAGTATGCCTTGGGTTGTCAAAGTGAGATGGATGAATGTTGTAAGGAATCTTACAATAATCAAGTTTAAACATTGTTTTAGAGAAATAAATTTCTCTGTTGACTGTCTTGCTAAAAGAGGTACTCCTCTTGCAACAGGTGAAAGACATGTTCATATTGGAAGACCTCAATTTATGATAAGAACTGAGATAACTCAAGTTTCATATTTCCGATTTAGTTAAAATAAAAATGTTTGGGTTGTAATTATTTATTTTGGGCCTATATAATTGGCTTTTTGTCTTTTCATTTTGCTAATTTACTTTTAATCTTGTAGTTTCTTTTCAAATTAATAAAATTTGTGTGATTTAGCAAAAGAAAAAAAAAAAACAAACAAACTAAGTTGTATACATTTTCGTTTATTCAAACAAATTGACTTGGGCCTAGCACATTTATACTTGTCTTTGGACCTTCAGATATCAATGTAGACAGAGGAATAAGACTAAGGCTTGTTATATTTTTATACTCCAAGTCGTAAGTAATTCCAAAGTTGTTCTTAGGCATATTCATAATTATTTGAAATTATGAAATGAGAGGAACAAGACACTACTACCCTTAATATGTTTTACATGCACAATAAAGAAATCATGAATTATTTCTCTTCTTCGTAAAGTGGATGCATAAAACATCATGCATCCAATTTTTAAAGATTCCTTCGAGGTATATTGGCAAGCAAATTAAAATGTAACTTATCTAAAAACCTACGTTGAAATTTTACAAATTTTAACTCGCTGAAAATCTTTCACAGATATCTACACCACATGTGAATGACCGTTAAATTTCACCTCCAGCGCGACGCTTAGCAGGCCAAGACTCACCAATGCACTACTCTGATGCAGTGTCCGGTTTGTAAAGCCTTAAAGGCTTACCAGGAAAATACATGTTGAAATTTCATTCCAAACATACTTTGCAAACATGATTGTCGAGACAGAGTTTAAATACTAGATCCACTGTAGATGACAAAATATACCATTTACCAAAGAACTGACATCTGAAGAGTAGTACAACTAAGATATCAAGAAATACTCAAGGTCAGATGTAGTTGACCTGAATCACATGTTATAAATTAGAACCAAGATACGAAAATAAATACAGATTACATGATCCAAATCTCATATGCTGGGAAGAACCTTAAAGTTTTCATTTGAGTCAAGACCTATAAAGCGAGATAATTATAACGAAGAGTTGTCACGGGTCTGAACAAGTGCAAGGCGAGAAAAATAATTGGGTCCCAACAGTGATGTGCTTACTTGATATGTTAGTCATTTAAATGTAATCCACATGTTCATACAACATTTATATATATATCCAGAAATGTTGATTATGTAAACATAACAATTCATTAATAGAAATTACATTTCGAACATTTCTTTCTATTCTCTGATTCTCTTCTAACTTCTTAGTTTTTCAACCGCCTAGAAGATAATAAGAATTCTTAACTTTACATACGAAAAACACCGAAAATACGATAAAATATCATATATTATAGTGATTAACTAAGATTATTATTCCAAATTAAGGACAACAATCAGAACATTATGAAGTTATGATTCTTGGTATAGTTGACGCATCTTCATTGGCGTCGATTAGGTTTTTAATGATTCTTGGTTTTTAAATCATAAAATGGATCTCAAATCTAATATACATGCATGATTCAGTAAAATACACGAAAAATTTGCATGAAAGGACATAATATGTATAAACCTTGATGATTTGCATGATTAATTCAACCTAATTTGATGATTTTGGACGAGATCAAACCATAAGATGATAATTCTAATGATTTAATCCGAAAGAACATTCGCCATAACCAGATCTAAAGAAAATAGATGAAATTTTTGATGAGTATTAAGTTTTGGATTCTAGATATAAATCTTTTGATTATCATTTTCATGATGAAAAAAATATTTTTATTTTAATAGAAATAATCATGATAAAATATTTTGACTATCATTTAACAAGGGGAATTAAAAATTCTTTTATCAGCTACATCCACGAACCCCTTGAGGAAGTATACAACAAAGATGGCAAATTCGTGAGAAGAGAACAAAAAAAAACAAATTGGCTTTTCCTAGATCGGATAATCTTCCGGTGATAAGCGAGCTCACGCACCTAAGTCCCTGAATCAACAGCCAAAGAGGAATAACTTCAGAGAAGAGTCTATGTTGAAAAGGATAGAAAAGTATAAAAAATTTCTTGAAACTAAGTGCCACGTCTGAAGTTATATTATAGTATAAGAAAGATAAGATCTGACGGGAAAGGAAAGTCTAATTTCTCCTACCATGAGACGAACGCATACCTTACTAACAATTGCAAGAACTTGATAAAGTTCATAAAAACGTGGCAAGGGAGGGAAGTCTGACAAAGTTCCTTCTTCAAGAGCAAGGTCATAATGGAGATCTCCTGTTTTTCATGTCAAAGGATATGTCCATATGATACATTCAATACCCAGATTTGAGACTCATCTTACATCAGATCTAACTGAAAGAAATCCAAACACCTGGAAGTTAATGTCACAAGCTCTGTTCCATCTGTGAAGGTCTATTCCTCCTATGAGGACATCATATTTACTATGAAATACTTAGGTGGGGTAATATTTCCATACTCATATGCACTGGTGGTGGAAATGATCATAGACGGCTGGTATTGTCAAAAAAACCTGATAGATCATGGATCTACTTGTGATATCATCTACCTCCAGGCAGCTGAAAAAATGAACTGACAATAGAGGATATTCTCATAACCAACAACTCGGATATTATGGGATTTAATGGTTGAAGGAATTACCCGACGGGAGAAGTTACTCTGACGGTTGATAATTTGAGGATAAACCTCTCATGATTCTCACGAATCAAGCCTCTCTGGTTCCGAAGAACACAGCCTAAGAACAAAGTTCTGTTTTAGATTAATAATTTGATTATCTTCTCTTACAGAATTGATTAGCTTATAAAACTAGAGACATGCTAACCTAGCATCTAAGGCTACAATTCCACTAGATGTTTACATCTAACCCACTCATTAAAATTGATAAAGACACCCACTTCTAAGCTAAATACTAATTACAACTAGCTTAGAATTCATACCGATACATAAGTCAGGCATTGTGAATAGTTTTACCAATATACATAAACAAGTTATGAGCGGTTATACTAAACACATATAATGGTAATTAAAAGATTTGCAATGAATAACAATACCAATAAGCCTAGCGATTTCCCTTTCGATTCATAAAACAAGTTTATGAATTGTACTTCCTTTAAGCGAATGTAAAACATTGTTTCCTAGGACGAAATATTCACCCATACCCATACATAATCACAATAGCATTCATACGATTATGTCGATGTCTTGTATACGAAGTAAAAATATAGGCGTTATACTTCGTATTATAATTCCTTAATACTACGTCTAACTAGAGTATAATCATTCACAGCTTCGCATTTATGTTTTCAATATAGCACGACTTGAAAGATATGTTAGGAATGAAACAGTTCAAGTCAAAATATTACTAACCTCAAGAGGAAGGATGATGTTGTCGATGTAGCTCTTTACTTCTTCGCATTCTTCAAGTCTTCGAGTAATACTTGTAAGTCTCATATCCTAATAACTTTCTAGCTAACCTATACGAAGTTGACTCTAGTAAATAATCAGGCGACTCTTTAAATAAGTTTTGGTTCACTAAAACATGACAACAAAACTTGGCATACCAACGCCTGGTGGGTTCAACCGAGCAATGCTCTAACAATCTCCCCCTTTGTCAATTTTAGTGACAAAACTCTTACATCATATGGATAAACAAATTACAAGAATTCATTATACATACGTTTGATTCCAAGTTTCAACAACACAATAACCTGCATATATTCAATCCATAAATGTCGTTGTTGACATTATAATAACAAAGCTAATACTCCCCCTAAAGGTGAGATAGGTAGATTTTCAATCCACACATATTTGTTATTTCCCCTTGTAGTCCATGTAACTACAAATCATCATATGATATGTTTCTCCCCCTTAGTCAATGCTTTACTCTTTCGTTAGATATAACGTTTTAGCACCATTTTCCTTTCCTTAGTGAATCACATCACTTGTTTACTCCATATATTTCTCCCCCTTTTTGTCACAAAATGACAAAGGTACGAGCAAATAAAGGACAAACCGAAGGGATCTTACAAATCTAAATGACTTGCATAACCTATAAGAGTTAAGCATGAAGGTTTCACATACCATTTTAAATAACCAATATCAAAACCAAAACTACAAAGTAATTTTATTTTGATATGTTAACAAGGAAACAACTGCCCGAAGCAATTTTCCATAATAGATTAGCAATTAAAAATTGACTAAGCACCTTAGTTCTTTTACTAAACCGATTGTATAAATACAATCGTTTGTTTGATAAGACCAAATTAACTTTATTTTTCTCATTAGGTTCTAATTATTTGAAAAATAACTTAGACCTTTCACTTTAAACAAGACAAGTACTAGGTTAGGTAACTAGTATTTTCTTGTTAAGGCATTCGGTTAGACTTGAATAACCGAATCCTCTGCTTTGATAAGTCTAACTAAGATCAGAATTAACTTAGTTTCTCTTATCCGGAATCGAATTGGACTAAACAAATGATCCCGATTTTTTTTTTGTTAAGCCATAAACAATTCATACAAACCAAATAAATCAACTTGCATAATTATTTATCTTAACCGGAAGCAATTGAAACAAACATAGACATTAAAGTACCGCAATTGCACCGAAATTCCGTTAAACCTAAACAATTGATACCAAACAATAAAGAAAGATAACAATAGTTTTTCTCAACCGGAAACAATTGAATCAAACACACATACATACACAAATAATGGAATAAACATCAATTGTACCGAAATTTTGTTAAGCAAAAGGAAAATATAATAAAAATCAGGCTTTTCCTAAAAAGGAAAACGATTAACTAACAAATTTTTTACCTCAAGTTCCGCATCCTCTTCACCCCAGAAAGATATATCATTAAGCGCAAGTTCACATAGAACTCTCCCCCCGTTGTGTTGTCATCCTCTCGCAAGACAAAAGAACAACAACAAAAGGCAACCTTTACCAAAGAAAGGTTGAAAATCGGTTTTAACTAATGCGATGCAAAAGTTGAAAACCCGAAACGCACATGCTTTTATGCTAAACCAAAAACGATTCAACATATTGTGAATTTTTTATACATGAGTTTCAATCGGAACCCCTTATGACCCTTTGATAAAGCCTACCAACATGGGCTAGAACTCAATCTTGCTAAATCAAAAAGTCACCCAAACCATAAGGGTTCACACAATATGAGATCGAATATTAAGGTTATGAAAACCGAAATCAAACATCCCATAAACACATAGCAATAATATAAATCATTCAAGCACATGCTACGTAATCGAAAAACTATCACAAGAAAAATTATAAAATAATAATTTTATTCATAAGATAGTTTTATTCAAAATAGACCTTATACAATTATTGAAAGAAATCAAAAGCTGATATCTATTTTCCTGGATTAAGTCTTACATTATGTAACTTAATCTCTAGTGGTGATCTTATTATTTACTGAGGTTTCCTCAGTACTCAAACTTTTGAAGCATGTCCAAAGAGACTTGTCTGCAACCACTTCCTGTTTTTAAAGTTCTTCGATTAGAACCTTGAGTTCACCAAGAACACTTCTTGTTTCATCAATTCTTTCTTTGAGCCAATCTTGATGTTGAACTGTCATTATGGGATTGGTTCTCAGTTCTTCAAAACCTTGGATATTGTGAATCATACTATCAGAACGAATCCACTTGGTTGTTGTTGGATCTTGAAAGTTGTAAGCCAACAAACATGACTCATCTTGAGATCCATTCGAACTATCCAAATCATAATCAGACATGATTTTTGATATGTTTTTCTTCTTCCTTTCTGTATTGATTCCTTGACAATCCTTAAACTTTTGAGGTTCCTCCTTATTAGCCTTTGTAATACTGCGAGTTATTGGAGGCATGCTCGGTTATTTAGGGATTAATCAGGGTTTCTTAATACAAGCAAGAG
The DNA here is from genome assembly GCF_003573695.1 of Papaver somniferum. Lineage (NCBI taxonomy): Eukaryota > Viridiplantae > Streptophyta > Magnoliopsida > Ranunculales > Papaveraceae > Papaver > Papaver somniferum. Next base: position 8,017,879 of record NC_039359.1, read on the forward strand.
ATTGTTTCCTTAGAAGAAACAAATTTTCGGACTTGGAAGCTTCAGGAATACCGAAAATATATACAAAATATGTTTTGTTTCTATTATCCGAACTTCTCATACCGGAAGGTTTATTAAAATTCGAAAATTTCAAATAAAACCTATTTTTTGGAAGATCATGTTAAACGTGAACAATATTTTAGACAAACATCGATTCGCAGCTATCCATAAATTGTCACAGATTTTTCTGATAAACAGACATAAAAGTTGTGCTCTAGTTTTATGTGCTTTTCCCATCCAAAGTTATGAGCACAAAAAGGATGATTTTGCACATTCTCAATACAACTAAGTTGTATTGGAGTAAGCGTTTTCTAGCTTACAACGAGTATCAGAAACATAGTTCATGTTTCTCTTTGGGAATTTCTGCCCAAGATATTTTCTCCCAAGACGGTGATCCTTTCTTGATTTAACAATATAATCATTAGGAGAAACTGTACTGATGTGAGAATTTTCAGAGATGGATAAATCTCTCTTAATTCTAATTTTCATAAGATTTTCTCATTTTAAGGATTTCCTTATGATGCACATCAACATGATTGTCTGGAACAATTATCAGAAATTCATGATTGTTTCCATTGGAAGAGATTCTCTCTTTTCCTTTCTTCTGGAGTCGCTCTTCATCAAAACAAGAACTTTTTCCATATGGTGAGGAGGAACCTTTTTCCAGAAGCGATCATCAACTCTTATTTCTGATTCTTCTGAGTTGACTTTATCGAGATGGGGTAAAATTCGTCTTTATACTGAGGAATAATCGTTCAGTTTTTTAAGACAAGAGACTTCCTTCAATATTTTTATCACTGTATTTGGAAGAAGTATAAGTTTCCTGTCAAGTGACTGGAAGTTGGATTCCTTAAGATCACGAACATGAAATCGGTTCAAAGTTTCCTTTGGACAAGATTTCGTCTGATCATTAGTAGATATAAAAGTTGGTTTCTCATCCTCTTCTGACTTGATGTAGTTAGGAAAACTATCATTATCATGATCTGTTTCGGATGTGATCAAACAAGTTTTGTTATCACAATCTCTCAAAGTCGAGCAAGGACCTTTGGTTTCTTCATCAAAAGAAATTACAACAGATCATTAGTCAGAGTCATAGGATGTGTCTCTTTATCTTGAGTAAGAGATTTACCAAGAGCTTCTAACTTAAAAGTGAGATTTATATTCTCTTTGTCTTGAAAATTCAGTTGAATGTCTTTATCTCTGATCTCATTTTTAAGAAGATTTGACTCGGTCTTTAATATTAGCACTTTTGTAGACAGAGATTTTATAGGCTTTAGGAGTTTTACCAACTCTTTATCAGCATCTTCTTTTTCATCAGAGAACGACTCAGATGTACTCTTGATTTTCGTAACTCCTGGATCATGGGTCAACGAATTGGTAACATCTTCAACTTTTTAGTATTCATAATCTTGCATAACGTTAACTGAATCATACATAGATTCAATTCTTATAGGTTGGATCGCACCAAACACAGATTGTTAGATCTTTTCGTGTTTGCTTGCTCTGATACCAATTGAAAAGATGAGGGTACCCAAATATACCTCAATCTATAACTTTTCCACCTATAAGTCCTTTATCAGAAAGTAATTGTCTATGGACTGAGTCGAGACAATACAACGAACCGGTTTACACTTCGTGTGATCGTCTATGGATACGAGATCGAGACAATACGACAACAAGATAACTTGTGTGATTGACTATGGATACAAGATCGAGACAATACAACAACGAAGTAGGATTACTTGACAATAGGTTCGGAATCAACCAAACACTATAGGATTTCTATCAAGTAATTAGGAATTAACGTTTGTATATTTTACTTCTAATTATAATAAATCAATTATAATTGCGGAAATAGAAAATTAAAAGACACAACAATATTTTGTTAACGAGGAAATCTCAAATGCAGAAAAACCGCGGGACCTTGTCCAGAATTGAATACTCTCAGAATTAAGCCGCTATACAAAATCTAAACCAACTTCGTATAGTTGAGACCAAGCAACTAAACCTATAGTTCACCTAGTTCCCTTAGTATCCATGCACCTCAAACTTGCAATAAGTCACGCACTTGGAACAATTCCTTTGGTTCATATTCCAAACAGTAAAGGAACAACAAATCTATCCGGTAAAAACTCTTTTCAAACAACGTGATATGAGTTTGACAAAAGGCTCTTCCGTTTAACCAATAAGCTCCTTTGTCGGGTTCTTAGATCAATCTATTTAACAACTACCAAAGTAATTTTTTAGACTATGCAATCAATACTATGAATCACAAAGAATTGTATTGATACCGATCTACGCAACTAATCAATTCAATATATCAAAAGATAAACTGATTATAGTTGGATCCCCAGCCAATCAAGTTTTGTGCACACCAAAGATTATGAACTCAAATAAGAAATCTTCTTTGTCTTCAAGTTCTCTTAGATCTTCAATAAACACCTGCACACAAACAACTTAAATCTCTTGTGATTAATCATACACAGAACGGAGTCTGTTAACGACGGATTATCATAAGACGTCTTTAGATATACAAACATTCTAAAGATCCCCGTCGATACTTCGATCTAGTTTGAGTAAATCTTATATCAGAAGAGAAGATTCTCAAGCATAAACATACTAGGTGCAATCAAAGTTCAACAATCGTTAGTCAATCAAATCAATCTAAAACTAATAATAAACTGCAATTATCTAGTTTCCCACCAACGGTACTCGTAGAGCTTCTCAATCCCAAAGAAGTCTTTAAAACTAGCGGTCGTAAGAGATTTCGCCTAATTAGGGTACTTTCCTCTCCGAATACACGGCTCCACCAGTAACAACACAACTAGGTAGTTTTGCTGGCTCTAAGGATTACTTTGCTCGAAATGCAAACTTCAATATTTATAGACCAAGGAATTTCCAAAGCCGAATATTCTCAAAGATATGCAATAAAGCCAAAATCGGTTTTCATAATTCCTGGAGATGCTCTGTCCAAATATTGACCGAAATCTCAGTATAAAATCTCTAATTAGTAAATGCACATTACCAATTTTTATTTTCTAAAGATATGCATTTAATTGCTGGAAATTAAAAGCATATAAAATTAAAAATCTTAATTAAAAGATTCTCAATTTATTTAGATCCGGGATTATCCTTTAGTTATTAAGGAATATCTTTGAACAATAATAGATAAGAAATATTGCGCATGTTCAAAGTATGTCGACATCTTTACTTTGTAAATCCTTTTTCATATTTACAATCTTGGAACCGATTCGCCACACTTCCAAACGAGTTTAGAATTGGTTCATCTGATTTCCAAGAACTACGTGATTGATCCAAAACATTCAATCACCATTCATGGGTTTGACGGTTCTACCAAACACAAAGTTCGGTTCTACCTCCAAGTGGCTACTAGGACCGGTTACACTAGTTTCCATAAAATGGCTAACTAAGTACTAGGATCGGTTACCACTATCTCATGGTATTACTTGTGATCGGTTGCACAAGTTATAGGATCGGTTACACCAATTACTAAAACTTGTTAACCTACTACAAGGATCGATTAACATCTTGTGATTAGTCCCACTAAGTACTAGGATCGTTACCCAATGACTAGGATTGGTCACACCAATTACAAATATTGATTATACCATCTCAGGTGATTACTTAAGATTGGTTTCACTAATAAAAGTCATACCGATATATAAGTCGGGCATTGTGAATAGTTTTACCAAGATACATAAACAAGTTATGATCGATTATACTAAACACACATATTGATAATCCAAAGATTTACAATGAATAACAACACCAATAATCCTAATGATTTCTCCTTCGATTCACAAAACAAGTTTATGAATTGTACTTCCTTTAAACGAATGTAAAACATTGTTTCCTATGACGAAATCTTCACCCATACCCATACATAATCACAATAGCATTCATACGATTATGTCGATGTCTTATATACAAAGTTCAAAAGATAGGCGTTATACTTCGTATTATAATTCCTTAATACTATATCTAACTAGAGTATAATCATTCACAGCTTCGCAGTTATGTTTTCAATATAGCACGACTTGAAAGATACGTTAGGAATGAAACAGTTCAAGTCAAAATATTACTAACCTCAAGAGGAAGGATGATGTCGTCGATGTAGCTCTTTACTTCTTCGCATTCTTCAAGTCTTCGAGTAATACTTGTAAGTCTCATATCCTAATAACTTTCGAGCTAACCTATACGAAGTTGACTCTAGTAAATAATCAAGCGACTCTTTAAATGAGTTTTGGTTCACTAAAATCTGACAACCAAACTTGACATACCAACGCTTGGTGGGTTCAACTGAGCAATGCTCTAACACCCAATAAATACAAACATGACATTCCTAGTTCTCAACAACAAGTCACCACCATAAAATATGATTTTGCAAAGATATTTCGTATGATGTAGGTTGTACCGTCCAATTATCACCAGAAACTTAAGTTCATGACAAGCAAAGGCGAGTACGTTATCAAAGGTAACCAAGTTTGTCAAAAGTATTAGATGTACAGTCTCTCACCCATCAAGAAAGTACATACGTAGAATTTGGAAGTTAGTAATTAATAAAAACTGTCAGGGAAGATTTTAAAACTTCTGAATATTAAAAAAGGAACAAAAAAATGAGCTCCTCAAGATAGATAATCAATAATATAACCAACAACAATCGACCAGAATATTTTTTTATTGTGGTGTATTTGTACATTTTTTATAGGAAACACTACAACAAGAGTAAATAAGGGATGGTTAGTATTGTTGGAACATTTGCATAATCTCGGCCCATATGATTGAGGAAGTGCTACATTGGGAAATTTATTTGATCGCCTTGGCAAATGGAGTTCTACAAAGCGTTCGGGAACGGGTGGGATGTGGATGATTATAGAGTATTGGTACTACTTCTATTTTCGCAATTGTCAACCACTTTTGACTTTGGAGACTAGATACAACTATTATCAATAATTAATGTTGCTATCCTGCCATTTTATTATTTAGGAATCAGAATAGAGTAGGTCAAAGTCAAGTTGATAACTACAAGCGTTCAATTGGAACAACTTGACATGAGAACCAAAGAATCAGTGATATAGCAACCACGTAGATATGATCATTATAGAAGTTTGAAGAGATAGTGGAGGCAGAGGAAATGTCGGAGAATAAAGTTGTATTTTATGATTTTAGAGGTCAGTGGTTGAGTATGTACCTTGGTGAGAGATGTGTGCGGCAGATTACAGGTCAAATAACTATGTCATGTGACCTCCCGGTCTTAGAATCAGTTGAGTCGGGAGTAGTTGTACCCATAAACCATTACTGGTTGATGGATCAGGTAAACTGCGATGAATGGTGGCAGCAGAAGATTATGGGATTTTTACTACTTAAGAAAATAATACACATACAGAATCATGATGTGATAAGTTTTTCTTAGAAGTGAACGGCGACGTAGACCTAGATGTCTACCTCCAAACATGATGTCTTAGTCACATGACGTTGATCCTGAGAGCTAACCATTGACACAACTACCACAAGTGGAGTGGTTTGTCCCTATGTACATTAATGGGGAACTAACAACTTTGGACGTGCCTATGCCTATATCTTGTGCCTATAATTTTGATCTTATTACTTTTTGACTGGTAAGTACGTTATACTTTTGAACTAAATTTTGAAATAGAGTTATAAGTACTATTATTAGTTGTGAAATACATTGGTATTTGATTGTTGTTATTTTATCCTTTTTTAGGAGGAATTGTTGAACTTATGTTTCGAGAAACACATGTATATGAATGAATCTAAAAAAGTTGTTTGTGATCATACTAGAAGATATTATTTTAATGGGAGATCTTCTTCTTCGAGTTTTATCCCAGGTGGGCCACCTAACAGTAATTGTTCGACAAAATTCCAAGAAGAACACACTCCACGTAGTATGGGCAACATGGAGGTGTTGCGGCAACTCCGCTCCGCGATACCCAATGTACATGTACTCTTATGTATAATCATGAAGAATGTTACTTGCGTGTTCAACAAGTGAAAGACCCCTATGCAACCGTATATTAAGAAAACGCGAATATTGGTTTGGGTACGCATTTGGAAGATTCCATGTGTGTAGATCTTAACATAGGTCTTTCAAGGTCATCTGTTGACATTTTTGATGGTGTTTTGGAAACCCAACCATATTTGTGAGCTTTGCATGTGAACATTTGGTTTGATGAAATTAATATGTATTAAAAGAACCTTATATATATATATAATTAATGCATATTTGTCATGATATTGACCAACACGGCTATGGATATATTTGTATAAGTAGAATCATGTCATACGACTTTTGGATTTCTGACATCGTCTTGTCTTGTATAGCAGGAGGAGATTGAATTACTATTATCTGTAAACTTTGCATAGTGTTGTCGTTTTCGCAACGTTTCTTTCTTCATTTATAACTTTGAACCGGGTAGTCTTTTTCGCGATGTTTCTTTCTTCCTTTATAACTTTACAGGTTATCCACAACTTTACAGGTTATTCATAACAATGATTTACTCTATTATGCACACATCTTTTATTGCAGTTTCTACACTGCAACTTTCCCTGCTTTCAAGCACAGAGAAAGGGAACAATACCTTTAACCACATAATTTTGTATTAAAATCATATAATGTACACATCTTTTATTGCAGTTTCTACACTGCAATTTTCCCTGCTTTCGAGCAGAGAGAAAGGGAATAAAACCTTTAACCACAGAATTTTATGTCAAATTCATCCTACTTTCCTTCTCCAGAGTCATCCCTAAAGACTGAAAAACCAACCCCTCAAAAATGGAGTTGTTAATTCCAAAGTAAACAAACTGCATTAATTTGGTGGCTCCCAGCTTAATCGAAAATGCTAGATGATCCCCACTCCCATTCTCTTCCCCGCCTACGTGTCGAATAGATATTGGCCAAAGTAAATTATAATGGGACCCCTGCTTCTCCATGAGATCAAAATTAATGAAATCAATGGTCTAGATGATGCCATGTAATGGTGATAGGGAGTGGGGGAAGTGTAGCAGCATCGCAACTTAATCCTATTTTAGTTTTAATTATTCTGCACTTCGCATTAAGAGGACACAGTCATTCTAAAGGACGTTCGGATAAATTGCATTGTACAGATAAATGATTAGTGAGGTGTACATTTGTCACAGCTGTTGGTCGTCGAATAGCTCTTTCCATTTGTTGAAGTTCAGTTAAATCATGTTACTTCATGCAAAAGTGTCGACTGAATTGAGTCTTCTCCTTTTATAGGAATGATGATAGGTTGCCTTCCATCGTAATACCTTCTCCGATGGTGGTTGTTTGTGTTTTCTAGGTGGCAACCCAAACAAACATCTTATTCCAATTTTTCCTTAAATTTAGGGGAGAAAATACTTCATCTCCAATGGTGTTGTTGATGATTTCTTATGAATTAAATGCATTTTTTATTTTTAGTAAATTTTAGGTTTTATTACACCTAAAGAGGGCTATTTAATATATTTGAATTAATTTTAGGAAGCAAAAGTTTACTTGAATAGCTTGACATTGTCAAGGCGAATGTCGAAAATTAAGCCATGTCATCTTCACATTGATTTAAAAAGTTGGGTTGGAGAAGATTTTTAGGGAAAATAATTGTCTATCCTATGTGGACTTAGACATTTATCTTCACATACATTTCATTGGAGAAGCTTTAATATCTTTTTTGCCAGATTCGGTCAGTGAGATTGGTAAAATTTAAATACTTGAATGTCTAATGGAAAAAAATGATTTAAGGAAAGCAGCGAGACTGTAAGTCATTTCTTTCTTTAGACACCCATGCAGTGGGGCACAAGTTATTGGGATCCGGCTTCGAACCTCTAATTTCGTATCACGTTGTTTAGAGAAATGACAACAAGACTACTGTCGTCCAACAACTTGACCACTATACTACGGAGGCATTTGCCACACTCTTACAATATTAAACATGCGTAAATGCCATTTCAAAGGAGCTTACATAGAAGAAGAAGAATTGGAGTAACCATCCCATGACTGAAGTAGTTGGATTGGACAACCAAAACCTTAAAAGCATCGGTAAAATAGAAATATAAATATAAATAATGAAAAAGCAATCTTATTACTGCTGCAAGGATCCTCTAGCATCATGACACCTTCCAAGAAAACCTCCACTTCGCATGAAACTCCATCCAGTTCCACTTTGCTGCAAGAGATCAAGAATCAGTTGGAAAAGTCTAATAATGATTATGATTTAAAGTTGCTTGCTTCTTTTTCTTCTCCAAAATTTGTGGAACTCGCTGAAAGTGTAAGACCATCCATATTAAGTGCCATAAAGAGATCTCTGGCCAAAGTGCCGCTGGTGAATACAGATATGTTTGCGAAGATTGCCACAGAAGGAAATTGCTAAGTCGTGTTGCACCTGAAGTACGAACTATAATGTCAGGTTCAGGGTATGCAGCCATGCGCATATGTCTCTCTATATCTGATAATGAAATTTCAAACTCGGGATCACTCTCATCAAAATCAACTCGACTCTGATCAGTACCGGTACCACTGGAATCCAGTTTTTGTAACTTACGCCTCTTGTCTTCATAAGATTTTTGGACAGCATTCATGATCTCAGTGACGGATGAATATCCTGCGCAAACCAGTACCACAAATTTCTTGTTTTTGGCCGTGGCTGCCATTGCTCTCTTAGCTGCTGCCCTGGTAGTATCGTTTAAGAGCTTCAAGTTTCCTATGAACTGTATTCTAATCCCTAATTTATTCATGAGGCTCTCTTCTTTGAGTATCTCCCCAATTTTCTCTTCCATCAGAGCCATTAAATACTTAACTTCTTTAGGGCTTCTGTTCAGATTTTCGGCACCAAAAGCAAATACACTCACATATTTCACCTTTAACTCATAACAGTACTTCAACATCGACATCAGAGCAAAGAATCCAACTCTGTGGCCAGCACCTTCATTCAGTCCATGTTTCCGAGCATACCTCCGGTTTCCATCCATGATAAACGATATATGAGTCGGGATTGGACCGACAGAAAGCACGCTGAAGATAAGCCTTCGGATAAAACTAAACAAGTTTCCGAAGAACTCAGTTAACTTCATCTTATATGACTGCATCCTTACTGACAGAAATTTGAAATCAGTTTTCAGTGAGTATATGACTTAACCTAAGTTGAATAGAAATTAGACTATTTTAAGTCCTTCAAAACCTGCAGATATCCTGATACAAGCACCGTATTCTATAAACAAAGAAAAAAGCATCAAATAAAGCTTACATGAACTTTGTTTTCTTGATGGAAATCAGTTCTTTTTGATTGGGTTGGAGAATGTTAGGACTCTAAACTAACTGCATTTTGGGAGGAAAATGCAGATGAGTGTTTGAAGTGTCATGTACTTTGAATTTCTACTTTTTAACTATCATGTAGAATCACACACATATATATGTATATAACCAACAACCAGTTGTTCCTAACAGTCATACAAACTGAACTGTCTGAGCTACCTATCCAAGAGTTTCTGCATGTAGTACCTTCATATTTACAAAAGGCAAAAAGTATAAATAATAACCATAGACTGGCAGGTACTAATTAGTTATGTGTAAAAACTTTAAATCGTGTTGATACCTAAGTAAGAAAAAGGAAATATTCTAATTTATTTCCTACAAACTACTTTATGTTGTGGACAGACGAACACTTACTGTTGAAGTGTTTACAGCAAGTTGATTCACGAATCACGGAACAGCCTCCTTCAAGCTACGGCATGTTCACGAATTACAGTACAGTACCTATTCAATGTGACTTCTCAATGCATATTTTTATGGTTATGTACTATTAGCATTCAAGATTAGTTTTCAACTATGGGGTACCGTGTACCACGCACGTATGGAAAGTACCTGCTTCTCTGATGCAGTCAAAACCTCAGCAGGTGATTCATCATTCTGAGATGATCCCAGGCTAGCATTGGTGGAAGTCCTGCTTCAGATAAAAATAAGATTCTAAGCAGCGCCTGGAGATTAAGGTGGAGAAACTCAAATGACTTCCTCCATGTTTTAACATACCTTGAGACCTCTGTCACATTATGTACAACTGTACATGCCGCTCCGGAAGAGGCCAAAACTGCATCTTCTTCACTTTTAGTACTTTTGAATACCTGAGGAAATACTTCACTACTTAGCTAAACATGAAGGACCTTAAACGAAAGCTACAGTAGGAGGATCCAAAAACAATGCTTACCTCTAAAGCAGCGGTGTTCACAAGAATCAATGCTTGATTCTGCCCATTCTGCACTGCTCCCTAGAGTCTCCTTAATCACAGGTCATGGCTACTGATGCACCAAACACTTGGTTGATTCGGCCGAGTCGTACACTCGTACTACCTTGACTACCTATCATCTTAGTACAGGTATGAGTTGAAAATGGTCATGAAACTCGCATAATTCCCTTGAGTATACCCTCGAGCAATACCAGCCATTTCCTTTTCACAGGTTAACAGACCCTCACTACTCTACGACTATATCCAGATTTTTGAGTCAACTTATCAACTCTAGCATCTTAGGTAGCGGATCTACAGTTTAGTACTGATCAACAAATTCTTGATTCAAGCACTTACGGTGGGTAAAAGTAATAACATGCCTCTCACCAAATGTTAAGAACATGCATATGTTAGTGAGCTATTCACAATAATTTTTGAGAAGCTGTGAGAGATCTTATATGAGAAGTAGCAACAAAATTACTTGAAACACTCTTTCGTTAAATAACCCACAAGCATCGTAAAAGAAGCTGTAGGCACGAAAACTTACATAGTTAAAGAACAAATTGAGTAGTATAATTGTAATCATCATTATATTTCTTTATAGATATGGGGAAGCAATTTAACAAATCGAATAGGGTAAAAGAAAAAGGTCTACCAACGCAACCATCCTTTTTTACTTTGTATCCCTCCGTTACGACTGCAAATATTCCCCAAATGGATCTTATCTAGCTAGGTGGAGAATTAAAGTAGAAAAGTCTGGAATGTCAATTGAACTACCACATAAGTAACTACAGAAAATGACAAACAAACTTATGCCTATAGTTGCTTCCTTTTCTTCTCCAAATTATGTTTGATTCGTTGGAAGTTCAAGACCATCCATATCAAGTGCCATAAAGAGATCTCTGGCCAAAGTGCCGCAGGAGAATACAAATACGTGTGTGTAGATTGCCAGAGAAGAAAATTGCTCAAACGATTGGCACCTGATGTACGAACTAAAATGTCAGGATCAGGGCTAACAGACATGTACATGCGTCTCTCTAGATCTGACAACTTAACTGCAAACTCCAGATCTTTCTCACTATAGCCAACATTAATCTGATTATCGTTCGAGCCATTTGGATTCAAGTCTTGCAATGTATGCAGCTTCTCGTTATAAGATTCTTGGACAGCGTTCACAATCTCATCTGTAGAAGAATATGCTACGCATATCAGTAATACAACAGTGTTATTCTTGGCCGTGGCTGCCATAGCTTTCTCAGCTGCTGCCCTAGCAGTCTCACTTAAGAGCTTCAAGTTCCCAATGAAATGCAACCTAACCCCATAACTATTGACAATGCTCTCTTCCTTGAGTAACTCTTCTATTTTCTCCACCATCAGATCCATCACATGCTTAACTTCTTCAGGATCACGGTTGAAATTATCAACGCTGAAGGCATATGCAGTAACATACTTAACCCCTAACTCATAGCAATACCGCAACATCAACATAAGAGCCAGGAACCCTGCCCTGTGACCAGACCCATCTTTCAAATTGTGTTTGCGGGCAAACCTCCGGTTTCCATCCATAATAAAAGCGATATGAGTGGGAATCGGACCCACGGAGAGCACAGCAAACACAAACTTCCGGAATAGAAATTTGAGTTTTCCAAGAAAACGAGTTACAGAATCTTGAACACCCTCCATTTTCATTTTCATTATCATTTTTATTTTGAACTGCAGCAGAAGCGAAAATAATAACCTGTGGATTTAAAAAAAAAAAACTGTTAGACCCAAAGCATAAACTTCTAGTAAAATTTAATGCCTCTCAAAGAGGAAGTTTCAACTTTCCAGAAAGTACAATTATACAATACATTTCAACATTCTTCTTGCATCATGGATTTTATCAGTTGTATGTGAGTTCATATGCAAAATTATCATTGAAGCATTTTATCAAACAGTTTGTTTATACTTTCCAAATTCAAACTATATTACACTGCCTCTTTGCTAAACATTTAACTTTCAAAACTTTCAATAGGTGTACAGTGAATTTAATCAATAAATTTCCATATTATAATTAACTGGAGAGAAATTCATTAAAATTACCTGATGAACTCCTCAAACAATTGTAATACCCTAATCCCAGAGAAGGAAAAATCAATAGAAGCAAGAACTAGTTCGGAATTATGAAAGAAGAGACAAAACAGGAAGATAAATATCTTGACCTCTACTACTACACTGATCAGATAGTATTCAGAATCAGAAAAGATAGGAATAGAAATTGGAACACCAAAAGAGAGCTTACTGAATAAGGTTTGGTCTTTTTTAGTAAAATAAAAATCCGGATCGGAAAATAAAATATTTTTTAAAAATTAAAAAATATAAGGCGAATGGGCGTGGAAATCTCGGTGGAATATTATTTTGGATGGCTGGCTCCCCTCCAACTTTTAAATCTTTTTTTAATGATTGAGATTTACGACACCAACTCGCAGCACTCCTTTTATCGCGCGGACAGTAATCCTGGCTACTTTAATTTGCGATAACTAGTTTATCATTCGTGCGACGCACGGGTTTATGTTTCCCCTACAAATTTATGGATCTTATGTTTTAAAAATTAATTACATTAACAATAAATTATTAAAAATTTAATAAGCACAAAAACCATTAAAACTAATAAGACATTTATAAACTTATGAAAATTCAATGCAAATAAATTTTTTTGTTTAAGTCACAGGCTTGCATTTCATTTTGACGTCTTCAGAGCCGTATTTCGTTCTGTCTTCAGTCTTCCTCCGAATTTTGGTACGCCTTAAATTTTCATAGCTCGTTTTTTTGTTTTTCTCTGTACTGTGTATTCTTTATCTCTTTTGGTCCATCAAGTCATCATATGCCTTTACTTCATTAATGGATTTATACTGTTTAGATTATAATCAAGTCACTGAGATTGTTATACATTATAATCTCAACTCAACAGGGGATCAATAATGAATGTGTAGATTTATATTATGGGAGTAAAAAGTGCACAAAATTAGTCACACATGGCTGAGATCGTTTAGAAACCATATGTTACGCTAGTACTTATTGAGAAGAAATAAATTTAAGACTAAAGGAAAGTTTCTAAACATGCTTTTCTGTGTGTTAGGTATAAAAATTAAGGAAAAGACTATAAAAAGCTTAGGCTACACAACTTGGATGATTCTTTTCTCGCAGAAAAAGAAAAATAGATACTTGGATGAGATATGGGCACTTTTGATCACATCAACTCGTGATAATGATCTTATTTTGCATAGATGTGTACTTTGTACCCATGTTCTGGTGATATATAAATATCTGATATCATAAAGTCACATAACCATGGACACTGAATTTTTTTTTTTTTTTTTTGTAAACAAAAATGTAAATTGTGTGATCCCTCTGGCATGCGGTCTTCTTCATATGATCTGTTGTTTACTGGACATCTTACTTTATGAGTAGGGATTAAATTTAAAAAGGTAAGGTGAAAAAAGGAACCAAAACAAATACATCTAGCAGTAAAATAAGATAATCTCGAAGGTGAACTTTTTCCCGTTTTCCAAATCCCATGTACAAAGAATTATTGTATTTTTTGCACCCACGGTGCGAGAAACAAAAATGTTGGTTCATGTAGACTTCATTGAATGGTTTAGACTTTGTTGAATGGTTTAAGTGGCACATAGAATTAGTACAAATGTAGGCCATAGATCGAATGATTCATATAATTTGAATGGTGTTGTTCTTTGACTAATTCTCAAATGTGCCAATAGGTTTCCAATTGCATTGTTGGTACTATGAAGCTGCCAAAAGCGTACAATTCAAGATACCGAAAGCATCTAACCTTTATCGAAAGAGAAAAAACACAAGCATTATCAACTGAAGACCCGATTGTCCGAGTACGACCTAAATCAATACAAAGAGTATGCATTCTAGTCGATTGCAATGTCACTGACTAAATAGATTCTCCAACATGGTGATTCAACAATATATCCATCCACATTGAAACTTAGACGCACAAACACAATGGAGTTTAGCAGTAAATATCTCATACATAAAAAAATTCAGGTGAGCACCTTTGATTGCTTGGTTTAGATTATATCTTACAGTTCAAAACACAAACCATTAGTAAAATAAAATAAAATAAAATAGGGAAACCAACACCAAAGCACACCACCTTTCAATTTCATCGGCATGGATACAAGAAATAACCTAGAGCTGGGTTGTTCGATATATTTTTGGGAATTTAATTATTTGGAGTAGCATCCCGTGTAACACATTAGTTTATACTTTATATAAGTATCCCATCTCGAACTTTTGGAAGACAGGCCATCCAAGGTGTTATGGATTCTACTGTCAGCGCTACAAAAGATATATTTTTAATCTTCCCCAGGCATGTTTATCCTTATCGGGACGTGTGACATTCCATCTAAAACTAGATCACTAAACAGATGGATGATGGTATCAAATGGGATAAATAGATGAATGATATTAGTTATCCTTTTCCAGATTCTTCACTGACCATTTCATCGCAGTTGAGAAAACACGTCCAGGTCATCAACTCCCAAATCGTCATAATTTCTCTCAGATGACAAAAGTGGAGGAGGTAATAGTTATCAATGTAATGCCCTTCTCAATGAACATATAGAGGCGAAAACAAAAAATACAGTATATTGATTAATTTTGCTTGTCCTTATGATTCAAAACCCAAAATCTATACAAATAATCAAAAAGTAAGTGTGGTTATAAATGCAGTCTTTAGAGCATTTTTTGTCATTAGTTAGTCACGAATACAACCTAATATTATTCATCTCAATAATAAATCATACAAAAAATAGTAAATATAATCTTTAAGGATTTTTCGATCAAAGGAAAGTATATGTCTCGTAATTGATCACTTTTAATGCATTGGTAGCCCGTGGATTTTAAATACATTGAGTGTCTCGCGTGGCATAACCTATAAAACCCAGTATGAAAGTTTGTTATTTTTTCATCTAGAGACTAAGAGAGTAACGTGCAACGGCAAAGAGGATCTAGCGAAACATATTAAAACTCAACTGAAATAGGAACCTTGCAATTGCGTAAAGGTTCACTAACTCTATGAATAGATGTAGGTTTAATTACCTTATGCAGCAAATCTTGAACTAAAAGCAGAGACAAGCAGATCAATGAGAGACTACTTAAGTCAGCACAACAAAATTTCAATCTCCTCAGGTTTGACATGCAGTTTTCTTCAACTGTAATTGTTCTCCCTTTCTTCACCATTAGCACAGATTGAATGGGGCGAATATTTGGAGAATGGATAAGATGCGTTTAATCCCAACTCCATACCTAAGAAGGTTGCATCAAGCCTTAAACAAAGAAAAAACAGGGAAAAAAATCATATGAACATAATCACTGATCAGCGATGACAAATTGGGCAAACCATTATTTACTGATTTAGCAACAGGTGAAGCAATAAGTGCAAAAAACCATCATTTAGTCCTGGGGCTGTGAAACAAAAAAACGATCATGGTGTTTGATTTATATTGCAACAATATCTGCAAGAATGAGTTTTCTTTTTCTTTTTTTGATAGGAAAAATTGCAAGAATGAGTTTGTACCTTGATTTTGTTCGACATATGACGTATGTGCGGGTACAACAGCCACAACAGATGCATGATTTGAATGATCTAAGGATACCTGCAAAACAAACAACGAAAGTAGAGCTTTAAACGGAAGAAGACAAAATCATAGAAGAGAGAAGCAACGTGGAAAACTGCGGCTTTTGGCTTTTGCACGGGCGTTATATAGAGAGACAACGAAGTGTAATTTCCATATGAAACAACTCTGTTTTAGGAATAATATTAATCAATATCTAAATATTTCTATAATTTACTGCGGCATATTTACTTCTTGCAAGATATTTGGGACAAAAAAATATTGAGTTTCTTTTCAGTTTTCACACGGCTTAGAAATAGAATTAATGCTTCTTTTCTTTTTCTTTATGCATTAAACGATATAAAGAGAAATAATATCTAATTTTAGCTTTTTGGAGTGTCACATTTACTTGTTGCACTATATTTGGCCAACAAAATATTCGCGCATATTATTTCTTATTTTAATATTATTTTTATGTAATGTACAATATTAAGAAAATGATATTGATTTCGTTATTTGTTGTCTATTGCACTTTTAATGTTTGTGTTCTCAAAGTTTTGTCTAATATTATGTTTCAATATCACCACATTTTTCTATTAACGATTTTGTGTTTTCACTTTTGGACATGATCTACAATCATTTTTTTCGCATAGGAGAAAGCACGCATCAATTTACATATATGTATCTACAACTCTTTAAAAGAAAATTTAATCATTTCCTTTATTTTGGTTGTAGTTGTAATTGTAAATAACTAATTAGGGTCAGTTTAATTATTGGTATTAATTGTAATTAGAGTTTATTTAATTATAACATATGTAAAAAAAAAAAAATTGATGAACAATCAGACTACATTTCATTCAATCCAAAAAGGTGATTACATGATTGTTTACAAGAAAAAGAACATCAAAATACAAGAAACTTAATACCCAAATACAAATAAAGATACCAATTACATGTAATTCGCGAAGCGAAAGAGCAAAATACCGCAAAGGTACCCAATTTTTGTATAAAAAGTAGAGAGAAAAGATGGTATAATCCGGAACCAATTCCGACCATTTTCAATGTTTGTCTTCTATAACAAGAGATGCTCCAAAAACAAAGGAGTGACTAGCCCTTAATCTTGTATATGTGAACGAAAAACCCGGATGCTCTAAATCCCTTTTGTTGAAGATGGACTCAAAGTTATGTTGTGTTGATTCGCCGATGTTCGCGAATCTAGAATAACATCCATGAAACAACCAACAAAGATTGAACAAATCACCATCAAAGTGAAGAAATAATCGCTCTCAAAGCGAAGAAAAAATCTCCCAAAAAGCGAAGACAAAATCACCCAAATGGTGAAGAAATGTGTCAAAAGACACCATAAATTAAAAAACATCTTATTTTATTAGAAAATCTAGTAAAACTAAAGAAAACAATAATCCTTGCTCAGATCTGGTCCAAAAGGACCAAATCTGAGCAAAATGAAGATGAAGAGTTTTTTTTTTTTAGACAGAAAGAGAGAGAAGCGTTTCCTATAACATATGCAATTAAACATTGGACATTGGGATTTTTTTTTTTTATGATTTGATTTAATTTTATGATGAACAATGCATATCTTGATGTGATTCTATTTTAATATTTTTGAATTTTACTTTTAAATGAAATCTATATAAATAGGACATATTCCAGTTTAATTTTTTTAAAATTTCCTAAAACATATTGATTTTGTTAGGATATCATACTATTTTAGTTGATGTTTTCTATTTATATATTTGGTAATTGTATAAGATTTTAATTTTATTGTTTTGGTAAAAGTAATAAATCTTGAATGTTATTGGTCGAAAAATATATCGTGGGGTCAAAAAATTCTATTTAAATTTTATTGGCCGAAATTTTAAATGGTCGGGCCAAAATCAACCAGAAGCTCCGATTAATCACGTCGATCAAAAAAAACTCCATTTTTATATAGAGAATATTCTCCAAGGTTGTCTATACCTGGTGTTTGGGTTACCATAATTCCTTTCCCCAATTCGTACATCAGGACCGCATAGCGCAGTGGATTAGCGCGTTTGACTTCGGATCAAAAGGTCGTGGGTTCGACTCCCACTGTGGTCGTTTACTTTTTTGCGGATGTGTTTTAAAATGGACATTTCAACTCCACAATGATGTAGCTGCTAAGGTGGGATCATGTATCTTTTTGCTCGTCGCATTGACCATCTTGACGACTGCGAAGCTTTACTTTTCCTTGGAGGACAACTAAGTGATGAGAAATACATTTGCCATGAAAATCTGAAAAGGATCCACTATGCTCCTGTGCACAATGACCTCATATCTGATCACTTAGTTGGCTCCTGCAATGGCCTGGTTTGTGCATTTCAACTTCACAATTTAGTTCTAGATCCCATCTATATTTGTAATCCTCTTACCAGAGAATATGCTTTTCTTCCTGAACTAGTTGTAAACAAAGAAGACGTTGATCCTGGTCGTCGGATTCGGGTATGTTAGGTCAACCAATGAGTACAAAGTTGTCAGAATCTATTACCTCCACCGTGCGGTAGGAAATGTCGAAGTATACACGCTTGGCAGTGGTCGCGGGTGGAGAGCCATAGGTAGAGTCTCGCATCGACTGGATTCAACGAAGAAGGGTAGGGGTACATATGCAAATGATGCTATTTATTGAAATTCGAACAACAAAGTTGTGGCCTTTGACTTGGCTGACGAAGAGTTTAGGTTGCTGTCTGTTGTCCCTCCTTGTCTGGAAAACCGTAAATTCAAAAATAGATTTGGACTTGTAGCACTGGGAAGGCATTTATTTGTGTCTTTACAAGGATAATATGGATGAAGTACGTATGGGAATATGGTCCTTGAAGGAGACCTGGTGTATGGAGTTCGACATAGATTACAAAGTCGTAGTGGGTGGTTCTCGTAAAAAGAACTCAAGCAAGTTTCAGCCGATTTCACTTGCAAAGAACGGAGAATAAATATTATTATATGCTACACTATATTGTTACGACAAGAAAACCACACTTTTGAAGAGGATTTCCAACAGAGCCAGATCTGATAATCTGGAAGATGTCGAAGCAATTGCTCACGTAAATAACTTTGCATCATTGCGAGCTATGGGTGAAAATTGAAAGAAATTCAAAGTTCATACACCATGGGATGATGTTACCTATGAGTTTGACCGAGTTGCGCTGGATGAGGATATTGATACACCACGTTTCAGACTCCGGTGATCCGCATTATGGTTGGCCATCCTGGGAGACAACAGGATTCCAGTGGAGAAGAAACCCTCCTCAGGAGACAACAGGATTCCAGTGGAGAAGAAATTCTCCTCGGGTATTTCTGAGATCGACAATTCTTGGAAACGGCACATCAGTGTGCTGTGTGCCCACCAAGCTCAATATTAGATTGCCCTGTATTTTACTAGTGTTTCCACACATTCCACAATCCAATAAAACCAAGCAAATTATAATCAACAGACAACACTTGACTAAAATACTTTCGAAGGCGGGTAAAATAAAAACAGCATTAGAAAGGCAGCAACGCCGAAGTAGAACACTTGAAAGTCTAATTGATATATATAACATAAAATCTCAATATTCTCTATCACTCCAAAATTTATTAAAATAAATTAAAATTTCAGCATTGAACGAAAGTTCTCGGTGCAGTGACAGAAACCTAAGAAAAAAGAAAAATGTAAAAAGACATTACCAATTTCACCATCCCAATAATTATCCAGCATTTTGCCCTTTTCAAGCAAACTGCTTATAGTTCATATCCGTCACAAACGCTATACAAAAATAAGAGTAGTCAATTTTCTTTCAATTGAATATTCAGTAAACACCACAAACCCATATATCCTCCTTGTTCATCATGAGGAGCCGCACACATATACTGTACATATTGTATATACACATTCTTACATGTAATATATATTTATACCGAACAGATCCTCTATCTACCTTCACCTAAGACAACAAAAACACAGAAAAGAATGAACCAGTCAGTACATGAACATAACCAAATTATTGCATGCGAACACAAGAAATTCATTCTTAAAATACATGCTGGATGTGCTTATGGACATATGAATCTTACTTTATAAATGTGCAGACATGAAAAGAATCCAAGGTTTCGGGACCAAAATGATTAACATGTTAAAGAATTTCAATTATAGCACCTCTTATTTTTACAACATTCATTATCAACCAAGATTTCTTCAAAATTTTCAAATATGAAGGAGCAATTATGAAGTCATGATGGGGAAGGGAGAAGGGCCATCCAAAATAAATGGAAGCACAAGACAGAAGGACTAGGATCAAGGCAAGTGTTATACTTTGACATAAAGATTTCCTCAACAAATTCAAAAAGGAAGGAGCAATTTACGTGATGGAGAAGGAAGAAAGACCATTCAAAATAACTGGATGCACAAAACAAAAGGACTAGGATTCACTAAAGGCTTCGACATTGTATTGGTTTTCTAACCTTTGCCTAATCACCAGAAAGACAACTGATTTCATTTCTACTTGACTGATTAATGGCAAAACGGAATTCAAGCAAAAATGCAATTAGCTTCTTCGACAAAACATTTGTAAATAGATCTTACGTCTTTTATAAGAGGGATTATTTTTCCAAAAGTTGTGCAACTATATCATATAAAGATGACACGTGAATGCAGAATGTGGCAGGAACTTCTTACCTTCTTGCACACATAGCCGCGAACGTTCACTCTTTCCTCTTAACTTGTAAGCCGGATTTACCAATTGCTGATGCGACCCCCAATATAGTTTACTTGGCACCTCAAGCATCCGACTCTTAATCTAACACTACTCATTACCCATCTAAACAGATGCAAAAAACTACTCCTAGTTATCTGGTTTCAGAGGAAGAGAGTCCGTTTTCTCTTGAAGGTGTGGATGATGATGGACTTTGGGTTCTAGTATTAGATCCAGAGTTATATGGTTGAGAAGCCAAGTATTCAAGTGCTACAACAACATCACTTATAAAGGGGCGGAAGCTTGGCTGCTCTTGAAGACACATAGCAGTAATTGCTATTGCATGGTGTAAGCAGCGGGTAGGGAAGCGCCCTTGCAGTAAAGGATCAACCAACTGAATAAACTTCCTCCGGTCCTTAAAGAAAGGTCGAGACTGAAAATAAAGACAAAAAAAAAAAATCATATTAACAGACAACTATAGATGTATATACGGAGAAAGAAGCTGGTTTAGAACTTTGATGAATGGTAAATTCTGGTCCACTACACAGGTATTTCTATTACCAACACAATCTAACTACAAGTCTACAATAACTTCATGAATATCTGGTTCGAGCTTACTTTATTAAAAGGGAGTATTAGTGAATTATGTCAGATGAATATCTACCACATATATTAAAAGGGAGCATTTTTTACATGTTATATAAGTATCGGATTCCCAATATGTCAGACCAAAAAAAAAAAACGCCCAACAGTTGCCCTGGATGCATGATGAGACCATACCAGTGGGGTGTAATGGACCAGAGACACACTTTGTAATGCTGGTGAGTGTTAACCGTACAATGTAACTGATGACCATTATGGCCACGGAGTCACTAGAATGAGGGGTTACCCTCCCTTGTGGTGGTGTACAGGTCTATGTCCCTATAACTATGAGGTGGACTACAGGACTCAAGTATGAGGACACAAAAACGTTTATGATGCTAGCCAAATGTTGGTACTCAGAAGATACCATTTATTCTAGAACTCAAAATTGACCCAAAACACAGAAACTGCAACAACTCACCCAAGATATGAGATTCTGCTCTCCTTGCTTCTTAGTAGTGTCAATAGCCTTCCGACCAGTGATTAGTTCCAACAAAACCACGCCAAAGCTATAAATATCAGATTTTAGAGTCAGCTTACCACTCATGGCATATTCTGGAGCACAATAGCCATAAGTTCCCATCACTCTAGTTGAAACATGAGTGTTGTCACCAACAGGACCTAATTTTGCAAGTCCAAAATCAGAAAGCTTGGGATTGAAGTCCTTGTCCAACAATATATTAGCAGATTTTAAATCCCGATATATAACAGGTGGATTTGCTGTGCAATGCAGATATTCAAGGCCTCGAGCGGCACCAACAGCAACTTTCATCCTTGTATTCCAATCTAAGGGCACCGTATTTGGTGACTTCCCTAAAAACAAAATTGAATGTCAGTTACAATACTTTATGTTCAGATGACATAAACCGAAGCTCAAGTATAGCTGTGAAAGTTCTATCTAAAAACATCCCTGCAGCTAGAGGACCATTTACAGTTCATTTGCATTTAAAAACGAGGGTTCCTCTCTGTGAGCTTGCAGAAGAGAAGGGATGTTGGTTTCCTACATGAGCTAAACTTTGGTAGACTAACTAAATGGATAAGACCACTGTATGAAAGATCGGATCCTACTGAAAGATCAAATGTGATGTCCCAAAAATGTATTCACCCTTTCAATGATTGTGTGAATCTATCCGATCCATTCCTTTATCAGTGGAAACACAAGGGAATGGGGAAGGAAGATGAAATGTGGGCGAACAAATCAGAAGGCATATAAGTGAAAACTTCCAAACACAAAGACAAGAAGATGATCTTCCAAGCTTTTGCATCAAACCACTTACCAAATAGATGATCTTCCAAGCTTCCCATTGGCATGTATTCATAAACCAGAAGCCTTTGATCTCCATCAGTGCAGTAGCCAAACAAAGTGACGAGATTAAAATGGTGAAGAAGACTTAACATGAGAACCTCCACAATGAATTCTTGATTCCCCTGGATACCATTCTGATCAAGTTGTTTGACAGCAACAATCTGTTTACAAAACCCACAAACTAATATCATTGAAAAAGCTTCACAGATACACAAACAAGCGACAATTTTGAATCAAAGAAATAATTAGAAGGTGCAAATACGTGAACACACGAGAAATCAATAACAAAAAGAAATATCTTGCCTGGCCTGTTTCCAGGCGCCCTTTATAAACCCTTCCAAACCCTCCTTCTCCAATCAGATTAATCTCCTTGAAATTGCTAGTTGCAGTAGCAAGTTCTCGAAAACTGTAGCTACAGGCAGTATGACGTTTTGGGGTGTTCTTAATTCCCTTGTCCTTACAATTGGCTGATGTTCCCTTCTTACAGATTTCTACAAAAAATTGTAACAAAGAGAAGATAATTGAATTAGACCAAAGTTCATACCTTAAAACCCCAGATCTTAAACATCAATTTCACAAATCTAATAGCTTCATAAAGTAGCTGCATTTTCCACTGTGGACAGTCAAACTTGACAAAGAAAAACATTCTCACCACTATTACTCTCGAATGATACCCTTGCTTTCCCATTTCCTGCAAATCCAAGAACGAAGAAACCAGTAAGAAATCTTACATAACAAACCCATCAAGTAAAATTCACAACTAAATTTCAAAAAAAAAAAAAAAATGAACCTGATGGACTGGCAGAGTAGCGTGAGCGAGATCGAATTCCGTTACTGTCTTCAATCTTACTAACATCTTTTCGTGAAGGACGCAAGCAAGAAAAACAACCCATCTGGAACAAAAATACAAAACCAATTGGTCCAATTCACACAAAATCTAACCTTAAAAACCAATTTTTCAGCAGCAAAAGACTAAAAAAAAATACAGAATTGCACTCACCAGATTAAAGTCTTTCCGATCTTCAAATCAAAACACACTAACCCAGATCTTCATTTACCATGTCAAACTACAGAAAAAAAAGAAAATGAAGAACAATTCAACAGAAACACAAAAACAAAATGTTTAGTAGTAATAAATAAAAAATGTAACTGAAAAACAAAGCAAAATCTACCGGTTTTTTTTAGTACAACAAAAAAAAGTTTGATTTGATTTGATAAATCTAGAAAAAGAAGAAAAAAAACTTACTCTTTTTGTCAGTTTGTTATATAAAGAGAAAATCCCAGAAATTCTTGTTTATTATTCTTCTGATTCTTCTTCTGCTGCTTTTTTCTTCTTCAAGTGATAATACAGTAATTCTTTCTGGAACTGAAGCAGAAACAGAAGAAGAATATCCGATTGTTGGTTCTTCTACTCACTTCTATAAGTGTGTGTTTTTTCCCAGTTTAAGCGCCAAATTTGTCGGGTCTTATTAATACTCTCTCTCTTGTTTATCACTCACTCGTTCTTCGTGAGATGTAGGTTTT
This sequence comes from Papaver somniferum, assembly GCF_003573695.1. NCBI lineage: Eukaryota > Viridiplantae > Streptophyta > Magnoliopsida > Ranunculales > Papaveraceae > Papaver > Papaver somniferum. The sequence goes on from NC_039359.1 coordinate 8,041,970, forward strand.
TTCTTGTTCCTCCTCTCTATCTCGTATTGCGTGTCCACTTTTTTAAAATTCAATGTTTTGTCAGTATTTCTTTTCTTCTTTGTAGGGTCATTTTCGTAATAATTGACAACAACCAATCTGATGTTGATCTTTCCGTCCTTGTTTCTGTCTTTCACATCCTCCTCCCTCCGTCGACCACTTCGAGGGATATTTTCTTCTTCTTTTTTCCTGTGGGGTCTACCACTGTTTGCCTTTTTACGGAAATCAGACTTGTTTATTTGGGGTCACGTTTGACGTTTGATGCCAATCTCAATACTGTATTAATTGAGAAATTAGGAAATTAATTAATAAGAGTGAATAATGAATATTGTCGATATGGGTGAAGAAAGGGAATTGGATTTGGAATGGTAGAATATTCGCACGCTAGATTTCACCGTTTCAAATAATTTCAAGCGTACGATGAATGAGGAGGTGCAACACCAGTCACCAAGACATAAACCTCCATGAATAGAGCACATTCTTCAGACATTAATACATATGACAAGATTCATATCTTTCAAATTCTCAATGTTTGTGATTTTGGGGTAGTCAAATCCACACTAAAACTATTGACTGAGCTGGTTACCGTGTTCAATAAGCTTGGAAGTTTGTTTCTCCACCGTACGGAATGCAAAGCTCATTCTTATCCATCCGACATTAAAATGCCGATTCTTCTTGCCAAAAAGACCCAAAGTATTGTTCCCTTCTATGTTTTTGGCGTCTTTCCGTACCAGATAGATAGTCGTTGCCTTATCCGCTTTATTTAACGGGATGATAAACTGAATCCCGCGGTCCATTCCTCAACACACAAAAATTGGGGTCCCCCTAACCCGGCGGATTTGCAGGGATGGGTTAAGGGTGGGACACATCCCCACTCTCACAATCCCACTGTCCCGAGAGAGATGAGAACCTACGATTGGTATTTGATGGTCGGGATGGTTTAAACAGCCAACTCAATATAGTTAATCTAATGAAACTCGCATGTACTGTGTTGTGCTTCATGTTTATCTGTGCTATGTGTCGTGTTGTATCAGTGCACGGACTAGTCTGGCATAGCACAATCAGGAACGGAGCTAAGCATTTTATTATAAGGGTGCAAAATTTGTTACGGGGTGCAAAAATACAAAAATAGGTTTAGATATAGAAAAAGAATTCGTATTGGGTGTAAAATAGACTTTGGAGCCAGCTGGGCAAAGAGTGCAAGTGCATATCCTTGCAATGGACTGGCTCCGGCCCTGAGCACAATACACAAAGCTATCTTGTTATATTGTGTACGCCAAGTTACGCATTGCGTCATGTTGTGTTCAAATTTTAACACGATGTGTTGTTCCATAAACATGCTGGCACAACATACTTTACACCTCTAATTTTTTTCTTTCTTTTATTGAGAAAAGGAAAATTTTATTCAAATAATTAAATTCTTTCCTGTTCCAAATGCTTGTAACACCGATCTAATCCACGGTGTATATCCTTGTACTCATCTAAGAGAAGTTTTTCTTTCTTAACTCTTAGAAATAGCATCTGCTATATTATTCATACCTCTTTTAACATGTGAGATTTTGCAAACACTAAAATAAGAAATTAATCTTTAATATTTCAAATAAGATGTTTGTTTTCCCATCTGACATGAATGATGTCAGATGTTATAGACTGCACTACTACTTCAGCATCGACAATGAGATGGATTTTCTGGATGTTTAATCCTCCAAAACAGCCATGCATTCTCCTGCTTCAGGGTCAATCGCTTCATCTGTATAGGATCCTTTGACTCCATCATAAGTACCTACAACAAAGAGAAGCACTATTTCAGTGCCAACCGTATTTGTAAGGTGATTAGAAGAAGCATTTATCTTAATTGTAGCTAAGTCAGAGTTCAACTACGATAGACACATAAATAGAGTCACTTGGAATTTGTTCGGATAAACTGAAATTATGGGTATAAAACCTAATTCTAGAGACAGTAGATAAGGATTCAGAGTTTTGTCCTAGAAGATGCATTCACATCTTTCTTTCCAACTGACCCAGCAACCAACCATCAGGTAACCTTCCAAGTGGTTTGTTCAACTAATCCATTAGTCGGAGGACTTGAGAACCAATATATGATCCATTCATTAATGCTTCCACAGTTATCATCAACTTGATCAATATTAATGTCTAAGCACCTCCATACAGCTCTAGCATGATTGCACTTGAGAAGAAGAGGAAACAAAGATTCTTCATAATGATAATAGATACTGCAATGAGTCTCCATGTTATTGTTGAATTGAGATATCTTTTCCCTTGTATGGAAAATCCTTTTAAGACGCTTCCATATGAATAATTTGGCAGCTGCTACATCCATGTGTTCTGGGAGAAGATACTTGATCTAAATCCAGAATTGTTGAAATCCCCAAATGCTTATTAGTGTAAACCATATCTGGGATGTAGTCATGCATGTACTACAAAAAGATGCTTATTGTTATTCTATGGTCTTTCTTCAATAACCTTATTCAAGAGTTCCCAGTTGCTGAACTTAAAAATTATCATGTTGGGGTCAATCTCCATTATCTTAAGATCTTCCGAACCCATGAAAGGACATGTAAACTTGATGAATTTTTTACAGTTTGACGACTCATTATTTCTTTTATTGTAATTTTTACAATAGCACTAGTTTCCCAATTTGAATCATCTTCTTCCTCATTGTTGTTAGTTTGCAGGAAAACCACTACTTCATTAGTGTTAGAGCATTGCTCGGTTGAACCCACCAAGCGTTGGTATGTCAAGTTTGGTTGTCATATTTTAGTGAATCAAAATTCATATTAAGAGTCGCTTGATTATGTACTAGAGTTAAACTTCGTATAGTTTAGCTTGAAAGCATTAGGATATGAGACATTACAAGTATTGTGAAGTCTTGAAGATGTGAAGAAGCAAGGAGATACAACGACAACAATCATCCTTCCACTTGAGGTTAGTGATATTTGACTTGAACTGTTTCATTCCCTAACGTATATTTCAAGTCGTGCATATTGAAAACATAACTGCAAAGCATATATGAACTCTAGATAGACATAGTATTAAGGAATACAATACGAGGTTTATTGCTTAACCATTAAACTTTGTAGATAAGACATCGCCATAATCATTTGAATGTTATTGTGATTATGGGTATGAGGTGAGGATTTCATCCTAGGGAACAATGTTTACATGTGTTCTAAGGAAGTAAGTTCATAAACTTGTTTGTGGACCGAAAAGGAAATTACCAGGAGTTATTGGTTTTGTTATTCATTGCATATCTTATGAACAACCAATATGTGTGATAGAGTATAACCGCTCACAACTTGTTGTGTTCTTGGTAGAACTATTCACAAAGTCCTGACTTTTGTATTGGTATAACTTTTATTAGTAAAACCAATCTTAAGTAATCACTTGTGGTATGATCGTATGATGTCTGCCTTGGGGAAAGGGAACCGATCCTAGTAAGGGAAAGGGAACCGATCCTTGTAAAGGAAAGGGAACCGATCCTAGTAAGGGAAAGGGAACCGATCCTAGTAAGGGAAAGGGGACCGATCCTTGTAAGGGGTGCAGTACATCAAGGGGAACCGATCCTTGTATGGGGTGTAGCAAGGTTTATAGCAGAAAGGGGAACCGATCCTATGGACATGTGCAACACATATAAGTTAGATACCATATATATGTGGGGAACCGATCCTAGTACCTAGTCAACCGAATCTTTGGGAAGCTAGTGTGACTATGCGTAGTACTCACATGGAGGTAGAACCGAAACTTGTTTTGGTAGAACCGTAAACCCATGATTGTGATTGAATGTTGGTTTGATCAATCACATAGTTCTTGAAAGTCAGATGAACCAATTCTAAACTTGTTTGGAAGTGTGGAAAATCGTTTTCAAGGTTGTAAGTGTGAAAGAGAACTTACAAAGTAAAGATGTCGACAAACTTTGAACACGTGTTGTGAATGTTTATTTCTATAATTGTTCAAAGATATTCCTTAACAGCTAAGGGAAGAGAATCCCAGGATCGAAACATAAGTAAGTTAAGAATCTTTTAATTAAGGTTATTAATTTATCTTTGTAGGGAAATTACAGAATTAGTAATGTGCATTTACTAATTAGATTTTCCGAGAGATTTCGATTGTTATTTTTGGACAGAGCATCTCCAGGAATTATGGAAACCGAATTTGTGCTTTAATGAATATCTTGAGAATATTTTCGGTTTTGGAAATTCCTTGGTGTCCAAACTTCCTTGTCTATAAATACAAGAAGTTTGCCTTTCTAGCAAACTAATCCTTCGTAACAACAAACTTCCTCTTTTGTCTTTGTTACTGGTGTAGCCGCCTACCGGAGAGGAGAGTGGTAGGACTAGAAGATGCCTACAATATTATATTAAACTGCAAGTGCACGGTGTCTAGAAGATAGATAACAACAAATATGGGTCGAACCCACAGAGACTAGGATGGTGAAAAGCTGAATTCCTAAGCCTAACTAATACTGATTCAAATATAAGATTATTGTCGATGCGACGGAACAGTTGATATGAAGTACTAACTAGAATATAGAAAGTAAATGAAGTAAAGGATTTTAATGCAACAACAAAATAAAAATATTTGAGACAGTTGATGGGATGATACTAGGGCAGTTGATTTCACCACTCAAACTATACTAGACACTCACCAATGAAGTTGTTCTTTTCCCATATAATGAATCAGCGATGAAGATACGAGTCTTTCGCTTCATCGAGGGGATCTCAATACAGAAGATTCAATATCAACTAAGGTATTAACCCGTAGAGTCGGATGTCTTGTTATGGCATAAATGATCACAGATTAATGAAATCAATTCTACATGAGTTGATGCAACATTATAAGATTTTTCTAAAGACCTAGGATGCAATACATACAAGGTGATAGTGATATAATGTAGCACAAATATTGAACCTATCCTTATTCAATAGAGCACAAGAAGAATAACATCATATATATGAGTGACTAGCAAAGGTTTAAGGGTTCCATCTCAAACCTAGCTAAGTAATTAACACATAGAAAAAACAGGAGACATATGAAATTAAAGGATGGATAAAATCATTCATGCAAATTTCTTTGTTCAACTGGTTTTTAACAAGAACAGTTTTAGAGAAGAAAAGTTACAACTGATTTCTTCCTATGACCCTTCTTACTTGGATATCCCAGTTACACCACAACCCCTCTATTTATACACAGAATTCTCCCCCTTTTCTCAATCCCTAATATCAACAAAAACAATATAATATTTTAGGGATTTTGTTTCTCGAAAACTCACCACTAGGTAATCATCTTCATTTATGTACTGCCACTGCCTTATCTTCTTCAATTGACTGATGTTGTAGGTGTTGAAAAGAAATCAAAATGATAGCTAAATTGACGACGCCAGTTGCTTGAGTTGTTTGAGTTCAACCAACAATTTACTGCTGCCTTTGAAGTTCGCAAAAAGGGCAACGAATTCATATGTAGCTTGTCATCTCCGTCACTTTTGAAAAGCAGTCAGCCAACCTAATTTTGTACTTCATAGCCTAGAGTTTTGACTGAAACATATGAGGATAGAAAGGGGGATTCTCAGTAGAGAGATATGAAATTGTCGAGAACTGTCTTGAGATTGACTTGACATGAAACGAAATAGGGATAGAAAGAGATAAGACCGACAGAGTTAGGGTTGTGTCTCTGGTAGATAGGGTAGTGTCGAGGGTGAAGAAAATGGGGGCTGTTTCTAATGATGGAGAAATGAAAGAGGGGTTTGGGGTCCGATTGGGTGTAAATCATGAATACCTGATTTTGGTATACAATAATGGATTTTAGGCTTATTTTGCTCTCCATGCAATTTGAGTTCTGAATTTCAGCCCATTGATTTCTTCTTTCTGCACTTCTTGTTCACTACTGGTTCCATTCGCTTCATAAATCAGCTCGCACCGCAACTGCCTTCTCCATTGCACATATCTCCTTAAAGCTGACTATTTAGCTCGACAAGGAGTAGTAGCTCCACTTTGTGCATAACCCATGCTCAGATCATTCTTTCCATTCCCCTATCATTACAAAACAAAGATCAGGACAATTGCCACACATTTTACTTGCAACGAACAAGAACTTCAAAATACATTATTTGGCACAAATACAAGCAATTAGTGCAACAAAATGACATAAACACCTAAAAAATGATAAGACTGTATGCAATATTAGGTGCCCATCAAATACCCCCAAACCTGCCTTTTGCTCGTCCTCGAGTAAAACATAAAGCCAAAAGAAAGGTCTACCTACGCCACTGGTGCAGGCCAGAATATACCCAAAAAGTTCTTAGGACAAAATGTAAGCTTAGATTCCATGAAAGTGATACCTTCATTCAGTTTTAGCTCACAGCAATTGGATATGTCAATCTAGCTTTCAAAGGTACACGTGACACACACTGATTCCAGCACAAAAATCATTTTGAAATCCAAGAGTTCGACTAGTTAACATGTGATCAAAAGTGTAAGGTGTAATTCTATCGTGAACACGCATAGCAACTGATTTATCAACCTAAGTCATGACTGCCAATACTAAAAGATAGTTGAACCGATTCAAAGACAAGCTAGCTTTATGGGAGATGTGAATGTTCACCTAAAATGTAGGTGATATTTCAGCTTACCCGTTTTGTACATCGATGGCATACACCCTCCCTTGCTTATTACAAAATCATTTGCAACATACAACAACACCTAACATTGAATACACATTTACATTGACTACTCTCTTAATTTGAGGCAAGAGAGGAACTTTAACTCTGAAACAGAACATAACAAACAATGGATACTTTTTTTTTTCAACTGAATTTGCAACTGACTTTGCAAAAATGAGAGAGATAAACACATCATGATGCAACAACTTTACATGGAAAACAGAACAACACATTACATGACACTTTGGCAAGAGGTAGCCCTTTTCGATGCACACAATAACATTCAAAGGTCGCTTTTCATAATGTATACACCAACTACTATCCCAGCCGACCAAAGAACAAGTTAGTCAAGTCTCATCGGTATTCTAGATGAATGGCAGTCTACCGGATTACGCAAATCAAGCGCTATACAAGCTTGATAGATAGTGCAAGTGCGTTTTCAGATCACATGTTCAAAAAGTTTTAAGAAAAATGTAAATCAAACTCACATGTTGTAGTGCCAGAATCAGAAAGATATCAAACTAGTACCTCATCATCTAGATCAAGAACCCTAAGATATCATACATGCAGGTATCACAATTCAAGGTAAATGAGCTCCATTTTTCATTTTTTTATTTTTTTCTAAGATGTTATTAATTCACAAGATTCAAACATACCAAATTTCTACAAAGATCATGTGATATCTACTTGTACCCCCAAACCTATGTTAAACAGTGTCCTCAATGTTTCTAAGGATTCACAAAGCTATAACATTCCATGAAGTTCATGAAGACAAAGAAAGGTTAGAGAGTACCGGATCCAAAAAGTGTTTGCCAAACCAGATAGTCGAGCAGCAAGTTAGACATCACAAAAACAAAACATAGATTATATACAACAAAAACTATCCTATCAAATTGAAGCCGGAAGAAAGCAAAAGACGGAAAATGGAATTCTAAACCTGGTATGTACAAGGGTGAACCACTTCAATCTAGATAGACAGGGTCCTCCAGATCAGTTGTCTCAATTTCAGGTGGGATTGGTTCAAGGAACGGCTTCAGTCTCTGCCCATTAACCTTGAAGACGTTCTTAGCTGCTACATCTTCGATTTCTACAGCTCCATGAGGGAATATTTTTCACACCATGAATGGGCTTGTCTATCTAGAACGCAATTTACTTGGAAAAAGATGCAAACGTGAGTTGTACAATAAAACTTTCTGGCCAGGTGTGAATGACTTGCGCAAAATGCGCTTGTCATGGAACACCTTCATTCTATCTTTGTACATATTTACACTGTCATAAGCATCACTCCTTAATTCTTCCAACTCGTTGAGTTGGAGTTTCCGTTGTGTACCTGCCTTATCAAGAGAAAAGTTGAGTTTCTTAACTGCCCAATATGCTCGATGTTCTAGTTCAACAGGTAAATGACAAGGTTTTCCATACACAAGTCTGTATGAAGACATGCCAATAAGGGTTTTATATGTTGTTCTATAGGCCCATAAAGCATCATTCAATCGTAATGACCAATCTTTCCTAGACGGGTTAACAGTCTTTTCTAGGATGTGCTTAATTTCCCTATTATAAACCTCTACTTGGCCACTGGTCTGTGGATGGTATGGGGTTGCGACTTTATGAGTTATGCCATACTTGCGAACTAATGACTCAAAAGACCTATTGCAAAAGTGTGAACCACCATCACTAATTATAGCTCTAGGTGTGTCAAAACGAGAAAATAATTTTTCTTTTAAGAAGGCCAGAACCACCCTATGGTCATTTGTTTTGGTCGCAACTGCTTCTACCCACTTAGAAACATAATCAACAGCAACAAGGATGTATAGCTTACCTTCAGAATTGGGAAACGGACCCATGAAATCAATTCCCCAAACATCAAACAGTTCAGCAATCAAAATAGGGTGCAATGGCATTATGTTTATCTTGGAAATACTTCCTAGTTTTTTACAACGTTCACAGGCAATATAATAAGCATGGCAGTCTTTGAATAACGATGGCCAATAAAACCCACTCTGCAAGACTTTTGCAGCAGTTTTCTTGGCACTGAAATGGCCACCACATGCTTGGTCATGACAAAAAGATATCACATCTTTTTATTCACTGTTGGGGAGACATTTCCTATTGATTTAGTCCGGGCAGTACTTAAATAGGTACGGGTCATCCCAAAAGAAGTATTTAACTTCGGTCAAGAACTTAGAACGGTCTTGTCTAGACCAATGCGAAGGCATTCTTCCCGTGGCAAGATAGTTCACAATTTCAGCAAACCAAGGATACTCAGACACAAGAATTAATTGTTCATCGGGAAAAAAATCTCTAATCTGCACGGACTCATCAAAAGACTCAACATTTAATCTAGACAAGTGATCAGTAACCACATTCTCAGAACCTTTCTTATCTCGAATTTCGAGATCGAATTCCTGCAATAATAATATCCATCGGGTGAGACGAGCTTTAGCATCCTTCTTAGAAAGAAGGAATTTCAGGGCAGCTTGATCAGTGTATATGATGACCTTAGACCCTATCAAGTATGACCTGAACTTGTCCACTACAAAAACAACAACAAGCAACTCTTTCTCAGTAGTTGTATAATTAAGTTGAGCATCATTAAGAGTCTTGCTAGCATAGTATATCACATATGGAAGTCTATCGATGTGTTGTCCTAAAACAGCACCAACAACAAAATCAGACGCGTCACACATGATTTCAAATGGCAATTTCCATTCAGGTGGTCGGAATATAGGGGCTGAAATTAGAAGAGTTTTGAGTTCTTCCCATGCACGCACACAAGCATCATCAAACACAAATGCAACATCTTTACCAAGTAGATTACAGAGTGGCCTTGAGATCTTACTGAAATCCTTAATGAATCTACGGTAGAAGCCAGCATGTCCTAAAAATGATCTAACCTCCCTCACAGAGCGAGGTTGCGGCAAGTGTTGAATGAGGTTAACTTTAGCTTTATCTACTTCTATGCCTTTTCCAGGGATGATGTGTCCTAGAACTATGCCTGAGTTCACCATAAAATGACACTTTTCCCAATTCAAAACCAAATTTTTCTCTTTACATCTAATCAGCACATGAGTGAGATGGTTCAAATATTTATCAAAAGAAGATCCAAACACAGAGAAATTATCCATAAAGATTTCAAGGAAGTTATCTATCATGTCAGAGAAAATGCTCATCATACAACGTTGAAATGTGGCGGGTGCATTACACAACCCAAAGGGCATACGACGATAAGAAAATGTTCCAAATGGACATGTAAATGTAGTCTTTTCCTTATCTTCAGGTGCAATATGAATCTGGTTGTAACCAGAAAATCCATCTAAGAAACAGTAGTAATTGTGCCTAGACAACCGTTCTAGCATTTGGTCTATGAATGGAAGAGGGAAGTGGTCTTTCCTTGTTACTGTGTTCAACTTCCTATAATCAATGCAAACTCGCCACCCTGTGGTTACTCGAGTAGGAACTAACTCATCTTTATCATTTTGAACTACAGTAACACCTGATTTTTTCGGCACAACCTGAATGGGACTAACCCATTTGCTATCTGAGATCGGGTATATGATACCCGCATCAAGAAGTTTTAGAATCTCACCCTTAACAACCTTTTTCATGTTAGGATTGAGTCTCCTCTGCATTTCCCTAGATGGTTTAGCATTTTCTTCGAGATTTATATGATGCATGCAAACAGTGGGACTTATGCCTTTAAGGTCTGAGATGGTCCATCCTAATGCTTCTTTATGCTCCTTAAGTACTTCTAAAAGCTTACTCTCCTGTTCTGTATCTAAGGCAGATGAAATGATTACAGGCAAAGTATTAGAATATCCCAGAAATGCATAATTAAGAGTGTCAGGCAATGTTTTCAGTTCGATCTTTGGTGGCTCAATAAGAGACGGGACAAATTTGGATTCAGAGAGTGGAAGTGTCTCCACTCTAGCTTTCCATTTGGTGGTGTCCATGAGAGGTGCAGATTCAAGCAAAGAATTCACTTCACTTATGTATTCATCATCAAACAGATCCAAGTTAAAATTATTTAAACAAGCATGCAAAGGGTCAACAGACATGCTACTAGACGACGAACCCTGAAACAAACTTTCAATCATGTTGATTTCATGCACATCATTATCATCGTTAAGATCTAAATGTTGTTGGCTGACATTAAAAACATTCAACTCCACAGTCATGTTACCAAACGACAATTTCAACACTCCATTACGACAGTTAATGATTACATTGGACGTCGCCAAGAAAGGACGCCCTAAAATGATAGGAATGTGACAGTCTGGGTTCTGCACAGGCTGAGTATCTAATACAATGAAGTCTACAGGAAAATAGAACTTATTAACCTTGATTAGAATATCTTCTACCACACCACGTGGCACTTTGACGGGTCTGTCCGCCAATTGCAGAGTTATAGGTGTTGGTTTTAACTCTCCAAGACCCAACTGCACATACACCGAATATGGCAGTAGGTTAACACTTTCCCCTAAGTCCAGTAACGCCTTATTGACCGTATGGTCACCTATCATGCAAGTGATTGTGGGACAACCTGGGTCTCTAAACTTAGATGGAGTCTTATTTTGAATGATAGAACTCACTTGTTCAACAAGAAAGGCACGCTTATGCACATTAAGCTTTCGCTTTTGTGTGCACAGATCTTTCAAGAACTTAGCATAAGCAGGGATCTGCTTTATTGATTCAAGAAATAGGATGTTGATGTTAACTCGTTTGAACATCTCTAACATCTCATTGTAATAGGTACCTTTATTCTGCTGCACCAACCTTTGAGGAAATGGAGCAACAGGGACATTAGCTGGCAAAGAAACATTAACATCAGTATAATTTTTAGATTTACAAACATGCTCAGAGTCATTTTCTACAATGGAGGTTTTCTGTGGCGTTGTATGCAATGATGAGTCTGACTCAGACTCACTAGTCTGTGGTATGCCTACATTATTATCAAAAATTTTACCACTACGAAAAGTGGTGACCGCATGCAAGTCTCATTACAATTAGATGTACTTGCCTGAAATGTGCCTTTAGGATTTTACTGAGGTTGACTAGGGAGTTTACCCTTTTCCCTCTCATTTAGAGCATCACAGATTTGGCCCAACTTAAGTTCTAGACTAGCAAACCTTTGGTCATTAATCTTCTGATATTGCAAAATATTTTGATTCATTTGGTTTACACCATCATCAAAGATAGTCCTTTTCTCTACAGGGTACTGTGTGTGCGATTGTACTTGGAGGTTTCTAGGATATGAATATCCTTGTGTATTTCCTGATGTACCCCCTTATACAGGGCCCTTGGACCATGAAAAGTTAGGGTGGTTTCTCCACCCTAGGTTATATGTCTGAGAATAGGGGTCATTCTCATGCTTTTGATACAAAACATTAGCTTGTTCAGGTCTGGACTCTTGAAATGCATGCAATTGTGGTCAGTTATCAACAAGATGATCAGAACTATTACACGCAACCCAAATAGAAACCTCAACTTGGTTGCAAGAAGTAGTTGCAGCAGATTTCATACTTTTCTCTAGTTCTAAAGCCTCAACTCTCCTAACCAATGATGCTATTTTAGCATTACCCTCAAAGTCAGACTCTATTTTATGAACATTACCCCTGATGGTCGACTTCCTAGGTGCTCTATCAGACTCCCATTGTTGAGTTTTCTCGGCAACTTCATGAAAGAAGGCCCGCGACTCGTCGGCACTTTTATCTGTGAATTCACCATTGCACATAGATTCAACCAAGGTTCGAGTGGCGAAATCCAACCCTTAATATAGAATTGTTGATGGTCTCCACTGTTTGAAACCATGGTGAGGACATTGCAGTAACAAATCGTTAAACCTTTATAAATACTTGGACAATGTCTCACCATCTAGTTGAACAAAACTATTGATATCCTTACGAATGATGGTTGTTTTGTGATTTGGGAAGAACTTTTTGAAAAATTATTTCGTACGTTCATCCCAAGTTCTAATGGACCGAGGCCAAAAAGCATATAGCCAAGATTTGTCTTTTTCCTTCAAAGAGAAAGGAAACAAACGCAATTTCAGGGACTCTTCTGTCAACTGATTGAATATAAGAGTCCCACAAATCTCCTCAAAGTCTCTCACGTGATGGTAAGGGTTTTCAGCATCAACCCCTCGAAACACAGGGAGCATATGTATTGTGCTCGCTTTTAGCTCAAAATGACCAGCAGTTTCTGGTGGAACAATGCAAGAGGGCTGGTTTGTCCTCGTGGGGTACAGTAATCTTTGAAACTGCGGGGTGGGATTACCTCGTCACCCATTGTCTCAGGTTGGTCAGGTTTTTCCTCGACAGACACAAGAATCTCAACTACGTCCTAACCGACATACCATCTAACATGTTATTACACCCAGTCAAGCAAGCACAACATAATTCAAAAACTCAGGATTTATGTGAATGAGTATCAAGATTATGCAAGCATAAATAGAGATATCAAATGTTCAGAGGTTGTGACTTGAACAAAAAGGGTGAACGTTTCAGCAGGCAAATATGCTGTTCAGATCAATCACAGAATCATGCTATGGGTATCATGCATTGCAAGTTTGACAGGGCTATGTAAAGCAACTAGTTCAGTTTGCGTGCAAGATGGTGTATCATTCAAGACAAGGATATTAAAGTTGAGGCACGATATCGCTGGTATAAGATCGGGTTTAGGCACAACACCCAGGTTGCTTCGCTCTTTTTCTTCTCCTCCTTGGGCTTGCACAACAGAGATTTCAAGCACCTGCTGGGCTCAAAAGAGGAAATTCAGTTCCCAGAAATGGTATATGTGAAATAAAAATAAGAAAGCACAACTACTGACTGTAATTTAAATCTAACATATGATTGCACAACACAAAGGATAAAAGTTTAAACTATTTGTGATTCAGTCAGCTCACGTGTAGAAAGTTCAGGAAGCAAGCACAGAGTTTACGCAAGTGTCACAGACTCATGCAAAAAGATACCCAGGCAACCAGTTCAACAAACGTTATCGTATGTCACAGATTAATGCTTATGAATGCACTGGTTCGGCCGAGATCAAGAGGTTCACAACAAAAGAACAAGTTTAATACGTAAACAGGTTATTCAATTTCACCGGATAAAGGCAAAGGTTCAGTCAGGACACTAGTTTATCTGGCAGACATGGCATATTATTCGTGACAACATCAAAAAAATTCAGAGATTTGCATAAAGGCAAAGGTTCAGTCTGCTTCTCCTTTATCTTTCCTTTCCTTGATTTGTATTTCAGCTCAGCGGGTACCTGTTAACTCAACAACCTGTTTCAGTTCCCAGATTTGCATAGATGGAGCAAAGTCGAGAGAGCACTAGTACTGAATTTTTTTAGAAAAAGAGTTCTGCAATATGAAATGCAGGGATGCTGGGATGGATATTATACAGGAAAAAATGGATAGTTATTATGCTTATTTGTACTGACAGGGGTTGATACAATATGCAGCATGGACAAACTACAATTACTGACACAATATGCTAGATATATTACAGGATGATGAATATTGTAAACTGGTAATGACCTGCAAAACCAGACACAACATTACTCTCTTCAATGCTTAACCCAAAGATGCATTTTTTTTGAAAACGCTTCAAAATCTAAGCTACAACGGATTGCTTACAGCTACTGGAATGATTTTAGCAGACTGGGGAGTCACAGACGCACTGACCTATGAGATAAAGGTTAAAAGATGTAGCAAACCTAACAAATTCACAACTAATATGCAGAATGCAGCTAGTTACACATGCCAAATTAAAAAAAAATTTGATGCAGCTAACACTAAGAATATGTTACAAGATATTATGAATGGTGAACTGTAGATGCAAATAACTTAAACTAGTTGTGGCAGTGATGCTGATATGAGAATGCAAATATGTACAGCTGTTACTACAGATACAAATGAAAGAGGCTACAGAATATAGAAAATGGACAGGCTACAAAGTGCAGTTAAAAACAGCTTTAACTAGAACAAGATGCAAGACAGCTGACGAGGCAGGTGACAAGAAATGACAGCAGATTGATGGGATGATAGCATATTGATGACCTGCAGAATGAGATGATAGAAATCTTTAACAGGTCATATGAACATACGGACAACTAAGCTACAACTTGTGACAACCAATGACTGAGACAGAGAACAAAAGAAAATCTAACAAATATGCTAAGGAAAAACTTCCAGGACTATGATACAGGTACCCTAACTGAAACCAGATGCAGTTTACAAGATATAACTATTGACAGATGGAAGTGAAATACAAAATTGAAAAACAACAGGAGCTGAGATGCAGGATATCAAACAGATGATTTAACTACTAGGTTACACTATAACACCACAGAAAAAATACAACAGTAGACAGAAAGACTACACTAACAACATGAAAACATAAAAATCTAAACACATATATGCATGGTAATACTAAAAATCAGTAAAGTTAATCAAAGAAGCAACTATACCGCTACCGAGTCCCAGGCAGTGGCGCCAAAAACTTGGTAGGACTAGAAGATGCCTACAATATTATATTAAACCGCAAGTGCACGGTGTCTAGAAGATAGATAACAACAAATACGAGTCGAACGCACAGAGACTAGGATGGTGAAAAGCTGAATTCCTAAGCCTAACTAATACTGATTCAAATATGAGATTATTGTCGATACGACAAAACAGTTGATATGAAGTACTAACTAGAATACAGAAAGTAAATGAAGTAAAGGATTTTAATGCAACAACAAAATAAAAAGATTTGAGACAGTTGATGGGATGATACTAGGGCAGTTGATTTTACCACTCAAACTATACTAGACACTCACCAATGAAGTTGTTTTTTTCCCATATAATTAATCAGCGATGGAGATACGAGTTTTTCGCTTCATCGAGGGGATCTCAATACAGAAGATTCAATATCAACTAAGGTATTAACCCCTAGAATCATACGTCTTGTTATGGCACAAATGATCACAGATTAATGAAATCAATTCTACATGATTTGATGCAACATTATAAGATTGTTCTAAAGACCTATGATGCAAGACATACAAGGTGATAGTGATATAATGTAGCACAAAGATTGAACCTATCCTTATTCAATAGAGCACAAGAAGAACAACATCATATATATGAGTGACTAGCAAAGGTTTAAGGGTTTCATCTCAACCCTACTAAGTAATTAGCACATAGCAAAAACAAGAGACATACGAAATTCAAGGATGGATAAAATCATTCATGCAAATTTCTTTGTTCAACTGGTTTCTAACAAGAACAGTTTTAGAGAGGAAAAGTTACAGCTGATTTCTTCCTATGACCCTTCTTACTTGGATATCCCAGTTACACCACAACCCCTCTATTTAACACAGAATTCTCCCCCTTTTCTCAATCCTTAAACAATATAATATTTTAGGGATTTTGTTTCTCGAAAACTCACCACCATGCAATCATCTTCATTCACGTACTGCCACTGCCTTATATTCTTCAATTGACTGATGTTGTAGGTGTTGAAAAGAAATCAAAATGATAGATAAATTGACGACGCCGGTTGCTTGAGTTTTTTGAGTTCAGCCAACAATTTGCTGCTGCCTTTGAAGTTCGCAAAAAGGGAAACGAATTCAGATGTAGCTTGCCATCTCCGTCACTTTCGAAAAGCAGTCAGCCAACCTAATTTTGTACTTCATAGCCTAGGGTTTTGACTGAAACAGATGAGGATAGAAAGGGGGATTCTCAGTAGAGAGATATGAAATTGTGGAGAAGTGTCTTGAGATTGACTTGACATGAAACGAAATAGGGATAATAAGAGATAAGACCGACAGAGTTAGGGTTCTGTCTCTGGTAGAGAGGGTATTGTCGAGGGTGGAGAAGAAAATGGGTGTTGTTTCTAATGATGTAGAAATGAAGAGGGGTTTGGGGTCCGATTGGGTGTAAATCATGAATACCTGATTTTGGTATACAAGAATGGATTTTGGGCTTAGTTTGCTCTCCATGCAATTTGAGTTCTGAATTTCAGCCCATTGATTTCTTCTTTCTGCACTTCTTGTTCACTACTGGTTCCATTCGCTTCATAAATCAGCTCGCACCCCAACTGCCTTCTCCATTGCACATATCTCCTTAAAGCTGACTATTTAGCTCGACAAGGCGTAGTAGCTCCACTTTGTGCATAACCCATGCTCAGATCATTCTTTCCATTCCCCTATTATTACAAAACAAAGATCAGGAAAATTTCCACACATTTTACTTGCAACGAACAAGAACTTCAAAATACATTATTTGGCACAAATACAAGCAATTAGTGCAACAAAATGACATAAACACCTACAAAATGATAAGACTGTATGCAATATTAGGTGCCCATCAGAGAGTAATCTAATTAGGTGAAATCTCTTATGGTCGCTCGTTTTAAAGTCTTCTTTGGGATTGAGAAGCTCTAGCGCGACCCGTTGGTGGAAAACTAGATAATTGCAGTTTATCTTTGTTTTCGATTGATTTGACTGACTAACGGTGGTTGAAATCTGATTGCACCTAGTTTGTTTATTCTTGAGAATCTTCTCTTCTGATATAAGATTCACTCAAACTAGTTCAGAGTTTCGACATGGATCTTTAGACTGTTGTTAGTTCTAAAGACGATCTTCTGATAATCCATTGTTAACAGACTTCGTTCTGTGCATGACTGATCACAAGAGATTCAGGTGATTCTGTGCAGGTTTTTATTGAAGATTTAAGAAGATTTGAAGACAAAGAAGATATTGAAGATCTGACTTGGGTTTTATAATCTTTGGTGTGCACAATACTTGTTTGAGTAAAAGAGGATCCAATTAATAATCAGTTTATCCCTGTGGTAGATTGGATTGATTAATTGAGTAGATCGGCATCAACACGGTTCTTCGAATTAAAGGTGTTGTTGGCTTAATCTTAATCGGTTACCTTTGGGTGATTGAACATAAGATAAATCTAGACCTGACGATGGAGTTTATGTTGAGATAAACGGAAGAGCCTTTGTCCGACTCATATCACTTGGTTGAATAGAGTTGATACCAAACAAATTTCTTGTTCCTTAACTGTTTGGAATACGAACCAAAGGGATTGTTCCAAGTACGTGACTTATTCATAAGTCGGAGGCGTGGGAATACATACGGAACTAGGTGAACTATAGGGTTAGTTACTTGGTCTCAACTATACGAAGTTAAGTGTAATTTTGTGTAGCGGCTTAATCCTGAGAGTATTCAATTCTGGACTAGGTCCCGGGGTTTTTCTGCATTTGCGGTTTCCTCGTTAACAAAATCTTGCAGTGTCATTTACTTTTATTTTCCGCATTATAATTGTTTTATTATAATTAAAGTAAATTACACAAACGTTAATTCATATTTACTTGATAAGCAATCCTATTGTGTTTGGTTAAATCCGAACCTTTATATCAAGTAAACATACTTCGTTGTTGTATTGTCTCGATCTCGTATCCATAAACTATCACACAAAGTGTGAAACGATTAGTTGTATTGTCTCGACTCAGTCCATAGATAATCACTTTCGGAGAAAGGACTTATAGGTAGGAAAAGTTTAACTTAAGGTATATTTGGGTACCCTCTCCTTTTCAATTTGGTATCAAAGCAGGCAAACACGAAAAGATCTAACAATATGTGTTTGATGCGATCCAACCTATAAGATATGGGTCAAAGTAAAGTTAAGCGAGGGAGAAAACTTAAGAAAGACTCATTTAACGTATCGCAAGAAGGCTTTGATTCTAAGAAATGCTTCAAAGGAGCTTCTTCATCAAGTTCTACTTGCTCGTCGAGAATAAGTCTCAATATCCTCTAGACGAGACTAAGTTAAGCCCTGTATTCGAAATCAATGATTCAGACTCTGAAAATTATCTTTTTGATAACGATTTTTTTTGAGTTCTATACTTGAGATTTCTGATGGAAGATCAAGTGTAAAAACATCTGAACTAAAGAAATTGAGCAAACAATTTCTTTTCAGTTATAATGAACTTCTTTCAGCACATGAAAGAGAACGAGATTTAACTTTAAAGTTTGAAAATATCAATGAAAAGCATAACTTGCTGGAATAAGAATCCTCACAACAATTGCTTATTAACAAAAAGGTATTTGAGGAAAATCAGAATGTTTCTAAAGCAATGAAAATTGAATTTGAATGGATGCATCAAGATCACAGGAAGTTTAGGGAAGATACTTCTCAACAAATACAGGGTCTTGAAGAAAAACTTGTTGAATCCGATGCAAGGATTAACTCTCAAAAAAAGAGTTTTGTAGAGAAAGAAGGTGAATATATCTCCCGAGAAAAACGCCTTGAGGCTGATCTAGCAAGTGCTCTTGATAAAATCAAGATGTTGGAAGAAGAAAATTTGGACCTTAAAAAGTTCAATGCCAGCTCAAATAATTTAACCTCAATGTTAGAAGCAAGTAGAAATCATCATGATACACGAGGATTGGGCTATAAGGGAATAGATGCTTCAAATATTAGCAAAGAGGTGAAATTTGTTAAAGCTACAAATTCTTCTCAATTAGAGGCTTCCACTGATGACAACGATGCTCTTATTTCTTGTAAAGAAGAAAAGTCTGTCAAGCCTAAGAATAATGTTCAACCAGCAGCAATCAAAGAGAGTACTTCTGCTAATGTCAAGAAAGCAAAAACGTTGAACAAGGATCAGAAGAAGAAAAAGAAAACTCGTCGTGCTCCAATGCAAGAGGATCCACAAAGAGGTAACATTAAAACTCATACTTCGTATATTTAAGCATTGTTTTTATTGTGGTCATAAAGGACACCTGCAATGGGGATGAAAAGTTCGTAGGATGCAAGATGCACTTTCTAGTGTATCAAACGAAATGGCTAAGTTTTCTCCTCATAAGAACTCAGATCGATATTGTCCTAAGTTTAGGCAAAAGAATTATTATATTGATAGTTCAAATTTTGCATATCACTCGACAAGGTCATTTCATAAAAGGCCAAATTATAGAAAGAGGGATGAATTTTTAAATGCAAAAACAAGATCTGATGTTCCAAATTGGAGAAAGGGTGATTCGCAAAATGTTTTAAAGGACAATTGTCCTAATGGTATGAAGGAGAAAGTTGCTCCTGCGAAACCCAACTCTAAATGGGTCTCTAAGTCCTCCATAGCCAAGAAGGGACCAAAAGTTAGTCACAAGAATGACTCTCAGCTGTTAATTATTGGTGACAATAATTACAAGAGTCTTCTTGAAAGACTAAAGAAAGACATTATGTCTGAAATCTCTTGTACTAGTAAAGGTTGTGATAATCACACTCTTCATCACAAGTCAAAGAAGAAAAACAAGAGATGGAACAAGAGAAAACAAACCAAGCAAGAGGTCAAGAATGATGATTCGGTGTTAGTCACTTGTGACGAACAAGACAAGGATCAACTTAACACAACCTAGTTGTGTTAGAATGTGCATGCTCACCTTAGTGCTCAATCTTTTTAAAAGTGAGGAAGCACATGAAAAACTTAGCACATGATCTCTCGATTATTATATGACTAATTAACATCTTTAGGGAGAATTATCTTCTATACTCATAACTTATCTATCTATATTTGAGCTTTTGATAGAAACAGTAATTTTGAGTTTATGATGTTGATATATACTGATCATATATGTGTAGCGCTTTATTTTGTGGTCAAAACGAGCCAAAAATCACTGAATTCGGACATCGTATGCAAAAGTTATGTCGAAAACAGTTTAGTGTTGTGATTTCATAGAAATAGTATGTGAAAAAGTCACAATATGTTGAATCGGTTCTGGTTTAGCATAAAAGCATATGTGTTTCGACGGTTTTCAACTTTTGCTTGCAATTGTTAAAACCGGTTTTCAACCTTTCTATGGTAAAGGTTGAGGTGTGTTGTTATTATTTTGTTTATGCATAAGGATGACAACGTGGTGATATTTCGATATCAATTCTCCCTGGATGAAGATGTTATCATATTGGAGAAGTGGATGCAAAATTTGAGGTAACAATCTTGTTATTTAATTGTTTTCATGTTTAATAAAAAGCCTGAGTTTATATGATATATATTTGTTTCTTTTTCTTAATAAAATTTTAGGTTCAATTGATATTTCTTCCATGATGTGTGTGTGGATTGTGTTTCAATTGGTTCCTGTTAAGAAAAACTATTGTTATCTTGCTTTATTGTGTGATATCAATCGTTTAGGCTTACAAAATTACGGTACAATTGATGTGTGTGTGATTCAATTGGTTCCGGTTAAGAAAAACTATTGTTATCTTGCTTTTATATAGTTTCAATGGTTTAGGCTTACAAAATTACGGTGCAATTGCGGTGCTTTTAATGTCTATGTTGTTTCAATTGCTTCCGGTTGAGGTGAATAATTATGCAAGTTGATTTATGTTGGTTTGTATGAATTACTTATGGCTTAACGAAATAATATGTGTACGGGATGAGTTGTTTAGTCCAACTCGATTCCGGATAAGAAACTAAATTAATTATGATCTTAGTTTATCTTATCGAAGTGAGGTTTCGGTTATTCAAGTCTAATCGAATGCCTAAACAAGGAAATGCTAGTTAACTAACCTAGTATTTGGTTTGTTTAAAATTGAAAGCTCTAAGTTTATGGATAATTAGAACCCGATGAGAAAAATGGAGTTTATCTTTATTTTGGTCTTATTGAATTAAGCGGTTGTTTTTGAACAATCGGTTTAGCAAAGGGACTAATGTGATTAGTTGTTTTTTGGTTTGCTAAACTAAATAGGAAAAATTGTTTCGGGCAATTTTTTCCTTGGTAACATATCAAAATAAGACTACTTGTAATTTCGGTTTTGATATTGATTATCAGAACATGATGTGTGGAACCCTCGTGCCTAACTCTACAGGTTTGCAAGTCTATTCTGAGATTTGTAAGATTATTTTCGTGTTGTCCTTTATTTTTTCGTTTCTTTGTCATTTTTGTGACAAAAAGGGGGAGAAATATATGGATTAAACAAGTGATACTGGCATTGATTTTATATTAATTGGTATTGGTACTTGAATGTTTTATCCAACGAAAGAGTGAAAGCACATACTAAGGGGGAGTAACATGTCATATTGATTGGTATAACAAAGATGTGAGGATTGAATATCTACATATCTTCCTTAGGGAGAGTATTAGCTTTGTTATTATAATGTCAACAACGGTATTTTCAAGGATTGAATGTAAGCAGTTTTACTGTGTTGTTGAATCGGGAATCAAGCGGAGTGTAATGAATTCTTGTAATTTGTTTATCCATATGATGTAAGATTTTTGTCACTAAAATTGACAAAGGGGGAGATTGTTAGATCATTGCTCGGTTGAACCCACCAAGTGTTGGTATGTCAAGTTTGGTTGTCATATTTTAGTGAATCAAAACTCACGTTAAGAGTTGCTTGATTATGTACTAGAGTTAAACTTCGTATAGGTTAGCTTGAAAGCATTAGGATATGAGACATTACAAGTATTGTGAAGTCTTGAAGATGTGAAGAAGCAAGGAGCTACAACGACAACAATCATCCTTCCACTTGAGGTTAGTGATATTTGACTTGAACTGTTTCATTCCCTAACGTATCTTTCAAGTCGTGCATATTGAAAACATAACTGCGAAGCATATATGAACTCTAGATAGAGATAGTATTAAGGAATACAATACGAGGTTTATTGCTTAACCATTAAACTTTGTAGATAAGACATCGCCATAATCATTTGAATGCTATTGCGATTATGTATGGGAATGAGGTGAGGATTTCATCCTAGGGAACAATGTTTACATGTGTTCTAAGGAAGTAAGTTCATAAACTTGTTTGTGGACCGAAAAGGAAATTGCCAAGAGTTATTGGTTTTGTTATTCATTGCATATCTTATGAACAACCAATATGTGTGATAGAGTATAACCGGTCAAAACTTGTTGTGTTCTTGGTAGAACTATTCACAAAGTCCTGACTTTTGTATTGGTATAACTTTTATTAGTAAAACCAATCTTAATTAATCACCTGTGGTATGATCTGATTATGTATGCCTTGAGGAAAGGGAACCGATCCTAGTAAGGGAAAGGGAACCGATCTTTGTAAGAGAAAGGGAACCGATCCTTGTAAGGGGTGCAGTACATCAAGGGGAACCGACACATTCAGAAATACAAATAAAAAACTTAAGTTTCAAATGTATAAATTTTAGTGTTTTTTTTTTTTTTGATAAACTAAATTTTTATTGAGGGGTAATTACATCGGGTAATAGAAAATTTAATACACGATTAGCCTGAACAAGTTTTTCCGCATTTGAAGAAGTTTAGCAGAAAAAACTCGACACATTTAGCTTTAACCTCTTTTGCTGACCCATCTACTGGAATTAAAAGCTTATGATTCCTTAACTTAAAAATAGCTATCTAGAAACAAAAAACAAACGTATACAATATTTACATTGACATGAGCCATTTAAGACATATTAGGAAGACTAACTGAAGCATCATTAACCAAGTTCACTAGGTATTGCGTAGTCATTATAAATGAAACAACTATGCAACCGTAGCTCCTCAATCCAATTTAGAGTCTCATTCGAGGCTTTAGCTTCTACATCTAAAGGGTTGGTAACTCATACAAAACCCATTGTGTAATTAGCTTCCAAGAAGGTGGCATCAAACTGGTATTCCAATCATAACTCGTGTCGTTTTGGTTTGTAGTCTGAATAACCTCAGAAATCTGTCCAATTCTTGCAATAATAATTTTTATATGATCCAAGTTAATCTTGTTGATAAGTAATTGTATCGGGCATAATGTTTTCAAAAAAAATTGTGTTTATATATTGACATGATATTAAGAGATAGCTTATCAGATTGAATCTTAAGAAAATAATCCAAATGGTTTATATAAAGGGGCAGTTAATGAATAGATGAACCTCATCTTCAACAATCTCACAATTACAGAGCGTACAATAAGGTTCAATGGGATTAGAAAATTGAGAAATTTATTTGCATAGAGGTAGAGCAATAAATGCAAGATTCCAACAAAACATTTGAACTCTAGGAATATGGTTAATATACCAAAGTTTTTTCTAAAATTTTGTCTTATTTCTATTTGCATTGTAGCTTATCAAAAACAAATAAGTTGTTTTGAAATGACTACTCAAGATGAATTATACTTTCATAGAATTTTGTCAGGCATAGTTAGGTTTGGTGTTATGCCTCTTATAGAGTTGTCAAGTGTAGTATCAAAATATTTACAGATAATGTTCTAATTCCTATTATCATCTGCTAAATATTATAGGTGGCATCTCATTTGTATTTTATAATGGGAGTTAAAGGTTCGTCTGATCTGGTAGCTATAAATCTGACCAAATATTTATGTCAAAACCCATATTCACCTACCACATAATGTTTAGAACAGTAATTTCCAAGCCTTTCTTGATACTTTTCCAAATCCAGGAGTCGTTATATTTCTTGGACTTTATCAAAGCGTTTGATTTAGGGTAATATTTATGCTTTAAAATTACAACCGATGATTTGTATTTGTTACAATCATTTTATATCCTAACTTGGTTATCATGCCTATATTATGATTGTGGGGATTTGGGATCCCCAAACCACTTCGGTATTTTTCTTTACAAATCTTCTTTCAAGCAATTATGCATACACAATTTTATTATCTTTTTTTGTTCCACCTGAAATCTCGTTGAACTTTTTCAATTTTGCCTAAGACATTTTTTTGGAAAACCAAGGCATTGAATTTGGTGGTTAGGGAAAACACTAAGTATAATTTTAACAAGTACAAATTTACATGCTATGTTCGACATTTTAGGTTTCCAACCTGGGAGAGAACCATAATACTTATTTTTGTTAATTTTTTAAAGAGGATTGCTAATAGCCCATGTAGGACTATGGAAGACATCCAACCCACCCCAGCCGGCTCCATAATACTTATTTAGAAGTGGCTCAAAATTGTTATTTCAATTTCTACCAAAAAAAAATAGAATGGTTCCTAGATATTTATCATTTTTTGATATTTTTCTTACTTTAAGAATTCTTGAAATAATTTTACAGTGCATGTTATGCATTTTAGGAATGAAGTATATGCCAAAATTTTGGAAGTTAATGACTTGTCCCATCATTTCACCAAAAGCGTTAAGAATGTTAACTATTTTCTTTGTTTCTAGAATGTTTGCTTTGGAAAAAAATGAAACGGTTATTAGCAATAAAAGATGAGATGTCTGGGTTACATCTTTTATGATCCTTGAAAAAGCGGGGTCTAAAAACCACACCCAATATTTCGTTCGGAGAAATCTGTATGGAATAAATCCAATATAATTCCAAGAGAATCAACTAGACAGTCAGACTCAATCAAGGAAAAACATCCAAGAGTTATATCTCAATTTCTCAATACGATCTGCAATCGAACATATAGAAATTTGTGAGCCTGATTGACATGAGAAATAACTTGGACGTTATCAAAAACCAATGTTCAAGTGTCAATCAATTTCAATCAATAACCAAAGATCGGATTTACCAATTGATTGAACTACGCACAACTTGTGATATTTCAATTATTTAAACAAATATAATGCGAAAAATAAATAAAAAAGACACAAAAGTTTTGTTAATGAGAAAACCGCAAATGCAGAAAAACCTCGGGACCTAGTCCAGATTTGAACACCGTAGTGTATTAAGCCGCTAAAAATACTAGCCTACTACAAGTTAACTTCGGAGTGGATTATAGTTGAGCCCTAACCAAGTCTCACATCGATTAAGGTACAGTCGCGTTCCTTACGCCTCTGAATCCCAAGAGGACTCTACGCATTTGATTCCCTTAGCTGATCTCACCCACAACTAAGAGGTTCTACGACCCAAAGTCGAAGACTTGATAAACAAATCTGTCTCCCACGAAAAAGTTTATTCTGATAGATAAATTTGTCTCCCACAGAAATACCTACGAATTTTTTGTTCCGTTTTTTGATAAATCAAGGTGACATGAACCAATTGATAATCCGGTCTTATATTCTCGAAGAGCAACCTAGAAATATCAATCACCTCACAATAAGTTAACTATATGGTAGGAGAACAAGTTATTGTGGAATCACAAAAAATGAGACGAAGAGATTTTTGATTACTTTTTATATTTTACCTATCAGAGATAAATCTTGAGCCAATCTTAGAGAAGATAATACTCAAAGATAGAACAAGTAAGATCGGAACACGCAACTACAGAGAAAATAGTTGGGTCTGGCTTCAGAATCCCAATGAAGTCTTTAATTAGTTAACCTATGATGGTTTTAAGAAAAACCTAGGTTAAAGGAGAATCGACTCTAGTACGCAACTAGTATCACACATGAGGTGTGGGTATTAGGTTTCCCAGTTGCTAGAGTTTTCCCTTATATAGGCTTCAAATCAGGGCTTGATAGCTTTGAAACAAAGCAATCAATATTCACCATTAAATGAAATCCTGATTTACGATTCAAGCTAAGTTTGCTTAAAACCAAAGAAATATATCTCCACCGTTAGATGGTCTTAGCTTGTTACACACAAATGAAATATACCTTCATTTAGATATGGGTAACCGTACCTAAACGTGTATATTGAGTTGGCTCTACAATAGTTAACCAAAGTTAGCCATATAAACACTTTTCTATGAACCACATTCATCTAACACTTCTAGATCAAATGATAATCAAATGAAATTAATTTTGTTACTCATAAAGTTGTTCAATTGTTTATATACTCATAGAAGTATACTAGACACAATTGAAACAAAATCGGATTGATTTAAGAGAATCAATTCATGAACATTAAGCCACAGTTTTCAAAGATTGCATTCCTTAATTTATATATCTATTTTTTATGAGTATGAAATCATACTTAACCGATTTTAGAACATAAACCAACTTAGTTTTCAAACGGGTACGCAAACTTAAGTTACAGACATTGTTCTTGTCCGACAGTTTGCAAACGGGTATGCATACTGTCGTCCCGGACCCAACTCAGGTTAACCGTTCGCATACTGGTATGCATACTTGGTTCCCGGACTTCTACAGTTAAAACCGTTTGCATACTGGTATGCAAACTTGGTTCTCGGACCTGAATCATACTACAACAGTTTACATACTGGTATGCATACTGTGCTATATCCAGACAATGGTTAATTGTTCTAAACTCCCATTTCAATCATCGAAACATCCTTAGAAGACGACAATAGTTGTCTCACACAAACTATTAGCTTACAAGTAATTTTCAAGTGATCGAATGATCAATACGAAACATTCCAAGTCTACATCAAATGATTGTCTCACGCAAATCATGTAAGATGTTTCAAGGCAATTTTCACATGATCATATTTTGACTCATTATTTAGTTTCCAATAAATAAATTGTTTCCAACTAAACTCTTCAAGAATAATGATGAACGTAGCTAAAGTAAAAGGCTTCCAACACATATTTCGAGAAAGATATAAACGAGTTAAACTCAGCTCAAAATATCAAATGTCGTGTATAATAAATGTAAATTCTATATATCTATATGACTTAGTCTTAATAGAAGATAGAATAAAATAGACTTCTGAGTGATAGATAAGTTTTAGTCTCCACATACCTTTTGTTGATGAAGTTCCTCCAAGCTCTCCTCAGTAGATCTTCGTCTTCAATCGATGAACTCCGTGAAGTCTAAAGCTCAACTACACATTCTACCCTAGTCCGAGGGATAGCTATAAGTAGACTAGAAATCAAGACTTATAGTTTTGATCACCTAAACTTGACAAACAAGCTTGAGATAACAACGCTTGCGAGTTCGCCGAGCAGTGCTCTAACAATCCTAATTCTTGAAATTTTTATTATTTTATTTTTCTTTAAATAGAAGTCTCTACAGGAATTCCATACAAAGTATGTATAGACAAGGAGAAAAAGGGTCACCTTGTCGAAGACCTTTTTCTACCTTAAGTTAGCCATATGAAAGAGGGTACTAAGTACACCACCAACTTTTTTGTTTGGAAACTTGTGTGGACAAAACCTAATACAATTTCAAGTAGACTAACTTAATGATCCTTGACAATATGTATTAGAGTTTATATCTCTATCTTTTTACAATCAGAAACTCTACAATTAAGTCCCTGAACTTGATAGTTTAGAGGAGTACTTGGACAATCTCAAAAATTAATATCCAAGATCAATCTAGTCGTATCCAAATAACACAATCGGAATTCTGCCAAGTATGAAACTTGTTATTTATCTTTCAAGAGACGAATTATACAAGAACGAGACTAAAATGGACGTATCTACTAGAATTTACTACGTACTAGTTGTGTTATTCCTATTATAAATATAAACAACATAATATGGAAGAGGAAAACGTACAAGGCACCAGAAGTTTTTTGCTAACGTGGAAACCACAATTGTACAAAAACCTTAGGACCTCGTCAAGATTTGAACGCCAAACTGTATTAAGATGCTACAGACACTAGTCTATTATCAGACTTCGAACTGGAATATAGTTGAGACCGAATTCACCCTCCAAGCAATTCAGTTGTAGTCGTGCTTTTTCCGCCTCTTGAAGCTCGCAAGGCTCTATGCAATTGATTCCTTTAGCTGACGTCCTTTACATCCTGCTAAGTGTTTCTTCAGCCTAAGTGAAAACTTTTATTCCTAATATTCCTCTAACAGACAAGCCTTTTTTATTTCTCTTTAGATCAAATAGATCAAGGCTTGGAAATCTGTATGCAACAGACAAAGCTAGCAAACCATACAAATCGGGAACATTTAGACTCAGTTATAGAGGTGGGACTTGGGTTGGGTCAACCCACCCAACCCATGCCCAACCCGAACGTTGGACGGACATGGTCAACGTATTTCAAAACTTTGGGCAAGCTCGGGCATAAATTTTATTAACCGGAGTTAAATTTGGGAAAGCATGGGCACAAATATTTCTAACCCAAACAACCTGTCCAACCCGTAGAACTATATTTAATATATTTTTTATAATTGGTATTATTATCTATTTAGAGAAATTTAAGAAATTATCTTCAAATTTATTAATGAAAATATAAATTATATTTATCTCATTAATCATTCAATATGAAAAGAGTTTATATTACTATAAATAATTATCAGTTATTTGGAAATTTTAAAAAAAAATGGAGCAATTAAATTTTATTGTCACTAAATTTATTATTATCACATTAACAAACTTTATGTCTAGTAGAACTTGGGCAAACCCGAGGAACCCTGGGAACATAACTTGGGCAGACTTGGGGAACACCTTAACGGGTTCCACGGGTTCGATGGGCAATTTGGGCAAAGAATTCTTAGCTCGAGCCTTCGAACTCGCCCAACCAACCCAAGTCCCACCCCTACTCAGTTAGCTGAGAAGCCTGGATTGTTAAATATCTCTCGAGAACAATTGCGAACTAATCAATTAAGAATAGCTTTCAGATATTTATCTTGGGAATCACAAATTCTGAGACGGAGAGAACTTTGCAACTTCTATCTATCTCGTTTCTAAAAAAGATTACTAACACCTCAATAACAAAAGAAAAACAAGATCAGAATACACAAACTATCAAGGTAAAGATAGTCGGGCCTGGCTTCACGAATCTCTAAGTGAAGTCTTTAAGTCATAAACCTAATTATGTTTGTCAGAGGAAATCTAGGTCAATTGAGGACGATTCGAGCAGTAAACTAGGAAAAAAATGTTGGTAATTGAATTTCTTAGTTTAACGAGTCTCTCTATTTATATATGTTCAAGATTGAGGGTTGCTTATAATTCAATCTAAGATAACTTGAGATTCAAGCAAACACTTTCTTTATTTAGATGTAACTCTAGTTAGGTTTCAAGTAAGCACGTGAGAAGTTAGTTTAGAAAAATATACATTATGGTATGGATACTGGAACCGTGTACAATGATAGTTCTTGGATAATATGCCTTTCGAACTAGTTAGAAATATCATCATGTTCATTTGAACACTTAAGACTTGAATCATGATTCACACACACAAGGTGTTTTAGTGATCAATGATGTCTTAGAGGTGTTTATGAGAGTCGTAGAAATGTTAAGAATATTATAAAAATAGTCCTTGAGCATCTTCTAATACGTACTGAAACAATCCGTGAAACGGTTCGTGAATCGTTAGCCAGTTCA
This sequence comes from Papaver somniferum, assembly GCF_003573695.1. Taxonomy (NCBI): domain Eukaryota; kingdom Viridiplantae; phylum Streptophyta; class Magnoliopsida; order Ranunculales; family Papaveraceae; genus Papaver; species Papaver somniferum. The sequence continues at coordinate 8,071,765 of NC_039359.1, forward strand.
TGAATTCATGGCGCTATGGTTCATGAACCGTTTTGCTATTTTCGGACTCAAATGTCTACAGTTCCTGAACTGGGTTCATGAACCATTGGCTATTTCACAAATTACGATCATCACAGTTCGTGAACTGTTCCATTCAGAACTCTACGATTCGCGAGCCTACATACATATATTATGCGACTTCAAATTCCATGGTTTGCGAACTGGTTCGCCAACCTACCCTAAGTCCAGATTTCAGTAGTTATGATAAACTCTCTTTGATGTTGAAACATTTCTATTTGACATAAATATAAAATATCATGCTTGGGAAATTTCCAAATGATCCATATGGTACAAAAAATAGTTCTTGAACAATAAGTTGTTCCGGACTAAGATTTCTAAGGACCAATGAACATCCATTGCTTGAATCATATTTCGAGATGTTTAACAAGACAAGATTTACTCGAAATTCCTCCTTTGCAATATTAAATCTACTGGGAGTCATACGACATAGTTCATAAAGATATAAAGGTAATACATGTGATTAAACAGAACGGTTCAGTCTTCACATACCTATTTTTGATAAAGTTCTCTAAATTAATTCGTCGATCTTCAGTCTTCGAGGGTTATTCAGTGATGTATGATACTCAACTGCCAACTTTTAGACCTATTCTGAGACTTGACTTTAGTAGACTAGAAATCAAGATATAATTTCGTGCATTTAACATTGACAACAATCTTGAGATAGCAAAGCTTGTGAGTTCAACTGAGTAGGGCTCTAATAATCTCCCGCTTTGTCAATTTTACTGACAAAACTATTCAATACATATGGATTCAAAATAAATCGATATTTTATCTCAAATTCCACCATGCTTGATTTCCTCGGTTCTTCAACATCGTCTTGAACTCTTCGTACTTCCAGTTCTTCTATGGTTCTGCATGTGTTCATTCAGCATCTTTGTTGTTGAAGATTCGTAGCTATAACAACTTATAAAGTACTCGAAAAAATATTTATTATACTGAAAAATAACTCTACTCAATGGTTTTTATACAAAAACATAGTATTGTTACCTTCCTCAAAGTTCAATGCACCATAACTTTGAAGCAATATTATGGTGATATGTTCTCCCCCTTAGTCAATACGTATTTCTTTTGCATAATAGGTAAAATCTATAGATTATAACTCACTCCCTTACATAATGATATGAAACACCATATGTTATAGTAAGATATTGCTTAATAATTCTCCCCATTTTTGTTTATAAAACTGGCAAGGGCGAAAAACATGGATCATAATGAATTAAACAAAAGAGTTATCAAGATTAGAAAACACGTACCGGCTTTTATTCAGACGATTTCACCAAGAAAACTCGGTGTTTTCATCAAGGATATATATAGGTACAAGCATCTCATAAAATTCCACAGCGTACTCCCCACAAAGATATGACAATAAAGCACCAAGTTCAATAGAACTCTCTTTCATTTGATGTCATTCCCGAAAGAACAACATGAGCAACCTTTCTCTAATCAAAATAGAAGGATTTTCTTGGACATTAACAATTTTACTTGCCAGTTACCAACGAAGTAGAATTATATCCAATATTTTTCTCTCTTCTCGCCAGTTACCAACAAAAAATGTTAAAAATAGCGATCTTAATGTTAGAGGCACTAAGATACAAAATTAACTATTCTCTAGTCCCATTACGAACAAGAGGAAAATTTATGCGATATGACTCAACATCAGAATTGTTTATTCCGTACCTAGCCATGTACAGACGTAGAGATTAAATTTCACAAACTTATTCCTCAGAAGTTACACAATCAAGGAGGAAAGACGATTCCTAGAGAACATCTTACAGAGTCCTGTGCAATATATTCACAAAGTGTAATCGTGGAGAGATCAATACTGCAATTCCTTAAAATAGTTTACTCATTTTTATCTAGTGATGAAGAAAAGAGTTAAGAGCTTAACCTATGAGAACAAGTGAGATATTCGTTTTAATCATCAAAATATGATAGCAAAGAACAAATTTCACAAAATAAGCGATACATGTATCCATGAAGATTGGGTATTGTGGATCATCTTCTAAAATTTAATTAAATACACTTTAAAGATGCAGGATGCTAGTATTTGGAATAGATAATGTAACACAAAAACTACTCCAAAAGTGTTCCTCCTTAAAATAATAAGAATAAAAATTCCTACAAGGAGTTAATTAGTAAATAAAAATTGACAAGTAAAGACATCTTAAAATAAATCAAACTTCATCGATCTCCTCATAACTTTCTAGTACTCCATCATGGAACATGTAATTGAGGTCTTTGATAGTTTGACAGTGGAAAGACCATGTTCATGTGTTAAAACACCAACCTTACGGTTAACAATCCGAACAAATTCTGTAGATTTCCTGCATTCTATGATGGGCGTCTTTTGATTTCGGATCATGACATTATGTTTTTCAAGAATTTTGGCTTGGCTATCCACAAGGTAATTTAATTGCAATTGGAGATATGGAATTTCAACATTAGAATCATTATAAGAACTGATTAATCCGCAAGGTGATTTAATTGCAATTGGAGATTTGGAATTTCAACCTTAAAATCATTACAACAATTGATCAGATCCTTTATTGATTCAGTATACTAAGAATTTTGTTCTTTCATACTCATATCCACCTTTTTTTCTCGAAGACCCAAGCGACAAAATTTCTTCCTTGACATCATCTTCATCAATAAGGATGGTTTCATGAGGCCTCTTTGAGATGCCCATTCTTCAGATGAAAATAGTTGAAGGGATGATATCAACTATATATACTATTCATGACCAAGAATTAGAAGAATATTAGGAAATCATTTACTTCTCCAAAAATACGTCTACTAGGGTTTCTTTATTAGATTCGTGAACCGATTAAAGTTCTCGAACCGTTCAAGGAATAATACAAAAATGCTTTGAGATACAAGGCCCAACATAAGACAAACTTATTTCAATAAATTATGTTATTGCCACTGCATAAAATTCCTTCATATATAATTTTAAGTATCAAAACTATGGTTAGATATAATCCAGGAACATTATTAACTTGCAAATAAATTTCCCATGGATCTTGTTCTCATCTCTTGTTTATGAGTCAGATAGGAAGGGAGAAAAATTAGGAGCATAATATGATATGGTACCCACATCGAGTCATTACATTTTGGATGATAATTGTGATGTGGTTCCACCAAGTCAGGAAAACTGGATTAAGTGGCGCACACAAACACGCTAGCAAAACAAGAATTACCATGATGGAGCGAGGATCAACAAGATGAATTCTGACTTGAGTCTTTATGAAGAGGAATTTAGGACTAAAGTCCCCTTATATCATGTGCTAAGAATATAGTGTAATCAGCATAGACTTGAGCAGTTTCGCTATCGGAAGTGTAATTATAGTTTGGTATTCGTGCATTCCTCAAATCTCTCAAGTTACCTTTGAGGATGCATATGTCATAATGCCAAGTAGTAACATAGTGAGATTGTGACTTACCATTTGTATCTATATAGATATTTCGAGTTTGTTCAGCTTATGACAGGGATGATTCTTAACTTTTACTTTCTTTTTCTCTAGTGCACTCTTTTAATCCTTTCATCTTCTTCAAATGAGGTATTTGACAACTTTTTTTGTCTCTAGACTTGTCAAGTTCACATGAATGTTCATTAGAGGAGGATTTTTTAAAGGAAGAAAGTCGTGGTCCTTGTGAAATCCGTGTTAGAGAACCTTAATCATCAGAACTTTGAGTCTCGAAGTTGGATTTACCAGGTAAACTTTGTTTATCATTAAAAAGTATGATATTGGAAATATCCTTATTCTCGGGCATTGTACCATGAAAGTTACTGGTCTTATATAATATTAGAGGATAGTAATGTAGAATATTCTTATTATAAGTTTTCTATCTAACTGAGATGTTGACAAACTATTTACCACTTTAATTGTAAAAGAAATCAATTTTTGAATATTAATAATTTGTTTTTTCCTATGAAAACAATCTAATACAAGATGACCTTTTTTAGCACAATGAGAACAAAACTGCAAGAAGTTAAAAGAGGTAATTGAAACGTGATCCTTTTTAGAAGCTCTCTTAGGTGTTGTTTTTCGATGTGTATTTTTCTATCGTTATTTGTTAAGAAATTGATTGACTTCATCAGCATACATAGCATACTTCTCTTGAAGGTCTTTTATCACAGAGGCTTGATGTTCAATAATCTTAGATGAGTCATTGTACTTTTGGTAAGGTTCTCTTCAGATTCTGATTTTGAATCTTTAGGGGACTTGGGTAACATATCTTCAAAAACTGTGGATATAATTTCTTCACCTTTGGATTCGGAAAAATCAACTAAAGATTTATCCTTTGAGGTAATTCCAAATCACTTGGCATAATCAAAACCATTGGGAGCCATTAAAGTATATGGGTGCAAGTTTAGAGAACAATACAAACACAAAATTGGTAGGTCAATAATGTTTGTCTGCTCTGATACCAATTGTAAAGGAGAGAGTGCCAAGTACACCACCAATTTTTTCATTTAGCAACTTACATGAACAAAACTTAATACAATTGCAAGTAGACCAACTTAACGATCCTTGACAATATGCATATAGAGTTTATATTTGTATCTCTTCACAACCATGCAAAAAGTCCGGACAATAGATATCGTGAACCTGATTGTTTAGAAGAGTACTTGGACGATATCAAAGATCAATATCCAAAGTAAATCTAGTCGTATCCAAATAATCCAATCGAAATTTTTCCAAGTATGAAACTTGTTATCTATCTTTCAAGATACGAATTCTACGACAGCGAATCTCGTAATCGATCACAATTAATAAGGACATATATAATAGAATTAATTATTACTACCTGTGATTTCCTATTATAAAGATAAACAACATAATGCGGGAGAAGAAAACATACAAGACACCAAAAGTTTTGTTAAGGAGGAAACCGCAACTGCAGAAAAATCTCGGGACCTCGTCCAGATTTGAACACCGAACTGTATTAATCCATTACAGGCACTAGCCTACTATCATACTTTGAACTGGAATGTAGTTGATACCGAATTCACCCTCCGAGCAGTTCAGATGCGGTAATGCTCCTTACGTCGCTTGAACTTTGCAAGGCTCTATGCAATTGATTACCTTAGCTGACGTCCTTTACATCCTAAAAGTTACTTCAGCCTAAGTGAAGACTTTTGTTACCAATATGCCTCTAACAGATAAGCCTATTTGATCTCTCTTTAGACCGAATAGATCAAAGTTAAGAAATCTGCTTGCAATAGACAAATCTAGCAAACCTCACAAATCCGGAGCACTTATACTCAGTTAGCTGAGAGGCCCAGATTCTTAAACACCTCTAAAGAACAATCATGAACTAATAAATTAAGAATAGTTGTCAGATATATACCTTGAGGAATCACAAAAAATCTGAGACGAATAGAACTTTGCGATTTCTACTATCTTGTTCCTGAAAGAGATTACTAAAACCTCGATAATAGAAAGAAAAATATCATGATACACTAACTATCAAGGTAAAGATAGTCGGACCTGGCTTCATGAATCTCTAAATGAAGTCTTTAAGTTGTATACCTAATTATGCTTCTAAGGAGAAACCTAGGTCAGAAAAGGACGACTCTAATAATCAATTAGGACATATAAGTGTCGGCGATTGAATTTTCCAGTTGAATGAATCTCTCTATTTATAAATGTTCAAGACTGAGAGTTTCTTAGAATTCAATCTAAGATAACTTGAGATTCAAACAAACACTTTTTATGTTTAGATGAAACTCTAGTTAAGGTTTCAAGTAAGCTTGTGAGAAGTTTGTCTTGAAATCACATAAAATAATATACACTATGGTCCGGGTAGCGGAACCGTGCACAAAGAAAGTTCTTGGCAAATATGCATGTCTTTCGAACTAGTAAGCACTATCGTATTCATTTAAACACTTACGGCTTGAATCATGATGCATATACACAAGGTGTATTAATAACCAATGATGTCTCGTAGGTGTTTATGAGAGTCATAGCAATGGTAAACATATTTATAAAAATAGTCTTTGAGAATCTGCTAATACGTACTGGAATAGTTTGTGAAACTGTTCTTGAACCGTTAGCCAGTTCTTGGATTCAGGGCGCTACGGTTTGTGAACCGTTCTGCTATTTTTAAAATCAGATGTATACAGTTCGTGAACCGTTATATATTTCATAAATTTACATCACAATAGTTCGTGAATTGAGTTCTGTAAATTCAGATCTCCATGGTTTTCAAACTGGTTCACCAACCTACCCTGAGTCCAGATTTCAGAAGTTCTGATAAACTCTTTTTTATTATTGAAACATTCCCATTCTCCATAGATATAAAATATTTGTTGATAGTGGTTTTTCGAATAGGGTAAAATTGTAAAAACCTTTATTTAATGCGCTGACGCCCTGCAAGGGTATAAATCCACTTCAGAAGTGATGAGTGCAAAAAACCTCTTCACTCATTGAGCAATTCAATATGTATGGAATTCATTCAGAATGGTGCAACAATCCCGGATGTTCTATGAATTTTCCTAGTAGCGTTATCCATTTGATGCATTTTGTTCCTTGTATTTTCCTACGCTATGTTCCGCAAGAAAACCCTCAATGTTGACATGACATGACGATTAATGTTCACTCTCAGCAAAGTAGCATGAATCTCCCGAAGTGTTAGTATTGAAGTCTGCATGAAACTGCTCACACAGGCTGCATCACTCTCTGAAAAAGAGAATCTCGTATCGGCGCATTTTTTAATTGGCTCGATCACGCATTTATTCTTAAAGAAAATCTAGGTTGTTAATGTCAGTTTAACCGCGAGATTTAATAAGCATGGCATATTCCTAGTGGAACTAGGAAATCACTTTAGTGACTACCAGTGGGCCCACTAGTGCCCTCGTCGATCGAGATGTATATAGCTCGTCCATAATCGCTTCAAACGCTGACCCAAATATGGGCGTTCGCGCTGCGTAAAAACGAAGCTCGACGAGCATAGACTGTTCAGGGAAGTCTTAAAACTATCGCAATCGTCCAACTTCGCCAGCCTGGTTGGACGAATTAGATCATCCCATGAATGATCAGGGAAGCGCTAACGCACACGTTGGCGGGACCACTTTTCCTCCACCCAGTCAGTTTCTCACGGCAAGGCCATGGAGCAATGAAACGATTGCTCAAACCATGGCAGGCGTGCTGCTTCTAAGGATCGCAGAATTCCACTAGTGTCTTAAATCGATCACGACCATCCAACTTAGCCAGCCTATTTGGATGGCTTAGATCGCATTTAAGACCATCAGGAAGGTGCACATGCGTTCACCGTCAGCCCAACATGGGTCCCACGTGATCGATCTCTCCAAAGGAGGATCACGGCGTGCCAAACCGCTTGGCCAAAGTCACGTGTGCGTGAATGATTCAAAACCGTAATTAGGGTTTGCGGCAATGCACATTTGTCGTAGTTCGATCATGACCATCCATCTTCGCCAGCCTAAACGGAGGGTGTACATATAGACTCAAGAGGTCCCAAGGATGTCAACGTGATCACCGTGGGACTACCTTTGCGTGTGATCGGCCGGCCTATGCAGACTAGGGACCGGCGCCTCGAAACGCATGCTGAAAGGTGGCATGCCACACGGCTTTTAAACCTTTGCGGCAATGTATTTATGTCGCAAATCGATCAGGACCACTCATCTTTGCCGGTCAAATTGAGTGGTCTAGATCGAATCTTTGTGGGACCGAGAGGTGAAGACATGGACGCCGGCGGGCCGTTTCCATGCATGCCTGGTCGGTCCCTCCAAAATTAGTTCCCATACTTGGATTCAATCAAGCCAACGAGGGGATGTTTCGCACCTCTAAAAAACCCTAAAATCCATCAACGGCAGCAAATATGTGTCGTAAATCATCTCGTCCGTCCAACTTTTCCAGCTTGGTCGAACGGCTTGGATTAAAAGTTAGGCGATCAATGAAGCGTCTCAATAATTACCGTCCGCCACTCCGCCACAAGGAGTGATCGACCAGATGGTGGCCCCCCATGCGGCCTCCAAACGATCACTCGAAGATGGTTGGACGTGCTGCCATTTTAAGACGCTTAATCCGCGACTTGTTCAATCAAGCTTTAAAACAACGATGCTTTTGAGCTGCTTGCTTAAAAGTGATGCATTACATGCATCGAACATACACGATATTTCATGAATATCAATTCCATAAATAACTTAGTTATTTAACCTGATAGCACCATATGCTATTTCTTGCAGCGGGTCCCACGACTCGACCCACTCATTCAAGACATCAAACATGTCATAAACTGGGGGATACTTACTAGGGTGTTGGTCTGGCAGTTTACAGCGTGCGGCGTGCAATGCGCCCATTATGAGAATATGTCAGGAGGCATGGACGGTTAACAATGACGAGGGAAATGGGTAAAGTCGTGATCGTGTGACAATCACCTACACGACCCCACCCCACTGCTCCATCACTCAACTTCCTACGAGATGATGGTTGCGCTCAAAATGACTTGTATAAATAGGTTCTCCAACCTATTTCCAAACACAGAAAAACCAAGTGTTGTCACAGTATCCAGAAAACATCCAGAACTGATAGCTTACATTATGCAAGCCAGTTCAACATTCTGATACAAGTTATAAACAGCTGACACCTTCATAATTTCAACACCTTCTTCGCTTCCCTCCTTAAGATCAACCCCATCTCCTTCACTTTGTGACCGAAACAAGTCTGGAACGGCCATTTCTTGGTTTAGGCCAGAATTGTACAGATTGATCTCTCGAATCTAAAAGTACTCCCGTGTAGTGCATTTGTTTAGGGTTTAGATTCGTTTCTCATTCACACACACCCCAAATTTACCAAAACCAGCAGAAACAGTTTTTACCCCAAAACAACTGGCGACCACAATGGGAGATTGATTTCTTGGTTGCAAAATCAGTTTCTCAAGATTCATTCCAGTTTTCCTAATTTCAAAAGGGTAGATCTTAGATTCAATTCAATCATTAGATTCAATTTAGTTTCAACAACCAATTTCAATTCCGGTGTTCCATTCACTAAGAAGCTTCACAAAAATGCTTTTTCAAGCAATGCTACTGGAAATACCTTGGATAGATGATCACCAGTAAATCTCCCAGATGAAAGGACCAGAAAGCCGCGTGGTCTCACAAGATGCGACTACTACTTAGAAGAACGCAACGGATTCTCTCGAGATCCGGATGGAGCAATCACCTTTTCTGCAACACCACAAGTGTTGTATGGAGCAAGCCAGAAATGCCTCAAAGGGTCCACACCCAGAAAGACGAAGTGAAGATTCGCGTAGCCGTTGTTTCAGTATGGAGATAGTCGACAACAAATTCAACACCAGTGGAGTCCTGGGAAGACACCTGCAGAGGTCGCAAAATAAAAGGTCTATCTCTATTCCACCACTGCTACCAATTTAAGATTAGGAGTATCCGCTATCACTTCATCAACAAAACGCGTAGATCCAGAATATGGTGTAATTCCGAAAATTCGTACATCTACAATAACAAAGAAGGCTTGACACATCTTCAAATCATCATAAAGGGTTCGCCTATTATGCCAACCCGGATAACAGCGAGCCCGAGGCATCTTCAATTCTACTGGAGACGACACCTCAAGAGAACATCCTCAAGAAGATAACGATGCCCGCGTCATCATGTCGAGAAAGAATCCGCAGTTTGGGCGAATCACTCAAGAATGTTTCAGCGAAACAACGAACATCCAAATGATCAAGAGATGACGGACCCGAGGTACTTCCACTGCCGCAGATTCATTCATCACTTTAACAGTGAATGCAACGGCCTGAAACATATTCTCCAAAGGAAGATTAACTCAGGAGAGGTACCCCCTTTCTCCGAAGATTAACGTGCGCAGTTTCATCGAAGTGATCGAACCAATTACGAGTTTCTCGAGGCGCGTATAACAACTTGGATTCGAAGCGATCACCCTTGGAGAATTCAAGTCTCGTTCAATCGAGATCTTGTGAACAAGTAAGTTTTCTTAAACAATTTTACATTTTAAAAGCCTGCTGGGGACTTGACGCATGTGTCCCAGATCGAGGAAGGAAGTCAATGATGCAGTTGTTCTTAGACACCACATTATCTTCCTTTTACATGTTTTCCTTTTTATGCAACGTTTGCAATTTTTACGAGATACTTAGAATGATCGAATTCAAAACCAGAATGCCGGCTTTCAGCCGATTCAAACATAATTCCTTTCAGAAAGTCATTCATAAAATCATCTCAAAAATAAACCAATTCAAAAATTCAATCACCTACTAGTTCAAGAACCAGAAACTCAAACTGTGAAAGGAATTCCTTACATCACTCAAGACACCTAAAAGGGAAATATAAAAGAAAATGTGTGAGTATTCAAGGGAAGTCTTTCAGCAACAACTCATTCTTGTTGGAAAGAGCGCCTTTCATTTTCGCGGAGAACAACCTGCTTCAGCTTCAATTCCAAGGATAGCCTCTCGATATCCTCCTCTTGCCGAGCAATGAAGTCCACGGAGGGAACTTCGTTTGTTTCATCTTGCAGCTTCTGGATTTTAGAAAACCCTTCATAGAACCAGGAATCATTGAATTCAAACTTCATAAACACATCTCAGTGGAACACCCAGTTTGAAACCACCTCCTCAGTGCACCCAGTCACGCTTCTCATGACATGAATGGAGGATAAAGCTTCTTCGACACGTCAGACCAACATGCAATACAACCTTATGTAAGCGGTTTCACTGAAGCAGCAAGAGAAAAGCCACCGAGATACAACATCCTGCGCTTCCAAAATCGCCCACTTCAACTCCAGTACCACATGCACGAATGCCACAATGATAAAACAACGTCCAAGATATTCCATATCTGGCTCGACGGCAACAACGAGGGACGCTTTCATAATTTCGTCTCCCGTAGAAGAAGTAGTTGCGTCACCAAAGGAGGTTGCGCCTGGAACTTAAGACGTACACACAGACTCTCCATGTCAAGAGCTTCATCATATTTGCAGAACCTATTAGTTAAGTCATTCGCATGAGGGGACTTCCCTACTCCTCAAAGACACTATCCAAAGATGATAAAGGCAAAGAGCATCGCTGGAGAATGCTTAGCACTACCCATCTCAAAGATGCTGAATTTGGAGAGACGCAAGCCCGTTGTCATTATGATTCCAAGATGCCCAAAGACGTAGACGTATTCGAAGAAGCAGATGTGTTGTTTAAAGACCAGCGATATGCCTGGATGTCTATGAAACGCAACGTAGACGAAAAGATGGCCTCATGATCAGCAACTCGTATTATCCTCATCAACATTGGGTTCAACTCCGACTCTCTCCCAAATTATTTCTTCAGAGACCCAGCGTGACAGCATCTATCAAGTTGAAAGCTCATATATGAAGACTGCCAAGTTCGTGCAAGTAACTACCATGCCTCTCCCTGCCAGTCTCTTCTGATCATAGCTGTTGCCAAGAATCGTTGTTGCTCGCCAGAGCTTCACCATAGCAACAACCACTAAGGACAGAGGTAATCCGAACTTCTGCATATTTTATTTTCCCATTGAGAAGTAATAGAATCACCAGTACGGAGGCGAGATGGTGATATCTTTATTATGGTAAACTCACTGACCGTATAAGATAGAGCCATGTAACTCACACTTGGGGACCGAGACTCAGCATGAAATTCCTTCACCGTCAGTCAAGGATTTCTTTAACACAAGAGAGGCGGTCAATCAAGGAGCATGTAATTTTTAAGGGAAAATCAAACTGAAGGAGAAGCCGCTTCAACACCCTCTCCAGAAGAAGCCGCTTCAACGCACGCTCTCTCTTGAAGCCGTTTCAGCGCTCTCTCCATAAGAAGGTGCTTCAACGCTCTCTCCTGAAGCCGCTTCAACACTCTCTCCAGAAGAAGCCGCTTCAACACACGCTCCAAAAGCCGCTTCAACGCACGCTCCAGAAGCGCTTCAACGCACGCTCTCTCCTGAAGATGTTTCAACGCTCTCTCTAAAAGAAGTCTCTTCAAACGCTATCTCTCGAAGCTGCTTCAGCACTCTCCCTCGAAGCCGCTTCAGCACTCTCCCCCGAAGCCGCTTCAGCGCTCTCTTCGGAGGCTGAAGACACTCCAACACCTTACCAGCAAATGCAATGGAAGTACGTCTTTCAAGAGAAAATAAGCTCGGGATAATTACACCTGGGGACTGCCAGGATGCCTTCACGTCCCTCAACCGGTTCGTTTCTAATATCAGCATCATCACTGTTGAAGCTTTACGAGCCGCAGAAAATTCTCAACATGAAGCCGTACATGTGCATTAAAGACTCTAAAAGTACAAATCGAAGATGGTTTCACGTATCCAGCCACGCCATTGAATATGATGTGTAACTGGGGACTGCTCATCGCATCCCACTCCATACAACCATCCAAGATTCATAGGATGGTTCAAAGGATGTCGCTTAGAATAAATTCCTTGAAGACTTGATAGCAGCACGTCGGCAAAAGAACGCCTCTCAGCTTGTTTACTTCACTCAAAGATTCCGGAAGATTTTGCCGATACAAGCATTCCAAGCATTTCACCATCGCATTAAGAAGGGTAAGAATGAGCCTATGAGATAAAGAGTCAGAATGAAGGCAATTCCATTCCAGTCAATGTTCAGGAGTTTAAAGAAGATTTTCGTTGCGACCAGCAGTACGGACTCCAAGCAACTTAAGGCAAGGCCTCTCGCAATCGAGCGCAATGGAGTTTAGCAAATTTCTAAATCTACGTGGAGGGAATTGACGTATGATAGGAGGACGATCCTACAAGCCTTGATACTTCGTTAAGCGTATCTTGATCAAAGACCTAGTCGGCCTCTATCCTAGTAACATTTGTTTACCTTGCCTCATAAGTTTTATATTTAACCGTCACCATCCATTGCTTACCCCGCAACAATGTCACTGTTACGTGCTAAGCAAGGGACTTAATGTTGATGGTGGTTTTTCGAATAGGGCTAAAATTGTAAAACCCTGTATTTGATGCGCTGACGCCCTGCAAGGGTATAAAGCCATTTCATAAGTGATGAGTGCAAAAAAACTTTTCACTCATTGAGCAATTCAATATGTATGGAATTCATTCAGAATGGTGTAACAATCCCGAATATTCTATGAATTTTCCTAGTAGTATATCCATTTGATGCATTGCGTGCCTTGTATTTTCCTACGCTATGTTCCGCAAGAGAACCTTCAATGTTGATATGACATGACGATTAATGTTCACTCTCAGCAGAGTAGCATGAATCTCCCAAAATTCAGTATTGAAGTCTGCATGAAAGTATTCACACAGGCTGCATCACTCTCTGACAAAGAGAATCTCGTATCGGCGCACTTTTAAGTTGGCTCGATCATGCATTTATTCTTAAAGAAAATCTAGGTTGTTAATGTCAGTTTAGCCGCGCGATTTAATAAGCATGGCATATTCCTAGCGGAACCAGGCAATCACTTTAGTGACTACCAGCGGGCCCACTAGTGCCCTAGTCGATCGAGATGTATATAGCTCGTCCATAATCGCTTCAAACGCTGACCCAAATATGGGCGTTCGCGCTGCGTAAAAACGAAGCTCGATGAGCATAGACTGTTCAGGGAAGTTTTAAAACTATCGCAACCGTCCAACTTCGCCAGCCTGGTTGGACGAATTAGATCATCCCATGAATGATCATGGAAGCGCTAACGCACACGTTGGCGGGCCCACTTTTCCTCCACCCATTCAGTTTCTCACGGCAAGGCCATGGAGCAATGAAACGATGGCTCAAACCATGGCAGGCGTGATGCTTCTAAAGGTTGCGGAATTCCACTAGTGTCTTAAATCGATCACGACCATCCAACTTAGCCAGCCTATTTGGATGGCTTAGATCGCATTTAAGACCATCAGGAAGGTGCACATGCGTTCACCGTCATCCCAACATGGGTCTCACGTGATCGATCTCTCCAAAGGAGGATCACAGCGTGCCAAACCGCTTGGCCAAAGTCACGTGTGCGTGACTGATTCAAAACCCTAATTAGGGTTTGCGGCAATGCACATCTGTCGTAGTTCGATCATGACCATCCATCTTCGCCAGCCTAAACGGAGGGTGTAGATATAGACTCAAGAGGTCCCAAGGATGTCAACATGATCACTGTGGGACCACCTTTGCGTGTGATCGGCCGGCCTATGTAAACTAGGGCCCGACGCCTCAAAACGCACGCCCAAAGGTGGCATGCTACACGACTTTTAAACCTTTGCGGCAATGTATTTCTGTCGCAAATCGATCACGACCACTCATATCTGCCGGTCAAATTGAGTGGTCTAGATCGAATCTTTGTGGGACTGAGAGGTGTAGACATGCACGCCGGCGGGCCGTCTCCATGCATGCCTGGTCGGTTCCTCCAAAATTAGTTCCCATGCTTGGATTCGATCAAGCCAAAGAGGGGATGTTGCGCACCTCTAAAAAAAACCTAAAATCCATCAACGGCAGCAAATATGTGTCGTAAATCATCTCGTCCGTCCAACTTTTCCAGCTTGGATTAAAAATTAGGCGATCAATGAAACGTCTCAATGATTACCGTATGCTATTCTGCTACAGAGAGTGATCGACCAGATGGTGGCCCGCCCATGCGGCCTCCAAACGATCACTTGAAGATGGTTGGACGTGCTGCCATTTTAAGAGACTTTATCCGCGACTTGTTCAATCAAGCTTTAAAACAATGATGCTTTTGAAATGCTTGCTTAAAACCGATGTATTACATGCATCGAGCATACACGATATTTCATGAATATCAATTCCATAAATAACTTAGTTATTTAACCTGATAGCACCGTATGCTATTTCTTGCAGCGGGTCCCACGACTCGACCCACTCATTCGAGACATCAAACATGTCACAAACTGGGGGATACTTATTAGGGTATTGGTCTGGCGGTTTACAGCGTGCGGCTTTCAACGCGCCCATTACGAGAACGTGTCAGGAGGCATGGATGGTTAACGATGATGAGGGAAGTGGGTAAAGGCGTGATCGTGTGACAATCACCTAAACGACCCCACTGCTCCATCACTCAACTTCCTTCACTTCCTACGAGATGAAGGTTGCGCTCAAAATGGCTTGTATAAATAGGTTCTCCAACCTATTTCCAAACACAGAAAAACCAAGTATTGTCACAGTATCCAGAAAACACCCAGAACTGATAGTTTACATTATGCAAGCCAGTTCAACATTCTGATACAAGTCATAAACAACTGACACCTTCATAATCTCAACACCTTCTTCGTTTCCCTCCCTAAGATCAACCCCATCTCCTTCACTTTGTGACCGAAGCAAGTCTGGAACGACCATTTCTTGGTTTAGGACAAAATTGTACAGATTGATCTCTCGAATCTAAAAATACTCCCGTGCAGTGCATTTATTTAGGGTTTAGATTCGTTTCTCATTCACACACATCCCAAATTTACCAAAACCAGCAGAAACAGTTTTTACCCCAAAACAATATCATGTGAAAATACGAGGGTACCCAAAGACTTTTCACAGATCAATCTTTAAGATCATACTTTTCTTTTTATTTTAGATGTTTTCAAAGTGTGAAGAATTATGCGAGTTACAATTTTATCCGTAATCTGCTTTTCAGAAGTGAATGCATATCGGGATATCATCTTTCCTAAAGAGGCTTAATTGTTTGCTATTGATTTTAAGAATATCTTATAAATAGTGTTATTCAAACTAATAGGACGAAAGTCATTTAGGGAAGAAAGGATTTTTAACTTTAGAAATAAGAATTATATTTTTACTTCATTTCCTTCGTAATATATTTTTGCTTAAATAAGTTTTGAGAATGATCTTGTAATTTCTTTGTTAAATATATAAGTAGGTGTATTCCTGGTAGGTGTATTCCCGAAACACACAAACCTCGATATTAAATGCTCTATTGTTTTTCTCATTGATTTGCATATAAAACGACAGTGTGGTACTCTTTTTGAACCTTCCTTCGGGAATTCTTTTGGCTCGTTTGTGGCAATTGACCTTCACCACTACGAACTGAATAAAAGTTTACTCCATATTTGATAAACATGTGCTTTTGACTTGCTTTATACAGGATATTTCTCTAAATGTATTTGTGTACTATAACTTCTTCCGGAATTGAGAAATCTATCTGGACCTCTTTAAAAATCAAAAACAGAATTCGGTGAAAATGAATAATTAACTGGAGTGGGTTTTTATATAGTGAAAATATGATTATTGTGAAATATAATCATGTGGCAATTAAATAAATATCCCTACCATTTTCAGGATTCTTCACAAATATTTTCTAGGGATATTTAAAAAAAAAAATTAGCTTATAGTTTTTGGCAAATCTAAGACGTGTTAAGAACATACTAGTTCAGTTTCATTATCAGAAAAGTAAATAATGACCGTAATCGGGCCCCAACTAGACCGATATGAATCAAACACACAAATATTGATGAGGCTTTATTATTATCAGCTCCTACAATAATATAACATCAAAATACTGTTAGAGCACTGCTCGGTCAAACTCGGAAGCGTTTTTATCTCAAGCTTGTTTGTCAATGTTAGTGATCAAAACTATAAGTCTTGATTTGTAGTCTACTTATAGATATGTCTCGGACTAGGAGAGATTGTGTAGTTGAGCTTTAGACTTCACGACGTTCATCAATTGAAGACGAAGAACTACTAAGGAGAGATTGTGGAACTTCATCAATAAAAGGTATGTGGATACTGAACTCATCTATCACTTGGAAAGTCTATTTATACCCCATCTCCTATATTGAGACAAAAGTAATATTACTATATAGTATTGGATTATACACATTTGATATTTCGAGCTGAGTTTAACTCGCTTACATATTTCTCGAAATATGTGTTAGTAATCTTTAGCTTCGACCAAGTTCATCTTATGTTCTTGACGAAAGTCAAAAGATGATCGCCTGGTAACATCTTACATGATTTGTGTGAGACAATCATTTGATGTAGACCTGGAATGTTTCGTAATGATTATTTCAATAACTTGAAAATTGCTTTGATGCTAACAGTTAGCGAAAACAACTATTGTCATCCTCTAAGCATGTTTCAATGATTGAAATAGAGTTTAGAACAATTGGATATAAGCATAGTATGCATACTTTCATATATGTTATCCAAGTCCGGGAACCATGGTACGCATACTGGTTGGTTTAGTGAAAGTCCGAGAACCTTGTACGCATACCGGTACGCGTATTGGCGTGAGGTCCAGGTCTGGGAATTTTTGCTGAGTTTGGTGGTATGCGTACCCATTCACACATTAGCGAACCCAAACTTAGTCCGACAACTAAGGTATGCGTACCCGTTTGCATACCTGAGTGGATAATGTTATAAAATCGATTTGTTCATGAACTAATACATTTATATAATAAGAAATGCAATCTTTACAAACCGTGGCTATAACGTACATGACTTGATTCGAGTGAATCAAATAGATTTTGCCTCAATTTTGTTCTTGTATACTTATATGAGAATATAACAATTGAACAACTCTATAACTAGTTTCATTTGAGTCATTTGAACTAGTTGTGATTAAGATGAATGAGGTTGATATAAAAGTGTTCATATGACTAACTTCAGTTAACTATTGTTGAGCCAACAAGGTGTACACATTTAGGTACGGGTACTCATATCTAAATGAAGGTACATTTCATTTGTGTGTAACAAGCTAAGTTCGATCTAACGGTTGAAAGATATTAGCTTGAGTCTAATAAGGTTTTTATCTAACAATGAATATTGAATGCTTTGTTCCCAAGGTAACATTGATTGCATAACCTGATTTGAAAACTATATAAGAGAGAACTCTAGCAACTGGGAAACCTAATCCCCACACCTCCTGTGTGATACTAGTTGCTACTAGAGTCGATTCTCCTTTAACCTTAGATTTTTTTCAAAACCCTGTAGGTTAACAACTTGAAGACTTCGTTGGGATTGTGAAGCCAGACCTAACTACTTTCTATCTAGTTGCGTGTTCTTATGTTTCCCTGTTCTATCATGATTGAGTACTATCTTCTCTAAGATTTGCTCGAGAGTGATCTCTGATAGGCAAGATAAAAACAAATCACAAACATCTTGATCTCATCGTTTGTGATTCCACAATATCTTGTTTCGCTTCCATACGATTAAGATTATTGTGAGGTGATTGATAATACTAGGCTGTTCTTCGGGAATATAAGTCTGATTTATCAATTGGTTCCTGTTCACCTTGATTTATCAAAATACAGAACAAAACTCATAGGTATTTATGTGGGAGATAAATTTATCTATCTCAATAGACTTTTCTGTGTGAGACAGATTTGTTTCTACCCTATCTCCTATACTGAGACAAAAGTCGTATTGCTATATAGTATTCAATTACACACATTTGATATTTCGAGCTGAGTTTAACTCGCTTACATATTTCTCGAAATATGTGTTTGTAAGCTTTCGCTTCGAACAAGTTCATCTTATGTTCTTGACGAAAGTCAAAAGATGATCATGTGAAAATCGCATGGTAACATCTTACATGATTTGTGTGAGACAATCATTTGATGTAGACCTGGAATGTTTCGTAATGATTATTTCAATAACTTGAAAATTGCTTTGATGCTAATAGTTAGTGAAAACAATTATTGTCATCCTCTAAGCATGTTTGAATGATTGAAATAGAGTTTAAAACAATTGGATATAAGTATAGTATGCGTACTTGCATATATGTTATCCAAGTCCGGGAACCATGGTATGCATACCCGTATGCATACTAGTTGGTTTAGTGAAAGTCCGGGATCCTTGTACGCATACCGATATGCGCACTGGCGTGAGGTTCGGGTCCGGGAATTTCTGTCGAGTTTTGTGGTATGCATACCCGTTCGCATACTGGCGAACCCAAACTAAGTCAGGCCACTAAGATATGCGTACCCGTTTGCATACTTGAGTGGATAATGTTATAAAATCGATTTGTTCATGAACTAATACATTTATATAATAAGGAATGCAATCTTTTGCAAATCGTGGATATAATGTTCATGAGTTGATTCGGGTGAATCAAAATCGATTTTGCTTTAATTTTGTTATTGTATATTTCTATGAGAATATAGCAATTAAACAACTGTATAACTAGTTTCATTTGAGTCATTTGAACTAGTAGTAATTAAGATGAATGAGGTTTATATGAAAGTGTTCATATGGTTAACTTTGGTTAACTATTGCTGAGCCAATAAGGTGTACACGTTTAGGTACGGTTACTCATATCTAAATGAAGGTACATTTCATTTGTGTGCAATAAGCTAAGTTCGATCTAACGGTTGAAAGATATTAGCTTGAGTCTAATCAGGTTTCCATCTTACAACGAATATTGAATGCTTTGTTACCAAGGTAACATTGATTGCAAACCCTGATTTGAAAACTATATAAGGGAGAACTCTAGCAACTGGGAAACCTAATCCCCACACCTCTTGTGTGATACTAGTTGCGACTAGAGTCGATTCTCCTTTAACCTTAGGTTTTTTCCAAAACCATATAGGTTAACGACTTGAAAACTTCATTGGGATTGTGAAGCCAAACTTAACTATTTTCTTTGTAGTTGCGTGTTCTGATCTTGCGATGTTCTATCGTGATTGAGTACTATCTTTTCTAAGATTTTCTAGAGAGTGATATCTGATAGGCAAGATAAAAAGAAGTCACAAACATCTTCGTCTCATCGTTTGTGATTCCACAATATCTTGTTTCGCTTCCATACGATAAAGATTATCGTGAGGTGATTGATAATACTAGGTTGTTCTTCGGTAATATAAGTCCTGTTTATCAATTAGTTTCCGTTCACCTTGATTTATCAAAAGACGGAACAAAACTCATAGATATTTATGTGGGAGACTCATTTATCTATCTCAATATACTTTTCTATGTGAGATATATTTGTTTATCAAGTCTTCGACTTTGGGTCGTATCAACTCTTAGTTTTGGGTGAGATCAGATAAGGGAATCAAGTGCGTAGGGCTCAACTAGATTCCAGTCCGAAGTTCATTGGTAGTAGGTTATGTCTGTAGCGGCTTAATACAGTGTGGTGTTCAAAGCTGGACTAGGTTCCGAGGTTTTTCTGCATTTGCAGTTTCCTCGTTAACAAAATTTCGGGTGTCTGTGTTATTTATTTTATGCATTATATTTTATTGTATAATAGAAATATCACAGGTTGTACATTAAGATCAATCAGTTCATGAATCTGGATTTTGGGTTGTTGATTGAATTGATTGACACTTGGATATTGGTTTGTGATTGTAGATGGGGAAAAACGATTTGCTGGTTTTTAGGGGAGTGAAGAGACGAGCGGGACAAGACTCCTCAACCGAGAAAACTACTTAACCTCACACAGATGCACTGCAAAGGGAGTGCTTGAATTCGAGAGATCAATCTGCATGACTCCGGCCTAAACCAAGTCGATGGCCGTTCCAGAGTCAATTCGGTCACAAAGAGGGAGATGGGTTGATATGTAGGAGGGAAGCTGAAAATTGTATGGGATCAATGATGATCAAGGATTGTAGATGTATTGTGGGTTTCTGCAAAATTGATGAACTGCTGAGTGTTGAGTTATGTGAATAAGTTTAATCGAGTTGTTGTGTAGACGAATGTTTTCGTGTAAAACGAATCTTGTCTTTTGTCCTCGATTTAGGGCTTATTTATATTGCCAAAATAATGAACACATTGATCCCTGTAAGTGTGACGGATTCTTGAGCGAAAGAGTGGGAAAGTGGGGAATCGTGGTAAAACCAATTCCAGGTCGTGCGGAGACTTGGTTAACCTTCCACCCACTACTTTGCTAACTCCTTCAACCGTTTTCACGACTTACTCACATTTATCATCGTGGATGAATCCACGTGTCGTAAGTCGCCAGACCAAAACCCTAATTGGTAGTCCCCCATGTGACGTGATTGATGTCTCACGAATCGTGGAGTCTGCATGACAGACGTGTATTTTATTAGTCATTTGTTTACTGATTAGACAATGAGTCTAGGTTGAGCATGATTGATGAATGCTCAGTGATTCATGGATCAAACATGTATGTTGAGACATATAGTTCTTTGAATGACGTTGACATTGCGCGTATTAGCAAATATTGTAAATTCAACGACTAAGTATCGATTCAATGAATTACTGAATAATGATAGTTGGATCAATATTCAAGCAACTGAGCAAGTATTGCTCAATTCGACAAATCACTGAATATTGATAGTTGGATCCATATTCGAGCAACGGATCAAGTATTGCTCAATTCAACGAATTACTGATAAATTACTGAATATTGATAGTTGAATCAATATTCAAGCCACTGAGCAAGTATTGCTCAATTCGACGAATTATTGGTAAATTACTGAATATTGATAGTTGGATCAATATTCGAGCAACTGAGAAAGTATTGCTCAATTCGATGAATTATTTATTGGTGACGTGAAACAATAAAATATTAATTAAAATATTGGTGGACTACCAAATATTATATGATTAATCCAGATGTTGATTGTTGAATCAACATAAATTTATTAGTATTTGAATATTGCTTAGTATGATGATTTGTTTCTTGTTCAATAATGCTTCTGAGCTGCAATTTTTGGCAGAACCCCTTTTTAATAAAGTGAAAATCTCACTGGTGTTTGTTAAGACTTCTTCCTCTAGTGCTCTTACCAGGACTCCACCCTTTCTATCCTATATGAGAGGTAATTGCTTTTTCTACTTCTCCTCCTCAGAAAACTTTGTTATTTCTTCATGAGCCAGCAAATCAGTTATCCCCTCATTGTAAAGTTCCAAAAATATAACCTTGACACTGTACTCAGCATTTTGACTTTCCAGTGTGTCAAAAATATTTTTAACAATTCTTGGAGTAACACCAGCTTCTGCCGGCAATCGTTCTGATTCTTCTGAAGCTCAATTCTGTAGTAGTGATAACACCATAAAATCAGAAGCCAATCTTATACCCTGCCCATAAACTATAAAGTAAAAGTACCCGGAATTCTCATTCATGACCATAACCATCCTTTTACTAGAGAAGTCAATTGTATTCTAAAATATAATATGCCCAATTATGAAATGTTAGTTGTTTTCTTGTTAAGCTGTTATAGACCGTTTATGTAGGCTCTGTGATGTGTTTGTAAACTGTTTACATTTGAAATCTGACTTGTTCAATTGGCATATTAAGATGTATTGTCTCAGGTATTGAATAAGGTTAATATTTGATTATGATTAATCCAGATGTTGATTGTTGAATCAACATAAATTTATTAGTGTTTGAATCTTGCTCAGAATGATGATTTGTGGAGCATTTATTCGAAACCCTAATTCTTGACCGATTGTTCGTCAATTGATGAATTGCTGAAAATAGATCATGAGTGATAGAAGAACCGACCACATGGGATGATGGACGTCCATGTGGTGCCCAAGTGCTCGAGTGAGCATGCACCAGGGTCCTTAGTTGGCCAGTTGGTGAAAGAATGATGATTAAATTTCGATTTCATCATTTATTGAAATAGTGCTCGATTGAGCATTAGGTGATAAAACCTAATTATGGAAAAGTGAGGGACCGACCAAGAGGGCATGAGACCGGCCCTTGGTGGTCTTGGGACCAGCTCATGGCCGTTTGAGCAAACTCCAAGTTGGTTGGAAAGAGTTTGGACCCAATATGAGTAATTGCACAAATTAGGTTAAAATCGTGAAAACGTGTGGGACCGGCTCCTTGCGAGCCTTAGGGCCGGCTGACCTTGGTCGGTCAAGGAGGCATGCCCGTGTCACCATAACGTCCGTGTCTCCACCCTGAGAGTTTTGATATTTTTTGATGTGCGATTGATCAATATTTTGCATTTTCAGAAGAGTTTGATTTTGACTGAAATTCTTGATTTTGCTCGAATGAGCAAGTAGAACTTTGCTCATTTGATCAGTATTTTGAGAATATTAAAATTATAATAATATTTTTATATTTTCGTGAATAGCCTGGTCGGTCATGTGATCTTTTGACTTTTTGGTTTTTTCATGGTTTGAGCAATATTTGGGAAAATATGAAGCAACCATGATTTTTGATCAAACGGGGGAGTTTCATGAGATGAGGGAAATAATAATTATGAAAGACTAGGGATTGTAAGGTATGGGACCGGCCACGGCTAGGGCATGGTTGGCCGGCTAGGTTGCGCGGTCCCGCGACATGTTTCCCTATTTTTATTGTTATTTCTCGTGAAACCGTGAAAATATAGAGAAACCGTGAGTTTTGCTCAAACAAGGAAAGTTGCTAGAATGAATGAGTTTTCATGAGTTCATGAAAGTAATAAAATAAGAAAAAATAATGGAAGAGGCATGGGGACCGAGCACGGCTAGGGAATGGCCGGCCGGTGGGCCCGGTCCCTGGACGCCTCTTTGTCATTTTAATATTATTATTTTCTCTCTCCTGTTTTGTGTAGGATTCCTCGTTTGTCTCTATTTTCGAATGCTCGTTCGTGCATTTGGGTGCTCGTTCGTGCATTTGGGGCTTACTCAATGATAGTCCAGATGCCCGGTTGTTGAGTATCTATTACTAATTTATGAAATTCAGTGGAGAAATGATTCATGAAACTGAGTAATAAAGGTGAGTAGTTATTTATTATAAATCCATGGGATCAGTCGTGGATTCGACCATGGATTCGGAATAATAAAATGAGCATTACCATCCCATAGGATCGTGGATTCGACTACAAAATCAGAATAATAAAATTATCTATTTCCATTCCATGAGATCAGCAGTGGATTCGATCATGAAATCGGAGTAACGAGATTATCTATTACCATTCCATGAGATCAGTCGTGGATTCGATCATGAAATCGTAGTAATGAGGTAGAGTAGATTCTA
Organism: Papaver somniferum; assembly: GCF_003573695.1. Classification (NCBI taxonomy): domain Eukaryota; kingdom Viridiplantae; phylum Streptophyta; class Magnoliopsida; order Ranunculales; family Papaveraceae; genus Papaver; species Papaver somniferum. Next base: position 8,095,660 of record NC_039359.1, read on the forward strand.
GGAATTTAATGGTGAATGTCACGGTAGAATTAATCTATTGCATAAGGGATATTAGCCAGTTAAAGCGTCATACCCGTTCTGAAAGGTGCATAGTCAGGGAGCAGCGAGTGTTGCTGACATCCTGAAGGCGTTTAGCCCTCTCAACAATTATGTATGGAGAACCGCCTGAATCTATACACGGTATCTCTACATAGTCAGGGAACAGTGAGTGTCACCGACGTCCTGAAGGCGTTAATCTCTAAATCATACAGAGAACCGCCTAGTCGTTCTTCTATGTAGAAGGGTATCTCTCTATGTAGTCAGGAAACAGTGAGTATCACCGACGTCCTGAAGGCGTTAAGTTCTCAATCATACGGAGAACCGCCCAATTATGTTATTCTACATAGTGGTCATGATGAAATGAGCAACATCGAACGCTCCAGGGAGGCCTTTCGAGTAAAATATGCATCATGGCTCGTAAAATATGAATCGTCACATGCGTTCCTGAAGCCGTGTCAGAAACATGCAGTATCATGATTTTACGATTTTGACCTTAATTGAAAATCCAACATCAACATTAAGTCCCCTGCTTAGTGAGGGACAGTCATGTTCCGCGGTAAGCATTAGATGGTGATTTTCAGTCGACGAGATTAGTGGTTGAACTCAGTTGTACAAAGGTATTTTCAGAATCCCCGATTTGCTCCAATGGTGTCATGTACGAGCAAATGTTCAGGTGAGGATCCTGATAGTATGATAGAGTGTCATCCCGTGAGCACGGAGAGATGAGGCACTGCTGATTTGGACAGTCGGACGTCCAGTTTTGGTCGGTCTAGCGTCTGCGGGCCCAGGCCCAAAAGAAGAAATCTTTGTTTTAGGAATATGCGTTCGTTAGTTTAAGAAACAAACAATGATCCCTAACATGAGAGAGATTTTTTTTTTTTTTAAATCTGTGAGATTTCACAAAATGGAATAAACTCTCGTTTCAAAGGTGGATGCTCGTACGAGAGAAAAAAGTTTTTTTTTTAATAGACGTGCGTCTGTAAGTAGTCCATGAGCTTTCATGAATTTTTTTGTTTTCGATATGTGAGCTTTCATGAATTCTTGAAAATATACTCACTTCAAAGACGGATGCTCACGCGAGGGAGCCATATATATATATATATATATATATATATATATATATATACTCACTTCAAAGACAGATGCTTACGCGAGAGAGCTAAATATATATATATATATATATATATATATATGTTTTTCTACGTGAGTTTCACGTTAAAATGTTTTTTTTGTAAAATCAGTGTTTTGATTTTGAACAATCGTTGAAAGTAGACAATTATACATGGTGAAATAATATCTGCATGCGAGTTTTCACAATTGTAGAATGGACATCTATCCAATTTTTGAAAAACCGGTGAATGTTCACACAGTAAAATTTACTTGGGTTGTTCGCGGTTTTATGAAAATCAAGTCATGATTTTGAATAATAAATTTTACTCGTCTTTGCAGGTTTGAAGGAACGAGCAAGTTTTTCGAAATTCTGACATTATAATCACTACAGCTAGTGAAATTGTAAATAAGTAAGAGTTGGATTGTTACCATTTTTGTAGATGCTGATGTGAACATTTTTATTCCATGATTCATTGTTTTGTTGAATCCTGCGCTTTGTATGAATGACTGACTCTCGTGATGACACTTCCAAAGATGATGTTTCCATAGATGACATCTCTACGAATGCAACTTCAATAAATGGTACTTCAGGGACCTCTGAGTGATGGTGAGATATCCTTCATACTTTGTTGTACTCCTGGTTATTTCATTAACTTTATCACGGGATGATCGTGTAGTGAGATCCCAGATCAATGTAGACTTCACGGAAATGGAAGAAAGTCTCCGGGTCGGAGAACCTATAAGTAAGGACTATAGGATGTTAGCAAATGACGTGCAGTCTCCAGCCGTTTCTTTGGTGAGTTGTTAGAGCTCCTTGTATCATGACTTTTCCCTGCCCGTGCAATTAGGATCACGAGACCAAGGTTTGTTAATTCTTTTTAGAATTTTTCTCCATCAAGCCTTGACGGTCTTCAATTCTATGCTGGTAAACAAACAGTTTCTGAATCGAGCGCTGAAGAAGAAGTCGATGTAAGTACCTCTTCGTATAATTATTCATAGCACTCCTTGAATGAAATACTAATAATTGTTGCTGATGTATCCAGGAGGAGATTTCGTGGATGAAAAAAGTATTGACAAAGCTCATTCTTCCTTGGAAAATGGCGAGACGGAGAATTCTCAAAACCCAGGACCGAATGAAGGAAATAATGCTGCTAATGGTGATTCCTGCAATATTGATCCTCCGAATGGCTTAGAGACCCCTCAAGTAAGTATTTCCCTGTACTTTATTCATAGAAGTATAAAATTGGTGATTTTGGGATGAACAAATGAGAACCCACATGAACGAATGAGAAATTTTGCCGAAATACGTCACCAGAAAAATCCAGACTTCAGTCTTTCAGAAAAAACGTTGTAGAATCTTCGTGCGATGTCGTATTTTCGCGATCTACCCATTTTTTTTCATTCCCAGAAATATTCCAGGCTTTAGTTAAGAATATTTTTGAGTTTTGAGCATGTTTAGGGGCCGAAATAAGCGAAACAGTAAACTTCCAGAAAATTTTCAGCTGGCATGTAGTCCAATATTTTGGTCACATCTCTTTGATCGTTTATCCAATTGTTATGAAATTTTGATATGTTGTAGAAACCATCCATACGAAGAGAATGGTATAGGACTCAACCTTGGATTCCTCGCCAATTGCTCCCAGTTCATCGTATTATACATGGCAGTGTAAAATCATCTCAGACGAGCTTGTTGTAAAACACTCATGTTGTGTCTTTAGACCATTCTCTTGCGTCTTGAACGGTTGGTGAAGTATTTTAACGTAATTGATTAATTCGATATCAGGACCCCTTGGTTGATACCCGAGCATGGTGCTTGCAGTGCCCTCTTGTTTCTGTTAGTCGTAGAAACATCACTTCTGATACCCTGGTAACGGGACCATAACTGAGGTTGCTCTTAATAGAGGGTGATGTAATGACCATGGTTGCATGTACCGGTGGTAGAATTCCTTTTATGATGAATGATTAGAACATGAGAGTCTGGTGCCACGGGTCTTGGACTGTGAAACTGATCGCCATGATCAGTGGACCGTGAGTCCCCAGTATTTTGTTAAATCTCTCCTTTTCGTTTCCCTTCTTCTGGCAAGACCTAGATAGAGGACCCAGCTAGAAAAATTGATGTAAAGACCTAGGTGGTCGAAGTTGGAGGTACCTTGATGAAGGACTTAGTGGAAAGACCTGGTGGACACCGATCGACTGTGGAAGTTATGAATCCGTCCAAGAATCACTGCTTGCATGTTGTATGATTTGGAAGTTGTAGGAACCTCATACGACGTTCGGAATTCGATGCTTGACCCTAACCTTTGAAGCTAAGATACTGAGTTATCACCTGAGAAAATAATCACACAATTTGGAGTTGTAGAGGTCAGCCAACGAAGCGTGCACATTTGTAATTTGCGATCCCGTACAAGATTTTCAGATTTCATAGACCTGACGGCAAAGGGCATATCTTTCAGCTCGTATTTCTGATTGATGCGCCCTTTTGGTATGTTGTAGAAGGGACATAGACGAACATATTTTGTTGAGGAAGTATTGTCCCATTCCTCACCCATTGGTACGATTTTGTAAACCCATGGCATGAAGTGTGTTGTATCTCATTTGTAGAGGTGATGAGAACATCTTGTAGAAGACTTTGGATTGTGGCCGCCAGTCACGCAAGCTTTGGGAAGACTTTCATGTGAACATATTATCATGTCTACACATCTTGATATGAATGATTAGTTCTTGGAGATGTCCGCTTCATGTGTAACACTTCAGAGAATGGTTAGTTGATGAAGTCTTTTCATGAGGATGTTGCTCCTGAGACCGTTGTTGATTCTGAGATCACGACTGAATTTTTTCAAAACGTTATTGTTGATGCCGAGACCATGAATGGAGTTCCTCCATATATCCTTGTTGATGTCGAAACTATGGTTGGAGTTGCTCCAGAGAACGAAAAGGCTAGATTATCGACATGGTATTTGCTCCTCCTTTATATGCACGAACTGATTAGTGAGTTGAGCATTCCTAAGATGAAGGTGTACTAGGATTTCAACCCAAATTCTCCACAGTGGCTTCGTCAGGGAATCGTTGTTGTTGTGGCATATAGCAGCGGCAGTCTCCATTCTGGATGTGAGGAGAAAAATTTCCTTGGTCGTGCAAGGTTTGTGATGTAGAGAGGTTCCGTTGGTGAAGTTTCATGGGATCATATCAGTTTGCAATAGCTTGTTATGTGGAAAGCGTTCATTGAAATAGATTTGAATCGATTTCTCCAATAAGATCAAGTCCACGGTGTATGTGGAAGAAGTTTGTAGCATCCATTGATGAATGATGTTGTATCTGCTTTAAAAGTCTTATCATGGGATAGTAAAGACTTATCGAGTGTAGTTCAATTATACTTTGATCATCTTGATGTTGAATCGTCGTCGAGATATTTGTGTTGAAGCCAGAGGCGCCATTATCGAAGGTGTACTCTTTGATTGGGAGTACGATTTGAAGGCTTCTCGGATCATTGAGCGTTGAAGCGTTATATCCCTTGAGCATGTCTTAGGATTAATCGCCCCCAACTATCTTCTGTTGATTCAGCATTCCTTTTGTTGCGGTAGTGGGATTAAACACTTGTGCAAACATAAGAAATTTCTGATTTTGCGGCACACATGAACACTCCTGCAAGGCTATGAAGAAACACCCAAAGTGTTCTTTGCCATGCTTGGGAATAATCTCAGTAATGAATGTCTCAGTGCTCGATTCGGAGAGATGTCAGATTCAACCATTTGGTAAAATACTAATGCGGTGAAGCTACAATTCGTCTTGCAATAGCAAAGTTTCTAGAAGGATTGAGTCCCCATGATAGGATAGCATGTGAGTAAATAAATGACATAGACATGGAATGAATTAGACTTGCCTGAGTGTGGAAGGTCTATGCATCTTTTGCAGGTTCTTGCTTCAACCTCGCCAAAGTTCAAAATTCCTCTGATGATGGAATGTCCGCCAAATCTTCTGGATCAGAACTTTCTTCGTTGAAGAGATGTGCAACCAAAGGCGCTTTGTCAGTAGCCATCTTTTCAGCATGGATCCACGCTTGTCTGAAGAACATGTCATATTCTGGATCTTCCTGATTATGTGAAACTTGATTTCTGTCCAGGTTGAACTTATGTTCACTTTGAGAGTGATGTAGCCATAAGTATTTCCGAGCGTTCCTTCAAGATCCCTGATTGAGATGGGATCACGAGTAGCTTCTTGTCGATGTCTGCGGCTCTGAGGGCTTTCAGTAGAATGATGTTGATGGCGGTGTCAACATCGATCAACATTCTTCCAAATTCATTTCCTCTGAGATGGACTGTGGTAAGCAGTCCCCAGTCGTGCATATCTTTGTCCGTGGATGAATGTTCGAGGAGTATTTCTGGGATGGACATACTCTGACACAATGTAATTCGGTGTTTGAACATGTCTTTCCTTTGTTCCTTAGACAGATAGAGCAATTTCACAGATATGCTCGATCAACAATTAAACTGCTTCTTTGACTGGTTGTTCAGAGAATGTAAAGGTTCTGATTGAGAAAGGATTCGTGTGTACTCCTTCAGTCCCCAGTTGAAGCTATTGTGGATCAACCTTCTCTTTGAAGATGTGATTCAAAATAGCAGTTACTTGTTGGATGATTGATGAATCTATGAAGGTGACAGTACCTGAGATTCTCCATTTTTCTTCAGTTGGCTCTCTCTGATGAACGACAATTTGATTGAACCTTCTTGAACCTAGAATTCTAGTAACTCGATCATTCCTTCATGAGAAGAGAGAAGCTTGAGTCTGTCTAATCATTTTCCCGTTCGTTGATGTCGGCTCGAGGTTTGTGCATTTCAGGATTGGTTATCTTTTCTTTAGTTGCGCCTTCAGAGGAGCCTGTGATGCTGGAGAAGCGCTCTGATGCTGTGTCTCGGCTTTCCTTTCGTTCCTTTCAACAACAACGTTTGATGTAGGATGGAGATTGCACTGACTGTTGACTAAGCGTCGGCTGCTTCGAGGTTCCCCTACCTTGCAGACTTTGTTCTTTCCAGTAAAGAAGGTGCAGTAGTCGCTGATCGTTTGGCTGCTTCATGAAGCTCTGAGAAAGTCTGGAACCAGAGATTTTCCAGCAAGGCTCTGTAGACCAGGATCATTCCGTTGATGCACAACTCCACCAATTGTTGTTCAGTGTCATTCGGGTCATGACAATGCAAAACTCGGACTCTGAACCTCTTCACATAATCGTTCGGATGTTCATTGTTCTTCTAAGACATTCTTCCTAAATCATAGAGAGTGATCTGCTGTGAGACGAAGAAGTATTTCCGGTAGAAGGCATTAACCATTTCTCCTCAGCCAGTGATGCTCCTTGTTGCAATGTTGTTGTACCAAGTATATTCTCGGCCTGTCAGAGACTTTAAGAACTCCTCCAAACGGACGACATGATTGTGTTCATGTTCCCCTAGTGCTTCCAATAATCAAGAAACATGTTCTCGAGCGTTCCCCGTTCCGTTGTACAGTGTGAACGTTGGAGAGGTGTATCCCTTCGGGAGGAATTCTTTACGTAGCAGCAGGATATGAAGGTTGATGACGGTGAACAGATGATGCTTTGTATTTCTCTCGATCCTCCATAAAGAGTTCCAGGTTTTCAAGAGTGATGAAGCCTGCAAGTTCCTTTGTTGATGAGTTATTTGCAGCTTTGTGGACTTCATCATCGTCTACTAAAGGGAGTGCTTGAATTCGAGGGATCAATCTATAGGACTCCGGCCTAAACCAAGTCAATGGCCGTTCCAGAGTCAATTCGGTCACAAAAAGGGAGATGGGTTGATCTGTAGGAGGGAAGCTGAGAATTGTGTGGAATCAATGATGATCAAGGATTGTGGATGTGTTGTGGGTTTCTGTAAAATTGATGAACTGCTGAGTGTTGAGTTCTGTGAATAAGATTAATCGAGTTGTTGTGTAGACGAATGTTTTCGTGCAAAACGAATGTTGTCTCTTGTTCTAGATTTAGGACTTATTTATATTTCCAGAATAATGAACACATTGATCCCTGTAAGTGTGACGGTTTCTTTAGTGAAAGAGTGGGAATCGTGGTGAAACCAATTCCAGGCCGTGCAGAGACTTGGTTAACTGCCCACCCACTACTTTGCTAACTCCTTCAACCGTTTGCACGACTAGCTCTCATTTCTCATCGTGGATGAACCCACGTGCCGTAGGCCGCCAGACCAAAACCCTAATTGGTATTCTCCCATGTGATGTGATTGATATCTCACAAATCGTGGAGTCTGCATGACAGACGTATATTTTATTAGTCAGTTGTTGACTGATTAGACAATGAGTCTAGGTTCTGTCGAATTGAGCATGATTGATGAATTCTCAGTGATTCATGGATCGAACATGGCTGTTGAGACGTATAGTTCTTTGAATAATGTTGACATTGCGCGTATTAGCAAAGATTGTAAATTCGACGACTAAGCATCGATTCGATGAACTACTGAATATTGATAGTTGGATCAATATTCAAGCAACTGAGCAAGTATTTCTCAATTCGACAAATCACTGAATATTGATAGTTGGATCAATATTCGATCAACTGATAAAGTATTGCTCAATTCGACGAATTACTGAATATTGATAGTTGGATCAATATTCGAGCAACTGAGCAAGTATTGCTCAATTCCACGAATTACTGGTAAATTATTGAATATTGATAGTTGGATCACTATTCGAGCAACTGAGCAAGTATTGATCAACTCGCCGAATTATTTATTGGTGACGTGACCCAATAAAATATTGATTAAAATATTGGTAAACTACCAAATATTATATGATTAATACAGATGTTGATTGTTGAATCAACATAAATTTATTAGTGTTTGAATCTTGCTCAGAGTGATGATTTGTGGAGTATTTATTCGAAACCCTAATTCTTGACCGATTGTTCGTCAGTTGATGAATTGCTGAAAATAAATCATAAGCGATAGAGGGACCGACCACATGGGATGATGGACGTCCATGTGGCACCCAAGTGCTCGAGTGAGCATGCACTAGGGTCCTTGGTTGGCCAGTTGGTGAAAGAATGATAATTAAATGCCGATTTCATCATTTATTGAAATAGTGCTCGATTGAGCATTAGGTGATATAACCTAATTATGGAAAAGTGAGGGACCGACCAAGAGGGCATGAGAACGGCCCTTGGTGGTCGTGGGACCAGCTGATGGCCATTTTAGAAAACTCCAAGTTGGTTGGAAAGAGTTTGGACCCAATATGAGTAATTGCGCAAATTAGGTTAAAATCGTGAAAACGTGTGGGACCGGCTCCTTGCAAGCCATAGGGCCGGCCTTGGTCAGTCAAGGAGGCATGCCCGTGTCACCATAAAGTCCGTGTCTCCACCCTGAGAGTTTTTATATTTTATGATGTGCGATTGAGCAATATTTTGTATTTTCAGAAGAGTTTGATTTTGACTGAAATTCTTGATTTTGATCGAATGAGCAAGTAGAACTTTGCTCATTTGATCAGTATTTTGAGAATATTAAAATAATAATAATATTTTCGTGAATAGCCTAGTCGTTCATGTGATCTTTTGACTTTGGCTTTTTCATGGTTTGAGCAATATTTGAGAAAATATGAAGAAACCATGATTTTTGCTCAAACGGAGGAGTTTCATGAGATGAGGGAAATAATAATTATGAAAGACTAGGGATTGTAAGGTGTGGGACCGGTCACGGATAGGGCATGACCGTCCGGATAGGTTGCACGGTCCCGCGACACCTTTCATTATTTTTATTATTATTTCTCATGAAACCGTGAAAATATAGAGAAACCGCGAGTTTTGCTCAAACAAGGAAAGTTGCTAGAATGAAGGAGTTTTCATGAGTTCATGAAAGTAATAAAATAAGGAAAAATAATGGAAGAGGCATGGGGACCGGCCGGTGGGCCCGGTCCCTGGGAGCCTCTTTATTATTTTAATATTATTATTTTCTCTCTCCTGTTTTGTGTAGGATTCCTCGTTTGTCTCTATTTTCGAATGCTCGTTCGCATATCATTGTTGAGCACACTTGCACCATTTTATGAGGCTTACTCAGTGATGGTCCAGATTCCCGGTTGTTGAGTATTTATTACTAATTTATGAAATTCAGTGGAGAATGATTCATGAAACTGAGTAATAAAGGTGAGTAGTTATTTATTATCAATCCATAAGATCAGCCGTGGATTCGACCATGGATTCAGATTAATAAAATGAGCATTACCATCCCATAGGATTGTGGATTCGACTACAGAATCAGAGTAATAAAATTATCTATTACCATTTCATGAGATCAGCCGTGGATTCGATCATGTAATCGGAGTAATGAGGTAGAATAGATTATCTTCTAGGAATTCAGTGGTGAATGTCATGGAAGAATTAATCTATTGCAGAAGGGATATTATCCAGTTAAAGCGTCATACCCATTCTGAAAGATGCATAGTCAGGGAGCAGCGAGTGTTCCTGACATCCTGAAGACGTTTAGCCCTCTCAACAATTTCGTATGAAGAACCGCCTGAATCTATACACGGTCTCTCTACATAGTCAGGGAACAGTGAGTGTCACCGACGTCCTGAAGGCGTTAAGCTCTCAATCATACGAAGAACCCGCCCAATCGTTCTTCTATGTTGAGGGGGGTCTCTCTATGTAGTCAGGGAACAATGAGTATCACCGACGTGCTGAAGGCGTTAAGTTCTCAATCATATGGAGAACCGCCCAATTATGTTATTCTACACAGAGGTCATGATGAAATGAGCAATATCAAACGCTCCGGAGAGGCCTTTCGAGTGACATACGCATCATGGCTCGTAAAATATGAATCGTCACATGCTTTCCAGAAGCCGTGTCAGAAACATGCAGTACCATGATTTTACGATTTTGACCTTTGCTGAAAATCCACTATCGACGGTGATACCATTTAAGTTATTTCTCTTATTCAATCGGGCTCGCAAATTCCTATTTGTTTGATTGCGGATTGAATCGAGAAATTGAGATATAAACTCTTTGATTTACTTTTCTAAAGATTGAGTCTGACTGTCTAGTTGATTCTCTTGAAAGTATATTGGAATTTGTCCATACATATTTCTAAATGAAATATTGGGTTGGTTGTTGTACCCCCACTTTTTCAATTGGTATCAGAGCAGGCAAACACATTTAAGACCTCTAAGTTTGTGTTTGAAGCGATCTGACTCTATGGATAATGCTATCTCAGATAAACGCATCATCAGAAATAAATGTCCCGTTTCCATAAAATTTATTAAAGAGGAAGATTATGTTAGAGCATTTCTCAATCGAACTCGCATGCGTTGCTATCTCAAGCATGTTTATCAATATTAGTGATCAAAACTATATGTCTTGATTTCTAGTTTACTTATGACTAAGTCTCGGTCTAGGATAGTCAAGTATAGTTGAAGCTCCAGACTCCATGGCGATCATCTTGCGAAGACGAAGAACTACTCGAGGAACCGGTGGAAATTCATCCGACTAAAAGGTATGTGGAGACTTGAACTTATCTATCACTCAAAAGTCTATTATATCTCCTACTCTTGAGACAAAATCGTATAAGTATGATAGTTTTCATACATACACATTTGCTATTTCGAGTCGAGTTTACTCGCCCATATTTTTCTCGAAATATGTGTTGGAAGCTTTCGCTTTAACCATTTTCATCTTTACCCGTGACGAAAGTCATGATGACGTTTCAATCTTGAAAATAGCTTTGATGACGATAGTCGTGAATAACGATTGTTATAACATTACAGAAGAATGTTTCAATGATTGAAATGTAGAGTTGAGATTACCATCTATGAATATAAGCATATATAGTGTGTTCGCACATTTTTGTATAAATCCATGTGTCATAAGCCAAGTGCGTGCATATGTGTGCATGCGGTATTGGTGAAGGAGACAGGTTGAGTACGCATACCCACAGAAGTTTTCATACCGAAAATTTCTGCTGGAGTTTGTAAGTTTGCAAACTAGTAAACCAGTAACCTTAGGTACGCGTACTCACGGAAGTTTTCGAATCGAAAATTTCTTCCAAGTTTGTGAACTCCAATCCGGTAGCTAAGGTACGCGTACCCGTACGTGTACTCAAGCTGGTGATATCTCAAATCGGTAGTTCATGAACTTAAAATAATAAATTATAAGGAATGCAATCTTTACAAACCGTGGATATATTGTTCATGAATTGATTCAAGTGGATCAAACCGATTTTGTTTCAATTGTGTCTATGAATAAAGACCTAAGCAATTGAACAAATCTTCAACTAGTTCTTATGAGTCATTTGAACTAGCTATGAGAAAGATGAATACGGTTAATATGAAAGTGCTCATATGACTAACCATTAGTTAACTATTTGTGAACCAACTAAGTGTACACGTTTAGGTACGGTTACTCAAACCTAAATGAATGCATTTCATTTGTGTATGTGACAAGCTAAGTTTCGATCTAACGGTTGATATAAATTAGCTTGGTTGAATCAGTTTTTTCATCTAATGGTTAATATTGAATGCTTTGTTACCAAGGTAACTTAGATTGCAAACCCTGATTTGAAAACTATATAAAGGAGACATCTAGCATCTGGAAAAACCAATCCCCATACCTCCTATGTGATACTAGTTGGTTTGCTAGAGTCGATTCTCCTTTAACCTTAGGTTTCTTCGCGAGACCCTATAGGTTAACGACTGAAAGACTTCATTGGGGTTGTGAAGCCAAACGAAACTACTTTTGTTGTAGTTGAGTGATCTGATCTTGCCATTTTCTATCGTACGAGTTCAATTGAATAATTGGCTTGAGATTATATCTCCGATAGGGCAAGATAAAAATAAATCACAAACATCTTCGTCTCATCGTTTGTGATTCCACAATATCTAGTTTCGCTACCATATGATTTGGATTATTATGAGGTGATTGATAATACTAGGCTGTTCTTCGGGAATATAAGTCCGGTTTATCAATTAGTTCCTGTTCACCTTGATTTATCAAAAAACGGGACAAAAACTCTTGGGTATTTCTGTGGGAGACAGATTTAATCAAATTTATAGACTTTTCGGTGTGAGACAGATTTGATTATTAAGTCTTTGACTTTGGGTCGTAGCAACTCTTAGTTGTGGGTGAGATCAGCTAAGGGAATCAAGTGCGTAGTATCCTACTGGTATCAGAGACATAAGGAGCACAAATGTCCCTTGAATCAGTGTGAGATTGATTAGGGTTCAACTACAGTCCAGACCGAAGTTAGTTTGTAGCAGGCTAGTGTCTGTAGCGGCTTAATACAGTGTGGTGTTCAATCTGGACTAGGTCCTGGGTTTTTTCTGCATTTGCGGTTTCCTCGTTAACAAAATTTCTGGTGTCTGTGTTATTTCTATTCCACATTATATTTTGTTATATAATTGAAATATCACTGGTTGTACGCTAAGATCAATCAATTAGAATATCCAACCTTTGGTTGTTGATTTAAATTGATTGACACTTGGATATTGGTCTTTGGTACCATCCAAGTTATTATCCTTGTATTTGATAAAGACTCGCATATTTCTATTTGATTGAGTAAAGATCAAATCAAGTGAGAGAGATATTAACTCCTCGATATACTTTTCTCTATATTGAGTCTGACTGTCTAGTTGATTCTATAGAAAGTATATTGAAGTTAGTCCATATAGATTGATAATCGAAATACTGGGTGTGCTTGTCATACCCCCGCTTTTTCAGATTCGTCTATCTCTAATATAGATGAACATTGTGTTCCAATGAAACAGGGCTGCACTGATAAGTGTTACCCCGATTACCTTTCGAATGAGTCTGTCTCTGTTGCAGAAAGGGAAGCAGCCAAAGAGAGTGAAATGATTCTAAATCTTGTTAGAATCCAGTCTGATAGAATCAGTCGGTTGAAATACAACGTCAATTCTCTTACTGGCATAGTAAAAGTTTGTGACTCTAATTTAAAGGCTCTTAGAAAGGATGCCTTAGAAATTGAACATCTTTTGAGTAAACTCTCTACTCGAGGATGTTCTAAAGAGTCCACTATACCAATTGCTTCTAGCCCAACTGTAAATTCAGTTTCAGAAGTTAAATCGCAATCCCTTCCGATTAGAAAAAATGTGGTTGTCACTTCCTCTAATCAAGGAATCTCCACATCACATGGAGGGAAGAAATCTCCCTACGATGATGTTAAGTCTGTTCTCTCTAATCACTCAGGTAATCATAAAGTCTGTCTCTTATGTGATTTAAAAGGACATATTTAACAAAAAATAAAATCTAGGTTGAATGACAATTCTATTGTTCATCTTCAACACACCTTACATTTAATTCTCAAAGGTGTATCTGACATTCGTATGTCTAAACCAATTTGTTTCAGTAGTCACCTTGTGAATCCTTCCAGGAAAATCAGTTCGATTTGTTCCTCGAATGTTCAAGATTGCAACAATCATCTTAACATAAATCGTTCAACAAGAGTTCAAGGATCTTTTCCGGGTAAAAAGGGAGATGTTGTTGTTCTTGATGTGAAAAGGCGTCAAAAGAGAAAAGCAAAAATTGAGATATGAAAGACAACCTGATCTGATAATTTAAGGATACAAAAAGCTCATCAACGGGATATCAAATTCCTTTAGGCAAATTTCTTCAGGTTAGAATCCATATTATTCGTCGTATCTTGATGATAGTAAGTTTTATGATAACTTTTCGCGTCAAAAGGGTTTTCCTCAAAGAATTAAGAGAAAGAGGTTTAACCATGAACAACATTCATTTGATGAGCTCAAAGCTCGTACTTGTGCTAATTAATCACCAGGTTGAAATCTCACTCACGAAAATCCTGGTTGAGTGAGATATAATCAGGTATACTTGATGACAAAATGTTTTCTGATTCTCTAGCTATTTTCTTATTTTTCTTAGTTAGATTATCATTCACAAACATTTTTGCATAAGTATTTTTGTTTGGTCTTGTCAAGCTTTTGATTTTTAATTTCCTTTTGAATTTTGTTATGTCAAAATGCTACTTTTATGCTCTAAATTTTTCTCTAGTGAGAATGTAAAATTTATTGAGCTAAAATTGTGAAATTATTCACGTAGCAAAAAACTTTGATGTCTAAACATCTTTCGTGTTTCATGTTTTTCACTATCTGGGTTTTGTCCAACTATGAGTCAAGGTTGTGTTCGTATGGGTACCTATGTTACATGTCACAGACCAACTTTGGAAACCCTAAATTCGGTTTCTCTGAGAAACCATTTAAATAGCCAACCTTTTCTAGGAGAGTACACATACTCAAGGTTATTTCTGCTGTCAAAAATGGGATCTCCTTCTGGCACTGGTAGTTTTGCAAAAGGTTTTCTTGATAAGGGTCTTGGTTTCGAGCTCAAAGAGGAGGAGAAAGAGACTCTTATAGAAGTTGATGACACCTCTTATCAATTGGTTGATAATTATTCAGATATTGAGGACGATGAAGAGATTTCTGCTGAAGTTGGACAAGATTTTATATGTCAGTTTAATGATGCAAAACTTTTGCTTGTTAATACCATGAAAGATCTCGATGTGTTAAGAACTGAGTTGAAAAAGGTTAACTCTGACCTTGCTCTCATGAAGAAACATGTCAAGAATCGTCTTAATGATAATTTCTCCTCCAAAGAGGATATTGATGCTGTCAATCACAAGCTCAAAGGTCTCGAAACCCGTGAGGCTTCCGAACGTGGACTGATTATAACTTGTGATCGGTTTTGTTAGTCTTAGAGTTGTTTGATTTTTGATTATTGTCTGGGAAACTTCTTATGAGAATTTATTCTGGTGTTTTTAAGAAGGATAACCAGGGTTGGAATAACAATTATTGTGAGTACACGTAGCTATTACCAACTATTTTCATCTTGCAATGTTTTTAGATTTATTTATTTAAATTCTAAAGTTTATTTGGAAGATGATTTTGCAGTATTAATCTTTATGGTTTTATATATTGCAACTTGTTATGGGATATGTGTGTTTGCGTCCGTGAACTATGATTATCCTGTATATGCTCAAAAGTTAAGTCTATTATATGTCATTATGCAAATATTGATAAAAGATAGAATGAATTTAAATTCTAAAGTTTATTTGGAAGATGATTTTGCAGTATTAATCTTTATGGTTTTATATATTGCAACTTGTTATGGGATATGTGTGTTTGCGTCCGTGAACTATGATTATCCCATATATGCTCAAAAGTTAAGTCTATTATATGTTATTATGCAAATATTGACAAAAGATAAAATGAATTTACATTCTAAAGTTTATTTGGAAGATGATTTTGCAGTATTAATCTTTATGGTTTTATATATTGTAACTTGTTATGGGATATGTGTGTTTGCGTCCGTGAACTATGATTATCCCATATATGCTCAAAAGTTAAGTCTATTATATGTCATTATGCAAATATTGATAAAAGATAAACTTTTGTTTACAAAGATTAAGTCTATTACACGTCTCTATGCAAATAGTGATGAAAGATAGAATGATTCTTTGTTTATTCCACGGTATTGGTCTCTCCCTGATCCACATCTTTGTGTATATACTGTGTTGCTCCATAAGTTTTCTTATGTTGAGTATGGCCAATTGAATTGATCATTTCCTTGTGGTTAATTCAATTGTGATTTTTGGATACAAATTCATATTCTTATGTGATTTGTTAATGTCCAAAGAAATCCTTCTTTTCTTGTAAAAGTAAGGTCGCTCTTATTGTTCTTTCGGGAATGACATTTTATGGGGGAGAGTTCTTAATTGAACTTGTGCTTAATTACCAAATCTTTGTGGGGAGTGCGGTTGTGGAATATTGTAGGAGTTTTCTTGTATCTTTATAAACTCCTCGATGAATGCATTTAGTTTCGACTATATGATGGCATCTAAACAAATTTGATATGTTCTCTTTTGGTCATGAAGTATCTTTATGAAAATTTCATTAGGATCCCACTAGTTTTCGTACCTTTGCCAATTTATATTGACAAAAAGGGGGAGAATTAATGTGTAGTTCACAATACAAATGCATATGGTTTATGGATCATTATGCAAGGGGGAGTGGTTTTCATTGTGAGACGAAGTATTGACTAAGGGGGAGTAATACATATCACCATAGTATTGTTGTCAAAGTTATGGTACAATTGAACTTTGATGCTGTGTAATAAACCATGACACTGTATAACAATGATTGAGAGAAACTGTTTTCTCATTGTTATGGCTATAGATCTTAAACAACTATGATACTGATTTGAACACATTCAGAATCACTGGAGTACTTGGAAGTGACGAAGTTTTCGAGTAATGTTGAAGAACCAAGGAGATCAAGCATTTGTATGAGAAGCTACATAGTTTATTTATTTTGTAATCCATACGTATTGATAGTTTTGTCACTAAAATTGACAAAGGGGGAGATTGTTAGAGCATTGCTCGGTCAAGCTCGCAAGCGTTGCTATCTCAAGCTTGTTTGTCAATGTTAGTGATCAAAACTATAAGTATTGATTTCTAGTATACTTATAGATACGTCTCGGACTAGGATAGATTATGTATTGAGCTTTAGACTTCACGGCGTTCATCAATTGAAGACGAAGAACTACTAAGGAGAGATTGTGGAACTTCATCAATAAAAGGTATGTGGATACTGAACTCATCTATCACTTGGAAAGTCTATTTATACCCCATCTCCTATATTGAGACAAAAGTAATATTACTATATAGTATTGGATTATACACATTTGATATTTCGAGCTGAGTTTAACTCACTTACATATTTCTCGAAATATGTGTTAGTAATCTTTAGCTTCGACCAAGTTCATCTTATGTTCTTGACGAAAGTCAAAAGATGATCGCCTGGTAACATCTTACATGATTTGTGTGAGACAATCATTTGATGTAGACCTGGAATGTTTCGTAATGATTATTTCAATAACTTGAAAATTTCTTTGATGCTAACAGTTAGCGAAAACAACTATTGTCATCCTCTAAGCATGTTTCAATGATTGAAATAGAGTTTAGAACAATTGGATATAAGCATAGTATGCATAATTTCATATATGTTATCCAAGTCCGGGAACCATGGTACGCATACTGGTTGGTTTAGTGAAAGTCCGAGAACCTTGTACGCATACCGGTACGCGTATTGGCGTGAGGTCCAGGTCTGGGAATTTTTGCTGAGTTTGGTGGTATGCGTACCCATTCACACATTAGCGAACCCAAACTTAGTCCGACAACTAAGGTATGCGTACCCGTTTGCATACCTGAGTGGATAATGTTATAAAATCGATTTGTTCATGAACTAATACATTTATATAATAAGAAATGCAATCTTTACAAACCGTGGCTATAACGTACATGACTTGATTCGAGTGAATCAAATAGATTTTGCCTCAATTGTGTTCTTGTATACTTCTATGAGAATATAACAATTGAACAACTCTATAACTAGTTTCATTTGAGTCATTTGAACTAGTTGTGATTAAGATGAATGAGGTTGATATGAAAGTGTTCATATGACTAACTTCAGTTAACTATTGTTGAGCCAACAAGGTGTACACATTTAGGTACGGGTACTCATATCTAAATGAAGGTACATTTCATTTGTGTGTAACAAGCTAAGTTCGATCTAACGGTTGAAAGATATTAGCTTGAGTCTAATAAGGTTTTTATCTAACAATGAATATTGAATGCTTTGTTCCCAAGGTAACATTGATTGCAAAACCTGATTTGAAAACTATATAAGAGAGAACTCTAACAACTGGGAAACCTAATCCCCACACCTCCTGTGTGATACTAGTTGCTACTAGAGTCGATTCTCCTTTAACCTTAGATTTTTTTCAAAACCCTGTAGGTTAACAACTTGAAGACTTCGTTGGGATTGTGAAGCCAGACCTAACTATTTTCTATCTAGTTGCGTGTTCTTATGTTTCCCTGTTCTATCATGATTGAGTACTATCTTCTCTAAGATTTGCTCGAGAGTGATCTCTGATAGGCAAGATAAAAACAAATCACAAACATCTTGATCTCATCGTTTGTGATTCCACAATATCTTGTTTCGCTTCCATACGATTAAGATTATTGTGAGGTGATTGATAATACTAGGCTGTTCTTCGGGAATATAAGTCTGATTTATCAATTGGTTCCTGTTCACCTTGATTTATCAAAATACAGAACAAAACTCATTGGTATTTATGTGGGAGATAAATTTATCTATCTCAATAGACTTTTCTGTGTGAGACAGATTTGTTTATCAAGTCTTCGACTTTGGGTCGTAGCAACTCTTAGTTGTGTGTGAGATCAGCTAAGGGAATCAAGTGCGTAGAATCCTGCTGGGGTTCAGAGACTTAAGGAGCGCATCTGTACCTTGATCAGTGTGAGATTAATTAGGGCTCAACTACATTCCAGTCCGAAGTTCATTGGTAGTAGGCTAGTGTCTGTAGCGGCTTAATACAGTATGGTGTTCAAAGTTGGACTAGGTCCCGGGGTTTCTCTGCATTTGCGGTTTCCTCGTTAACAAAATTTCTGGTAACTGTGTTATTTCTTTTCCGCATTATATGTTGTTATATAATAGAATATCACAGGTTGTGTGTTAAGATCAATCAGTTCGTGAATCTGGCCTTTGGGTTGTTGATTGAATTGATTGACACTTGGGTATTGGTTTGTGATACCGTCCAAGTTATTTCTCTTATTCAATTGGGCTCGCAAATTCCTATTTGTTTGATTGCGGATTGCATTGAGAAATTGAGATATAAACTTTTTGATATGCTTTTCTAAAGATTGAGTCTGACTGTCTAGTTGATTCTCTTGAAAGTATATTGGAATTTGTCCATACAAATTGTTAAGCGAAATATTGGGTGTGGTTGTTGTACCCCCGCTTTTTCAAATACCAATTCTGGCTTTGACCAGCTCCATAGGACTTTTGATGGTATGATCTCGTCATCGATGTGCAAACTACAAACAATATAAATTAATATGGATAATCTCATAAATCATACTCCCTTCGTCCCTAAATTAATGACATATTTGTCTTTAAATTATGTCCTACTAATGATGACTTATATCACTAAATAAGAGAATATTTCTAAAATTACTTTTTTAATTGATTATTGTTACTATATAGGAAATATGTATAATTTGATAGCATATTTATATTTGTTAGTTAGGTGGTTTAAAATGCTTTTCAATAGTATAAAATTTACGAATACCCGTGGTATGGATTAAGAGATCAATCATTTTTAAATATTACTAATTATTATCCACGAGGATATACTCGCAAAAATATATTTAAAAGTACTCTCCTTTCTTCCTTGCCTTTAGAATTTTGCAAACCTAAACTAGATCATCTATTCGGGACGGACGGTATACCTGGAATTCACCTTGAAAAGTATGCACAAAGGCTCGCCAAATACATAAAAGGATGTTATACTCTACAAAAATAATATAATAATATATATATATTCTTATATTTTTCTAGATAAATAAAAAATAAAGTTTACCTTTATGCAGAGAATTCATTTCTTCACGTATAAGAGTTAAGCCAAGTACTATGGTGAGGGATTTTTTTTAGGTATCCCCTATTTGTAGTGAAATTCAATCACTCACTATGGTCTTCCGTGTAGCTTAAGTGTAGTTATATCTCTAAGCTATACTTAAAAGTGTATCACGTCTGATACGGTTGTAGAGATGGGAAATCACACAAAAACTGAGTTTCTGTATAAATTTCTACTTTACGAAAAAGTTTCCGCTTGTTAGTTGAAACGGATACTGAGTATCCGTGGGATTTTACACGGAAACTGAGTATCTGTTTCTGGTCTTCACAGTTTTACATTCTTTTTTTTCTTTTTTTTTTACTAAGACCTTTTTTTACCTATTATATCTCTTTTTTTCTCTTAATTATCTTTCAACCTAAACAAATATTCCACGGTAAAAAAATTAGAAAAAAACAAAAAAAAAATGAAACTGAGTTCCCGTTTTGCACTATTTGCACGGAAACTTTATATAGCTAAGGGATAGCACAACACCATAGTGAAGTTGTCCATAGACCCCTTTCCCTTAGCTTTAAATAAGCTATAGCTAAGAGAAATGCCTCACCATAGTGCTTGGCCTTAGAGTAAACATAGGAAAACTATTTATATAGCCTTTTTAGAGTCTAATAACGTGTTTGGATATCAGAAATAGAAATCGGAAATAAAGATATTTTGTTTCACAAAAAGTCAACTATTTTGTTTTTAGAAGTTTTGCTTTTTAATTTCTAGAACACAAATGATATATGGCGCCCAAAAAACTGCACCCAATGCACCCAGTATTAGCTGGCGATTTACGTGGCGGAATCTTTTAAACCCCAATGCACCCAGTATTGGATTAGGTTTCCGTTCTTTTGCATTGAAGAAGAAAAAGAAGAGGAATGTGGGGTAACATTAGGGAAGATGAGAAGCTAGGATCTTCTGATTCAAATCTGAAATAGCACCGTCTATGGTAATCATCATCTACATCTCTTGTCAAAATACAAAGGTACATAGGTATGTCTCAGCATTTAGGGTTATATTTATTACCTTTCTCAAAACTTAGGGTTACAATATTTGTATATGTTCATTAATGAGAATGCCGGGTACTTTTGCTTTATAGTTTATGGGCAGGGTATAAGTTTGGCTTCTGATTTTATGGTGTTATCACTACTACAAAATTGAGCTTCAGAAGAATCAGAACGATTGCCGGCAGAAGCTGGTGTTGCTCCAAGAATTGTTAAAAAGATTTTTGACACACTGGAAAGTCAAAATGCTGAGTACAGTGTCAAGGTTACATTTTTGGAACTTTACAATGAGGGGATAACTGATTTTCCGGCTCATGAAGAAATAACAAAGTTTTCTGAGGAGGAGAAATAGAAAAAGCAATTACCTCTCATGTAGGATGGAAAGGGTGGAGTCCTGGTAAGAGGACTAGAGGAAAATTGATTTCTCTTAAGAAACACCAGTGAGATTTTCACTTTATTAAAAAGGGGTTCTGCCAAAAATTGCAGCGTAGAAGCACTATTGAACAAGAAACAATGTCATTCACGAATCATGACCATAACCATCCTTTTACTAGAGAAGTCAAGTGTATTCTAAAATATAGCATGCCCAATTATGAAATGTCAGTTGTTTTCTTGTTCAGTTGTTATAGACCGTTTATGTAGGCTCTGTGATGTGTTTGTAAACTGATTAGTAACCTGACTTGTTTAATTGGCATCTTAAGATGTATTGTTTCATTAATCTTGTCTAACGATACATGATTAATGATTAATCCTTAATGATCTAGTTATTAGATGGTTTCATTAATCTTGTCTAACGATACATGAACAAATGAATGAGGCTAAGAGTTGGAACAAAATAGAGATAAATATAACAAAGAGTTTACATAACAAACAATCTAACATCTAAGACATTAGTAGATTTGCATACATCAATTATAGGCCGTCGATTTAGATGTACGGCTAAAAAATACTCGGTAAAAATCAAAAAGTAACTCGCACTTTAACTATGTCGGGTGACGTGGAGTTTAAACGAATTTCTCCATTTTACTGTCAGCTAATACTGGGTACACTGGGTGCAGTTTTTTGGGCGCCATATATCATTTTCGTTTCTAGAAATCAAAATGTTATTTTTGGATACGTATTCAAACGCGCTATAAACATGTAATCGATCTCCATAAGATAGCCCCCCTAGATAGGTACAAATGTGAAGTGAGGAACAAATAGTACAAAGATGTTTAAGAAGCTATCAAGTTCTCGACTTGTGGTACCCCTTCGGAACGTGGAACGTTATGAGACTCTTTTGTACCCACAATAATTCATAAAGTTTGCTTTCTTTTCCCCTTTTATCCCAAAGTATCACGTGATAGTTCTGTTTTCTTTTCTTCTCTTCTCTGCTGGGCCGCTTGCGCTGTGTATTGTAAGTTACGGAAGGACAGAATGAGCAAACTTTGGTATGGGACTACGGTCCACCTACGGGATGACCAAATGGAAAAACAGTGATGAGCAAATTGGCATTTTTATGTGTTTGCCTACTGTGGCCAAGTAATAGTCGCTCGAGCAGCCAAGCAATGGCAGTGGCAGAAATCAAAATATAAAAAAATACTACTAGTTTTTATTTAAAGGTCCTTCCAATTATTAGATATTTGAGAACATCAGAGCAAGTCCAGAGGAGACGGTCAAAATTACATATGTGATTGAGCACGTGGATGGAAAAATCTAGCTTTGGACATTGGAGAAAAAGTTTCTTGGCGATGATTGGCGAAACCATGGCAAACCGTCCCAAGTTGAGTTGAGGCTCTGTTCAAGATGAGCCGACCATTTGTTGACCTAAAGCCGCTCGACCAAAGTTTGGTTGACAACCAAAACATTTTTAACTGTTATCCAACGGCTATATCTCTCTTCTAGCTGTATAAATTTCCTTCTACCTATATAAATTTCCTTGCATCAAACTACTAGAAAACACAAGTACTATTTGTTTTTTATTTTCACAAAAAATCAACTAATTATTTATTTTCACTATTTTCAATCAAAAATTTATTTATTTTATTTTTATGGATCATAATTTGGAAGCGCTTGTGCAATTATAGAATTTGACTCTATAAACTTTTTGAAACGCTTACGCAATTATATTGCTAGCCATGATGCTAATGTTTGGGTTGGAGAATTTATTTTTCATACGTTAGGCGTAGCTATCCAAAAAGGTGTTGCAGCTCAGCTTGCTGTTAGGCTTCCAACTAATTTCTTATTGGATGACAATCCTTCTGAAATTACATAAATAAATAAATTTATTTGGAAAATAAAAAAATGCATACAAATGCGCTAGTCTTTCTCCAATGATAACACATGTTTATGTAGCAGTTGGATCAAATGGATGACGATACAGACAACGAGAGAACAATCACTAATACCATGATACAACCAGACACAAAGTAAATACCGCGAGCTCCAGAACCAAGAGCATTACCGACAAGAAGATATATGTGGAGATTTCGAGAGGAGGGACACCAACAAATGATGTGCGATTATTTTGTTGATGGACATGTGTACTCTGATGAAGATTTCCAACGTCGTTTATGCATGCCCGATTGCCCGGTCATTAGGATTATTGAAGAGCTTTGTCGGCTAAATCCTGAATTCAACTATCAATTTGATGCACTGATTATACGGTGGTATAGTAAAGGGTCACTGCGTCCCTAAGGATTTTATCTTATGGGTGTCCAACGGATGCATGTGAAGAGTACATTCGTATGGGAAACAAAACAACATACGAAAATCTCAATATGGTTTGCGAGATTGTAATCAACTATTTTGGTCCATGTTTCTTACAATAACCAATGCAAAATGATAACGAACAACTACTCAGTTTAGGACGATCGTCTAGTTTGAGTAGATCATCGGCCCAGTCTATGCGATCAGCTAAATTTTAACCGATAAACTTAACTCAATACGTGGGGAAAATTCTTAGATTTGAGCCTTTGCACATCCACTTTGCCACTATACCTCTTTCATGGGGCGAAAATGGGAAATTTTTTTCATTTGCCGACCCATTGTACTTGCCCTTATTAAATACCCTTGGATTTCCTTTTTTTTTTCTTTTTTTTTTTCTTTTTCTTTTTCTTTTTGGTAAATGTATTCTTAAGTTATATTTTTAAAATTTTAGTAAAAAATTAATTACAGTAATGTGCTAAAACATGATGATCTTTTTTGGGAGTCGATTTCATTTAGTATAATATTATATGGAAACCAAAAAACTAAACTCAAAAGTTAACTCCGAAAACTAAGATAATAACCCTTCGAAGAATTTTATAATTTATCGATATTCTTTTTTAATTTACTCAATATATTTATACCCCTAATAAAATTATTTTTAATTTAACTGCAAATGTCTTATTTGGTTTCTCACTGTGCTTTGTGTAAACCAAAACAAAATTATTTTGAATTTTGTGTATTTTCTTAATCTCATAGATCTAAACTCCGATGGAAGATCCATGTCCTTTATATTCTTGCTAAATATGACTCGGGGTGCACATTAATCGTTCTAAATCGTGAAATTGTATCGTACCAAATCGATTAACCTAAGCTAAACTAAACCATTATCTAATGTTATGGGATGGTTTGTTTTGGTGGATCATAAAACCGAACTGAAGACCAATGGTTTGATCCGATTAATTTAAGTCGTTAGATTCTTATATTTTCAGTTGTCTATCCAAGAATTCTCTTGTTGCAATTATTAATTGATATGTATGTTTGATTGTTTTCCTTTAGATTTTTAGCTACTTGATAGTATAAAATAGATTGTTGTAGTCTTCATGTTTGTTAAAGCATTGGTGGTTGAATCCACCAAGCGCTGGTGAAGTTACCTAAAATCGGTGGGAGGCTAAAGTGGGATTCTAGGGTTTCTGAAAGTGAGTTACAGGAGGTTGAGCACGAACAGTCTTCGCCTAAACCACGCACAGTAGCCATTCAAACTTTACTTCAGTCACATGAGAGGTTAGGGATGGTCTTAGGGAGGGAATCAGATGAAGATAGGGAGATAAGAGAATTCTAGGGTTTGAAGAAGAATTGCTCCGAGAGTTTATGAGAAAGTTGTGTCATCTTGGAAAAATAAAGGACATATTTATAGATGAATTCTCTAATCTCGGGTCAGCGAAGATAGGGATTGCTTGCCTTGCCGTGCGGAGAACTTCTCCCGTCAATTCAGGAATAGATATAGATAAACTAGATTGAGTTTATCTCATAATTCCACCGCCTTTACTCTCTTTTGCGGTGATAAATAGGCCGGGTATTTCTCGCATGTGCCATGGATCGCCAGATGAAAACCCTGATTAGTATCCCCCATTTGTGTGAAGCTGAGTCAGCCTTTGTGATGATGTGTTGAGAGAGAGAAATATTCTCTCTAGCCGAGTTGGCCAAGATAGAGAGATATTCTCTGATTTGTGAGAATGACTAGGATGAGTCACGTGATAAGGCATGGAATGCCTCAG
Organism: Papaver somniferum; assembly: GCF_003573695.1. Taxonomy (NCBI): domain Eukaryota; kingdom Viridiplantae; phylum Streptophyta; class Magnoliopsida; order Ranunculales; family Papaveraceae; genus Papaver; species Papaver somniferum. The sequence goes on from NC_039359.1 coordinate 8,120,769, forward strand.
AAATTATGTGTAGAATGTCAGAGAAGCTGAGGTTGAGATCCCTCTCTCCATGGACGGTCATATATGTCACGTGATAACGTATTATTTCTTATGAGTCCCTTTGTTGAGCATGTGGATCTCAAGAGAAGTTATCGACATTTTTGGATAAATGTGTACAGTTCAGGCCCAATTTACTAGCCATGAGTGTGTTTGAGAGGCTGGGAAATAGGCTTGAGCCCTAGGTGAGGCATGTGCCTCGGTTTTATGCGTGTAAAAAACTCTCCAGATGAAATGGCTCACTTCGGATGAAGCCACCTGAGATTTGGATGACGCGACTGAGGATGTCAGAGATTTAGCCGACGGGTTTAAGGCTATTAGAGATTTGTTCGATGGGTTTGAGGCCATCATAAATTTTTCCGAGGGGTTTAAGGCTGTCCAATATTTGGCCGACAGGTTATAGTTTGTTCGAGCCTTGACCAACGCGATGGAATCTCTCCGGTCACAGGGACATGTTTTGAGAAAAAAAAGGTTTGCACGCCTGATAATGTCTCTGCCAGACTTTGGCTCACTTGTCTTTGACCATCGTATCTTGCGGAGATGTGCTAGGAATCAATGGTGTTCGTATTTTTGGGGCCGACATGACCAGTGTATCTCGGAAGGATGTTCTAGGAGTCTATCGAAAGGGCCCGGAGGCAGAATAACCAGTGTATCTCGCGGGGATGTCCTAGGAATTATTCGTAAGCCTCAATAAGTCGAGTCAGAGCCTAGAGTAGATGTGACCAGTGTATCTCGCGATGATGTACTAGGAATTAGTCCTTGATCTCAGATAGGATGATTCGTGCTTACAGGAGACATGTATGTCTCCGCTCTGGGTCATAAGTATGTCGGGGACGTTTTTACGCATCTATAGAGTCTAAATGACTAGAAGTATCTTTTGGGGATGTTTAATAGGAGTCATGGCATCACAATCAGCTGCGTCTCGTGAACATGCTGGAATTGTGGCTGTTCTTGTTCATTAGTCTGTCGGGGACGTTTTACGCTCTACAGAACCTACGTGACCAGCAGTATCTCGTCGAGGATGTGCGCTATATATCACGGCATCACGACCAGCAGTGTCTCGCGGGGACGTACACTAGAAATGTGGCTATAAGTGCCTTGAGGTCCAAGGGCTTAGTCTCTCCCATGAGAGTTGAGTTTTGTCCTTTGATCTTAAAATGACACTTTTGCCCCTTATCCAAATTTCACCATCTACATTAAATCCCTTACTCATAGTAGAACCTTGATTGTTTTGTGATGAGTATATAGATGGTGACGAATCGTTCAGTCGCCAAATTACAATCTACTCGTTCTTCGAGACTTGTAGAGTCCCCGGATTGATGTTTAATCTTCATTCGTTCTAACTCTGAACTTGAAGTCGACTACAGACTTGGAATCCTTCTGTTTGCATCGAGAGACGTTAATGGCACGATAATAGAGTCTTAATGAGATAAAATTTCCTTTTTGATGGAATGAAATTGTTAATTAGGGTTTATTCGGCCAAAACCTAATTTCTCTCTTTGTGCATCCTTGAGCTTCTGAATTTGTACAGGTGAATATGTGGGAAAGAGAGAGTTTTGAGCGGCGCCTTGGGACTGGAATAATGCTATGAGAATAAATATGCATTTACTTTTGAAGTTACAGAGCCTAGATCTCATGTAAATTCTGAGTTCATGCTTGTACTGCACCTAAACCCTAATTTCTATTTTGTTTGTGTCGGACTCCTTCAGAAACCCCGGAGAGGATTGAAGAGGCTTGGAAGGTCTGCATATATCTTGTGGGGTCGGCACTTTGTGTGATTAGAGATTTTTTAATTCCTTATACCAATCAGACACCTCTTTATTAGAGAAAATACATACTTTTGAAACTAAGAGTATTTTCGTCAAAAACCACTATGAGCTTGATATTTTCTTTGGCATGGGAGAGGACGTGAGCTTCCCTAGGAATATTCACGTCTTTAAAGAGAGAGTGGCACATTTCTGGTTCTGCTTTTGGAAATCATGAACTTGAATTTCCCGTTTTGAGCCAGATTCCCTTTATCTTCTCTGAAATTCTTCCTTTCGGGATTGCGTTTCAATCTCGTTCTTCTTTGGACACTCAGAGAACTTAATATTCACGTGTATGAGACCTTTGGAATGAGTATATGAGGCTTGGTCGGTCTCTGGATGTATTAAGGCCTTCTTCTTTGAAAATACTCAAAATTGTGAAATAAGTGTATTTTGGTCAAAATCACTTATGAACTCATTTTTGTTGAAGAGTTATGAGATAAAAAGGGTTTATAGATGTGTATAGGACTATCCAAGTGAACGACAAAAGGCTCGTCTTCCTCCCTTTTAGGAGAAATCCCTCTTTTCGTCAAACTCTTGAAATTAGGGTTATTTTCGTCAAAACCTTAATTCTCTTCGACTTTGGTGCCTCCGACTTTGGCCACGTTCAGAGAGATTTTGGAAGAAGGGAAAGCCTAGGTTTCCTTATTTGAGCCAAATTCCTTTAATCTCCTCTTTAAGCTCTAATTCATTTTCCTTTTGCTTTGTGAGCTTCCCTTTTGAAACAAAACTGAAAAGAAAAGTATTTTTTACATGTTCTAGGTTTAGAAACTGGTCCACCCTACCCTACGAATTGTATTTGCACTGGAATTCCTTGTTTGAGATGAATTCCTATTTTTGTTCGAAGTATAATTGGTATTATAGGAAACTGTTTTAGTATACTTAATGTTTGAATTAATTCTTGACCCATGAATTATAATCGTGGCATGAATGTGCTTCATATCTTCATCTTGCTTAGATGATATCTTTGTTCGTCTTTCAAAATGATATTAATCTTCAAATTGATGATATAAAAGCTAATATTTAATGATCTTCAGTTTGTTGATGTAGATACCCATCGTTCGTTCTTCATTGAGGAGTCCTCGATAAGTCTTGAAATTTACCTCTCTTTAATCATCTTTGATGCATACTTCTTCGACCATCGAATGAATAGAAGTACTCGTATTTGTCAAGGATTATCTTCGTTTAGGTGTTTGTCATAAAACCTCAGATTTGATACACTTAGAGAATGCATGTAAAATCTTCACACATACTTAGATTTGAGTACCTGGATCCAACTTTTAAAGAAAATAAGATGGGCTTTCCAATGCAAAAAGGATGACTCGATCCGAGTTTGTTTGTCCAATCAAATCCGTGTATACTTTTGACTTCAGAAATCCCGTATAAAATTTCAGGAGTTTTTCAGATTGCACTTACGTTGGTGTCGAGGCCACATCTCCTAGATCGTTTGTCCGTTTAAGGCGTCCTTTTGATATGTTGTTGGGAAGACAGGGGATGAATACCAAAACCATAAAAAGTTTGTCTCCCTGACAATCTATAAATACCAAAACGTGTTGTTTAAGCACGCATACTTTAGGTTTGTTTTTGCTTAAGAAGATGGCATCTCCTTCAGGAACGTGTAACTTTCCAAAAGGTTTTCTTGATAAAGGTTGTGGTTTCATAGAAGAGGAGAAAAGAACTCTTGTGGAAGTTAATGACACCTCTCCTCAATCTCCTGATACTTACTCGGATATTGAGGATGATGAAGAGATTTCTGCTGAAGTTGTTCTTATCGGTCAATTTAACGATGCAAAACTGCTTCTTGTTGATACTTTAAGAAATATTGAAATGTTAAGAACGGAGTTGAAGAAGGTTAACTATGACCTTTCTCTCATAAAGACACGTGTTGAGAATCGTCTCAAGGAGAATACCATGCCCAAAGATGCATTCAATTCCATCTGTCACAAGCTTGAAGGTCTTGAAACCCATGAAGCTTTCGTACATGAATGCTGATTTTTGCTTGTGATCGTTTTCTGTTTTTAGGGTTATTTTTATTATTATTTTGTCTAGGAAACTTCTTATGAGAATACTTTATTGTGTTTTTAAGAAGGATAACTAGGGTTTGGAATAGCCATTATTATGAGTACACATAGATATTGCCAACATTTTCATCTTGCAATATTTTTAGATTTATTTATTTAAATTCTAAAGTTGATTTGAAAGATGATTTTTGCAGTATTAATCTTATGGTTTTATGTATTGCAAATTTTTATGGGATATGATGTTTACGTCCGTGAACCTTGACTGTCCCATACTTGTTCAAAAGTTAGCTCTATTATATGTCGGTATGAAAGTATTGATAAAACATATAAATAACTTTTGACTAAAAAAGTTAAGCCTTTTATGTCATTATGCAAATATTGATGGAAGAAACGATGAACTTTTGTTTACAAAGATTAAGTCTATTGTATGTCATTGTGAAAGTAGTGATGAAAAATAGAATGAATCTTTGCTTATTTCGCAGTATTGGTCTTTCCCTAATCCACATGTTTGTGCATATACTGTGTTGCTCCGTAAGTTTCTTATGTAAAGTATGGACAATTGAATTGATCATTTTTCTTGTGGTTAATTCAATTGTGATTTTTGGATACAAATTCATATTCTTATGTGATTTATTATTGTCTAAAGAAATCCCTCTTTTCTTGTAAAAGTAAGGTCGCTCTTGTTGTTCTTTCGGGAATGACATTTTATGGGGGAGAGTTCTTAATTGAACTTGTGCTTAATTCCCAAATCTTTGTGGGGAGTGCGGCCGTGGAATATTGTATGGCTTATCTTGTATCTTTATAAACTCCTTGATGAATGCATGTAGTTTCGGCCATATGATGACATCTAAACAAGTTGATATGTTGTTCTCTTTTATCCATGAAGTATCTCTTTGAAAATTTCATGAGGATCCCACTAGTTTTCGTACCTTCGCCAATTTTTATTGACAAAAAGGGGGAGAATAAATGTGTAGTTCACACTACAAATACATATAGTTTACGGATCATTATGTAAGGGGAAGTGGTTTTCATTGTGTGATAAAGTATAGACTAAGGGGGAATGATACATATAACCATAGTATTGTTGTCAAAGTTGTGATACAATTGAAATTTGATGCTATGTAATGATACTATGACACTGTATAACAATGATTAAGAGCAATTGTTTTCTCATTGTTATAGCTAGGGATCTTCAACAACTATGATGCCGAATTGAACATCTTTAAAATCATTGGAGTACTTGGAAGTGACGAAGATTTCGAGTAACATTGAAGAACCAAGGAGATCAATCATTTGGATGAGAAGCTACAAAGTTTATTTATTTTGTATCCATATGTATTGATAGTTTTGTCACTAAAATTGACAGAGGGGGAGATTGTTAGAGCACTGCTCGGTCGAACTCGCAAGCGTTGCTATCTCAAGCTTGTTTTTCAATGTTAGTGATCAAAACTATAAGTCCTGATTTCTAGTATACTTATAGATGTCTCGGACTAGAATAGATTGTATAGTTGAGAATTATACTTCACGGCGTTCATCACTGAATACGAAGAACTACTAAGGAGAGCTTGTATAACTTCATCAACGAAAAGGTATGTGGAGACTGAAACTCATCTATCATTTCTAAAGTCTATTTCTACTCTATCTCCTATATTGAGACATAAGTCGTGTTACGATATAGTTTTCTATTATATACATTTGGGATTTTGAGCTGAGTTTAACTCGCTTACATATTTCTCGAAATATATGTTGGCAAGATTTCTCTACGACCAAGTTCATCTTGATCATGTGAAAATCGCCGAGTAACATCTTACATGGTTTGTGTGATACAATCATTTGGTGTAGACTTGGAATGTTTCGTTATGATTATTTCAATAACTTGAAAATTTTTTGATGCTAATAATGTGTGAAAACGGTTTTTGTCATCCTTTAAGAAAGTTTCAATTATTGAAATAAGAGTTTAGAACACTTAACCATTATTGGATTATGACATGTTGCATACTCTTGCACATATGTGATCCATGTCCGGGAACCATAGTATGCATACACGTATATGTACCTATTGATTTGAGAAGTCCGGGAACCTAAGTATGCGTACCCGTATGCGTACTGGCATAAGGTTCATGTCCGAGATTTTCTGCTGGGATTGGTGGTATGCGTACCTGTTCGCGTACTGGCGAAACCCAATTTCAGTCCGGATATTTCAAGTGTGTGTACCCGTTCTTTGCAACCCGTGGCTATAATGTTCATGAATTGATTTGATTGAATCAAACTGATTTTGCTTCAATTGTGTTCTTGTATACTGCTATGAGAATATAGCAATTGAACAACTCTTTAACTAGTTTCATTTGAGTCATTTAAACTAGTTATGGTTAACATGAATAAGGTTGATATGAGAGTATTAATATGGCTAACCTTGGTTAACTATTGTTGAGCCAACATGGTGTACACGTTTAGGTACGGCTACATAAACTTAAATGAAGGTACATTTCATTTATGTGTAACAAGCTAAGTTCAATCTAAGAGTTGAAAGATATTAGCTTGAATCTAATCAGGTTTTCATCTAACGGTGAATATTGAATGCTTTTTTACCAAGGTAACTAAGATTGCAAACCCTGATTTGAAAACTACATAAAGGAGAACTATAGCAACTGGGAAAACTAATCCACACCTCCTGTGTGATACTAGTTGCATAAGATAGAGTCGATTCTCCTTTAACCTTAGGTTTTTCACGAAACCATGTAGGTTAACGACTTGAAGACTTCATTGGGATTGTGAAGCCAGACCCAACTTTTTTCTCTGTAGTTGCGTGATCTGATCTTGCTGTTTCTATCGTGTTTGAGTACGATCTTCTTTAAGATTGGCTCGAGATTTAATCTCCGATATGAAAGATAAAAAGTAATCATAAACATCTTCATCTCATCGTTTGTGATTCCAAAATATCTTGTTTCGCTACCATACAATTAAGATTATTGTGAAGTGATTGATAATATTAGGATGTTCTTTAGGAATATAAGTCTTGTATATCAATTGGTTCATGGTCACCTTGATTTATCAAAAGACGGAACAAAACTCGTAGGTATTTCTGTGGGAGACAGATTTATCTATTCATATAGACTTTTCTGTTTGAGACATATTTGTTTATCAAGTCTTCGACTTTGGGTCATAGCAACTCTTAGTTTTGGGTGGGATCAGTTAAGGGAATCAAGTGCGCAGTATCCTGCTGGGATCAGAGACGTAAGGAGCGCAACTGTACCTTGAATCAGTGTGAGATTTATTAGGGTTCAACTACGGTCCAGTCCGAAGTTCATTGGTAGTAGGCTAGTGTATGTAGCGGCTTAATACAGTGTGTTGTTCAAATCTGGACTAGGTCCCGGGGTTTTTCTGCATTTGCGGTTTCGTCGTTAACAAAACTTCTGGTGTCTGTGTTAATTCTTTTCCGCATTATATTTTTTATATAATTAAAATATCACAGGTTGTGTGTTGAATCGATCAATTGGGAAATCCAAACTTTGGTTGTTGATTAAAATTGATTGATCCTTGAACATCAGTTTTTGGTACCGTTCAAGTTATTCTCTTATATTCAATCGGGCTCGCAAATTCCTATTTGATGATTTCAGATTGAATTGAGAAATAGAGATACAAAACTCTTGGATATACTTTTCTCTAGATTGAGTCTAACTGTCGAGTTGATTCTTTTGAAATTATATTGGAGTTTGTCTATTCAGATTTCTAAACGAATTATTGGGTGTAGTTGTTGTACCCACGCTTTTTCAGTTGGTATCAGAGTATGCAAACACGTTTAATCCTTATAAGTCTGTGTTTGTAGCGATCTGAATATGGACAGAAGTGCTATCTATGATAACCGCATCACCAGAAATTAAAGGTCTGTTTCTATGAAATCTATTAAAGAGAAAGATTTGTCAATCTCGAATGTAGACGAACCTAGTGTTCCAACGAAACAGACTTTCATTGACAAGTGTTACCCTGTTTACCTTACTGACGAGTATGACTCTGAAGTTGAAAGGGAAGCATCCAAAGAGAGTATAGTGATTCTAAAACTTGTTAGAATCCAGGATAATGATATCAACCGGTTGAAACACAAATTCAATGTCCTTGTTGGTATGGTAAATGAGCGTGACTCTCTTCTAAAGGTACTTCGTGAGGAAAACGCCTCAGTCTGTTCTTCAGGAACTCTGCTAGAGGATAAACTCAAAGAGGATGCTTTGGAAACTGAACTTCTTTTGAGTAAACTCTCTATTCAAGAATGTTCCAAAGAGTCCACTATATGAACTATTTCTGATATAACTGGAACAATTTATGTTCCAGAAGCAAAATCAAATTCCCTTCCTATTGGAAAAGATGTTCCTGTGTCTTCCTCTAATCAAGGAATATCCACATCACTTGGAAGGAAGATATCTCCCAACGATAGGATTAAGACTGTCCTGTCTAATCACTCAGGTGATCAAAAAGTGTGTATCTTTAGTGATTCAAAAGGACATGGTGAACAAAATAGGAAATCTAGGTTGAATGACATTTCTATTTATCGTCTTCAACACACCTTAGATTTAATTCTCAAAGGTGTAACTAACATTTGTATGTCTAAACCAATTGGTTTTAATACTCACCCCGTGTACCCCACCAGGAAAGTCAGTTCGATGTGTTCCTCAAATGTTCAAATGCGAAACAGTCTTCCTAAACCATTTCGTCCAAGAAGAGCTCGAGAATCTTCTTCGATTAAAAAGGGAGATAATGTTGTTCATGATGTGACAAAGGTACCCGAAGAAGGAAGCAAAAATAGAGAGATAGAAGACAACCTAGAATTGATAATTGAAGGTTATAAAGAGATTATTAACAGGATGTCAATTCCCTCTGGTCAAAATTCTTCAGGTAACAATACATACTATGCGTCGTATTTTAATGATAGTAAATTTTATGATAAGTTTTTGCATCATAATGGTTTTCCTCCAAAGATCAGGAGAAAGAGGTTTAACCGAAAACAACAGTCATTTGATGAGCTCAAGGCTCATACTTGTGCTAATTGATCACAAGGTTGAAATATCACTCATGAAAATCCTAGTTGAATGAGATATGGTTAGGTATACTTGATGGCTAATTGTTTTCTGATTCTCTAGCTATTTCCGTATCGTTCTTAGATGTATTATCTTTCATAAACATGTTTGCATAAGTATTTGTTTTTCTGTTTTTGAATAAAACGTTTCGAGTCTTTTTGTTTTGTGTCAAAAACTGCTACTCTTATGCTCTGAATTTTTTTTCTCTTATGAAAATGTAAAATTTATTGAGCTAAATTGTGTGAAATTCTTCTTGTAGCAGAAACATTGTTCTACACACAAGTTTCTTATTCCATGTATTTTTCTATTACGGTATTTTCCTGGTATGGGTCAAGGTTGTGTTCATACGGGTACCCACTACTTGTCACAGACCAACTATGGAAACCCTAAAAAAATTGTCGCCCTGAGAATCCATAAATACCAAAACCTTTTGTTTAAGCACGCATACTTTAGGTTTGTTTTTGCTTAAGAATATAGCATCTCCTTCGGGAACGTGTAACTTTCCAAAAGGTTTTCTTGATAAGGGTTGTGGTTTCATAAAAGAGGAGAAATGAACTCTTGTGGAAGTTAATGACACCTCTCCTCAATCTCCTTATAATTAATTACTCAGATATTGAGGATGATGAAGAGATTTCTACTGAAGTTGTTCTTATCGGTCAGTTTAACGATGCAAAACTGCTTCTTGTTGATTCTTTAAAAAATCTTGACATGTTAAGAACAGAGTTGAAGAAGGTTAACTCTGACCTTGCTCTTATGAAGACACGTTTTGAGAATCGTCTCAAGGAGAATACCGTGTTCTAAGAAGCTGTCAATTTTATCTGTTACAAGATTGAAGGTCTTGAAACCCATGAAGCTTTCGTACATGAATGCTGATTTTTGCTTGTGATCGTTTTTGTTTTTAGGGTCATTATTATTTTTTCTAGGAAACTTCTTATGAGAATTTATTCTTGTGTTTTTAATAAGGATAACTAGGGTTTGGAATAATCATTATTGTGAGTACACATAGATATTGCCAACGTTTTTCATCTTGCAATATTTTTAGATTTATTTAATTAAATTCTGAAGTTGATCTTAAAGAAGATTTTTGCAGCATTAATCTTTATGGTTTTATATATTTCAAATTGATATGGGATATGTTGTTTACGTCCGTGAACCTTGACTGTCCCATACTTGTTCAAAAGTTAGGTCTATTATATGTCGGTGTGAAAGTATTGATAAAAGATAGAATGAAATTTTGACTACAAAACTTAAGCCTTTTATGTCATTATGCAAATATTAATGGAATAAAGGATGAACTTTTGTTTACAAAGATTAAGTCTATTGTATATCATTGTGAAAATAGTGATGACAAATAGAGTGAATCTTTGCTTATTCCGCAGTATTGGTCTTTCCCTGATCCACATCTTTGTGCATATACTGTGTTGCTCTGTAAGTTTTCTTATGTTGAGTATGGCCAATTGAATTGGTCATTTTCCTTATGGTTAATTCAATTGTGATTTTTGGATATAAATTCATATTCTTATGTGATTTGTTAATGTCCAAATAATCCTTATTTTCTTGTGAAAGTAAGTCGCTCTTGTTGTTCTTTCGGGAATGACATTTTATGGGGGAGAGTTCTTAATTGAACTTGTGCTTAATCGTCAAATCTTTGTGGGGAGTGCGGCTGTGGAATACTGTATGGGTTATCTTGTATATTTATAAACTCTTTGATGAATGCATGTAGTTTCGGTTATATGATGGCATCTAAACAAGTTGATATGTTGTTCTCTTTTCTTCATAAAGTATCTATTTGAAAATTTCATGAGGATCCCAGTAGTTTTCGTACCTTTGCCAATTTTTATTGACAAAAAGGGGGAGAATTAATGTGTAGTTCACACTACAAATACATATGGTGTACATATCATTATGTAAGGCGGAGTGGTTTTCATTGTGTGATGAAGTATTGACTAAGGGGGAGTGATACATATCACCATAGTATTGTTGTCAAAGTTGTGATACAATTGAACTTTGATGTTGTGTAATGATACTATGACACTGTATAACAATGATTGAGAGCAGTTGTCTTCTCATTGTTATAGCTACGGATCTTCAACAACCATGATGCTGAATTGAACATCTTTAGAATCATTGGAGTACTTGGAAGTGACAAAGATTTCGAGTAATGTTGAAGAACCAAGGATATCAAGCATTTGGATGAGAAGCTACAAAGTTTATTTATTTTGTATCCATGTGTATTGATAGTTTTGTCACTGAAATTGATAAAGGGGGAGATTGTTAGAGCACTGCTCGGTCGAACTCGCAAGCGTTGCTATCTCAAGCTTGTTTGTCAATGTTAGTGATCAAAACTACAAGTATTGATTTATAGTCTACTTATAGATGTCTCGGACTAGGATAGATTGTGTAGTTGAGCATTAGACTTCACGGCGTTCATCATTGAAGACGAATAACTACTAAGGAGAGCTTGTGTAACTTCATCAACAAAAAGGTATGTGGAGACTGAAACTCATCTATCATTTGGAAAGTCTATTTCTACTCTATCTCCTATATTGAGACATAAGTCGTGTTACGATATAGTTTTCTATTATACACATTTGAGATTTCGACCTGAGTTTAACTCGCTTACATATTTCTCGGAATATGTATTTGCAAGCTTTTGCTTCAACCAAGTTCATCTTGATCACGTGAAAATCTCCGAGTAACATCAAAGCAATAACTTGAAAATTGCTTTGATGATAATAGTGTGTGAAAACGGCTATTTTCATCCTCTAAGAAAGTTTAAATGATTGAAATAAGAGTTTATAACACTTAACCATTATTGGATTATGACATGTTGTGTACTCTTGCACATATGTGATCCATGTCCGGGAATCATAGTATGCATACCCGTATGCGTACTTGCTGGTTTGAGAAGTACGGGAACCTAAGTATGCGTACTCGTACGCGTACTGGCGTAAGGTTCATGTCCAAGATTTTTTGCTGGGATTGGTGGTATGCGTACATGTACGCGTACTGGCGAAACCCAATTTCAGTCCGGGTATTTCAAGTATGCGTACCCGTTCACGTACTTGAAGGTTAAAGTTCTAAAATCGGTTTAGTCCATGAACTAATACATTTATATAATAAGGAATGCATTCTTTGCAAACCGTGGATATAATGTTCATGAATTTATTCAAGTGAATCAAAGTGATTTTGATTCAATTGTGTTCTTGTATACTTCTATGAGAACGTAGCAATTGAACAACTCTTTAACTAGTTTTATTTGAGTCATTTGAACTAGTTATGGTTAAGATGAATAAGGTTGATATGAGAGTATTCATATGACTAACCTTGGTTAACTATTGTTGAGCCAACATGATGTACACGTTTAGGTATGGCTACATAAACCTAAATGAAGGTATATTTCATTTGTGTGTAACAAGCTAAGTTCGATCTAACAGTTGAAAGATATTAGATCGAAACTAATCAGGTTTTCATCTAACAGTGAATATTGAATGCTTTATTACCAAGGTAACTTAGATTGCAAACCCTGGTTTGAAAACTATATAAAGGAGAACTCTAACAACTGGGAAAACTACACACCTCCTGTATAATACTAGTTGCATAAGCTAGAGTCGATTCTCCTTAAACCTTAGTTTTTTCACGAAACCCTGTAGGTTAACGACTTGGAGACTTCATTGGGATTGTGAAGCCAGACCCAACTATTTTCTCTGTAGTTGCATGATCTGATCTTGCTGTTTCTATCGTGTTTGAGTATGATCTTCTTTAAGATTGGATCGAGATTTAATCTCCGATAGGCAAGATAAAAAGTAATCACAAACATCTTCGTATCATCGTTTGTGATTCCACAATATCTTGTTTCTCTACCATACGATTAAGATTATTGTGAGGTGACTGATAATACTAGGCTGTTCTTCGGGAATATAAGTCCGGTATATCAATTGATTCCTGTTCACCTTGATTTATCAAAAGACGGAACAAAACTCGTAGGTATTTCTGTGGGAGACAAATTTATCTATTCCTATAGACTTTTCTGTGTGAGACAAATATGTTTATCAAGTCTTCGACTTTGGGTCGTAGCAACTCTTAGTTGTGGGTGAGATCAACTAAGGGAATTAAGTGCGTAGTATCCTGCTTGGATTAGAGACATAAGGAGCGCAACTGTACCTTGAATCAGTGTAAGATTGATTAGGGTTCAACTAGGGTCCAGTCCGAAGTTCATTGGTAGTAGGCTAGTGTTTGGAGCGGCTTAATACAGTGTGGTGTTCAAATCTGGACTAGGTCCCGCGGTTTTTCTGCATTTGCGGTTTCCTCGTTAACAAAACTTCTAATGTATGTGTTATTTCTTTTCCGCATTATATTTTGTTATATAATAGAAATATCACAGGTTGTGCGTTGAATCGAAAAATTGGGAAATCCAACCTTTGGTTGTTGATTGAAATTGATTGATCCTTAAACATTGGTCTTTGGTACCGTTCAAGTTATTTCTCTTATCTTCAATCGGGCTCGCAATTTCCTATTTGCTGATTGCAGATTGAATTGATAAATAAATAGACAAAACTCTTGGATATACTTTTCTCTAGATTGAGTCTAACTGTCTAGTTGATTCTCTTGAAAGTATATTGGAGTTTATCTATTCATATTTCCAAACGAATTATTGGGTGTGGTTGTCGTACCCCCGCTTTTTCAGTTACTACTCTTCCAACTCCTTGTTTACTTATTCTCTCAGTGCACTTCTTTTAACTCCTCACTTTTTTGTAGATTCATATGGAAAGCAAGAATTTTACGGAAACAAGTACTCTTCATGGTGAGAACAAGGGCCTTCAGAAAGTGATTCGAGGTGCAGAGGGACAACCGAGCATCCTGGAGGTGATTTCATGGGATCCATGTCTTCTTTAACTTCGGATGAGACACTTGTTGGTTATTTTTGTGTTATGAGAATGGTAGATCTTAACGGCCTTACTTCTAAGGATCTTGTAAATCCGGGAAACTTGAGGACAACCAGGGAAAATATTTTTGCTTTCAATGTGAAGTAGTCGCGAGAAGGGGTGAATTCTGTTGGAGATGACTGGCACAAGCTAAACTACGGTCTTCGGTTCTCGGAGGAGGCCATTATGGAAAAGAGACTGGTAGCCGAGGAGAGGTGGAGGGAAGGATTCCGAGTCCTTAGGAAATAAGACAGAGTTTTCTTCCCGAGAGGTAGGGGTCGCTTCTGCGAGATGATTTCCTTAAATATTGGTAGTTTCCTTCTTCTAGTGAAGTAAAGGCTCCATCATGAGTTTGAATTTGATGCAAACCTTCGGTTTTTTCGTTGCATATGAGAGTAGGTTAAAACCCTAAGTTAAATTCGTAATGGAAAGTCCTTTCTTACGCGACATTCACTCCAGAGGTTGTAGAAACTATGTTTGACGTCCGATTTTAATGGTTAACCCCAATTATCGAACAGAAAAGATCTTACCTTTCATCCATTAGAGAAAAATTAAGATTTGGATATTGTTTTTCCGGTGATAAGTCCACGTGAAGTTGAACTCGGAAATATAAGGTTTTTCAGCAACAATACATTCAAACGTTTTGATCATATCTCTTAGAACGTCATTCCCTTTTAACATGCTCTAGCATGGACATAGAGGTATAATTTCCATCGCGTGCATCATCAAATTATATAGAGTTTTTCCCAGTTTGTTTCGCTGGAATAAGTATGAGGCAATTTTAGTATAGAGATACTGTAGGCTCGTTTTCACCCATCACAAACCTTAGGTTATCTCATGTGTGAATCTTGAGTAGAGGAAGGATTTGAATGCGTATTTTCATTTGGTATAATCCCAATAAAATTTTCCATATGTGAGAATCCTGAACATGTTTAGTAAAATACTATCTTGCTTGATCATGATTGAAACCCTAAATTAGTCTTGATGGGTGAGTCCTTCTTTGGATGCGCCGAAACGTGATTTTGAGTCTTCTAATCTTCGACTTATGGTAGTGTTCTGGGACCGATTTCCAGTTCCAGGGGATTTGGTCCCAAGGCTTGAAGCATTTCGTCATAAGATAAGGCTATGTTGAATTCTGTTTGAAGATCGACCATGGGAGCCGAGGCTCGGACATGATATTTGATTCTAGTTCATACACCTCTAGTGAGAAGTCTCTAACTTCAAGCGTTGTAAATTCTACCAATTATTTTCACACCTGGAATCTCTTTGTCAATGGTGTAAGAGTTGTCATCTATGAGTTGGATGTTTACGTCGCCTCATGTTAGTCATATTGATGTATGATGCACGGTTTTTCGTTAGTCCCCAGTTTGTTGTATGAATAGGGATTTTCATTTACTGGAGATGTTTGATCATCGGGTAAGACCTCTGTATTTCTCGGGATTGAGTCTTAGGGGATGAGACAAAATCGTTGTTTTTTCTCCATAATATTATTGACAGGAATTCATATGAACTTCCGTTGAAAATTCTCTACTGAGATATATCCTCTTCTGTGAGATGGTCAAACGAACTTGAGAGTAGTAGATACCTTATGTAACTGCGGGAGATGTAAGTGGTCGTCGTATCTTTTCCTTCATTCATCACATCTGACTTCGACACATGCGGCAGCTTGTTGAGCCGGTTTTTAGAGAGAAAATACTTTAACTATGGGAACTACTATGAGATTCTGGATGAGTAATTTATGGTCTGGAGATGCGGTATCGGATCCTACCCCTTATTACTTCAGTGACATTAGTTGAATGTGGTTGTATGTCGAGCAATAAAGTTTTATCCGAATTATTAGCCTCACGAGTATCGCTTCGTATTTTTTTCCCTTTATAGGTTTGGGTGCGAAGATATTCTCCTTCTCCGTCTTGGGTGAACTGAGGTCCCATTGGAATATGATACTGGATAATCGTTGGTGTAGCTGAGATTGAGTCTCATCTAAACTTGGTCGTACAATTGATACAACTCCTTTTATTTTTGACGAGACTGGTGTAGAGATAGCATATCGACCATCGGATTTGCATCTTTGGATAAGTATGAGCTTTTGCCGAGCGTCATATTGGAAACTATTCTCACCTTATACTCGCATTCTAGTCATGATCCTCTGAAGCAGGAATAACTACAAGTTGTATCTTACCCAGATATGGCAATCCGTGAAAGTAGGCGGCTCTGCAATATTTTGATTAGGTCACGAAGTTTTTGGAGCCTTTATAAGTTTTCGCTAAGTTTATCCTATAGATGAAAACAATACAAATACGACGGAAAAAGAACGAGGTTAATTGGATACATAATAAAAGAGTTATAAGTAAAATAGTAAAGTGAAGTAAACTTCCCGAGTCCCCTGTGATCAGGTTATGGGCCCTTGACCTGAACGAATTTTGGAGAAAATGTTCGTTGGAATTTCCAAGTTTAGAGCGTCATATGGTCCTTGGGAGTGATATATTCAACTGGATGGTTGCTTATTTGCTCTGTCACGTTCTTAACGAGCTTCATATTCTCCGGTGAGATCGACCAGATAAATTCAGTGATATTCTCAGCAGTTTTAGTATTCCTTATTTAGGGAACGTGTACTCGATCTGGATTTGTTGGATTTATCCCTACTGGTAACTTTAAAGGCGTTTTCAGATAAATCTGGATATCGATATAAGATTTTGCAAGATTCTTTTAAGTCCCCAGGACCTCGCCTTTGTCCTATTCATTAGGGTCAAACACTCGTCTGAGAGAGAAAGTGCTGGAAGAGATAACTCTCTCGACTAAATCTGTAATGGATTCACAGAGACTGAATCAATGGAACGTTTTTTTGTATGGATTAGTGGAATAAGCTTCCTTCCTAACAGTGACCATAATTGAGATCTATAACTGAGTGAACAACCTCCCACTATGGTCTCCAAAATGTAGTTACCTAAAATCAGTGAGAGGCTAAAGTGGGATTCTAGGTTTTCTGAAAGTGAGTTACGGGAGGTTGAGCAGGAACAACCTTCGCTTAAACCACGCACAGTGTTCAAAGGCTGCTTCAGTCACATGAGAGGTTAGGGATGGTCTTAGGGAGGGACGCATACGTAGAGAAAGATTAGAGAATTATAAGGATTTAAGAAGAATTCCTCTGAGAGTTTATGAGAAAGTTGTGTATCATGGAGAAATAAATGACCTATTTATAGCTGAATTCTTTAATCTCAATTCGGTGAAGATAGGGATTGCTTGCCTTGCCGTGCGAATCACTTCTCCCGTATCTTCAGGAACATCTAGAGATTAACTAGATTGAGTTTATCTCATTATTCCACCGCCTTTACTCTCTTTTGTGGTGAGAAATAGGCCGGGTATTTCTCACACGTGTCGTAGAATGCCAGACCAAAACCCTAATTGATATCCCCTCACTTGTGTGAAGCTGATCCAGCATTTGTGATGATGTGTTGAGAGAGAGAGAAATATTCTCTTTATCCGAGTTGGTCAAGATAGAGATATATTATTTGATTTGTGAGAATGACTAGGATGAGTCACGTGATAAGGCATGGAATGCCTCAGAAACCGTGTGTAGAGTGTCAGAGAAACTGAGATTGATCTCCCTTTGTCCATGATCGGTCACATATGTCACATGAAGACCGTATCATTCCTAGTGGGTCCCTTTGTTAAGCATATGGAGCTCAAGAGAAGTTATCGACGTTTTTGGATAAACATGTACAGTTCAGGCTCAATTTACTTGTCGTGAGTGTGTTTGAGAGGCTGAGAAATAGGCTTGAGACCTAGGTAAGGAATGTTCCTGGGTTTTATGCGTGTATAAAAATATTCAGATAAAATGACTCAGTTCGGATGAGGCCACCTGAAATTTGGCTGACGCGACTCAGATTGTCAGAGATTTAGCCGACGGGTTTGAGGCTGTTAGAGATTTGGCTGACGGGTTTGACGCCGTCAGATATTTATCCGAGGGGTTTAAGGCCGTATGACATTTGGCCGTCGGGTTTGAGGTCGTCTGATATTTGGCCGACGGGTTATATTCTGTTCGAGCCTTGGTCAACGCGATGGAATCTCTCCGGCCAGCTTCCATGCTTGGGAGAGAAAGGAAGGCTTGCACGCCTGATAATGTCTTTATGAGACTTTGTCTCACTTGTCTTTGACCAGCGTATCTTGCATAGACCAGTGTATCTCTGAAGGATGTTTTATGAGTCTGCGAAATGGCCCAGAGGTAGAATAACTAGTATATCTCGCGTGGATGTCCTACGATTTATTCGTAAGCCTCAGTAAGTCGAGTCAGAGCCTAGAGTACACATGACCAGTGTATCTCGCGATGATTTACTAGAAATCAGTCCTTGATCTCAAATAGGATGACCCATGCTTATAGGTAAGGCTGCACATGGTATGGTACGGGCCGGTTCTCTTATGGAACCGGTCCCTGTACTTGGTGTTGACCGATACCTCCTTTTGAAGACCGGTACCTGTACTTGTACCTGGTATTATACCTGTACCTCCGGTACCGGGTTTTTACCCACTGCAGTTATGTAACCATCTTCATTCAAATCTATTGATACTCAAAAGATGTCCCAGACTCCAAATCGATCACAGGCAGTGTAATCATTAATCAATTTATGTGTATTCAACAAAATCAAAAGATAAAATAGGTATGAGACTATTCTAATTAACTCTAATAGGTAACAAAATCAAGACAAAAAATTAGATCTCCCCTTTGGAGGTCATTATCTACTGTTCTAGATGAACGACAACCGCAGCAACAAACCATTAATCACCAACAGCATCTCAGACTCATCTTCTTCATGGCAGCCAGCTAAACTGCCATCTAATTTGAGTTCAATCGATCCAAAAATCAATCTCAACATTTCATCTTACTGCCACTATGAAAATTAACTCAAACCCATGGCAGTAAATCAATCAATGGCACAACTTGGCATCAAATTCACATCCATAAGACCATAACTGTTTAACATGCAAAAAAACATTCACCATCCAACCAATTTAACATCCAAAAAAGCCAAATTCACAACAACAACAAAAAAATCAAACAAAAACACGCATAAATCAATTAAAACAAGCAGTATATACACAGATTAGGGATGAAGAAGGTGTTCTTCTCTTTGGGTTTTTTTGCTGCGGAGGCGAGGAGAGATCGATTCAGATCCCTAAATCAGACAATCATAGATCAATCGAGCCAGTAATTCCTCCAATTGCAGCAACAAATAAACATTATCTCTTCTATTCTCGCTCCAACAACTCTAGATTCAAAACCCTAACTTCAATTCTTCTTCTCTGATTTCTCAAATCATTTGCAATACCGCTTCATCTTTGATTTGTCACCAACCTATTAATCAATTGACATAAACTCTTCTTCCTTTACAAACCCTAAATCTTTGTTACCTTCTCCACCAATTTCAGATCCTTAGATTCTTTTTCTTCATCAGCATAATCATCTTCATTTAATCTCTAAGTTCAACAAAAAACAAACACCACCTTTGATTTCATTCAACAATAACAACTTATCCTCTTCAGTATTCAGTGAGCCGCAACAGTAAACACCGTTAGCTTTTGAGAAGAAGAAGAAAAATGAGGAAGAAAAGATTAATCGATATATAATATACCTCAAATACCTAGGATGGACGACCACGATTAAAAACTAATCAAAATATCTAACGGTTGATATCAACCGGGACATCTGGTCCGGTAAATGCCAATACAACCCCAGAACCGATTACCTGTACCGGTCCATACCGATTCTCTCACTCCATTCCCGTTCCCTGTACCGGATACACCGGTTCCAGTCCGGTTTTTCAGGTTCCAGTCCGGTACAGGTCTTCTTGACCGGTTCTTGTGCAGCCTTACTTACAGGAGACATGCATGTCTCCGCTCTGGGTCATAAATCCGTCGGGGACGTTTTTATGCATCTATAGAGCCTACATAACCAGCAATATCTCGCGGGGATGTATACTAGGAGTCATGGCATCACAACCAGTTGCGTCTCGAGAAGACATGCTGGAATTGTGGCTGTTCTTGATCATTAGTCTGCAGGGGACGTTTTACGCTCTGCAGAATCTACGTGACCAACAGTATCTCGTCGAGGATGTGTGCTAGGAATCACGGCATCACGACCAGCAGTGTTTCGCAGGGACGTATACTAGAAATCGTGGCTATGGGCGCCTTGAGGGCTAAGGGCTTAGTCTCTCCCGTGAGAGTTGAGTTTTGTCCTTTGATATTGAAATGACACTTTTTCCCCTTATCCAAATTTCACCATCTACATTAAGTCCCCTACTCATATTAGAACCTTGATTGTTCTATGATGAGTATATAGGTGGTGACGAATCGTTCAGTCGCGAAATTACAATCCGCTCGTTCTTTGATACTTGCAGAGTCCCTGGATTGATGCTTAGTCTTCATTCGTTCTGACTCTGAACTTGAAGCCGACTATAGACTTGGAATCCTTCTGTTTGCATCGAGATACGTTAATGGCACAATAATAGAGTCTTGATGATATAAAATTTCATCTTGATGGAATGAAATTGTTAATTAGGGTTTATTCGGACAAAACCCTAATTTCTCTCTTTGTGCATCCTTGAACTTCCGAGTTTGTATAGACGAATATGTGGGGAAGAGAGAGTTCTGAGTGACGTCTTGGGACTGGAAGAATGCTATGAGAATAAATAACATTTATTTTTTAAGTTACAGAGTCTAGATCCCATGTAAATTCCGAGTTCAGGCTTGTCCCGCACCTAGACCCGAATTTCTATTTTGTTTGTGTCAGACTCCTTCAGACACTCCAGAGATGCTTGACGAGGCTTGGAAGGTGTGGATCTATCTTTTGGTGTTGGTACCTTGTGTAATGAGATCTTGTTTAATTCCTTGTACCAATCAGACACCTCTTTATTAGAGAAAATACAAAATTTTAAAACTAAGGGTATTTTCGTCAAAACCACTATGAGCTTGATTCTTATTTGGCATGAGAGAGGCCGGGAGATTCCCTAGTCATATTCACGTTTTGAAAAAGAGAGTGCCGCATTTCTGGTTCTGTTTTTCAAATCATGAACTCGAATTTCCTGTTGAGCCAGATTCATTTATCTTCTCTGAAATTCTGCCTTTCGGGATAGCGTTTCAATCTTGTTATTCTTTGAACACTCAGAGAACTTAATATTCACGTGTATGAGGCCTTTAGAATGAGTATATGAGGGGTTGGTTGATCTCTGGATGTATTAGGGCCATCTTCTTTGAAAATACTCAAAATTGTGAAATAATGGTATTTTGGTCCAAATCCCTTATCAACTCGTTTTTGTTGAAGAGTGGTGAGATAAAAAGGGTTGATAGAGGTGTATAGGACCATCCAAATGAACGGGAAGAGGCTAGGCTCCCTCCCTTTTAGGAGAAAACTCTCTTTTCGTCAAAATCTTGAAATTAGGGATATTTTCATCAAAACCCTAATTCTCTTCGACTTTGGTGCCTCCAAAAAAATTCTGAGAGAATAAGTTACGTACTAATGGCCAAGGATAGCATTCGTACGCATGGGAGAGGCTTGGCCACGTTCAGAGATATTTTGGAAGAAGGGAAAGCCTAGGTTTCCTTATTTGAGTTAAATTCCTTTAATTTCCTCTTTTAGATTTAAGTCCTTTTCTTTTTGCTTTGAGAGCTTCCTTTTGAAACAAAATGAAAAAAAAAGTATTTTACATGTGCTAGGTTGAGAAACTGGTCCACCATACCCTACGAATTCTATTTGCACTGGAATTCCTTGTTTAAGCTGAATTCTTATTTTTGTTCGAAGTATAACTGGTATTGCAGGAAAACGTTTTAGTATCCTTAATGTTTGAATTTAATTCTTGACCCATGAATTATAATTGTGGCATGAATGTGTTTAATATCTTCCTCTTGCTTAGATGATAGCTTTGTTCATCTTTCAAAACGATATTAATCTTCAGACTGATGATGTAAAAGATAATAGTTAATGATCTTGAGTTTGCTGATGTAGATACCCATCGTTCATTCTTCATTGAGGAATCCTCGGTAAGTCTTGAAATTTATCTCTCTTTTATCATCTATGATGCATACTTCTTCGACCATCGAATGAATAGAAGTAGTCGTATTTGTCAAGGATTCTCTTTGTTTAGGTGTTTGTCATAAAACTTCAAATTTGAGACACTTAGGGAGATGTAAAATATTCACACGTACTTAGATTTGATTCCCCAGACGCAACTTTGAAAGAAAATATGATAGGATTTCTAATGCAAAAATAATGACTCTATTCCGAGTTTGTTTGGCCAGTCAAATCCGTGTATACTTTTGACTTCAGAAATCCCGTATAAAATTTCAGGAGTTTTTCGGATTGCACTTTCTTTGGTGTCGGGGCCACATGTCCTAGATCGTTTGTCCGTTTAAGGAGTCCTTTTGATATGTTGTTGGGAATACAGAGGAAAACATATTTGCTTCAGGAAGTAACCCGAAATTCCTTACGGATTGTTATCAGTTTTCAAGTCTTCATGCTGGAATATGCGGATGTTTGTTTTCGAAAGGAGTCCTTGGTGCGTTTGAACTCTTGATGCATTGAGACTCTTAGGAAACGACCCCTTGGACTGTTATGACCTAAATAATATTCCTTAGCTTGTCATAGGTCGTGACTTGAATCTTCTTGGGACAAAATGCGTCCATGACATGCTTGTACGTTTTTGCCCTAGATTACGAAGTTACGTGACTTGATGCATTCTCGTCAAGCAAAACCCTAGCCGTATTTTGTGTATATATATATCTTCAATACCCATACTTTGTTACTACTTTTCCAACTCCCTGTTTATTTATTCTCTCAGTGCACTTCTTTTCACTTCTCCCTTGTTTGTAGATTCACATGGAAAACAAGACTTTTATGGAAAAAAGTACTCTTCATGGTGATAACGAGGGCCTTCAAAAAGTGATTTGAGGTGCAGAGGGACAACCGAGCGTCCTGGAGGTGATTTCACGGGGCCCATGTTTTCTTTAACTTCGGATGAGACACTTGTTGACGATTTTTACGTTATGAGAATGGTAACTCTTAACGGCCTTACTTCTGAGGATTTTGTAAATATGAGAAACTTGATGACAACCAGGGAAAATATCTTTGCTTTCAATGTGAACTAGTCGCGAGAAAGGATGGATTCTGTTGGAGGTGACTGGCACAAGCTAAACTACGGTCTTCGGTTCTTAGAGAAGATAATTATGGAAAAGAAATCGGTGGCTGAGGAGACGTGGAGGAAAGGATACCGAGGCCTTAGGGAAGGAAAGAGAGTTTTCTTCTCGAGAGGTAGGGGCCGCTGGTGCGAGATGTTCTCCTTGAATATTGGTAGTTTCCTTATTATAGTGAAGTAAAGGCTCCATTATGAGTTCGAACTTGATGCAAACCTTCGCTTTCAATGTTGCGTATGCGAGTAGGTGAAAAACCTAAGTTAAATTCGTAATGGAAAGTCCTTTCTTGCGTGACATTCACTCTAGAGGTTGTAGAAACTTCGTTTGACGTCTAATTTTAGTGGTTGACCCCAACTATCGAACAGAAAAGACAAGTGTTGAGAAATATTAGGATTTGGAGATTGATTTTCCGGTAATAAGTCCACGTGAAGTTGAACTCGGAAATATAAGGTTTTTCAGCAGCAATACATTCCAACGTTTTGACCATATCTCTTAGATTGTATTCCAGAACCTTCAGGACCTTCTAACATATGCTAGCAGTGACATAAATTTATACTTTGTATCGGGTGTATCATCAAATTATCTACCGTTTTTCCCAGTTTTTTTCGCTAGATGAAGTACGAGGCAGTTTTAGTACATGAGATACTACATGCTCGTTTTCACCCATCACAAACCCTAATTTATCTCATGCGTGAATCTTGAGCAAAGAAAAGATTTGAAAGCGTATTTTCCTTTGGTATAATCCGAATACATGTTCCCATGTGTGAGAATCCTGAACAGGTTTGGTAAAATACTAGCTGGCTTGATCATGATAGAAATCTTAGATTAGTCTTGATGTTTGAGTCCTTTGTTGGATGCGCCGAAACGTGATTTTGAGTCTTCTAATCTTCGACTTGTGGAAGTGTTCTGGCACCTCTGTTTTGGGATTGATTTCCAGTCCCAGGGGATTTGGTCACAACGGTTGAAGCATTTCGTTATAAGAGAAGGCTTTATTGAATGCCATGTGAGCTGAGGCTCGGACATGATATTTGATTCTCGTTCATACACCTCTAGTGAGAAGTATCTAACTTCAAGAGTTATGAATCCTATCAATTTGTTGCACACCCGAAATCTCTATGTCAATGGTGTGAGAGTGTGTCATCTAGGAGTTGGATGTTTGGGCTGCCTTATATTAGTCACATAGATGTATGATGCACGGTTCTTCGTTAGTCCCCAGTTTGTTGTATGAATAGGGATTCTCATTTACTGGAGATATTTGATCATTGGGTAAGATTACTGTATTTATCGAGATTGAGTCTTCAAGGATATGACAAAGTCGTTTTTTGTCTTCATTAGATATATTGACAGGTCATGTGAACTTCCGTTACAAATTATCTACTGAGATATATCCTTCTTCTGTGATATGGTCAAATGAACTTGAGAGTAGTAGACACCTTATGAAACTGAGGGAGATGTAAGCGGTCGTCGTGTCTTTTTCTTCAATCATCACGTCTGACTATGATACATGAGGCAGTTTGTTGAGCCAGTTTTTCGATAGAATAGACTTTAACTGTGGGAACTGCTAGGAGCTTCTGGATGAGTAACTTATAGTCTGGAGCTGCGGTATCGGATCCTTCCCATATTTACTTCAGTGACAGTGGTTGATTGTGTATGTATGTCGAGTAATAAATTTTTATCTAAATTATTAGCCTCACGAGTATCGCTTTGGATTATTTTTACCTTGATAGATTCGGGTGCGAATATATTCTCCTTCTCCATCTTGGGTGAACTGAGGTCCCATCGTAAAATGATACTGGATAATCATTGGTGTAGCTTGATGGAGGCTCATCGGAACTTGGTCGTACAATTGCTAGAACTCCTCTTCTTTCTGACGAGACGGATGCCGAGATAGCATATCGACCAGCGGCTTTGAATCTTCGGATAAGTATCAGCTTTGGCCGAGCGTCATCTTGGAAACTATTCTCGTCTTATACTTTATCGCTTTCTAGTCATGATCCTAGGAAGCAGGAAGAATTACAAGTTGTTTCTTATCCGGATATGGTAATCCGTGGAAGTAGGCGGCTCTGTCGACGTTTTGATTAGGTCACGAAGTTTTTGGAGCCTTTATAAATTTTGGCTAAGTTTATCCTGTATATGACAAAACGACAAATGCGACGGAAAAAGAACAAGTTCAATCGGATACATAATAAAAGAGTTATAAGTAAAATATTAAAGTGAAGTAAACTTTCAGTGTCCCATGTGATCAGGTTGAGAGGCCTTGACCTAAACGAATTTTGGAGAAAATATTCGTTAGAATCTCCAAGTTTAGAGCTTCATCTGATCCTTAAGGTCCTTGAGAGTGATAAGTTCGACTCGATGGTTGCTCCTTTGCTCTGTCACGTTCATAACGAGCTTCATCTTCTCTGGTGAGGTCGATTGCAGACAGACCGGATCTCGTCCGTGATATTCTCAGCAGTTTTAGTATTCCTTATTTAGGGAACGTGCACTCCATCTAGATTTGTTGGATCTATCCTTCTGATAACTCAAAAGGCGTTTTCAGATAAGTTTGGATATCAATCTAAGATTCTTTTGAGTCTACAGGACCTCGCCCTGGTCCTATTCATTAGGGTCAAACACTCATTTGAGAGAGAGAAAGAGTTGGAAGAGATAACTCCCTCGACTAAATCTGTAATGGATTCATAGAGGCTGAATCAATGGAACATATTTTTGTATGGATTAGTGGAATCGGCTTCCTTCCTAATAGTGACCATAATTGAGTTCTGCAACTGAGTGAACAACCTCCCACTGTGGTCACCAAAATGTAGTTACCTAAAATCGGTGAAAGGGTAAAGTGGGATTCTAGGGTTTCTGGAAGTGAGTTACGGGACGTCGATCCAAACAGTCTTGGCCTAAACCACGCACAGTTGTCTTTCAAAGTCTGATTCAGTCATAGGAGAGGTTAAGGATAATCTTAGGGGAATAAGATGAAAATAGGGATTAGAGAATGATAGGATTTGAAGAAGAATTGTTGTGAGAGTTTATGATAAAGTTGTGTTAGCTTGGAGAAACAGAGAACCTATTTATAACTGAATTCTATAATCTCAGATCGGTGAAGATAGGGATTGATTTTCTTGCCAGCACTTCTCCCGTCTCTTCAATAATAAATAGAGATAAACTAGATTGAGTTTATATCATTATTCCACCGCATTTACTCTCTTTTGCGGTGAGAAATAGGCCGCGTATCTTTCACATGCGTCGTAGACTGCCAGTCCAAAACCCTAATTGATATCCCCCCATTTGTGTGAAGCTGAGCCAGTCTTTGTGATGATGTGTTGAGAGAGAGAAAAATATTCTCTTTAGACGAGTTGACCAAGATAGAGAGATATTCTCTGATTTGTGAGAATGACTAGGATAAGTCATGTGATAAGGCATGAAATGCCTCATAAATCGTGTGTAGAGTGTTAGAGAAACTGAGATTGAGCTCCCTCTCTCCATGGCCGGTTACATATGTCACGTGGAGACCGTATCATTGCTAGTGGGTCCCTCTGTTGAGCATGTGGAGCTCAAGAGAAGTTATCGACGTTTTTGGATAAATGTGTACAGTTCAGGCCCAATTTACCTTCCGTGAGTGTGTTTGAGAGACTGAGAAATAGGATTCAGCCCTAGGTAAGGCGTGTGCCTGGGTTTTATGCGTGTATAAAACTCTTCAAATGAAATGGCTCAGTTCGGATGAGGCCACCTGAGATTTGGCTAACGCGACTGAGGCTGTCAAAGATTTAGCCGACTGGTTTGAGGCTGTTAGAGATTTGGCTGACGGGTTTGAGGCCGTCGGAGATTTGGCCGACGGGTTTGAGGCTGTTAGAGATTTGGTTGACGGGTTTGAGGCCATCATAGATTTAGCCGACGGGTTTGTGGCTGTTAGAGATTTGGCCGACGGGTTTGAGGTCGTCAGAGATTTAGCCGAGGGGTTTAAGGATGTATGATATATGGCCGACGGGTTTGAGGTCGTCTGATATTTGGCCGGCGGGTTAAAGTCTGTTCGAGCATTGGCCAACGAAATGGAATCTCTTCGGTCAGCTGGGACATGTTTGGTAGAGAAAAGAAGGCTTGTACGCCTGATAATGTCTCTGGGAAACTTTGGCTCACTTGTCTTTGACCAGCGTATCTTGCAGAGATGTGCTAAGAATCAATTGTTTCCATATATATGGGGCCGACATGACCTAATGTATCTCGGAAGGATGTTCTAGGAGTCTGTCGAAAGGGCCTAGAGGCAGAATAACCAATGTATCTCACGGGGATGTCCTAGGAATTATTCAAAAGCCTCGGTAAGTCGAGTCAGATCCTAGACTATACGTGACCAGTGTATCTCGCGATGATGTACTAGGAATCAATCCTTGATCTCAAATAGGATGAGTCGTGCTTACAGGAGACATGTATGTCTCCGCTTTGGTTCATAAGTCTATTAGAGATGTTTTTACGCATCTACAGAGCCTACATGACCAGTATCTCGCGGGGATGTATACTAGGATTCATGGCATCAAAATCAGTTGCGTCTCACGAAGACATGCTGGAATTGTGGTTGTTCTGGTTCATTAGTCTGTCGGGGACGTTTTACGCTCTACAGAACCTGCGTGACCAGAAATATCTCGTCAAGGATGTGCGCTAGGAATTACAGCATCACGACCAGCAGTATCTCGCGGGGACATATACTAGAAATTGTGGATATGGGTCCCTTGAGGGCCAAGGGCTTAGTCTCTCCCGTGAGAGTTACGTTTTTTCCTTTGATCTTGAAATGACACTTTTTCCCCTTATCCAAGTTTCACCATCTACAGTTGGTATGTTAAAGTTGGTTGTCATTTTTTAGTATCAAAACTCATCTCACTTGATTAGATTACCAAAGTCAACTTCGTTAGGTTAGACTAGGAAGTCTAGAAATGTTGATACATACAAGTATTACTCTGAAGACCTGAAGAATCTGAAGACGTATCGACATCAACGAATACATCATCCTTCCACTTGAGGTTAGTAATACATGACTTGACTTGTTTCCATTTCTATAACGTAAGCTTTCAAGTCGTTTCTAATTGAAAGCATGACATACGAAGTTATATACATGAAACTCTAATATTAGAGACTTGATCATCTTAGAATGATCAAAGTGTCAAGCAAGAATATATAAATAGTTGTGAATGCTTTATATTGGTATATTATATTATGAAGTATAATGCTTATCTTTTGAACTTCGTAATTGCGACATCAACATAATCTTTGCAACTTGTTACTAGATTGTGTAACGAACATAGGTTTGATTTCATGCCTAGAAAACTATATTTAATTACGTAAGTTTAAGGAAGTAAACTTACGAACTTGTTTTGTAGTTAAAAAAAATCAATGGGATTAAAGGTCCGGTTTTCATTGAAGATATAAGGTTGGACCGATCCTGACCTATATAGGGAATCAAGGTAGAAATGATCCTAACTTATGTTGGGAGTCAAGGTAAAACTCCCTAACTATATTGGGAGTCAAGGTAGAACTGATCTTAACCTATATTGGGAGTCAAGGTAGAATCGGTTCTACTGGGAAAAACCGATCTCCTTAAATATCACACACTTTAGGGTTTGTGTGATTTAGA
The DNA here is from genome assembly GCF_003573695.1 of Papaver somniferum. Lineage (NCBI taxonomy): Eukaryota > Viridiplantae > Streptophyta > Magnoliopsida > Ranunculales > Papaveraceae > Papaver > Papaver somniferum. The sequence continues at coordinate 8,149,416 of NC_039359.1, forward strand.
AATTGAGTTTGCAAAATAGGAAAGTTTAAGATGTCGACATAATGAGTAATTTGAAAATGTGCTAAAATCTTATATTTTATTGTTTAAAGATATTTCTTGATATTCAAGGTGAGATCCCAAAACTGAAATATTTGAGAATCTTTTTAGATTTTCAATGTATATGTTTTTGTTTTACCAGCACATAGAACATATCTCTGGAAAGATATATTAGTTATGCGCTAGCTAACATTGAGTTGTCCAAAAGTGATTTCGGTTGTACAGTTAGATATTGGTTGAATTAGACAAACTACCTTGGTGTATAAATAGTGAAGTTTGTTCTTCTCACAAAATCATCCTGAGGCAGGCACTTCGTTTCGTAGTCAGTGTTGTAGCCAACTAATAGTATTACTTGTAATACTATCTTGGAAAGGAGAGTAACCTAATTAGGCGAAATCTCTTACGTCCGCTGGTCTAAAGACTTCTTTGGGATCAAGAAGCATCTACTAGTACCATTGGCGGGAAACTAGAATTCAACTATTATTTTATTTTCCATTATTGATTTGATTGGCTAATGGTTGTTAACTCTTGAGTGCACCTAGTTTGACTATTCTTGAGAGCCTTCTCTTCTGACATAAGATCACTCAAACTAGATCAAAAGATTAACGGTCGTTCAGATCTGATTTTAGATCTGACGTTGACTTGTGATCATCCATTATTAACAGACTCTGTTATGTCATAAGTTAGAATCAAGTTTGTCACTGTGCGGGTACATAAGACTATTGAAGATTTGAAGACAAAAATATTTTATTATTGGTTTCGTATCTTTGTGATTTGCTTCGTGCACAAACTTGATCGGTTGGGATCCGAATAGATCTAGTTTATCTTTTGATATACTTGTTATTGTTAGTCGTATTTAGATCGAAAAGCTATCATTTGGTGGTACTCTTCAGTATCCGAATCTGGTAGTTCTATTTGACTTGATATTTTTAACTTGTTATGCAGATCTTGGAAGATCTAAACTTGACAAAAGAGTTTAATTAATTATCAACAGAAAATCCTTTATCAAGCTCAACTAAAATATCTACGGTTAACTTTTTGAGATAAGAAGAGTGGTTACCAAACAGATTAGTCCTTTATTGTTTGGAAGATGATCTAAAGGGTTGAGTTGCTTAAAGTTTTCAGATTGACTGAAGCAACTTAAGATAGTGGACTCTATCTCAGGATTCATGTACGTTGGCTAGATTGGTCATAGGCTCAGGGATACTGAGGAAACTAGGTAACCATGGTTAGTTTATTTGGTCTCAACTATACGAAGTTGGTAGCGGTCTGTGTAAAGTGGCTTAATTATGATAGTATTCAAAACTGGACTAGGTCCCGAAATTTTTCTGCATTTGCAGTTTCCTTGTTGACAAAATCTTGTTGCGTCTTTACTTTTACTTTACACAATTATAATTATTATTTTAGTTATAACTAAAAGTAAATATACTACACGCTAATTCGAAACACTTCGGTTGATCCTTATAGTTTGAGGTTCAATTTCGGAGTTATACTATATACCAAGTATATACCTTGTGGTTGCTATCTTCTTGATAGTTCATGTCTATATTAAATCACGCAAGGTATCAAACTTATAGGTTGATATCGAAAATATTGTGGTGTACTTGGTACCCTCGTCATTTCAATGTTGTTCAGTAAGCTTAACCCAGATTTGATCGAACATTACATGACGTATGCACCGTGTCGTGTCAGTTTGGTTCTAAAACAAACTTTTAAACAAGGGTATCATACGATTTCACAAACCTTTGGTTTCGGTTCTGATTTATCCCAAAATTGTACGTAAGCCTACTATGTGCAACCCTGATGCAACATATCCCAAACCTCATGGTACTCGTTGAAAAACCCACGGGTTGGCCCAGGTACTTGTTTTATGGAAGGCGAGAAACGTCCAAGATCTGGACTTAGATATTTCAGAGTCATCTCTGGATCTAGAGTTGGAATGAACTTTACAGTTAAGCATACTCGTACGAAAGATTTCCAGGGATAGGTCACCTCCTGGGAATCTGATGCTTGGTGATCCTAACAGTGCATATCAAAAACTCCACACCGTTGAATGACCGCAGTCGTTAAGTGTAGACAATATGTATGGATAAACGGGTCATCACATCAACTGTAAACCTAATTTACCTAGTGATAAAAAAATATCCATGGTAAATCATGTGGATCCAGTTATCAACCGGTGAATGAAGCAAGCTTAAGCCAGACTAGTCCCCAAAATGACTCTTTTATCCTTAAATTTTATGTGTCAGAAAATCACCATCTACAATAACAAAAATGATATTCTCTAAAACACCAAAAGCCATGTAAAACATGAAACGATACTGAAATTTAATATCCAAAGACAACATGATATAGTAAAATTAATATGATTCATAAACCCAGAATCCAAGTTCCAAATTTATTCCAATTATAGGAATAAAAAAATTATAACCCCATGATAAATCCCACATACCTTTTATAGCAGAGGAATAAATAAAATAAGAATAAGAATTCTCCTTTTAATAAAGTAACAAATAAATCCGGAAAAAGGAAAACCAAATGAATTTAACATGAAATCCAACGCTAAATTAAATCCACAAAAACTTTACTATTATAAGCAAGCAAAAAAAAGTTCTCACAAGTTCAAATCGAATAAAAAAAAAGTTGTATGACCGTTCATGTTATGAAAATAACATGTCCTTCTCTTTATCCTCCTAAAATAAAACAAAAACTTAAGAGTTTAATTTTTATAATAAATCAAAGACTAGTTTTAAAATATAACTACAAACCCTAAATATAGCTGTCGAATTTAATAGGAAACCTAACAATAAACCCTCACTAAACATGATAAGTAGGGACGCACAAAAATTGGTTCGAACTATGGAACTGCATCGAACCAAACCCAACCAAACCATTTATCTACGACTTGGGGTTGTATTATTATTGTGTAAACCATTACATCTTCGTTTATTTGGACCTTCGCATCGAACTGAAAACCAATAATGTAAATCAATTAACCTAAATCCTTGGATTTTTTTCATTTCACCCGTCCATCCTAGTCTTAGAATTCTCCTATTATGGTCAATAAATGGTATTATGTCGACTGATTTTCATTGTCTTTGAAACCTATTGGCATTGTTTTATCTTTCGTTTAGCCTTGCTGTAGATGGTGAAATTGGGTAAGGGGCGAAAGAGTCATTTAAAGACCATAAACAAAATTCAACTCTCACGGGAGAGATTATGCCCTTGGTCCTCAAGGCACCCATAGCCATGATTTATAGTATACGTCCCCGCGAGACACTGTTGTTCGTGATGCCGTGACTCCTAGAGCACATCCTCTACGAGATACTGCTGGTCATGTTGGTTCTGTAGAGCGTAAAATGTTTCCGACAGACTTATGAACCAGAACAACCAGAATTCCAGCATGTCTTTGCGAGACGCAGCTGATTGTGATGTCGTGATTCCTAGTATACATCCTCGGAGAGATACTGCTGGTCATGTAGGCTCTGTAGATGCGCAAAAACGTCCCCGACGGATTTATGACCTTGAGCGGAAACATACATGTCTCCTATAAGCAGGACTCACCCTATTTGAGATCAAGGACTGATTCCTAGTACATCATAGCGAGTTACGCTGGTCATATCTGTTCTAGGCTCTGACTCGACTTACCGAGGATTCTGAATAATTCCTAGTACATCCCCGAGAGATACACTGGTTATTATGCCTCCGGTACCTTTCGACAGACTCCTGGAACATCCTTTCGAGATACACTGGTCTTGACGGCCCCATCATATAGACACAGTTTATTCCCAGCAAATCTCTGCAAGATACGCTGGTCAAAGACAAGTGAGCCAAAGTCTCACGGAGACATTAATCGGGCGCACAAAGCCATTTCTCTCTCTTCAGGACGAATCCTAGCTGACCACAGAGAGATTCGGATCCGTCAATAAAAATCTTCATAGAGATATGGATCCGTTTGCAAAATCTTAGAGAGATTCACATATTTTCTCAAAATCCCGGAGAGATTCACATCTCTCCTCAAAATCTCAAAGAGATTCATATCTCTCCGCAAAATCTCGAAGAGATTCATATCTCTTTGTAAAAACCCGGAGAGATTCACATCTCTTAACAAATTCCTGGAGAAATTCACATCTCTCCAGAAAATCTCAAAGAGATTTACATCTCTTTTCAAAATCCCGGAGAGATACACATCTCTCTTCAAAATCCCAGTGAGATTCAAATATCTCGGGAAATCTCAGACTGGGCCGAATATTCCCCATGATAGGTGAAAAACGGGGGTACAACAACCACACCCAATATTTCGTTTGGCAATCTGAATAAACAAACTCCAATATACATTCAAGAGAATCAACTAGACAGTTAGACTCAATCTAGAAAAAGCATATCCAAGAGTTTTGTATCTCTAACTCTCAATTCAATCTGCAATCATCAAATAGAAATTTGCGAACCCGATTGATTATAAGAGAAAAAACTTAAACGGTACCAAAGACCAATGTTCAAGGATCAATCAATTTATATCAACAGCCAAAGATTGGATTTCCCAATTGATCGATTCAACGCACATCCTGTGATATTTCAATTATATAACAAAATATAATGCGGAAAAGAAATAACACAGACACCAGAAGTTTTGTTAACGAGGAAATGGAAAATGCAGAAAAATCCTGGGACCTAGTCCAGATTTGAACACCACATTGTATTAAGCCGCTAGAGACACTAACCTACTACCAATGGACTTTGGACTGGACTGTAGTTGAACCCTAATAAATCTCACACTGATTCAAGGTACAGTTGCGCTCCTTACGTCTCTTATCCAACAGGATATTATGCACTTGATTCCCTTAGATGATCTCACCCACAACTAAGAGTTGCTACGACCAAAAGTCGAAGATTTGATAAACAAATTTGTCTCACACAAAAAAGTCTATAGGAATAGATAAATCTGTCTCCCACAGAAATACCTACGAGTTTTGTTCTGTCTTTTGATAAATCTTAGATGAACATGAACCAATTGATAACCCGGACTTATATTCCCGAAAAACAACCTAGTATTATCAATCACCACACAATAATCTTAATCGTATGGTAGCGAAACAAGATATTGTGGAATCACAAACGATGAGACGAATATGTTTGTGACTACTTTTTATCTTGCCTATCGGAGAATAAATCTCGAGTCAATCTTAAAGAAGATCGTACTCAATACGATAGAAACTACAAGATCAGATCATGCAACTAGAGAGAAAATAGTTGGGTCTGGCTTCACAATCCCAATTAAGTCTTCAATTCGTCAACCTACAGGGTTTCGTGAAAAACCTAAGGTTAAAGGAGAATCGACTCTAGCTTATGCAACTAGTATCACACAGGAGGTATGGGGATTAGGTTTTCCAGTTGCTAGAGTTCTCCTTTATATAGTTTTCAAATTAGGGTTTGCAATCTAAGTGACCTTGGTAACAAAGCATTCAATAATTACCGTTAGATGAAAACCTGATTAGTTTCAAGCTAATATCTTTCAACCGTTAGATCTAACTTAGCTTGTTACACACAAATGGAATGTACCTTCATTTAGGTTTATGTAACTGTACCTAAACGTGTACACCATGTTGGCTCAATAATAGTTAACCAAGGTTATCCATATGAACACTCTCATATCAACCTTATTCATCTTAGCCATAACTAGTTCAATTCAATCAAATAAAACTAGTTAAAGAGTTGTTCAATTGCTATATTCTCATAGAAGTATACAAGAACACAATTGAAGCAAAATCGGTTTGATTCAATCGAATCAATTCATGAACATTATATCCACGGTTTGCAAAGAGTGCATTCCTTATTATATAAATATATTAGTTCATGTATTACACCGATTTTAGAACTTTAACCTTCAAGTACGTGAACGAGTACGCATACTTGAAATACCCTGACTGAAATTGTTCGCCAGTACGCGAACGGGTACGCATACCACCAATCCCAGCAAAAAATCTCGGACATGAACGTTATGCCAGTACGTGTACGGGTGTGCATACTTAGGTTCTGGGACTTCTCAAACCAACAGGTACGCATACTATGGTTCTCGGACATGGATTACATATGTGCAAGAGTACACAACATGTCACAATCCAATAATGGTTAATTGTTCTAAACTCTTATTTCAATCACTGAAACTTTCTTAGAGGATGACAATAGCCAATTTCACATACTATTAGCATCAAAGCAATTTTCAAGATATTGAAATAATCATAACGAAACATTCCAAGTCTACACCAAATGATTGTATGACACAAACCATGTAAGATGTTACTCGGGAATTTTCACATGATCGTCTTTTGACTTTCGTCAAGAATATAATATGAACTTGGTGGAAGCGAAAGCTTACCAACACATATTTCGAGAAATATGTAAGTGAGTTAAACTCAGCTAGAAATCCCAAATGTGTATAATAAAAAACTATATTGTAACATGACTTATGTCTCAATATAGGAGATAGAGTAGAAATAGACTTTCCAAGTGATAGATGAGTTTCAGTCTCCACATACCTTTGTGTTGATGAAGTTCCACAAACTCTCCTTAGTAGTTCTTCGTCTTCAATGATGAATGCCATGAAGTTTAATGCTCAACTACACAATTTATCCTAGTCCGAGACATCTATAAGTAGACTAGAAATTAAGACTTATAGTTTTGATCACCAACATTGACAAACAAGCTTGAGATAGCAACGCTTGCGAGTTCGACCGAGCAGTGCTCTAATAATCTCCCCCTTTGTCAACTTTAGCGACAAAACTATCAATACATATGGATACAAAATAAATAAACTTTGTAGCATCTAATCCAAATGCTTGATCCCTTTGGTATCTTCAACAAGACTCTAAATATTCGTCACTTCCAAGTACTCCATGATTCTAAACGTGTTCAACTCAGCATGATAGTTGTTGAAGATCCGTAGCAATAACAATGAGAAAACAGTTTCTCTCAATCATTGGTATACAATGTCATAGTATCATTACACAACATCAAAGTTCAATTGTATCACAACTTTGATAACAATACTATGGTGATATGTATCACTCCCCCTTAGTCAATACTTCATCACAAAATGAAACCGCTCCCCCTTACATAATGATCCGTAAACCATATGTATTTGTAGTGTGAACTACACATTAATTCTCTCCCTTTTTGTCAATATAAATCGGAAAATGTACGAAAACTGGTGGGATCCTCATCAAATTTTCATAGAGATACGTCATGACCAAAAGAAAACAACATATCAACTTGTTTAGATGCCATCATATATCCGAAACTACATGCATTCATCATGGAGTTTATAAAGATACAAGATAACCCCTACAATATTCCACAACCACACTCCCCACACAGATTTGGCAATTAAGCACAAGTTCAATTAAGAACTCTCCCCCATAAAATGTCATTCCCGAAAGAACAACAAAAACGACCTTACTTTTACAAGAAAAGAAGGATTTCTGGACATTAACAAATCACATGAAACATGAATTTGTATCCAAAAATCACAATTGAATTAACCACAAGGAAAATGATCAATTCAATTGGTCATGCTCAACATAAGAAACTTACGGAGCAACACAGTATATGCACAAAGATGTGGATCAGGGAAAGACCAATACTGCGGAATAAACAAAAATTCCTTCTATTTTTCATCACTATTTGCACAATGACATACAATAGACTTAATCTTTGTAACCGAAAGTTCATCCTTTCTTCCATTAACATTTGCATAATGACATAAAAGGCTTAACTTTTGTAGTCAAAAGTTCATTCTATGTTTTATCAATACTTTCATATGACATGTAATAGAGATAACTTTTGAACAAGTATGGGACAGTCAAGGTTCACGGACGTAAACAACATATCCCATAACAATTTGCAATATATAAAACCATAAAGATTAATATTGCAAAAATCATCTTCCAAATCAACTTTAGAATTTAAATAAATAAATCTAAAAATATTGCAAGATGAAAATGTTGGCGATAGCTATATGCACTCACAATAATGGCTATTCCAAACCCTAGTTATCCTTTTTAAAAACACAAGAATAAATTCTCATAAGAAGTTTCCTAGACAAAATAAAAACATAACCTTAAAAACAAAAACAATCACAAGCAGAAATCAACATTCATGTACGGAAGCTTCATGGGTTTCAAGAAGCAGTTTTGCATGAAGCAAGAAGCAGTTTTGCATCGTTAAACTGCCCGATAAAATCTTGAACAACTTCAACAGAAATCTCTTTATCATCCTCAATATCTGAGTAAGTATCAGGATATTGAGGAGAGGTGTCATTAACTTCCACAAGAGTTCTTTTCTCCTCTTCTTTGAAACCACAACCGCTAACAAGAAAACCTTTTGGAAAGTTACACGTTCCCGAAGGAGATGTCATCTTCTTGAGCAACAAAAAAACTAAAGTATGCGTGCTTAAACAAAAGGTTATGGTATTTATAGATTCTCAGGGAGACAAAATTTTAGGGTTTCCTGAGTTAGTCCGTGACAATAAACATGGGTACCCCTGTGAACACAACCTTGACCCATATAAGGAAAAAAACCTAATAGCAAAAAATATTAAATAAGAAAGTTGTTCGTACAACACTGTTTCTGCTACAAGAAGGATTTCACACATTTTAGCTCAATAAATTTTACATTCATATTAGAGGGAAAAATTCAGAGCTAAAGAGTAGCAATACAAAACAAAAAAAACTTGAAAAGTTTAGTCAAAATACAAATACTTATGCAAACATGTTTGTGAAATATAATCCGACCAGGAACGATAAGAAAATAGCCAATAAGAAACAATTTTCCATCAAGTATACCTGTATATATCTCACTCAACCAGGATTTTTTGTGAGTGAGATTTAAACCTTGTGATTAATTAGCACAAGTATGAGCCTTGAGCTCATCAAATGAACGTTGTTTTCGGTTAAACCTCTTTCTCCTGATCTTTGGAGGAAAACCATTATGATGTGAAAAGTTATCATAAAATTTACTATCATCAAAATACGACGCATAGTTTTTGTTCTTACATGAATAAATTTGTCTAGAGGGAACTGACAGCCTGTTAATAATCTCTTTATAACCTTCAATTATCACTTTTAGGTTGTCTTCCATCTCTCAAATTTTTCTTCCTCTTATGGTGCCCTTTTCACATGCTGAGGAACATTATCTCCATTTTTGAAAGAAAAAAACCCATGAGTTCTTATTGAACTGAATGGTTTAGGAAGACTGTATATCGCATTTGAACATTTGAGGAACACATCGAACTGACTTTCCCGGTGGGTTACACAGGATGAGTACTAAAACCAATTGGTTTAGACATACGAATGTCAGTTACACCTTTGAGAATTAAATATAAGGTGTGTTGAAGACTATCAATAAAGATGTCATTCAACCTAGGTTGCCTCTTTTGTACACCATGTCCTATTAAATCACAAAAGAGACACACTTTTTGATCACCTGGGTGATTAGACAGAACAGTCTTAATCCCATCTTTGGGAAATATCTTCCTTCCAAGTAAGTGGATATTCCTTGATTAGAGGAAGATACATGCACATTTTTTCCAATAGGAAGGGATTTTAATTTTTCTTCTGGAACAGAGAATTTTCCAGTTATATCAGAAGCAGTTGGTATAATGGACTCTTTGGAACATTCTTGAATGGAGAGTTTACTCAAAAGATCAAGTTCAATTTCCAAAGCATCCTCTTTGAGTTTATCCTCAAGTAAAGTTCGTGAGGAACAAAGTGAGGCGTTTTCCTCACGGAGGACCTTTAGAAGAGAGTCACGCTCATTTCCCATACCAACAACGACATTGACTTTGTGTTTCAACTGGTTGACATCATGAGCCTAGATTCTAACAAGTTTTAGAATCACTGCACTCTCTTTGGTTGCTTCCCTTTCAACTTCAGAGTCAGACTCGTCGGTAAGGTAATCCGGGTAACACTTGTCAATGAAAGTTTGTTTCATCGGAATACTAGGTTCGTCTGTATTTGAGATCGACAAATCTTTCTCTTTAATAGATTTCATAGAAACAGACCTTTTGTTTCTGGTAATACGTTTATCAGAGATAACGCTTCTGTCCATATTCATATCGCTACAAACACAGACTTATAAGGTCATTAACGTGTTTGCCTGCTCTGACACCAATTCAGATCGCTACAACAACCACACCCTATATTTCGTTTGGCAATCTGAATAGACAAATTCCAATATACTATCAAGAAAATCAACTAGACAGTTAGACTCAATCTAGAAAAAGTATATCCAAGAGTTTTGTATCTCTAACTCTCAATTCAATCTGCAACCAACAAATAGAAATTTGCGAGCCCAATTAAAATATAAGAGAAATAACTTGAACGGTACCAAAGACCAATGTTCAACAATCAATCAATTTCAATGAACAACCAAAGGTTGGATTTCCCAATTCATCGATTCAATGCACAACCTGTGATATTTCAATTATATAACAAAATATAATACGGAAAAGAAATAACACAGACACCAGAAGTTTTGTTAACGAGGAAACCGCAAATGCAGAAAAACCTGGGGACCTAGTCCAGATTTGAATACCATACTGTATTAAGCCGCTACAGACACTAGCTTACTACCAATGAACTTAGCTTGTTACACACAAATGGAATGTACCTTCATTTAGGTTTATGTAACTGTACCTAAACGTGTACACCATGTTGGCTCAACAATAGTTAACCAAGGTTAGCCATATGAACACTCTCATATCAACCTTATTCATCTTAACCATAACTAGTTCAAATGACTCAAATGAAACTAGTTAAAGAGTTGTTCAATTGCTATATTCTCATAGAAGTATACAAGAACATATTGAAGCAAAATAGGTTTGATTCACTCGAATCAATTCATGAACATTATAGCCACGATTCGCAAAGAATGCGTTCCTTATTATATAAATGTTAGAGCATTGCTCGGTCGAACTCGCATGCGTTGCTATCTCAAGCATGTTTGTCAATATTAGTGATCAAAACTATATGTATTGATTTCTAGTTTACTTATGACTAAGTCTCGGTCTAAGATAGTTAAGTGTAGTTGGGCTCTAAAATCCATGGCGATCATCTTACGAAGACGAAGAACTACTGAAGGAACCAGTGGAACTTCATCCGACTAAAAGGTATGTGGAGACTTGAACTTATATATCACTCAAAAGTATATCTCCCTATCTCCTACTCTTGAGACAAAGTCGTATAAGTATGATAGTTTTTATACATATACATTTGCTATTTCGAGCCGAGTTTATTCGCCTATCTTTTTCTGGAAATACGTGTTGGTAAGCTTTCACTTTAACCGCTTTTTATCTTTATCCGTGACGAAAGTCATGATGACGTTTCAATCTTAAAAATAGCTTTGATGACGATAGTCGTGAATAGCAATTGTTATAACATTATTGAAGAATGTTTCAATGATTGAAATGTAGAGTTGAGATTATGTAACCAACTATGGATATAAGCATGTATAGTGTGTTCGCACATTAGTGTATAAATCCATGTGTCGGAAACCAATTGTGTGCACTTGTGCATGCGACATTGGTAAAGGAGACAGGTTGGGTACGCGTACCCGTACGCGTACTGGCGGAAGTTTTCTAACTGAAAATTTCTGCTGGAGTTTGTAGCTTACAAACTGGAAAACTAGTCACCTTAGGTACGCGTACTCACGGAAGTTTTCGAACCGAAAATTTCTGCTGAGTTTCCAAACTCAAATCCGGTATCTAAGGTACACGTACCCGTACGCGTACCCAAGCTGGTTATTTCTCAAATCGGAAGTTCATGAACTTAAAACAATAAATCAATAAGGAATGCAATTTTTGCAAACCGTGGCTATATTGTTCATGAATTTATTCAAGTGAATCAAACCGATTTTGTTTCAATTATGTATATGAATAAGGACCTAAGCAATTGAACAACTCTATCAACTAGTTCCTATGAGTCATTTGAACTAGTTATGAGAAAGATGAATATGGTTGATATGAAAGTACTCATATGGCTAACCTCGGTTAACTATTTGTGAACCAACTAGTGTGCATGTTTAGGTACGGTTACTCAAACCTAAATGAAAAATATTTCATTTGTGTATGACAAGCTAAGTTTCGATCTAACGGTTGAAAGATATTAGCTTGGTGAAATCAAGTTTTTCATCTAACGGTGAATATCGAATGATTTGTTACCAAGGTAACTTAGATTGCAAACCCTGATTTGAAAACTATATAAAGGAGATATCTAGCAACTGGAAAAACTAATACCTACACCTCCTGTGTGATACTAGTTAGTTTGCTAGAGTCGATTCTCCTTTAACCTTAGGTTTCTTCCCGAGACCCTGTAGGTTAACGACTGAAAGACTTCATTGGGATTGTGAAGCCAGACGAAACTACTTCTCTTGTAGTTGAGCGCTGATCTTGACATTTTCTATCATACGAGTTCAATTGAATAATTGTCTTGAGATTTATCTCCAATAGGGCAAGATAAAAACAAATCACAAACATCTTCGTCTCATCGTTTGTGAATCCGCAACATCTTGTTTCGCTACCATACGATTAAGATTGTTGTGAGGTGATTGATACGATTAAGTCCGGATTAACAATTAGTTCGTGTTCATCTTTATTTATAAACATACGGAACAAAAACTCTTAGGTCTATCTATGGGAGACAGATTTAGCTTGAAAAAGCGGGGGTCTAACAACAACACCCAATATTTCACTTAGCAATCTGTATGGACAAACTCCAATATACTTTCTAGAGAATCAACTAGACATTCAGACTCAATCTAGATAAAAGTATATCAAAGAGTTAATATATCAATCTCCCGATTTGATATATACTCAAGCAAATATGAATCTGCGAGTCTTTATCAAATACTAGAGAGATAACTTGAACGGTACCAAAGACCAATATTCAAGTATCAATCAATTTCAATCAACAACCAAAGGTCGGATTTCCAATTGATTGATTCTAACGCAGAACCTGTGATATTTAAATTATAAAGATAAACAATATAATACGGAAATAGAAATAACACAGACACCAGAATTTTGTTAACGAGGAAACCGCAAATGCAGAAAAACCCCGGGACCTAGCCCAGATTGAACACAGACTGTCAATACAAACACTAGCCTACTTCAAACTAACTTCGGTCTGGACTATAGTTGAACCCCAATCAATCTCACACTGATCCAAGGTACAATTGCGCTCCTTATGTCTCTGATCCCAGCAGTATACTACGCACTTGATTCCCTTAACTGATCTCATCCACAACTAAGAGTTGCTACGACCCAAAGTCGAAGACTTTAATAACAAATCTATATCACACAGAAAAGTCTATAGTAATAGATAAATCTGTCTCCCATAGAAATACCTACAAGTTTTGTTCCGTATTTTGATAAATCAAGGCGAACAGGAACCAATTGATAAACCATAATTATATTCCCGAAGAACAGCTTAGTATTATCAGTCACCTCACAATAATCATAATTGACGCAGCGAAATAAGATATTATGGAATCGCAAACGATGAGACGAAGATGTTGGTGATTAATTTTATATCTTTCATATCGGAGATATTAATCTCAAGCCAACCTTTGCGATTGTACTCGTACGATAGAATATGCAAGATCAGATCACACAACTACGAGAAAGTAGTATCGGCCTAGCTTCACAATCCCAATGAATTCTTTAAGTCGTTAACCTGGTTTAGAAGAAGAAACCAAAGGTTAAAGGAGAATCGACTCTACCTACGCAACTAGTATCACACAAAAGGTGTGGGGATTAGGTTTCCCAATTGCTAGAGTTATCCCTTATATATTCTTTCAAATCAGGGTTTGCAATCAATGTTATCTTGGTAAAAAGCATTCAATATTCACCGTTAGATGAAAACCTGGTTTAGATTCAAGTTAATATCTTTCAACCGTTAGATCGAAAAACCTTGCTTGTTACACACAAATGAAATGTACGATTTTAGGTTTGTGTAACCATACCCAAAAATGTACATTTTTTGGTTCAACATTAGTTAACCAAATGGTTAGCCATATGAGTACTTTCATATCAACCAATATCTTCTTCACCATAACTAGTTCAAATGACTCAAATGAACTAGTTAGAGAGTTGTTCAATTGCAAGGAAATCTTATGTAACCACACAAGACACAATTAAAGCAAAAACGATTTGATTCACTCGAATCGATTTATGAACTTTATAGCCACGGTTTTCAAACTTGCATTCCTTAGTTTATATAAACATGAGTTCACAAGATTTGTTCCAAGACGAGATTCATGGTTAAAGAGAGCTTGTCAAAAAGAGAGATAGAGGATTTACCATCTGGGGTGGAATCCCGTTCGTCAGAGCACATCTCATTGTCAGAAGAATCAAATCGAATCTTCTTAGAAGGAAAAAGAACAGTCTAAACATCACTTTCTTTGCTAGAAAGACTTGAAGAGGACATGATAGAAGAGATAAATGAAATGTTCATACAAAGGAGTAATCTTCACCCTTTAAGGGAATGAATATAAGAATGAATTTCCAACAATGACCCTTGACCAAAACCCTAACAGAATTTGGTTATCCCCAGAAGAAGTTTTATAGGAAGGAGCCGTTCATGAGCAAAAACGGTTTTCTTAAAAAAAAAACAGAAACCCTAAAGGCACAAAACATTCATCACAACCCTCTTGAAAATATGATTCTTGTCTTAAGAGAGATAGACAGGTATGGCTGTCAATGGATATTCGATATCCGGTATCCGTTTCCGAACATCCGGATTCCGTTAGGTTAATATCCGACATAACGGCTATCCGATATCCGATAACCTTAATGTAACGGATATCCGTTTATTAACATAACGGTACCGGTTAAGGGAGTTTCCATTAGGTTAATATCCGATACCGTTAGTGTATAACTATATCATAAAATTTTCGGAAATTTTCGATACCTAATACCCTTTAGGTTTACTCTTTAGCCATTTGATTACGTCTCTCCTAAGTAAATACCGGAAATTATCGAATATTAACGGAAAATATTGAATATTAACGGAAATTACTGGAAGTTTTTTGTATCATGAGTAGATAACGGAAATTAACGGAATAATATCCGATATCCGATAGCTTATCCTTAACCTTATCGATATTGAATTTTTGAATTCCGACGGATATTATCGGATACCGGATATCCGATAACCCTTAACCTTAACCTTATCGGTATCGCCAATATCCGACGGATTTTTATCCATTGACAGCCCTATAGACAGGAATCATTGTAACAAAAGTTACAGAAAGTGATCGTCCCAATCCAATGCAAAACTGGGAGATTTCTTACTAGAGGATGAAGTATTTGTTGTTCCTTGTTTTGTTTTTAGGAAAGAGGAGTTATGCACGTCATTCTTTCCACTTTTTAGCTTAGTTTTGAACACCTTGATTGTTGATTTTTGCAAACTATTCAGTGCTTTGGAAATCCTTTTTGAAAACACTGAGGGTTTCCTAGAAGCTTTCTTTTTCCTTATTTGCAAGCATTTAGTAGAGGAGATTTGTTTTCGATCTCTAGTGCTAGTATCTTTAAGATGATCATGATCATCACACAAGACGACCAACGAGCTTGGCAAGTTCTTGTGATTTTCCATATCATCCTTGTGATTTAACAGACTCAATCAAAGAGGTCTGACATATTTCATAAGAATCACAATTGCGTTTGACGAACTCCAGTCTTGAATAAAGTCGTTGACATTCCAGATCTTTAATCCTTTTAAACAGAGTTTTCTTTTCCAATTGAAACACTTCAGGAGAGGTATGATTATTTATCACGGAATAGTCAGGACTATTAGGAGGGAAAATGTGATTGTCAGCACAGAGGTTAAGATAACATTCATAGATTTCATCCTCAGGACAATAGTCAGGAGTATCCATCCATGCTTTAGTTAACTCACAAACCTCTCTGTCAGGATCTTTAGGAGTATCACTGACACTTTTATAGCACTTGAAACTATTTTTGCTAGCATAGTTTCTTTGAACTTTCTTATCCTTTTTATTGATTGGTTGAGCTCTCTTTTGAGACTTTCTTTTACTTTGTCTAAGAACTTTCTTAAGTTGTTGTATAAACAGTGACAATGTAGAAATAAAGCAATTCTCATCCCTTTCATCAATCAATTTGGGACGACGAGATCTTTTATCAGATGTAGCAATATGGTTGCTAAACAATTGATTTTTATCTCTTTGTTTAAGTTCGAGATCGAAAATTTTAAGCTTTCCAACAAGAGTATTTCTGGAAAGAGTATCAAGGTTATTTCCCTCAACGATGGCATGCTTCTTAGAGTCGTATCTAGATGGCAGCGATCTGAGAATTTTCATCACAATGTCCTTTTCAGGAATAGTCTTACCCAATGCAAAAGATACATTAACAATTTTAGAAACTTTGTGATTAAACTCATCAAATGAATCTTCATCTGCCGTTCGAAGGTTTTCCCAATCGGAATTAAGGTTTTGAAGCCTGGCTTCCTTTTCTATGGAATTTCCTTCGAATACGGTTTCTAAGATATCACATGCATCTTTAGACCTAGTGCAATTTGACACATGGTGCTAAGATTTAGGGTAATGGCATGTATAATGGCATTCAAACCGTCGGAATTTTGCTTTGCAGCATTTATCTCGGCATGGGTGTATTCACCAATGTCCTTGGGAATGTTTACATCTCCAACTGCCACAACGGGAGCATTATAGCCATTAACTACATATACCCATGATTGAAAATCACGTGCTTGAAGAAAAGCTCGCATAGAAATTTTCCACCATAAGTAATTACAGCCATCGAAGACTGGTGGTACGTTTATTGAGATAGCACCTCTGTCCATAGAGTCAGATCGCTACAAACACATACTTGTAAGGTCTTAAACGTGTTTGACTGCTCTGATACCAATTGAAAAAGCGGGGTCTAACAACCACACCCAATATTTCTCTTAGCAATCTGTATGGACAAACTCCAATATACTTTCTATAGAATCAACTAGACAGTCAGACTCAATCTAGATAAAAGTATATCAAAGAGTTAATATCTCAATCTCTCGATTTGATCTATACTCGAGCAAATAGAAATCTGCGAGTCATTATCAAATACTAGAGAGATAACTTGAACGGTACCAAAGACCAATATTCAAGTATCAATCAATTTCAATCAACAACCAAAGGTCGGATTTCCAATTGATTGATTCTAACGCAGAACCTGTGATATTTCAATTATAAAGATAAACAATATAATACGGAAATAGAAATAACACAGACACCAGAATTTTGTTAACGAGGAAACCGCAAATGCAGAAAACCCCCGGGACCTAGTCCATATTGAACACACACTATATTAAGCTGCTACAGACACTAGCCTACTTCAAACTAATTTCGGTCTGGACTATAGTTGAACCCCAATCAATATCACACTGGTCCAAGGTACAGTTGCGCTCCTTTCGTCTCTGATCCCAGCATGATACTACGCACTTGATTCCCTTAGCTGATCTCTCACCACAACTAAGAGTTGCTACGACCCAAAGTCGAAGACTTTAATAAACAAATCTGTATCACACAGAAAAGTCTATAGTAATAGATAAATCTGTCTCCCACGGAAATACCTACGATTTTTCTTCCGTCTTTTGATAAATCAAGGCGAACATGAACCATTGATAAACCATACTTATATTCCCGAAGAACAACTTAGTATTATCAATCACCTCACAATAATCTTAATCGATGCGGCGAAAGAAGATATTGTGGAATCACAAACGACGAGACGAAGATGTTTGTGATTACTTTTATATCTTGCCTATCGGAGATATTAATCTCAAGCCAACCTTTGCGATTGTACTCGTATGATATAATATCCAAGATCAGATCACACAACTAAGAAAAAGTAGTATTGGTCTGGCTTCACAATCCCAATGAAGTCTTTAACCTGGTTTAGAAGAAGAAACCAAAGGTTAAAGGAGAATCGACTCTAGATATGCAATTAGTATCACACAGAAGGTGTGGGGATTAGGTTTCCCAGTTGCTAGAGTTCTCTCTTATATAGTCTTTCAAATCAGGGTTTCCAATCAATGTTATCTTGGTAACAAGGCATTCAATATTCACCGTTAGATGAAAACCTGGTTTAGATTCAAGCTAATATCTTTCAACCGTTAGATCGAAAAACCTAGCTTGCTACACACAAATGAAATATATGATTTTAGGTTTGTGTAACCGTACCCAAACATGTACATTTGTTGGTTCAACAGTAGTTAACCAAATGGTTAGCCATATGAGTACTTTCATATCAACCAATCTCTTCTTCACTATAACTAGTTCAAATGACTCAAATAATCTAGGTAGAGAGTTGTTCAATTGCAAGGAAATCTTATGTAACTACACAAGACATAATTGAAGCAAAAACGATTTGATTCACTGGAATCGGTTTATGAACTTTATAGCCACGGTTCGCAAACTTGCATTCCTTAGTTTATATAAACATGAGTTCACAAACAATAATCTTTAGATATAACCTAACTCAAGTTCGCGGACTGAGTTCACGGCTCTTGTTCCGGTTCTCTTGATCAACAAAGTTCGCAAACTTCGGTTCAAGGAATAAGGACTTATACATATATGTGTTTCCATAAAAATGCTTATATCCAAAAATGTTTATATAATCTAAACTCCCATTTCAATCATTGAAACATTCTTCTATAATGTTATAATAGTCGTTAGACATAAAGAATCGACTATCGTCATCAAAGCCATTTTCAAGGTGATTGAAACATAACATGACTTTCGTCACTAGGTAAAGATAAGTTTGGCCAAAGCGAAAGTTTACCAACACATATTTCGAGAAATAGATTGGCGAGATAAACTCGGCTCGAAATAGCAAATGTGTATAATCAAAGTCTATATAGCACAACGACTTTTCTCTCAAGATAAGAGATAGAGTAGATAGATTTTTGAGTGATAGATAAGTTCAAGTCTCCACATACCTTTTAGTCGATGAAGATTCACCAGTTCCTTGAGCAGTCCTTCGTCTTGTATGATGATCTCCATGAAGTTCTTGACCTCAGCTACACTTTCTATCCTAGTCCGAGACATTAGCTATAGTAGACTAGAAATCAAGACTTATAGTTTTGATCACTAACATTGACAAACATGCTTGAGATAGCAACGCATGCGAGGTTGACCGACCAATGCTCTAACAATCCCCCCCTTTGTCAATTTTAGTGACAAAAATAAATACATAAACTTTTGTAGCTCCTACTCCACATGCCTAATCTTCAACATTACTCGAAATCTTCGTCACTTCCAAGTACTCCAATGATCCCAAAGGTTGTAAGTTCATCATCATCGTTGTTGAAAATCCGTAGCTATAAAAATGAGAAAACAAAGTTCTCGATCATTATTATACAGTGTCATAGTATCATTACACAGTATCAAAGTTCAATTGTGTCATAACTTTGACAATAATACTATGGTGATATTATCACTCCCCCTTAGTCAATACTCCATCTCACATGGAAACCACTCCCCCTTACATAATGATCCGAAAACCATATGTATTTTTAGTGTGAACTACATATTAATTCTCCCCCTTTTTGTCAATAAAATTGGTAAAGGTACAAGAACGGGATCCTAATGAAATTGAAAGATACATTTCATGACCAAAGGAAGCACATATCAACTTGTTTAAATGCAATCATAAATCCGAAGCTAAATGCTTTCATCAAGGAGTTTATAAAGATCAAGATAACCCCTATAATATTCCACAACCGCACTCCCACAAAGATTTGGCAATTAAGCACAAGTTCAAAAGAATTCTCCCCCATTTGATGTCATTCCCGAAAGAACAACAAGAGCGACCTTAATTTCGAAAGAAAAGAAGGATTTCTTTGGACATAACAAATCACATACGAGTATGAATTTGAATCCAAAAAATACTCAATTAAATTAACCAAAAGAGAACCTATGATTAATTTAATCGGAAGTGCTCAACATAAGTGAACTTACAGAGGAACAACTAAATTGACCCCACAAGTATGATCAATTCAATTGGTCATGCTCAATCTTTAAGGAGTCTTACGGAGCAACAACTAAGTTAATCATAAAAATATAATCAACTCAGTAAGAAAACTTACGGAGCCTCACAGTATACATAAAAGATTATGGATCAGGGAAAATCAATACTACGGAATACACAAGGATTCATTCTATTTTCCATCACTATTTGCAAAATGACATACAATAGACATAATCCCTCTAAACAAAAGATTTTAACCTATCTTCCATCAATAATTGACATAATAGGCTTACCTTTTGTTATTTGTCAAAAGTTCATTCATTCTTTTATCAATACGTGAATATCGACTTACGAAAGACTTTACTTTTGACAAAGTATGGGAAAATCATAGTTCATGGACGCAAACACACATATCCCATAACACATTGCAATATATAAAACCATAAAGATTAATACTGCAAAAAATCATCTTCCAAACAATTTTTTAGAATTTAAACAAATAAACCTAAAAACATGAAGATGAAAACGTTGGACATATCTATGTGTAATAACAATAACGGTTATTCCAAACTCTAGTTATTCTTCTAAATAAAACAAGAAAAATAGAAGATTTACTAGGCACTCTAAAATCCCTATAAAGCATTTCACTTACTTTGAATACTCTTCTCATATTCCCTATATTCCTCAAGCTCATCTTCGATCAGATCAATCCTTGATTCAAGATTATCCATCTTTTCTTTCTTGGAAGAAGCTTCCAGATCACCTTTCAGAGCACGGATTTGTTCTAAGACGAGATTCATGGTTAAAGACAACTTGTCAAAAAGAGAGATAGAGGATTTCCCATCTGGGATGGAATCCCGTTCTTCAGAGCACATCTCATTGTCAGAAGAATCAAATCGAATCTTCTTAGAAGGAAAAAGAACAGTCTAAACATCACTTTCTTTGCTAGAAAGACTTGAAGAGGACATGATAGAAGAGATAAATTAAATGTTCATACAAAGGAGTAATCTTCACCCTTTAAGGGAATGAATATAAGAATGAATTTCCAACAAAGACCCTTGACCAAAACCCTAACAGAATTTGGTTATCCCCAGAAGAAGTCTTATAGGAAGGAGCCGTTCATGAGCAAAAACGTTTTTTAAAAAAAAAAAAAAAACAGAAACCCTAAAGGCACAAAACATTCATCACAACCCTCTTGAAAATATGATTCTTGTCTTAAGAGAGATAGACATGAATCATTGTAACAAAAGTTACAGAAAGTGATCGTCCCAATCCAATGCAGATCTGGGAGATTTCTTACTAGAGGATGAAGTATTTGTTGTTCCTTGTTTTGTTTTTAGGAAACAGGATTTATGCACGTCATTATTTCCACTTTTTAGCATAGTTTTGAACACCTTGATTGTTGATTTTTGCAAACTATTCAGTGCTTTGGAAATCCTTTTTGAAAACACTGAGGGTTTCCTAGAAGCTTTCTTTTTCCTTATTTGCAAGCATTTAGTAGAGGAGATCTGTTTTCGATCTCTAGTGCTAGTATCTTTAAGATGATCCTGATCATCACACAAGACGACCAACGAGCTTGGCAAGTTCTTGTGATTTTCCATATCATCCTTTCTGCCAGAGTGACTTGAGAATGATACAGGGTCAGGAGACGTTTCTGATTATGTTTAACAGACTCAATCAAAGAGGTCTGACATATTTCATAAGAATCACAATTGCGTTTGACGACCTCCAGTCTTGAATAAATTCGTTGACATTCCAGATCTTTAATCCTTTTAAACAGAGTTTTCTTTTCCAATTGAAACACTTCAGGAGAGGTATGATTATTTATCACGGAATAGTCAGGACTATTAGGAGGGCAAATGTGATTGTCAGCACAGAGGTTAAGAGAACATTCATAGATTTCATCCTCGGGACAATAGTCAGGAGTAGCCATCCATGCTTTAGTTAACTCACAAACCTCTGTGTCAGGATCTTTAGGAGTATCACTGACACTTTTATAGCACTTGAAACTATTTTTGCTAGCATAGTTTCTTTGAACTTTCTTATCCTTTTTATTGATTGGTTTAGCTCTCTTTTGAGACTTTCTTTTACTTTGTCTAAGAACTTTCTTAAGTTGTTGTATAAACAGTGACAATGTAGAAATAAAGCAATTCTCATCCCTTTCATCAATCAATTTGGGACGACGAGATCTTTTATCAGATGTAGCAATATGGTTGCTAAACAATTGATTTTTATCTCTTTGTTTAAGTTCGAGATCGAAAATTTTAAGCTTTCCAACAAGAGTATTTCTGGAAAGAGTATCAAGGTTATTTCCCTCGACGATGGCATGCTTCTTAGAGTCGTATCTAGATGGCAGCGATCTGAGAATTTTCATAACAATGTCCTTTTCAGGAATAGTCTTACCCAATGCAAAAGATACATTAACAATTTCAGACACTTTGTGATTAAACTCATCAAATGAATCTTCATCTGCCGTTCGAAGGTTTTCCCAATCGGAATTAAGGTTTTGAAGCTTGACTTCCTTTTCTATGGAATTTCCTTCGAATACGGTTTCTAAGATATCACATGCATCTTTAGACCTAGTGCAACTGACACATGGTGCTGAATATTTAGGGTAATGGCATGTATAATGGCATTCAAACCGTCAGAATTTTACTTTGCAGCATTTATCTCGGCAGGGGTGTATTCACCAATGTCCTTGGGAATGTTTACATCTCCAACTGCCACAACGGGAGCATTATAGCCATTAACTACATATACCCATGATTGAAAATCACGTGCTTGAAGAAAAGCTCGCATAGCAATTTTCCACCATAAGTAATTAGAGCCATCGAAGACTGGTGGTACGTTTATTGAGATAGCACCTCTGTCCATAGAGTCAGATCGCTACAAACACATACTTGTAAGGTCTTAAACGTGTTTGACTGCTCTGATACCAATTGAAAAAGCGGGGTCTAACAACCACACCCAATATTTCGCTTAGCAATCTGTATGGACAAACTCCAATATACTTTCTAGAGAATCAACTAGACATTCAGACTCAATCTAGATAAAAGTATATCAAAGAGTTAATATCTCAATCTCTCGATTTGATCTATACTCGAGCAAATAGAAATCTGCGAGTCTTTATCAAATACTAGAGAGATAACTTGAACGGTACCAAAGACCAATATTCAAGTATCAATCAATTTCAATCAACAACCAAAGGTCGGATTTCCAATTGATTGATTCTAACGCAGAACCTGTGATATTTCAATTATAAAGATAAATAATATAATACAGAAATAGAAATAACACAGACACCAGAATTTTGTTAACGAGGAAACCGCAAATGCAGAAAAACCCCGGGACCTAGTCCAAATTGAACACACACTGTCGCTACAAACACTAACCTACTTCAAACTAACTTCGGTCTGGACTGTAGTTGAACCCCAATCAATCTCACACTGATCCAAGGTACAATTGCGCTCCTTATGTCTCTGATCCCAGCAGTATACTACGTACTTGATTCCCTTAACTGATCTCATCCACAACTAAGAGTTGCTACGACCCAAAGTCGAAGACTTTAATAAACAAATCTGTATCACACAGAAAAGTCTATAGTAATAGATAAATCTGTCTCCCATAGAAATACCTACAAGATTTGTTCCGTATTTTGATAAATCAAGGCGAACATGAACCAATTGATAAACCATAATTATATTCCCGAAGAACAGCTTAGTATTATCAGTCACCTCACAATAATCTTAATCGACGCGACGAAATAAGATATTGTGGAATCGCAAACGATGAGACGAAGATGTTGGTGATTAATTTTATATCTTTCCTATCGGAGATATTAATCTCAAGCCAACCTTTGCGATTGTACTCGTACAATAGAATATGCAAGATCAGATCACACAACTACGAGAAAGTAGTATCGGCCTGGCTTCACAATCCCAATGAAGTCTTTAAGTCGTTAACCTGGTTTAGAAGAAGAAACCAAAAGTTAAAGTAGAATCGACTCTAGCTAGGAAACTAGTATCACACAGAAGGTGTGGGGATTAGCTTTCCCAGTTGCTAGAGTTCTCCCTTATATATTCTTTCAAATCAGGGTTTGCAATCAATGTTATCTTGGTAAAAAGAATTCAATATTCACCGTTAGATGAAAACCTGCTTTAGATTCAAGTTAATATCTTTCAACCGTTAGATCGAAAAACCTTGCTTGTTACACACAAATGAAATGTACGATTTTAGGTTTGTGTAACCGTACCCAAACATGTAAATTTGTTGGTTCAACATTAGTTAACCAAATGGTTAGCCATATGAGTACTTTCATATCAACCAATATCTTCTTCACCATAACTAGTTCAAATGACTCAAATGAACTAGTTAGAGAGTTGTTCAATTTCAAGGAAATCTTATGTAACTACATAAGACACAATTAAAGCAAAAACGATTTGATTCACTCGAATCGATTTATGAACTTTATAGCCACGGTTTGCAAACTTGCATTCCTTAGTTTATATAAACACGAGTTCACAAACAATCGTCTTTAGATATAACCTAACTCAAGTTCGCGGACTGGGTTCGCGGACTTAAGTTCCCAGAAGGAGTTCTCAAACTCCAGCAGATTTTCTCGGGTCGAGAACTTCCGGCAGTTCGCGGACTGAGTTCACGGCTCTTGTTCCGGTTCTCTTGATCAACAAAGTTCGCAAACTTCGGTTCAAGGAATAAGGACTTATACATATATGTGTTTCCACAACAATGCTTATATCCAACAATGGTTATATAATCTAAACTCTCATTTCAATCATTGAAACATTCTTCTATAATGTTATAATAGTCGTTAGACATAAAGAATCGACTATCGTCATCAAAGCCATTTTCAAAGTGATTGAAACATAACATGACTTTCGTTACTAGGTAAAGATAAGTTTGGCCAAAGCGAAAGCTTACCAACACATATTTCGAGAAATAGATAGGTGATATAAACTCGGCTCGAAATAGCAGATGTGTATAATCAAAGTCTATATAGCACAACGACTTTTGTCTCAAGATAGGAGATAGAGTAGATAGACTTTTGAGTGATAGATAATCTCAAGTCTCCACATACCTTTTAGTCCATGAAGATCCACCAGTTCCTTGAGCAGTCCTTCGTCTTGTATGATGATCGCGATGGAGTTCTTAAGCTCAACTACACTTTATATCCTAGTCCGAGACATTAGCTATAGTAGACTAGAAATCAAGACTTATAGTTTTGATTACTAACATTGACAAACATGCTTGAGATAGCAACGCATGCGAGGTTGACCGAGAAATGCTCTAACGTACCTATCATAGACTTTTCTGTGTGATACAGATTTTTTTATTAAAGTCTTCGACTTTGGGTCATAGAAACTCTTAGTTGTGGGTGAGATCATCTAAGGGAATCAAGTACTTAGTATCCTGTTGGTATCAGAGACGTAAGGAGCGCAACTGTACCTTGAATCAGTTTTAGATTGATTAGGGTTCAACTACAGTCCTGACCGAAGTTAGTTTGTAGTAGTCTAGTGTCTGTAGCGGCTTAATACAGTGTGGTGTTCAATCTGGACTAGGTCCCGAGGTTTTCTGCACTTGTGGTTTCCTCGTTAACAAAATTTCTAGTGTCTGTGTTATTTCTATTCCGCATTATATTTTGTTATATAATTGAAATATCACAGATTGTGCGTTAAGATCAATCAATTAGAATATCCAACCTTTGGTTATTGATTTAAATTAATTGACACTTGGATACTGGTCTTTGGTACCATCCAAGTTATTATCCTTGTATTTGATAAAGACTCACAACTTTCTATTTGCTTGAGTAAAGATCAAATCAAGTGAGAGAGATATTAACTCCTCGATATACTTTTCTTTATATTGAGTTTGACTAGGGCTGCACAAACCCGACCCAACCCGCACCCGCCCAAAAATACCCGTACCCGACCCTACCCACCAAGCCACGGGTCGACTATGACTCAGCTCTTTGAAAACCCGCCATCTATTGGGTCGAATACGGGTGACATCCTTTTTCACCCGACCCTACCCGCCCACCCGCCTAAATATACCTTAACCCTTAGATTATCTCCCATACATATATCCTAGCCGTTCAATTCTCATATATAACCGAAAAATCTAACTTAAGCCTAGTCGATTCTTCTTTCTCTCGGTTTTTCTTCTCTTCTTCAGTCAGTTCACAAACCCTAAGTCCATAACACCGTGAAAAGACTCTAATCAACACCAACAAGGCAATATGGTAAGGTAATTTCATCACACGATTCAATCAAATATGATTGTTAAGGTTTAATTTCTTTGATTTGAATTTTATTGTTAGGGTTTGTGTTCTTTGATTCGAATTTGCATGTCTTTTTTCCTTTTTTGTTTCATTAAAATGATTGATAATTTGATAATAACTAATAAGGTTAAACAGTTTTACTCAGGAAACTGTCTGGAACTTTAAGCTCGCCTAAGAGGAAATCAG
Source organism: Papaver somniferum (assembly GCF_003573695.1). Taxonomy (NCBI): domain Eukaryota; kingdom Viridiplantae; phylum Streptophyta; class Magnoliopsida; order Ranunculales; family Papaveraceae; genus Papaver; species Papaver somniferum. The sequence continues at coordinate 8,175,971 of NC_039359.1, forward strand.
GAGAAATTATCTTGTTAGAGAGTTATGTCATTTCTACTTTCAATTTTATTGATGATTTATACTTTAAGTGATTTGAGTACCCTGTAGTCATGCACTGTTGTTGAAGTAAGATCTCGGGTCTTGGTTTTTTTGTGATTTTAATTTGATTCTCTGTGGTTTGAGTTTGGAGGCATTAAAAAGGGTCCAAAAACTATTGCAATGGTGGACTAGTTGAATAGAATTGTACATATGCAGAAGCAGTGCTAAAAAGGGAAGCAACAGAGATCTTGGTGTTAATTTAGTTGGATAGATATGAAAATCAATAAATTAGTGGCACTGGTTTTTATAATAAGTTAAGAAATTAGTGGCACTGGTGTGGTGTCTCTAAAGTCACTTTCATGCCAAAATGTTATCTAACAGTCTTCTAGCTTTTGAATGCCCCACTTGTCTATAGTTAGTACTGTTATGGATCCTAGAATCTTGTTCTTTTCTTAACTTATGATGTTACTAATGCAGCAATGCTCCTTAATTCAAATTTTGCACACTTTCCTCGGCATAGAGGTGATCATCTCTTTTTTGGATCACAACTTTGCACTCGTGATGTTATATACTACAGTAAATTAATCTTAAAAATGTTGTGTTTCTTCTTTAACAAATTGTTTCTTTTGTGCAGGTTACCATGGTTGAAATCTCAGAAGATGATTCTGCTTCTAATCTTCCAGTTATACGTGGAGTGGCACCACAAATGGGACCTCCCCCTCCACGTCCACCGCATTTTGGACAAGTGCATGGACCATCAGCAGGGACAGGGAGTATAGATGGCTCATCTACACCATCTTCTGAACCTTCACAAGCTTGTGCCGCAGATGAATGCTTAGGTAATAGTCCTAATGTTGGTGTGCAGAGATCAAAGGTATGGGGACACTACGAAATTTATCAAAATGGTGAGAGAGCGATGTGTAGATATTGCAAAAAAGCTAATTACAAGATTGGTAAGAAACATTCGGAAGGTAAGAAACATGGGACTTCTAACCTCCAACATCATTTGGATAAGTGTCAGAAGTATAAGAGTGAAATGAGAAAGGAAGCTAGAGCTGCAGGACAAAAAACACTTGACTTCCAGCCTTGCAAGCTTGGAGAGGAACCACAATTGGTTGGGGTGTCTTTTTCTCAAGATAGGTGCAGGAGAGCGCTGATTAGATTTATCGTTACCGATGAAATGACTTTTAGAATTGTTGAAGGTGAAGGTTTTATAGATTTTTGTAAGTATCTTGAGCCTCGATTTAAGCTTCCAAGTCGTATGACAATATACCGTGATGTCTGCAATCTGTTTTTGACAGAGAAGGCTAATCTGAAAGGTTATTTCAAAGCAAACAAGGTAAGAGTGTGCCTTACTACTGACACTTGGACGTCATTGCAGAATTACAATTATATGGTAGTGACTGCGCGTTTCATTGATCTCACTGGAAACTACATAAAATAATTATCTGTTTTTGCTTAATTGATAGCCATGAGGGTACAAAAATTGGAGAGGCTTTGGAGAAATGTTTGCTAGACTGGGGACTTGAGAAGGTTTTCATTGTGACGCTTGATAATGCGTCTGCAAATAAAGTTGTTGTTGACTATTTGAGGAGAAGAGTTCAGAGTTGGGGTTCTTCATTACTCGGAGATAAACATTTACATGTTAGATGTGCGTCTCACGTTCTTGCACTTGTTGTGAAGGACGGTATGAAGAAATATCATACATCACTTCTCAGGATCAGGGCAGTGGTAAAATATGTCATGAAATCTCCCGCAAGATATAAAAGGTTTACGGATGCTGCCGAGTCGGAAAGAGTAGATTGTAAAAAGGGTCTGATATTAGATGTGAGAATGCGATGGAATTCTACTTACTTAATGCTTGTTACTGCTGAAAGATATGAAAAGGCATTTGAAAGGCTACGTGAGTTGGATAAGGAATTTTGTGAAGAGTTTTGCTTTGATATTCCGGTACCATATAATATTATGGGTGATGGTGATGAGACTGTTGATCTTGATGCTGATTATGATCTGGAATCAGACAACGAAGAAGTACTTGATACTACTGAAGAAGAAGATTCCGCTACTGTCAGGAAAGCCAAGAAAAAAACAGGCCAAAAGTGCATGCTCCTGAACGGTACGATTGGTGCAACGCGAGAGTTCTGATTAAGTTTCTACAGGTATTTTATGAAGCAACTGTTGCATTTCCAGCTTCTACTTATGTTACTTCTCATCCTTTCTTATTGGAACTTGGTACTGTTCGTCAAGAATTCGACGAATGGAAAAATATACATGAGGACCCTTTCTTAAGCCACATGGGTTCTGTAATGTTGCTCAAGTACAACAAATATTGGGGAACATACCGAAAGATGAATTCATTGATGTTTATGGATGTACTTCTTGATCCACGAGAGAAAGAACATGGATTACTTGTGACTGTTGAAGATTTAATTGTGCATTATGACCCTGAGATGAAGAAAAAACTTGTAGACAAATGGGTTGAAGAAGTTATGAAAATTTTTGTGGAGATGTTTGCAGCATATAAAGCCGAAAATGTTAGATGTGACATATCTTCATCAGAATATGTGGGCGAGACTAATTCTACTTGTACTCAAAGTTCTTCGAGTTTTGGAAGTTCTATTTCTAGCAAGGCCAAGTATATGGGGGGAAGAAATAAACGCAAACATCAATTGAGTAATGTGGAGGACAATGGGAGATATGAGGTGGAAAGGTACTTGGTTGAACCGATATACACCCTCACTAATGACAATGCTGCTTTTGATATATTACAGTGGTGGAAGATTAACGCTGCGAGGTTTGACATTTTGCCACTCATGGCTAAAGATATATTTGCTATTCCCGTTTCTTCCGTTGCTTCAGAATCAGCATTTAGTACCGGAAAAAGAATTTTGGATCCTTTTCGAAGTTCCTTAAATCCTAAGACACTTGAGGCCTTAATTTTGTTGCAAAATTGGTTACGTACACCAATAGACATGGATTTTTCTACCCTTGGAGTCGAGGAGGAGGAGATTGATATTGCTGAGGCTGGTATGTCTAAATTTTCCTAGTTTCTTCTGCTGCTTATTATTTGTATCATTGTACGTTTGTTTTTATTGCAAAACTACAGGCAGAACGTGGATCTGATTTAGATTTCAGTGTAGTAAACTTGGCTATAGTTCATGAAAGATATGCGCAATATCTTATAGGATAACTGAATGTATAGTGGGTCGAATTTCTTGATTGTCACAAAGGCAATACTTGTGTAGTGGATCATAGTTGGCCTCTTAGTATCGTGCCCTTAGCATTTAAGGATCTTTTGAAGTTTAAAGTTATAATAGAGTACTCATTAGGTTTTTTTTACTTCTATTTCATCCATTCTAATTATTCATTTCGCTTGCAGAGCTATTTGGTGACCTTGCTGCTTCTTCCATCATCATAGATGATCTATTCCTATTGGCTTAGACAAGGTAATGACGCCAAGGGTCATTGTCAGTAGCTTGATCTTTTTGAGTTCATTGTTTTTCTGTCTCATCTTTGTTATTGTAGCTAATTTATTTACGTACTTCGATTGATTTCAGGATTTCAACGCATTCAGGGGTAAAACATCCACATATTTTCGAGGGTCGCTGACTCGCTATTGGTCGCTTTATATGATCTTAGGCTTTAGTATAGTAGGCAATAGTAATGCACTCTTTTATCTTTTGAGCTTTGAACAGTTGAACTCATTCTTGTTATTGGTAGCCCTTTATCACTTTGCATGAAGTATTTTGTAAACACTTTTAAGTAACTTCAGTATGATGTTTAATTGTCTATACTTGAAAGCTATTACATCCAATCTGTATATAGGTAACTTGCAAGTTATAGAGGGTAACCCGCCACCCACCCGATCCAACCTTCCATATTGTGGGTCGGGTGAAAACCGACCCATGGTAATGGTGGGTTGGTTGCGGGTGACAACTTATGTTACCCGCCATCAATGGGTTGGGTGGTGGGTGAGGCCAAAACCGACCCAAACCGACCCATGTGTAGCTCTAAGTTTGACTGTCTAGTTGATTCTCTAGAAAGTATATTGGAGTTAGTCCACACAGATTGATAATCGAAATATCGGGTGTGGTTGTTATACCCCCGCTTTTTCAATAAATGTATTAGTTCATGTACTAAACCGATTTTAGAACTTTAACCTTCAAGTACGCGAACAAATACTTGAAATACCCGTACTGAAATTGGGTTTCGCCAGTACGCGAACGGGTACGCATACCACCAAATCCCAGCAGAAAATCTCGGACATGAACCTTACGCCAGTACGCGTACGGGTGCGCATACTTAGGTTCCCGGACTTCTCAAACCAACAAGTACGCATACTATGGTTCCAGAACATGGATTACATATTTGCAAGAGTACACAACATGTCAAAATCCAATAACTGTTAAGTGTCCAAAACTTTTATTTTAATCATTGAAAATTTCTTAGAGGATGACAATAGTCGTTTTCACACACTATTAGCATCAAAGCAATTTTTTAAGATATTGAAATAATCATAACGAAACATTCAAAGTCTACACCAAATGATTGTATCACACAAACCATGTATGATGTTACTCAGAAATTTTCACATGATCATTTTTTGACATTCGTCAAGAATATAATATGAACTTGGTCGAAGCGAAAACTTTCCAACACATATTCCGAGAAATATGTAAGCGAGTTAAACTCAGCTTGAAATCTCAAATGTGTATAATAGAAAACTATATCGTAACACGACTTATGTCTCAATATAGGAGATAGAGTAGAAATTGACTTTCCAAGTGATAGATGAGTTTCAGTCTCCACATACCTTTTTGTTGATGAAGTTCCACAAGCTTTCCTTAGTAGTTCTCGTCTTCAATGATGAACGCCATGAAGTCTAATGCTCAACTACACAACTTATCCTAGTCCGAGACATCTATAAGTAGACTAGAAATCAAGACTTATAGTTTTGATCACTAACATTTACAAACAAGCTTGATATAGCAACGCTTGCGAGTTCGACCGAGCAGTGCTCTAACAATAGGCGCATACCTTTCCTAGGTCTCAAGCCTATTCCTCAACCTCCCAAACATACTTATTGCTAGTAAATTGAGCCTGAACTATACATGTCTATCCAAAAACGTGGATAATCTCTCTTGGGCTACGCATGCTCAACAAAGGGACTCACAAGCAATAATACGGTCTCCACATGACATATGTGACCAGCCATGGAGAGAGGGAGCTCAACCTCAGCTCCTCTCACACTGCACACGATTCCTGAGGCATTCCGTGCCTTTTCACGTGACTCATCCTAGTCATTCTCACAAATCAGAGAATATCTCTCTATCTTGGCCAACTCGGCTTAAGAGAATATTTCTCTCTCAATACATCATCATAAAGGCTGACTCAGCTTCACACAAATGGAGGGATATCAATTAGGATTTTGGTCTGGCGGTATACGGAATGTGTGAGAAATACCTGGCCTATTTCTCACTGCAGAAGAGAGTAAAGGCGGTGGAATAATTAGATAAACTCAACCTAGTTTATCTCTATTTATTCCTGAAGAGACGGGAGAATTACTCCACACGGCACGGCAAACAATCATTATCTTCACCAACCTGAGATTAGAGAAGTCAGCTATAAATAGGTCATCTATTTTTCCAAGCTAACACATAATTTTTCTCTCAATAACTCAAAGTAACTCTTATTCGAACCCTTGAATTCTCCGATCTCTCTCTTCATCTGCTTCCCTCTCTAAGACCATCCCTAAGCCTCTTCCATGTGACTGAAGCAGCCTTTGAACGGTCATTGTGCGTGGTTTAGGCGAAGACTGTTCGTGCTGAACCTCTTCTAACTCATTTTCAGAAACCCTAGGATCCCACTTTAGCCTCTCACCGATTTTAGGTAGCTACACTGGCGTAGTGGCTTGTATACCGCCGTTTATTTGTTGTCAAGTAATATTAATATATTATGCATTTATCTTTACCTTTTTTTTTTCGAAAGGAAAAGTTATATTAAAGAAGAAAAGAGTCCCTTAAACAATCAGAAAGGGAAGTTACATGCACATAATATCCTCCCACTTACTCCAGACAAGACTAGGAATTACATTTCGAAAAGTATCTAATTCGCAAGACCATAATATCGGAAGTTGCTTAACCAGATCAATGATTTGATTTCAGGAATGCTTTTGCGTATTGCTCCAAAAACACATGTATTTCTTTTCTTCCATAATGACCCACACAACATAATAAAGTAAACTCCAGACTGCCTTCCCCTTTTCCCACAAAACATTTTTTTCCAGACATTAAATAAATTCAACAATGTTTCTGGGATCAGACACGCTATTCTGAAAGCTTTGATAAAGAAATTCACACGTCGAATGAGAATAAGGAACAACGTAGAAGCATATGGTCTATTCTTTCTTTACCTTTGATGTGTAGTGAGTTTGTTTTGTAATGGGTCTTCTTTAAATCTAACTTTACTAAGATAAATTTGTAAATATAAATGTAGTAGTGGACTATTTTTATCATGTGTTTCTCGATTTATCTGCATAAGCGATACTATTTGTAGAGATTGACGATGTTATTAAACTGAAACTAATGGTCTAAGATAACATAATTTTGATATCGTAATTGTAATTGTTAATTAATTTAATATTATTGGAGAAAAATGAGTTTTCAATTAAAATGTTTTTGGTCTTGGTGTGGTTTGATCTTAGGACCTAAGGGTTCTATGGATGCTCACTCATTTCTTTGAGTGAATGAATCTTTCTTTAGTCCCACATTGGATATAATAGAGAAGGAGCTCCACTATATAACCATATTCCTATGCGTGTATACCAAGTAACAAAGGGTTTTAAAAGATATTTGTCCCAAACCAGTGGGCTAAAAGATATTTGTTCCAACCCATGCGATATATGCGCGTATACCACGTACCAAGACTTGTGTCTACTCGAATTTGTTTTTTGCAAGTATTTTTCTTTAAGAGTTTTATTTATGGGACGATTCATTTTAAGCATTTAATTGTTTTACAAGAAACAAAAAAACTTGATTTACAAGAAATCCAAAACTCTATAAGTTAATTTTCTCATATAAATACCATAGGTATTAATAGTTGATATACATACGAAGAGCATCTTATTCTGTCTTCTTTTCTTTATCTTATTTATTTTGCGCTGCGTAGTTTTATTTCAATCCCTGTTGCTAAGTTCAAGAGTGGGTAGCTTGCGTTGTACTAACACGAGTTATATCGGGCAGTCTTATCCTGGACACATCTTCGCTGTAAAGGGTTTAGCGTTGCTCAATCTTGAGTATACCCGCGAACCAATGTGTTAAGGACAACTTGTTGAACCTGTGATTCTGCCTTCGTCAAATTGTTTGTAGTTTCAGTATTTTATATCTAACGAGCTTTTAAATGTTGCAAAAGTCCAACAAATATTTGTATGGTTATTTGACTATCTAAATTAGCTTGTCATGATTTTTTTGTCCTTCTTTGAACTTGCATCTGGATTTACTCGAATTTTGCATGATACACAATGAAAATCCTATATTATTGTTGGTTTAGAAGATTTTGCACTGAAACGTTTTGAACACAGTTATCTATGGTTTCAAAACCTTAGAAACGGTTATCCTGAATTTCGATTTTGGTTTACCCCAAAAACTTATCAAATTGTACCATGTGCAATCCTAGACTGATGAGAGTTTTGGTTGAACCGAACGTGATGGAGAAGACGAGTTCAAATATTTAAGAAGGTTGATCAAAGGCTTTCAAAGATTTTATAAACAGATAAAATTAGTCACACAACCGTGTAGACTCTTTGCTTCTTCATTGAGTATTTATATGTAGCAGGTACAAGTTACAAGAGAAAGATTTAATCCTAATATAACAAATAGAACGAGTTTACAGGGAAGTTATCATAGCTTGTTACAATAACCAAAATACACAAGACACGAATTTACTACAGCTTCATATACTATATGCCTAAAGACTTGGACTAGAGGTTAACTTGTGTTTTCACAGCTGCTGGAACTATATACACGTCTAATACACCCCCCACCCCCCACCACCCCACCCCATAAGGAGAGTTTGGAAAAATTCCCAACTTGCTTGCAAGGCGCCTAAAATGATCCACTCCAAGTGGATTTGTAAAAAGATCATCCAATTGTGCTGCGGATGGAATATGAATGGGTTTGATGAGACCAGCTAGAAGTTTTTCACGGACAAAATAACAATCGATTTCGATATGTTTAGTTCGTTCATGAAAAACAGGATTTTAGGAGATATGAATAACGTCTTGGTTATCGCAATAAACTGGAATGGGTTTCGGAATGATGATACGCAGATCAGTGAAGAGATAATGTAACCATTGCAGTTCGGATGTTTGCTTGGCGAGAGCTCGATATTCTGCCTCAGCGGAAGATAGGGATATGGTTGGCTGTTTCTTAGATTTCCAAGAAATAGGACTATCTCCCAACATTGTAAAATACCATGTGGTTGATCGACGAGTAGTGGGGAAACCTGCCTAATCAGAATCAGTATAACCTGCAAGAGATAAAGTGCTAGTGGTAGAAAGAAATATTTCGTGACTAACAGTACTTGTAAGATAACGTACTACACGATGTGCAACATCCAAGTGACCAGAACATGGTTGCTTCATAAATTTACTCAAATAATTAACAGAATAAGTGATGTCAGGACGAGTCACCTGAAGATAAAGAAGTCGACCTATTAGACGATCATAAATACTAGGATCAGGTAGAGGATCACCGGAAGATGGAAGAAGTTTTAGATGTTGTTCCATCGAGAAGGAGAAACCTTAGCACCTAAAAGACCAGAATCATTAACAATGTCAAGAATATATTTATATTGACAAAGAAAAATACCTTTGGGAGAGCGAGAAACTTCAATACCAAAGAAATATTGTAGACGACCAAGGTTCTTTAGAGAGAACTGAGATTCGAGTTTATGTTTCGGTGCCTGAATAACGGAATCACCATTACCTGTGATAATAATATCGTCAACATAAACCAAAACATAAATAAAGACTTTTACCACAATGAAAAGTTAAAAGAGAATGGTTAGCACGAGATTGGATGAAGCCTTCATTAAGTAAGGATGCAGAAAACTTAGAAAACCAATGGCGAGAGGCTTGCTTAAGCCCGTGTAAATACTTATTGAGTTTGTAAACACAATTATCTCCATTTTTATGAAATCCGGGAGGAAGTTTCATGTAAATATATTCAAGGAGATCGCCTTGTAGAAAAGCGTTATTAACATCAAGTTAATGAAGAGGCCAATTATGAATGGCAGCTATAGACAGCAAGGCACGAACAGTGACTAGTTTGGCAACAGGGGCGAAGGTGTCATGATAATCAATGCCTTCTTGTTGTGTGTATCCTTTAGCAACAAAACATGCCTTATATTGTTCAACTGTACCATCAGGACGATATTTAATTTTAAATACCCATTTGCAGCAAATGGCAGACTTGCTAGGTGGGAGAGTGGTGATAGTGAAAGTATCATTGTCCTTTAGAGCAGTATGCTCCTTTACTATTGCATCACGCCAAACTGGATATTTGATCGCTTCTATAAATGTACGGGGTTCATCATTAGTATTAACTGATGAAAGAAATGCACGATGTTGCAGAATAAATTGATCGAAAGTAATATAATTTATAAGAGGATAAGGAGAACGAGATGTACATTGATTAAACGAGCAGGTATAATCCTTTTAAGTGATTAGGACAGTGATGTTCTCGAGTCGATCTGCGTAAAGGAGCTGCTGATGCAGTATCGTAAAATCAGTAGAGACACCAGTACTAGATTTTCCAATAGAAGTAGGCAAAGCAAGCAGTGAAGAGTCAGTGCTTGAATTAGACAAATTAGCAGTATCTGGCGATAAAGGTTGCATAGACTAAGAATAACTTACGGGAGTGGAACGTGACATTGATGGAGATGATGGCAATTGCGAATAGGAAATAGGAGTATCATCAAAAAAATATTCTTCTTGAGCCGCAGGTTGAAAGAAATCTGGAGTAGAAACTTGGGCATTTTTGAAAGGGAAAATATGCTTGTGAAAGACAACATCACGAGAAATGTATGTAGATTTTGTATAGAGGTACAATATGATAAAACCTTTATGATTATATGGATAGCCAAGAAACACACCTGGTTTAGCACGAGGATCAAATTTGTTCATAATTTTAGTATTTCGAGCATAACAGAGACAGCCGAAAACACGAAAATTACGATAATTAAATGGCGCACCCAATAAAACTGCATGAGGAGATCGTTTGGAGAGAACTAGAGTTGGCATCTTATTAAGGTAAACTGCAGTTAGAATACATTTACCTCAGTAGGTGATGGAAAAATTCGCTTAAAAACGAAGAGCTCTTGCCACAGTTAGTAAATGACGATGCTTTCGTTCTACTATCCCATTATGCTAGGGAGTACGGACATAACTGCGCTGATGATGGATTCCATTATCATGAATCTATGTTTGAAATTCGTTAGAATCTATTATCTGATTGAATACGTTGCAATATTGGTAAATAAGGTAGTGAACTACCTGTAGAGATAGTATTTAGTTGCTGAGAGTATTGAGTAGCAACATGACGTGCAAAAAAATTGATAAATTTGTAAGTTTCTCCCTTGGTGTGCATGAAATATACCCAAGTGCAGCGAGAAAAATCATCTATGATGGTGTGAAAATATTTTGCACCATTAAGAGATGTTGTGGAAAAGGGTCCCCATATGTCACAATGTATGAGTTCAAAAACACCGTTTAGAAGAAATGCTATTTTTATTAAATGATAAACGAGTCTGCTTTTCCATCGGGCATACGTCGCAAGAAATGAAAAAATTAGAATGAATATAATCATGTGAATTACATAAATATTTAAAACGTTCTAAACTAGGATGTCCAAGACGACGGTGCCAAATGTCGAATGATGTCTTATTGAGAAGAGTTGTGTGCGATGTTGTTGGAAGTGTAGAAACTCGGAGTTGATAAAGACCTCCGGTGAGATTATCCTGACCAATCACTTTGTTCGTGACTAGGTCCTGAAAAACAAAAGAATTGTGTGTGAGAATGACAACACAATTCAAAAAGCGAGTTGATTGGCTCACAAAGAGAAGGTTAAACTTAAAATTAGGAATATGATGAACATTAGATAATTTTAGACTTGGTGAGAAAACAACTTCACCAATGTGTTTGACTGTAGAGAAAGTTTCATCAGGAAGTTTCATTTGAATTAAAGTACTAACATGAGTATTAAAAAGTAAAATAGGAAAAGGAGTTACATATGTGTCAACAAACCATGGATCAGAAGAAAAAAAGTATTAAAAAGCTTACCAGCAAAATTCACCCGATGCTCCATCGATGTATCCTCGACTGGAGAGTTGATTAGAGCAAGCAAGCGAGAATCTTGTTCAACCGAGAACGCAGGAATAACAGCAAGTTGCATAAGTTGGGACTCCTAAGGTACAGTTGTAGTGTTAGCATCAACTGGCATTGTTGCAGAGGATGACGGGAAACCATGCAGACGATAGCACTTGTCACGGACATGGCCATGACGATTACAGTAGTCGGAATATGGTCGAGGACGTTTGTTGTGACTCGGAGATGGACGAGCAGGCTGTGGATTATGCCGGTTGATGTTGAGGGCAGCAGATTCAATATTTGGAAGAGGTCTGACAGTGATATTTTGTTGTTCCTCTTCTTGTTGCACCATGTTGAAGATTCTCAATGCAGTAGGAAATGGATCCATCAACATGATCTGGCTTCTTAAGTTAGAGAAGCGATCCTGTAAGCCTTGGAGGAATTTCATAGCTCTGTCACGTTCCAGGCGCTCGAGTAAAGATTTCCCAGCACCACAAATGCATACCTCAGTGGAAGCAACAAGGGAATCATATTGATCCCAGAGAGTTTTGATTTTTGTGTAATACAAGGAAACTGACGTTGACTTTTATCAAATAGCAGAAATAGTAGATTTCAGCCTAAACAAGATGGGTGCATTGGAGATGCAGAATCTTACCTGGAGATCTTTCCAAATAGCGTGAGAGGAAGGTGCATACAAGAAGCTTTCCAGTGTGTCGGGTTGACATGAGTTGAGAGGCCAGCTTCCAACCAGATTATCACAACGTTTCCATCATTGATAGGAGAGTTCATCATCTGGAAGAGGAAGAGAACCGTCTACAAAGCCAAGTTTCCCTTTTGCGTTCAGGGACTTGGTAATACCGCGTACCCACGATCCATAATTATCTCCTTGCAAGAGTGGAGAGAACAAAATTGTTGCAGGATTGTCACTGGGATGAATAACATAAGGATCTAAGGTCCTAGGGTTTCCTGAAGAATGAGGGGATGGGATTTTTGTGTTGGGATGAATTAGGATTTTGGGTGGGGATTGAGTAGTAGATTCTACCATTATGAATAATCAGAGATAGAGATGCGGAAGAGATGAGAGGTCCTAGGATGGATCAGAGAGATACCATCAAAAAATTTATATACAGATAAAATTAATCTCACAACCGTGTAGACTCTTTGCTTCTTCATTGAGTATTTATGTGTAGCAGGTACAAGTTACAAGAGAAAGATTCAATCTTAATCTAACAAATAGAACGAGTTTACAGGGAAGTTAGCATAGCTTGTTACAATAACCAAAATACACAGGACTCGGATTTACAACAACTTCAGTTGCTATACACCTAAAGACTTGGACTAGAGGCTAACTTGTGCTGGCACAACTGCTCGAACTATGTACACGTCTACTAGGATTCTCGCCCTCTTAACTACCAAGATCGAATTGCCGCAATTAGAAACAAAAAATGGTCCCCACACAAATATATTTAGAAGTATCTGATTCAGACATGGTCTCACCGACAAGGTGGAAATGATAACGAAATTGTGTCCTCTCCTTCCATAGGAATGATTTTTTAGGGACCATGATTTTTTTGAGGGGACCATGGTTTTATTAGGCCACCCTCCCTATAGTTATAAGGGGTGTACTAAAGCGTTGAAATGACTAACCTATCCTTAACTTAATTTAATTTAAAACCAACCTAATAACCACCTATATATATATAACCACCACCTCCTCCCAACACCACCTCCCACCACCGCCGATTACCACTACCACCACCTCTGATTATCACCACCACCAACCACCGATTACCACCACAACCTCCTCCCACCACCACCGCCCACCAACGCTGATTACCACCACCACCTCCGATTATCACCACCACCAACCACCGATTACCACCACCACCTCCGATTAGCACCACCACCAACCACCACCACCTCTATATTAATTTAAAACATTAACAAATATATTCTCACAAACTCATTACTTGTCATTCGTTTTTGGTTCAATAAATGAGAAGTAATCATCAAAATGAGTTGAAAATGGAAGTTGCAAAGAGGTTTAATGGAGTTTTTTTTCAGAGAAAAGTTCGGTTACGTCGCAAAACGTTCGGTTTCGTCGCAAAAAGTTCGGTTATCACGAATTATTTTTTTCTTAACCGAACTCCTTGTATTAGAACAACCCAAGTCCATAAGTTCGGTTCCTTCGCAAAATAAGGATATCACCGAACTTTAGTTTACGAAAATAATGAGAAATCCAAAATTTCGGTTCGTTCGCAAAAATGTTAAGTTTTCTTTATAACCGAACTCTACCTTTGAAACTTCGTAACCGAACTCTACCTAATTCGCCAAGATATAAATTTCGTAGTAACCGAACGTTTTCCTAATTGCATATATGCATATATAAGCCCAGTTCGGTTGATTCGCAAAATATATTGAAGTTTGTGAACCAACCGAACTTCTAATACTAGGTTACTTTTAACCTGCAGTTCGGTTGGGAACTTGGTTGCGTTGAAGTTTGCGAACTAACCGAACATACCTCTATAAATCTTATTACTAAAGTACGGCTACCTGCGTGTTCGGTTATATGTTCTTGACATTTATTAACCGAACTCCGTGTTCGGTTATATGTTCTTGACATTTATTAACCGAACTCCGTGTTCGGTTACCTGTTCTTCACACTTGGTAACCGAACTACCTGAACCTAGCAGGAATTTTTTATAAAAATTTACAGTTTTATGAATACTTGGACCAATTCAACCACCATCATCTAAGTTTGAAGCATACTTGAGTACCCAAATATTCTTCCTCCGGTTGTGGTTGGTAAAATCCATCATTTTCATCTTGAGATTGAGTTTGTGGAAGAATACATTCACCATCTAAGAAATAACTCATATCTAGATCATTGTGAAGATTAACTAATACTCTAGGAGAGGATGGAGATGAAGAATCAGATGAGCTATCATCAATTGAATACTCAAGCTTAGTGAATTGGAAAAAAAAAATATTTTCCTTGTTTTTCTTCTTCATCTTCTCTAATTTTACTCTCTCAATAATTCTACTTCTTTAGCTTAATCATTTCACTAATCATTACCCAAAATTAATCAGGAGGGTAGTTTAGGTATTAATATAAATATCTAGATAAGGGGTGACCTAGATATACTTCAAATGTCTTACTAAAAATAGAACCATGGTCCCCAAAAAGTCATTCTTCCATAGACACACGCGTGGCTATCACACTCCTTCGGCGGTAATCCAACGAATTATAGGGCAGTTTCTGTTTCTGCTATTAAATTTAGTTATGCCGCGTGGTGTAGTGTTTCAAAAGCACCACTATCTTGAACGCTTTCAAGAAGCACACCTAGGAGTGAGAGCATGGGTCGGTACAGACCGGTTTTTACCTCATCCGCATCCAATCCAATTAATTACGAATTTCAAATTTGACATCCGCATCCAATCCAACATCCAATGGATGCACGGATGAACGGATTGGGTACGGATTATCCAATGGATTTGTTTTAATTATATATTAGTATAATGAAAAAATAAAACCAACATAAACGACTTCTTATAGATTCTACACATTCTATATATGTATATAAATATAAAGTGCCATGAACAACACTCCAAGCAAACACCTTAAGAATTCTAAATCTTTCTATATATCTTCCAAAAACTATATAAATTCTTTAATCTAACGGTTATGGATGTCCAGTGGATTTTCAAGATTGCATCCGACCCAATCCGTAATCCGTTGAATTCCAAAAATTACATCCGCATCCGGTTCATTAGTGAACGGTTTGGGCAACCATCCCCAAAAAATACAGTTGATCCCGGTTAAATCCGTGAATTACGGGCGAAATGCTCACCCCTAAGCACACCTCCCCTAATGTATCACATATCCGTCCCGCACGGAGCATCCCAAGATCGTTAGCAGCCAATTTTTTTAATCCAGTTTTGATAAGAAAAATACTTTTGTGGGACTCTTTAAGTTAGTTGCTAACAACCACTTGAAGGTTAGGACTTAGCCACCTAATTTAGATTCTCACTGGGATACTTATCTTATTCTTAATTAAGGAAAACTTAGATGTGGTGCTACTACTTCAAAATTGTTGTCCCTGCAGCACCATAAACCAACCATTATGGCTGCTAAGATGTCAACTTCAGTATAATCTTGGCCGTCAGAATGTCAGTTACTTCATGGAACTGGAGTAATGGACCCTCTTTAATCTGTCTTGAATCTCCTAATATCCACTCACGCCTGCTTCTCAATCTGGCTTGCTCGGTCAGACAAGGAGGGCACGATTCAGATACTCATCAGGACACCTCATTTACTTACAAAAGTCCAATCCTAGTCCGGATTTGAATATTCAAAATACCAATAGGAATCAATTAGCTGGTTAATAAAATCCTACTAGAAACTAAAAACTATCACCAAGCCTGATAAACCATCTCATTCATCACATCACCCCTCTGTTTCTCTGCTTCTCTGTATTTCGTTTCGAAAAGATGTTTAGAAAAGTCAGACTATGTTTTCTCTGTATTTGCTCCATTATTATATGCGTATTGATCCTTTTTTCTATCGATCAATATTCTCGAGCAAATTTCAATCAAGAACTCATACGTAATCTGCAAAACACAATTTCAATTACTCAGGAGCCTTCCAGTAGTGAACGGAAGGATGCTGCTGAAGTTTTTCCAGAACAGCGAAATCGAGTCCATGATTCGGTGATCATACCTGATTTTGAAGTTTTGGTTTTGGTTTCACCTGATCATAACCAATTTTCATCATTAGATTTTTATGATAATATTTATTGTTTGTTCCAAAATAATTCGACTTCCCCAGCTAAATCCACAGGAGTTTTACCTTCTTCTGGAGCTAAGATATTCAAGTGTATTATCCCGGAGAACTTACGTGATTTGAAATCAATTCACCCGCCAATTCTTACGACATCACCAGAAGATTATTATTATTTATCATCAGACGAGTCATTGAAGAAGAAGGTATTTTCATGGAATATTTCTGTGTGCTATGATTCTTTCTCTACCGATGAAGACGTAATTCTATTCGTTAAAGGAGTTAACAAGAATCATGTAGCAATTAACAAAACTCCGTCGGAGTTTAAATGCTTATTCAGTAGCGGTGTTAATAGTAGTAACACTGCCATAACATCTGTTACAAGTTCTTCGCAGGAGGTATTTCGTTGTTTGCACCCAACCGAGACAGAAATTCTTGGTTTAGGAGATGAGAAGATCAGAGTTTCCCTCCAAGTAAAAGACTGGGTTGTTCCATCCATCGCATATTACACACCTCCTGCACGTAATTTAATGCGTCCAGAAAAGAAACTATTATGTGCGTCTACTATGGTGTACAATGTGAGTAAGTTTTTGAGAGAATGGGTTATTTATCATTCAAAACTAGGAATTGACAAGTTTATATTTTATGATAATGATAGTGAAGATGGTTTGCAAAATGTTGTTGACGGACTCGGAGGAGATTATAATGTTGATATTGAGGTAATATTTTGGCCTTGGCCTAAGACACAAGAAGCTGGTTTCTCACATTCCGCTATACGTTCTCGAGATTCTTGTACATGGATGATGTACACTGATATTGATGAGTATGTATTTTCCCCAAAATGGGTAGATACATTAGAACCATCAGCTGATATGTTGACATCTTTATTGCCGAGTAATATCTCTTCATTGCCGTTTCAGAAAATTGGTCAAGTAGAGATTTTTTGTTATGAATTTGGTCCGTCTAATCAGAAAGTACACCCGGTTGAGGGAGTTACTCAAGGATACACATGTAGAAGACGGATATTGAACAGGCATAAATCGATTGTATTACTAGATGCGATTGATACATCTTTGTATAATGTGATACACCATTTTGAGTTAAAAGATGGGTTTCATGGGAGAAAAATGTCATCTAGAGATGCGGTGGTTAATCATTACAAGTATCAAGCGTGGTCAGAATTTCAAGCAAAGTTTAAAAGAAGAGTGTCCGCTTACGTTGCAGATTGGACAGACCCGGTGAACCCAATGTCCAAGGATCGGACCCCAGGTTTAGGATTCGAACCAGTTGAGCCAAAAGATTGGGGTACACGGTTCTGCGAGGTCGAAGATACGGGCCTGAAAATGCTCACTCAAAAATGGTTTGGGCTGGTTTCTTCCGAGGGGCATAAAATGGTTTGGCAAGATGCCTAAGGTGTACATACATACATACATGTTAATTGTCAAGGTGTACATACATGGATGATTACTTGGAGCTGAATTTGGCTGTACTATCGGCACTGGTCAGATCCTGCCTGCTTTCCATATTGATGATGGGAATCATACAGACGGTTTACAGAAAAAAGGACCGATAATTAACTTGAATTTTGCAATTTCTAACACACAACAGTAGGCATGCATATGAAGATAAAAGTTTATATATTAACATTTGTAACCGACTTCTAAAGTTAAATAGTTCAATCGAAGAGTTGTTTACTTTTTCTTCCTCTCCTTCTATAACTATATGCCCACTGAAGTTGCTGATGGTATAAACTGATAATATGTAGTTTTAGTGCTGTCGGTGCTACTGCTACTGCTTCTGCTTTTGTTGCTGGTTGTGGTATTCGTGTTGTTGTTGGTAGCAGTAGTGGTGCTATTGTTAATGTTGTTGTCATTAGCCCAGCGGGTGCTATTACTGTTGTTGCTGCTGTTGTCTTCAGTGTTGTTGCTATTGTTGTTGTTGTTGGTGGTGCTGGTGTTTTGGTGGCTGATGTTAGTGATGTTGTTGATGCTCTTTCTTTTTCTTCTCTTTCTGGTTTTTTTGACAGTGTTGTTCTTAGCTTTAATTATGTGTCTTCTCTTAAAAATATCTTGCCTGAATCTCTTGGTCTCAGTTTGTAACTGCACAAAAGGTTTCTTCTCTATATATTCTTTTTCACTCTCCAACATCCTCTGCCTTCTCACCACTGCCAATGCTGCAGCTTTACTAACTTGCTCCTGTCTCTCCGCTTCTTCCTGTAAAAAGTTAAAAAAGTATGATTGTCATTAAACAATTTGCAAACGTGTGTTCCAAGTCCAAGTATGCAGATTATTGGCGCCAATTTCATGCTTAATATTCATACAAGTAGCGGGTTTATCATTTTTATGCCAATCATATGAATGAAAATCCATTGTGCTCTGCAAACAGTCGCGGTTCACTTTAGTAATCTCTATCTAAGCCCTATGAAAGTCAATGATGTACATAAACATATGATGTTTCTCTCGTTTCATTAGAACAGGTTCGTCTCCATGTCATGTTGCCATTACATCAACAGGCAATGTTAGCATAACTAACCATAGTTTACCAATGTATTCCGTAACATAAGGAGATACGCTGTATAAAAAATTTAAACTATATATCAATGATGTACCACTATTGCATAGTTTTTTTATGCCAACTGAACAGACATAGGGAGGAAAAGAAGAGGAGTAGGGCACCTGAAGATTATGGATGAGGGTGCCAAGGGATTTGATCTTCCTATGCGGCCATCGAGGAATTCCAAGTTCTCTGCACTTCCTCTTGAGTGCCGTGAGTCCAACATTCAGACTATTTGCAGCTTCATTGATTGTAACATCAAAGTACTTGACAAGATCATCCATAGTAATTTTAGCTATGTCTGCTGGCGCCGCCCTCTTTCTTCTCCTCACCTTTTTATCTGCAATCCCCATTGCCAATAAAAGAATTTAAAGATCAAGTTTGTCAAAAATCTGAAACAAAAAACCACTGAAAAGCACATAAAAAAAGTTGAAATGGTGTTCCTTTAGAGTAGGTTCTGGACTATTTAAAAGTTTATAGTAACCTTCGCTAACCAAAAAGTGCTTCAGTGGTCTGTGTAAGTGATGGTGCGTAGCTAAAACTTCTCATCTGTGCTAACGGCACAAAAAAATCCAAATTATGTTGATATACACTGCATTCTCATTCATAGCATACTATTAGAGTATCTAGAGATATTTCTGACCTGGTACACTTTTGTCTGTCTGTTCTTCATCCGAATCTTCAGGAAGACAATTCAGATCAAAAGAATGGACCTTTCTAGTTGAATTCAGTGTACAAACTTCCTTCGCTTCACACATTGTCTTCAGAATTCTAGTACCCGTCCTTATAATCTTCTCAATCCCAATTGGAAATCATTTTGAACTTCATTAGCCAATTCGGGGAAAATTCCAACTTGGGAAGTAAAATAAAACAAATTAGATGATGAGGAAAAGTAATTCGTAAATATCTCACATTAATAGTTAATTCCACAGAATGTCATCAAGTAATTCTACCGTGCGATACAAAACATAAAAAGGGATCAGTGCCTCCTTTTACATAAAAGTGGTAGGGTCGACAGCGTTGGTGTTAAGTGGCATTACCAAATGATGCTTGGAAATCCATTGCTGGTTTTAACGTACCGGCTATTCACAGTAGGCACATCAATTTTCCTATAAAAGGATACTCTATGATGACAACAAAAATGTCTGAGAAATAAAGATAACTACTTGTACATGTAGGGTAAAGTAGCGACCAATTTGGATAAAAACTTGAGGAAATTAATGTAAATGACAGAGAAACTATAAAGGACAATCACTTGAAACGATCAATTCAGCTGTGCAATTATCATCTCTAAAACACCAAAATTGTATAATGGTTTCATTGAACAAGGAGATACAGTGCCATTCACAAACCAAGAGTTGGGTACATGCCCGTAGGACATACACTCGGGTTTCTTAACGCCAGCTAGCATCGGGAGACAATAGCAGTACCCAAATGATTCAAAACATCAATACATATTCATGCAGCATATTCCAGAAAATTGAAATTATCTTATGATCAATCCAGACTCCAGAAATGATTTCTACTCCTAGTTTTACAAAAATTGCATTCATCAATCAAACTTCCATGCAACAAGTTCCACCACCTTAATCCAACGCATCAGGTGATAGTTGCTCCAAATGAAGCCAAAAATAAGACCTCCTTAGTCAGAACTTAACCACATAGGAATAATCAAACTAAAACCCTAATCTCAACAATAAACACAGCATAGTACTCAAATCTTTGGTCAAAATGGTTTTCAAATGTCATCGTCACAATTGCATTTCCTTTCCATCTTAACCAACGAAAAGCACAACACAAATCAAGATATAGCCAAATCAAACTAAAAGGTGGTGTTTCTCTAACATGCAATGAAATCTAATACCTAAATCGAAAAATATCAAAAAAGGCATAATGAATCTCTAATGATTTTAGAAACTAAACTCTTTATCTATTCATGCGAACACAGAAATAGACAAACTCAAACTCAATCAATAACAAGAACAAAAAAGGGAAACAAAAGCAATAGAAGGGGGGAACGATTTATATACCTTGAAACGGGAAAGATTGTATCAAAAGAAAGAGGAACACAACAAGTGATTCGTTATCAGCAAATGCATGTAGAAAAGAGCAAAAGAAAAATATTAATCAGAAACCATCTATCTCTGTCACCTAAATCGTCACTCAAAATCAGTTTCTAAGAAGAACCCCAGATAAGAAAAACTGAAGCTCTCATTTAAGTAAGAATCAATTTTTTTTCACTCAAAAGGAAACAGTCTGAACATTTCAGATAGAGAAGAGAGGAAGAGAACACAGACTGTTACAAAGAGAGTAATTAAACCTGAAAATAGAAAAGAGGGTTTTTTCTTATTTTTCTTGTACTTGGAAATCTAGTGGAGAGATTGAATTTTTTTCTTAGGGTCCACTTTAGGTCATACATAGTCCTTTCCTGGTGTACATATATCTGACAAACAAAAGTTTCCCTAAAACTTGCCCTAAAACATTTTCTATTTCTGTAGTTTTTCAATCATTTTAAAGTCGGGTTAGGGCCCATGGATCACACAAATAAAGATTTGCATAGACTTGCCATTCTTGTTCGGGTGGGGTAAACAAGATCTATATTTTGGGTGCGGATGTGCATTGCTGATTTGAGCTAGAAAATGAAAACAAGTTAAAATCTAGTTTCTCAGGGTTTCCCAGATATTAACAGAATTCTTCTGTTTCCACTGATGATCCAAAAGATGTGAAAATGTTACATAATGGGTTTTATTTGTCTTTAAAAACCCGCAATCAATTAGAATACATTAATCTGTACGAAACCTCTCTCCAACACCTACACTAATACATGAACATACATTATTGGGGAGTTCTACATGTTGTGGCTCTTCCAAATTCTCTTACAAGCAACACCAATTGCAGCAGCTTTTGATACTGCCAACTTCTCAAGATTACAAGTTCAGAGCTGTAATGCTAAATCTGGCTGCGGTGAATCAACTCGCACACCAGGACTTGGAGAGCCAGGAGACTGGAATCTGACATTCAGGTCAGGAGGCACTGATTCCGTTTTCTTGTGCATTGAGGGCAGTCTCTGTATACATCTGCTTGAATCTATCGTACCTGATGTTTTCTCCAAATGAGTTGTTGCAGGTATTGACTGGACAAAGTGACTGCTGCTCCTGGAAACTGAATCTTCCGTTTGAGAATTTGTTGGAGCTTCTGTAGTTATTTGCTGGGATCGAGTTGGTCTAATCATTTTATTCATCTGACAGGCTGTTAAGTTGAATCCATGTGCACCATTAACCCCATTGATAGGGTGCTTAAATCCAGCACTCTGATGAATCTGAAATTGAGGGTTTGGCCTCATCCCACCACTGCCACTGTTGATCAAATTAAGCCCACCATCCGACGATGATGAAGCGAAAGTTCTGTTCGGAAGGACATCCGACGAGGAGTTACCTGAAGGTTCTGGCTTCAACAATGATCTTTCTCCTGTAGCACCAACAGTACGCGTACAAGGAGATGAATTAGTAGATTGACATATAGGAGACTGAAGCGGCAATGACTGTGATGAGGGCACTAATAATGGAGCTTGTTTGGGTGGCGTGTCGTTTTCTCCAACCCATCCAGGACCAAACTTTATTCCACCGGGCAATGACTTTTCAATCTTCTTGGATGCGACTTTCCAGACTACTGGGCCAAGATTTGCTGCAAATCTAGCCAAACTTCTAGAAAATCCATGTTCAGTGTGAATTCCCACCTGTTGCATTCAGAAGATGCTTAGCTCTAAGAATATAAACGATAAACAGAATACACAAACATTAAGAACAGTAATAACATCTTTCTATAAGGTTGGGGTATAGCTTTCTCCTTCCTCCAAACTACCTTTATTTTCCTATTAATAAACACATATACTTGGCAAAATTACTTTCACTGCATACTTACAGCCATTAGATGTCTCTTTTCTCCATCGAAGGTAGCAAACAGTGATAGCTCGTTTCCACCCGCTGCTGAATACGAGTTCTTATAAGTGTTACGACGGTTCTCATCTAAAACAAAATGCTTCTTTCCGAACTTCATAGAGAGCCCCTTTAATGTATAATCTGTGAATCAAAAGAAAATGGATCAAACTTTCCTTGCAAAATAGAACAAGAGAGTGACAGGCAAGCAGGACTAGGCACAAACCTGGAAATTCCTCGTTCCAATCAGTTTTTTGCTCCGCTGCGAAATTAATATGAGCTTCATTGTTTCGAGTACTGTGAGAAACCCTTCCTGAGCCATCATCAAGGCTAGAATTATCTGGAAGAGGGCCTTTTCTCAAATCATATGAATTAAACCATGTACTGTTATCTCTACCAGGAACTGCAGTTGTATCTGAAAACTCAGATCCAGCACGCTCGGAGGAGAGCTTGATGAATTGCTTTTTCAGGTTCTTTAAGGGAGGTCTACCCCTCCTTACAACTTTTTGTTCTGGTTCGTTATCATCACTGTCCTGTCTTAAGTTCTCAAAGGTCTTCTTTGCTAACTCTTGTATGGACCGTGCCTGAGAAACAACAGGATAATTAAGGATAAAAACACAACAGTCAAATTTGACACATGCAATTAAAACAAAAATATACCTGACGGAAGTAAACCGTGTCCGATGAATTATACTGCATCGCATTTGAACATATTAGAAAGACATCTTTCTGCAGGATAAAATAATAAGAAAATATTAGTCCACCAAGTGAAGCATGTACACCGTTTTGGAGCATCAAAGGAGCCAATACTTGAACAATGGTTCTTAACCAGATTACTTTCGCCAAGGAAAGCAAGGAGAAATTAAACAAATAAAAAAAAGCAAATGCTAGGAAAGCAACAAGAAAGAAACTTATATAAGAGATTTCAGATTTGAGATGAGACTAAAAGAACTATAGCAATTTCATGAAGATAGTTCAGACACATAAGATATCCAGGAGTTCAGGAGAACAAAATACAGCAGATTGCTGAAATATCTTAGCACTGCTTATTCCACTCTTTAAGCAAGTACTTGAACAGAACAGAACGGACAGATATGAGATAGCTAGTTATTATGTAAATTTCTAGAAATGCGTTTTTAGATTGTACGTTGTATATACCAACTATAAAATACATTCCTACAAGAATGCATCCAATAATGAACAGTCAACAAGGATTTCCTCTGAAGCATAGGCAACAACATTCTAGGAACTCACAGATAGCATCAGTCTGTGATACCATCTCATAACCCAAGACAGTAGATTCTCATCCACATATTTGTACGTCCATCTTTTGCTCACAAAGGAAAAGTTTTAACAATAAAATACAAGAGCCAGTGGCACTGAGAATAGTTGGATCATGATTTATTTGGATAGAAAAATGGGAGGAAAAATAGAGTTCAAGTTTGCCAAACTTCGCATGTATAAAGCATACTACAGGAGCCACAGCAGTAACCATATATTTGGATAATTAATAAGTAAACCATCCTAACAAAGTTTTTTGTGATGCAGTTTAAGAACTGAACCAAGACACGCCAACATGCTAAAACTAGAAAGCGTAAATTTTCCATGATGCGAAACAATAACTGATGTGTTACAACCACCAACCTCAAATTGTTCTAAGCAACTATAAGCTCCACTAGACAATTTCTTCCTAACTGTTCCAAAATCCATTGGTTCATCTACGATTTCAAGATAATCAGGAAGCTGCATAAAAACGAAGCCCACATCAGCAAAACCTACAGATCAAATGTCAATAAACTACACAGAATGCTCTGAAAACTACCTCATCGAGGTCTACAGGTTCTGCGTACACACCATAAGTGTCTTTCCTACATTTGCACAACATCACCCATCAACACCCAAACCAAAAATTGAAAAAACAAAAGCAGAGTAAATCTCATCAAGAGGAGAACACAAACTTTTGAAGCCTGTCAAGGATAAACACCAACAATGCTTGCTCCGGTAAAGGTGTTGTGGACCCAGACTCCAATATAGTGCCTTCCAACAAATAAAACGAAACAAACAGTGTTAACTAAGGTTCCAATAAAACTACTAAAGTCTCTTCTCGCTGTAAAGGGCATTGAGAAACTAACCTGAAAAAGTTTCCTTAGCCTTCAATGTTGGGTTTGGTTTCTCTTCCTGCAAAAATAAATCCAGTCACTAGAGGCAAGAGTTGGATAAAAATAAAAGAAAATAACGGGGAAGCTAACTTATTACAGAAGAGACAAACTTGAAAACAAAAAAAGAAAAAATCAATCTGAATAAAGCAAGATTATGGGAAATCAACGCACAGTACATTAGCTCAAATTACCGATAACTTGACCGAGTCAAATGCTTTTAGAGCTTCCGATTCGGGAAACCCACTCCCGAAAAATAAAGTTATTTGAAAAAAAAGGAATTAAATAGACAAGAAGTTTCCAAATTTAACGACTGCCTAAGAAAAAGGTTCGAACTTCAACGATAATAACGAAAAATTGAAAAAATAAATGGCGCTTTTTGGTTGCCCTATACATAAAAAAAAAACTTGATCTGCAAATTTAAATACCCAGAAAAAATTCTAGACAAAGGAAACTAATTTTCTTCACACAAATAGAACAGAAGAAAATTTGATCACCTTTTCAGAAGAATTGTGATGATCAGCAGCATTGATTTTTCGTTTCTTGAATGGGGTTTCACCGTTTTCATCATCATCATCTGAATTGTAAGCGTAAGGATTAAACTGTAAATCAGGTGAATTGACAGATGATTTTTTATTTTTCGAAGGTGGTGTTGATTGAAGAACAAGATTAAGTTTTTTTTCCCTCTTTGTCTTGTTCTCATCATCTTCATCTTCATCATCCTCATCCTCCTCATCATTTTCTTCATCATCTTCTTCATCTTCTTCAGAATATTTAGTAACTAAATTGGCATCAGTAGTAGTTGGGTTTCTACGAGTAGATCGACGATTAGAATGAGATTTAGGGTTAGGTGTTGTATGTTGAATTGGAGTTTTGATATGTGAAATTGAGTTTTGTTTTTGGCGCCTAAGTTTAGAATTTTGTTGTTTCTTTTCCTCAAGTTGTTTTCTCTTCTGGAGATCTAATAGAGATGGTCTTCCTTTCTTCTTCTTCGTCTTCTCCACTATCTTACCCATTTTGCTGCTTCTACTCTCTCTCTCTCTCTTCTCCTTCTCTCTCTACAAAACAGGGGGTAATTTTGTATTATTTTTTTTATTACAGAAATTTTGGGTTTTTTCCATTTTCAGTTTAAAAATGAAATTCTCGTTGGCACGTGATAAGTCACACGAACTACATGGTAGCTGTATAAACCGTAAAGATGCCGATACCATTGGTTGTTGATATTCATACCGGCCAATGCGTTGCGGGGTGGATTTTTCTTTTTTCCTTTTTTTTTTTTTTGTAGAGTTTTACGTATAAATTGACTACATGGAAGAAGAAACTATAGCAAAAGCACAGATAATGGTAAGACCTTCTACATGGGAAGAACCATAGCAAAAAGTACACAATAATGATAGGCCATCTAAAACGAAAGAACTAGTAAAAAAATATTAAGGGTGCAAAATACATATATTTCCAGGAGGATATCAGTGTTTTTCTGATGGTTTATAACTTCATGTTGCGGAGTGCAATTAATTTCGGTTATAAGCAAACAAACAATATGGCATTTGAACTTCGTATGACCCTATGATCTACGCCAAAATGCGCTGAATGCAAAAACAACACTGGATGAATCTGGATACATTTGTATTTTAAAACTGGAAAAATCAAAGAACAAATAGATAATTGAAAATCAGAGGAAAAAACAAAAATTCTTTTTCGGCGTCGTATGATCTCCCATGTTGTCCATGCTGCTAAGGTTTCTTTTAAAAAATGTCATAAATTTTTATCACCTCGGTGATCAGAGATGGTGATTCCTCATCCCAATCCTTCTGGGATGCATCTTAATACTAATGGTATTAAACAATCTTTTGTATTCACGGTTAAGCTAAGAGCTCATGTTTCATCAAATACATACCTTGCGCCTTTAGCCGTTACAAGAAAAACTGAAGCTGGCAATATAATAACGGAAATCCTTAATGAAATGTATTAGGAAAACTTGAGGATCGGATGTTGATTTACCGATTTTAAGTTTGAAGAAGTTAAGACTAATTTTCTAGGTCAATGAATTGATGTGATAGTTGCTATGAACTCAAAGGTTACAGAGGGAGTAAAGACAAGAGAATGACTCAATGATCTGCAAGATGTTAGGTTTGCTAAACCTATGAAAGGGAAGAATGAAGAAACACACAAAGATTGTTGCCCAACAATACGATATGAAAATCTTTAGTAACAAAATTTATATTCCTTGGGGAGATATTAAAGCTAATATAGATATTGAAGAAGTTGATGAGGAGTTGCATACAAGGGAAAAGGTTATGAAAGGAAAATCAATCTTCATTACTAACCTTTGATGAAGTTATTCAACATTATGTCTTCATGCGATCTTCAATCTTAATGAGTAACTTAATTATTCCTAAGACTCTATCACTGATATAAACTAGACCGAAGCAGACTTTGGTAGGCTATAAATAAAGAAGTAGTTTTGGCATTTAAATTTGAAAATAGACTTCACATAAAATACATGTGTGTTCAACCGAGCACTCGCTCCAACAATTCCAATTAAGCTTGTAAAAAGTGTGTAATATCAAGTTTAATTGCTTCCAAGTAGGAGTATTCGATACATTTTGTGAACCGCCTTCAAAGATATTATGGAAGAGACCTTGAAATCCAAAAGAAAGTGGAAATCCAAATGACACTACATTATTCAAATACACTAATCCAAATAGCGGTGAACGCCAATTTCACACGTTATACGAAACCACGTTAATCTGTTTGAAGTTGTTGTAGATCAAACACTCTGAGAGAGAACGCTAATCCAATTGATGTTGAGCTTCGCCTAGATTAACGCTCGACATAAATTATCTGGAGTATCAATCCAAATGGTGCTCATCATTTTTTCTCTTGTCGCTTTGGAAGCCTTACCACTAGAAATGAACTTTCATGGTCTATTCGAAGTGGTGAGTTGGTATAAAATTTGGAAGATGAAATTCTTCCACTATAAGACTTGTTTTAAGCGTACGCAAACGACTTCATTTCATCTTAAAGAAGATTTTATAACGACATCTTCCAAGTTCCAAGTTACATGCCATATATGCATTTGGAATATATCGTGGAAGACCAAGTCTATTAAAGGTTTCGAAACTTCAAGGCTATTGAGATCGGGTGGTAAGAGACTCGATGCTCCATATTAAACAACAAGATCAGCGAGTAATCCAACAGTCCAAACTTAGGAAATATAAAAGAGGATTAAGCATTCCAAGACAAAAACATAATAACCACACAAACTAATATCAATACATATATTTATGTGGTTTGGTATTAAGACTTACGTCCATGGGATAAGAATTGATTTCAGCATGTTATGGTGAAATTACAATTATCAGAAGGCAATATTCTCATAAACAAAAATAGTGAAACGTTACAGATGTACTATCTCCAGTTTCTTATAATACTTTTCAACCTTTTAAACATTACACAAGTTTTCTATTAGATTGACTACTTCACTACCTCTTGGTAAAACTTTATGCACTAGTTGTGACCTGAGCATTCACCTATATTCCCCCGATCTCTGTCTCCTTTTCATTGAGCCAATATCTTATTGACGCATTAGCTTATTCTAAAGTTTGTTCGTCCACAACTGTATTTAATGTGTTATCTTCCCTTCGAGCTCAACTATCCATTGTTCTTTTCCTTTCCAGTATTGTCATCTCATAAAAATGCGTAGATATCTTGGTTGAAGATGAAAATAAATTTAAACTGCATCATACCGCTCGACTGTTCATACAGTATGTTTTTATTATGATTATTTGACTTTTGAAACGATAATATTTTTTTCGTTAACCAATGAATTAATAATAAGTGGATTTTCCACAAATCAAAACCCTGACTTATTTGCTCTGTCATGATCTAGATAGTCAACGTGAAATATATTTTAGGTTGGAATATTTTATCAGCTTTGAAAAAATGATGGATCAAACTAAATGGTGGTAAAAAATGTGAAATGTGGTGAGAAAAGGAAGAGCCAAATATTATGAAACTTTGAAATTTTTCTACAATACATAGTTTTTTACCACCATTAAAATGATACCCCTGAAATTCGAAACTTTTCTAAAGGTGCCCTCATGGTTTAGGTTTCCATCTTAGTTAGTTAAGACTGGTGTACTTTTTGAAAAGGAGGCGGTAACTAGTACACCACCAACTTTTTCGTTCGGGAACTTATATAGACAATCCATGTACAATTCTATAGGTTCGATTAGGAAATTGTATTTAAGATTATTTTAACAATGTAAACCTTGTATGTACCATAACTGTTCACAAACCGGATTCTAATAAGAACAAGTCTTGTAATCTATATTTCAAGATGCGAATTCAACAAGAACGAGTCTTGTAGGTTATTTACAGTTGAGATAATATTATCTAGGTTCAGATACGTACAACCTGCGATATTTCAATTATAAAGATAAACAATATAATGCGGAAAATTAATAACACAGACACTAGATATTTTTGTTAACGAGGAAAACTACAATCTTGTAGAAAAACCATGGGACCTGGTATAGATTGAACACTCACTGATTTAAGCTGTTACACCAATTACTTACTACTAGATTTCAGACTAGATGCAATATCTGCTTCAGTTGTATACGTGCACCTGTAAAAATCCAAGCAGAATACCAATTCTATTTAGGAATTACTCTTGTAAACCTTCCAGCAGAAACCCAAAAATTCTCTTTACAAGATGCTCTTGAAAATCCTCTAGCACAACATTAATTCTCTTCAGAAGATACTCCTCAAAACAGTTAGGGTTTACCGTCCCGTAACCTAATTTTTTCTTCCTCACAATATCACCTAGAAAAATCTAGAGATATCTTGATTTGTCAAATCTAGGATTTATAAAAAACACCTAGGAACAAATTTATAACTATTAAAGAAGATGGCTATTCCGTGCTTTACGATCTACAAGTAAAGTCTTTTGATATTGAAAAGACGAGGGTACCCAAATACACCACAATCTTTTATTTATCAACCTATAAGCCTTCTACCGAATATGATCGGCAATGGACAGATTCGATACAATACAACAAATTTGGTTCACACTTTTTGTGATCGTCTATGGATACGAGATCGAGACAATACCTATAGGCTCTCTTGTTTTCGATACTCAAGAAAACAAATCATCCTCTTGACAAGTTAAAACTACACTTGATAGATTCATTATTGGCGTGCACACTTCCCTCCCATGGTTGCCATGTTGTTTCTTCTATTGATCTAAGGTTTGCATGCTTTCGAGAGGTGAACCTTGAGAATATACCCAAATCCACTTGAGTTATATCTAATTTAAGCTTGTTAAATACCTTCATATTAGACCGTTCATGCTTACACGCCGGCGTGTTATCTTATTGCCAGAACCAAAGTATGTAAATAATGATAAACCAATAGTACAAAAACAAAATGATAAGTAACATTGGAAAAAATAAAAACATCTAAGAGGTTGTATCAAAAAAATAAAATAAGGTGAATGAGTAGTAATGCATACTTCCAACGCGTTTCATGTGCAATTAAAGGTGTTGAGACACACGCTACTACTAATTTCGCCGAAGGCTTTACGCAATTTAGCTAATACATGACTTCCCCCATTAAACATACGTAGATCTTCTAAATCTTCAAACGACGCCAACCATCCAACTTTTTAGTTGATCCATTATTTGGGAAAAAACATGACCAATTATCCATAGGAAACTCGAGTAACCTCCTCCAAATATGGTTCTATATCCACTCTCTTATCTTTGAATAGTAGTAACCAATCATACGTAATAACACACAGAAAGCTTACAGTGTAAAGACCCGAATCTCTCGTTTCCTCTTCCTTTTCAATATTATCTATCACTACATCTTGCTCATCGTGTATCTTTGCATTTTGTTGATATTAATATTTGCAACAAATATACACAATTCTTTATCTTCGTCATGGGTCCACTCTAAATGATAATCAAGTATGAACCCAAGACAATAAATAATCAACGAGATAAATAAATCAAAATCACTTGTACATGCATTTTTTGAATTCCAAACTCTAAATCATAAACCCTAGTTCAATAATATTCAGTAATCAACTAAAACTAATTTTCAATCCCAAATCAAACATACATAGACAGGAGATTAGAGCGGATCATACCTTCAACGAATTTGGGTAATCAATAATCAAACGTTCAATCAACAAAAAAACAAAAATGACTAGCGAAAATATGTGCAAAACTGAAAACAACATATAAAATTCATATGTAAAACTTTAATATTGGGCGCAGTAGATTCATATTTTAGACACAAATCAAGGGTTTGTGAAGATCATAGCAAAATACCTGAAACTTTTGATGCAATGGAATAGAGAGAAGAGGAAAAGTGGTTAAGAGATGAAAAAGAGGGAAGATAACTTTGGAAGAAAGGTGTTACTATGAATTTATCGATTTTATCTCCAAGCAGCTGAACATGAGCCGCCAGAAATTATTTAATAATAAATAAAAAAACACAAACGGTTGATGTTCAGCCGCCCGGGGTGAAATTTTTTACTCAAGCGGCTTAGTGTGTTATTTTTGCTTCCCGCGGTCAGTAAACCCCTCGTTCACCTAGTCTCTCATTCATTCTGACAATGAATGAGTATTTTCCACACTCATTCCATAGCCCCTTGCTCTTAGTACTTAACTGGATGGAAATTTTTATTTGAAAATAATTGTCTAAAATAAGAGTATTTCTAAAAAGTTATAAAAAAAAGACGGGAGCACTTTGCTTTTGTACTTTCGATACCAGAGGTGCTTTATAAAATGTCCTAATCATTTTTGATCTATCCGCATCAAAATTAGGAATCGCGTTTAATCATTTGTAACGTGTTCGCTTCACCGAATTGGAAGCGCATTAATCCGATTACATGGGAATCAGATCAATTATCTAAATTGAACATGATGGATTCTTGTTTGGAATTAGATTCCACAGAAATCATATTACTTCGAATTTGTTGTTTTTGATTAAACTCGTTAGTGAGTGGAATGGAAACCGATTCCAAAGATTTGAAGTGTAATTCATCTGAATTGACAAATTTTTCCTCCCACAATGTTTTCAAATCTCGTATTCGCTCTCTTTCTTTTGTAACTTAACCCTCAATCCTTAGTCTTTTTGCTATGAAATTCTCTATATGTATTTATGTATATGGTTTCTCTCTCGCTCTAAAATTTGGAATTCGTCACAGTTAAGTTTATTTGATTTAGTGTGAAAGTCCTTAAAACTCGTCTCACATATATTCTTTTCTTTTTTTTCTTTTCTGAAAAACCTGAACCAAACATCAAAGTTTTGTTTAAGAAATTGATCCTTTGTAATCCTATTAATTTTTTGAATTCCCTTCCCATATAATTGGATTTAGAAGTTTTCGATAAATTCCTTACCGCGTTTGGATGTGTATCCATAACTTATTTCCTGGCTTCAAAATTTTAGTTTAAGTATAACGTTCGAAAACAATTTTTATAAGCAAAAAAAATTAATTTTTTTGGGAAACAAAATAGATTTTCTTTTAACTTTTGTCTTTGATATTGAAAGGCGCTAGTTTTTCGATCCAAAAGAACTCCTAATAGGCTAATACCACTCACCAACTAAGCTGCCGGCGGAAATTAAAGGCTACCCGCCATCCGTTCGTAGCATTATACTCCCTATATAAGATCATCAAACCGTACCCTAATACACATATATATATATAGCACGTGATTTTAGTCCGTCTTCTCTCTTTTCTGTGGCTAATATCCCTTGTGAGTGGAAAATAGCTAATTTATTACAACCTCGATTCATAATCCAGGTAGGTAGTCCTGTCCCTCGTTGTGTGATGATCTTATAGACAGAACATTTGCTGTGGTAAAATTAAGGCCTCCATGCAGGAAGTCCCCAAAAGCGGTGCTTACAAAAGGAAAACAAAGTTACAAAAGGAACGCACTGCTGAAGGCTGAAGCGATGCGCAACATAGAAAAAGAAGATGCTTCAGAAACCATTTGTGTAACTAGCAAGTGATCCCAATTGGCAATGATACTGTCCGTACAAATGCGCATACCTCCGAATCCTTCAATATTTCTACACTAACTACACACGTTTCACTTGGAAAAATCATGTATCCAAAGGAATGCCGTTAAAAAACCAAGTCGTTTCTACATCTCCTTATGTACCGTGATAAAAAAGACAAAAAGAGGGTTCACGCGTACCATTTTGGATGCTTCTTTACACCATTACAGAATCCTTATTATTCACGCCATAGATGAGCGTTTAGAGTACTCTACACAGCAATCACATCAATTAGTACTACAAGCTTAATTGAATCACATCCTCCTCCTATGCGGGCCTGCCTGGTTACATGAATGTTATAACACGTGCGATACTGGGGTTACATGAGTCGTCTCTTTTCTTCTTATCCATTCCTGCCCCAAGCCTCTCCAGTGGACTTGCACATGGCTGGAGCTATTTTTCACCCACGGTCACCATCACTGGAAAAGAAAATTGACTGTCCGTTAGGAAAAGTATTCATCTCCATCTTTTTAATAGAGAATTTAAGTTATTCATCTCCTTCTCGGAAGTTGTTTTAAAAAGTCAGAAGTCAGTTTGACAATAATATTTCAGAATGACTCTAGAAGCAGAAAAGTCTGTTTTTTGTGAATCAAAATAGTTTTGCTTATGATTTCTACTTCTGGAGAAGCAGAAGTCAGAATCCAAAAGTTACTTTTTGACTTATAAAAATAAAAAAGTCAAAAATTAATTTGGGTAAACAATTTCAGAATAACTTCCAGAAGCAGAACAGTTAACTTTTTGTGAAACAAAATATTTTTGCTTCTGACTTCTGTTTCTGACTTTTACTTCTGGAGAAGCATAAGTCAAAGCAGAATTGTATCCAAACGCGCTATTAAACTGCCTCTACCCTCTAGGCGCATTCCTAATAAAACGATTTTATCATGTTCCCTCCCATTATACCTTCTCATCTACGTGCACTTCTTAACCGATAAGCGATAATTTAAATTGCTTTTAAGGGTGTGTCTTTACAAAATTACCAAATCTTCGTCACAAGAAATGCTAGCTAGTTAAGCTGACCGAGCGAAACGAGGGAGGATTCTATATATGGTGACTTTGTGTCAACGTGAAGCATGACTTTTTTTCTTCCAATTTAACACAAAAAGATTGGATTTAGGTGGTTTGGTGTCATACCCTGGAAATTTCCAAATCGTCTCTCCCTATTATTCCAATTACTATATACTCCTTATATATCATATCTTTTGAGTGGTATAATTTGCAATCAAACTTTAATATAACATATCTAAAAATCTGTGTTGTGGAATTTTACAAATTTTATCTGGTTGGAATGGTCTTCAAAAAACTCTACGCGATGAGTACAAACAACAATATCAAATTTGACATTTTTACCAAAAATTCGGAGATGTTTATCATTTTAGGCACAAATTTCGAAAATTAAATGTATATCCATCATGCAAACCACCGCAAAGGATACATTTATGTATCCTTATTTTGGTTTGAGCATCAACTTATTTTCCGTTACAACTAATAAAACGATGTACTTCGTTTTAAAAAAAAAATGATACTTTTACAGGGGGTTAGTCAATTGAGATTTGTGGAGATGTTGAAAGAATTTTAAAAGGGGTTAGTCAAATGAGATTTCAAATGATTTTCAGAGAGTTCTCAAATCCACTGTTGGTCCATAGATATTTTTGGTGAGTCTCTTAAAGTCTCTTGTTATTGGTTAGAGATTTTTTTAAGCATTTAAATTCTCTAAAACTCCATGTTATTGGATTAGGATTTCATAAGAGTCACTTGAACATCCCTGTTGTTCGAATGAGAATTGAAAGTCATTGATTTATTGTTTTCAGAGATTTGGAGAGACTTTTTTAGAAAAATAGGCATGGTAGAAATCTCTCCTCATAAGGTGATATTTTTAGAGACTTGGCTTGGGGAATATCTCTTTTTGAGAGTAAAACCAACTTTTATTTTTTTATTTTTTTTGAGCTGATGACCAAGTAACGGGTCATTTGCGGAGTAAACCCGTGGCGAGATTGCATAAAAATAAAATGAATTTGGGATGAAAATAAAATGGTTGTGGGGTAAGCGAAATAAAAAGAATTAAAACATATGCATACAACAACAATGAGATTTATTATGACTATGAAAAAATATTTTACCAGGTATTCATGGTACTTTTATTTAGATTATAACGTGCATAATAAAGTAACCAGAAGATGTTTTGAATTTTTAATTAGATATTATATATTTTTTTGTCTCTACAAATCACAAAAAATCTTTACGAATATCAATTGTTTGTCTCTACAAGTCACAAAGACTCTCTAATATACTCTCAGAGAATCACTAGAAATCCCATATTTTTGGAGAGTCTCCGGGAGTCACTCAAATAAAAAATCTATGAAAGTCTATACAGATCTCAGTTGACTACCACCCTGTTAGAGACTTTTAAAATCTCTTGTTAATGAATAGAGAGTTCTTCAAAATCTCAAACAATCTCTGTTGTTGGATCGTGACTTTCTGAAAGTCTTCATAATTCTCTGTTATTGGAATTAGAATTTGAAATCAATGATTTATTGTTTTGAGGGACTTGTAGAAACTTTTATTACAAAACATACCATAAATGGCTAAAAAAAAGTCTCTCCTAAATAGGTGATATTTTGAGAGACTTTGTTATTTCTCTTTTCTTTAAGAATTAGATATCAAATTATTTAAAACAATAACCAAATAAGCTACATTTAAATTCACAAAAAATACAAAAATAAAATAAAAAATGTTGTCTTCCAATACCCAATAAGTTTACTAGAGATTCAAATCCTTTTTTTTTTCGTCTCGTTTCGATTTTATTGGAAAAATGGTTAAGCCATGCATGGACTAATACATTTTCATTGAAATATTCATATATTCATTTTGTAAAATAGATAAATATATTGTTTGTCTCATGTGTGTAAGCTGAAATTCATATATGTTTTATTGTCTCAATGAATCACCATAATTCCTTGAAAATCATTCAGAGAGTCTCTCAAAAATCTCTAAACTCACGAAGAGTCACCCAAAATATCTTGCATAAGTATCTGAATGTCTCTACTATTCCCTATTGACTAACCCCCTGTTAATTTAGACACAATTATTGAAAATTGAATGCATAGTCATTATGCAAACCACCACAAAGGATGTTTAACCAGCCATATATTGGTTTATGCATTGTCTAATTTTCCGTTTCAGGAAAAGTGATAGTTTCACCTCGTATCAGGAAAAATGATACTTTCAAAAATGATATTTTCACGCCGTATCAGGAAAAATGATACTTTCGCGACGTGTCATGAAATATGATATTTTTGCGTTGTGTCATGAAAAATGATACTTTCGCGTCGATTTCTTCGATCAGTCGTCCCACCCTAGCAGGGGTCATCTAGCTACTTCTATGAATGGGAATCACATTGAAATACTGCATTATTATGATAATGATAAGTAGATATCCATCTAATTCATAGCGTAAGAATCCCATTTTGAAAAGATTGATTTTTTGGATAGTAATGAGAGACGACTGTTGTAGAAGTTAGGACTAACAGACTTGAAATGTCACTAAATTCTTTGAAAAAGGTAAAACCAATAAACCAACTAAAGCACAAGAGAACATTCATGTTTGTAAAAGTTTGAAAGAGAGCTCCACTGGCACTTCTCCAAATTTGGAAACCTTCAAGACATGCACTGCTGACCAGTATCATCTCTGTATAACCTAAAGCAGACGCTAATTAAATGCTAGCAGTTACCTTTGTACTCTCCGCCTCTCCTACTTCATACATTTTCTCTTATAAAAAGCCATTTGTCTTTGCTTCTTCTTTCCCTCAAGAAATTTTTTACATAATTTTTCAGAGTTCTGTTCTGCTACACAGAATTATATGTTTCTAGTGAACGGATTGTAGGAAACTATGTGCATAGCAGTGTTTATTTGGCTAGCTCACCCACTTTACCCGTTCTTTCTCTTGCTCAACAGAGATGAATATCATGACAGGTACGTATTGTTTAATCTTTCCCTCTCCCAAAATATATGCATATTTTTGCTGGGCCTCACGTTTTGTTAATATTTGTTTTGGTTTGAAATGTGAGAACAGACCTACTGAGCCAGTATCATGGTGGGGTGATGGAGATATATTGGGCGGAAGGGACGAAGTTGCAGGAGGAACATGGTTGGCTTGTACAAAAGGAGGCAAAGTAGCATTTATCACCAACGTTTTGGAGTCTCTTACTCTACCTGACGCAAAAAGCAGAGGAGACTTGCCGGTTCGTTTCTTGAAGGTAAATATGATTCAAAACAAAAGTATATCCAAGGTCACCTTCGGCAACATATTCATTTTGCATATTGGTTGTTAGCATTTCGTTATTTTCTATCATCTTAAGCAACTGATTGAAATAGCTACAGTAGTTCGTTTCAGATCTGAATATGCTTGGGTTTAGAACCAGTTTAGTTTTACTAACTGGATTCTGCAAGATCTCATCACTGTTGCTAAACGGTTATTGATTTCAGAGTACAAAGAGCCCAAGGGAGTTCGCCGAGGAAGTGCTAAAAGAAGCAGATCAGTATAATGGGTTTAACCTAATATTAACTGATCTTTTATCGAAAACCATGATTTATGTCTCTAACAGACCCAAAGGAGAAGTCAACTCAATTCAAGAGGTTTCATCAGGAGTTCATGTACTCTCAAATGCCAAGTTGGATTCTCCTTGGCCTAAGGTTGTATCCACCATATATTTTGACTGACATTTCAATACAACCTACTGCAGGAGTATTCTGACTACTAACCGCTCAAATTACAGGCCCGAAGTCTACGTCAGAATTTCAACAAACTACTCAGACAATATGGTGAAAAAGAACTCCCGGTAAAAGAGATGGTTGAAGAACTTATGGAAGATGCAGCCAAAGCTGATAAAAGCAAATTACCAAAAATTTGTGCACCAGACTGGGAATACAAATTAAGTTCAATTTTCGTTGAGACCGACACTCCTCTGGTAACTAAAATTAACTCAAAAAGTTTGTTTGGAAATACATGTTGCAAACAAGAAAAGTTTCATTTAAAGTGTTTTTATCTTTCACCTAATGTAGGGATGCTATGGAACACGAAGTACCGCAGCACTGACAGTTAAAACAAGCGGTGAAGTAAGGTTCTATGAAAAGTACGTAGAGAACGAAACATGGAAGGAACACACTGTCAGTTATCAAATAGAGTGATTCCGTGGAAAAAAATCCCTTTGCCATTTCTTGTCTCTTGAAAAAATCCCACATGTGTGGATGGTTGGGAGGAATATGAGAGACCAATATGTTTTCTTTGTGCAAGTTTGATATAAAGTATTAAGAATTAACCGAAAAAATAAATAAATAAAGAACTAAAGATTTGAACGAACTTTCTCTTCATTTATATCCCGGGATTCGTCAAATTGCTCCCAAATTTATGCTCAAACCCCTAGTCAAATACCCTTTAATCATGTAACTCATACCAATAAATCTAAGTAAAACCAAATTCATATTTGAGTTTCTCAAGTCTACATCTAAAAGATCACAAACAAACCCATTATCAAACAATTCAAATGGCATACTAAAATGCAGAAATAAGAAACCAGGCCAGGTCTAAATCAACAACGATCCAAATGACCGCTTGTGCACCCTTTTAAAGAAAATGCATGCAGACACGTTTCAGAATCAGTGCCTTGACCTAGATGCAGCACGCCTGGCCTCATCAGGCGTAGAAGGGAAAAGCTCAACGTACCGCGAGCCCATGGTCATCTTGTCCTTGCCCATAGCTCTTTTAGCCTCATCAGTGGAAACAAACTCCACATATGCTTCACCAGTGGCTTTTCCATCAGCACGACATGCAAGATGTACACTATCCTCGACAAGGTCAAAATCACCAAAGAAGTCCAAAATCTCAGACTTGGTGGCGGAGAAAGGAAGACCTCTTAGCTTGAGAATCTCCGTGTATTCCAACTGATCCTTGTCAACGGACCTCCTCTTACTAGAGCGAGGAGGAGGACTTCCACGGTACTCATCATAACTACCTTCATAGTTCATCTCAGCTGAGATAGCATGGTAATAGTCTTGCTTATTGCACCTGAAAACCTCTACATACCTTCTGCCCATGTTCTGATGGTCCTTTTGGAGCGCGACCTCAGACTGCACAGTATTTGAAAATACAACAAACGCCTCCCCAGAGAATCGCCCATTTTTGTTCACAAGAAGACAGTCAATAATGTCTAACCCACCAAAGAATTTGTATATGTCGATGTCGGTGCAATTGAAGGGGAGACCTCTGAGACGAACAACTGGAAAGGTAAGATTCCACCCACCACCATAGCTGCCGAAAGGCTGGTAGCTGCTAGCACCGGTGTTCACTGGAAAGTACGGATTTGATTCGATCATTCTTTGTCTCTTTAAGCCGACCCCATACCCATCCGAAACCCCCCCGCTCCCCAACATTGCCCTTCAGATATTCAATCCCAAAAAAAAAGAAGTAAAAAAAATCCCCCACACTCAACCCTGTTAATAAAACCAGACCCAACCCGCGATATCCTAATACCTAGAGTTAATACTAATGGTTACCAACTACAAGTAAAAGGCACGACACAGTATATGCAATCTCTGAGATGAGGTGCCCCTGCATCCTGAGGGGCAAGGGGTCCATGCTATATCTCCCAACTCAGAGCAAAGAGCAGATATTAAAATAAAATGGCAATCATAACAACATTCACGGCATCATGCGAGCAAACTTAACAAGATTTATACTGTGTATTTTTGTTACCCTAACCCTAGATTCTACAGGTGAAAGGAACAAATTTTATCAAAAATCACAAAATTCGCAGCCCTAGATTCTACCCAAGATTAATCACACAATGGTTTATCAAAAAAGGAACAAAACCTTCATATCATGATCAACAGACAAAACCAAACAAAAGACTTCAAAACCCTAAAAATTAAACAAAAACAAACATTGAATTTGGTAAGCTTACCCTCTTGATCCGTACATGGTGTTGAGACGTTGAAGGATAATTTCCTCTCTGATTTCCCCCCTGATTGAAAACAGAAACCTGTAGATTTTGGATGAATTTTGTTTGCAATCTTTTTTTTCTTTCTGGCCAGAGAAGAAAACCCTAATGAAGTTGTCTTGTTCGTTCTATCGCCCGCCTTTGCTAATTTATTTCTCTGGAAAATAAATAAATGTAAACAGGTGTCTTCTGTCGTGCGAGGAATAGTCACAAACTCGCGTTTTCACCGTCAAAACCTCCTTATATTTCAATGATGTTAAAGGTAGGGGTGCACATACCCTACCCATACCCGCCAACCCTACCCTATCCGCCAGTTTTTTAACCGTATCATATCTTATCCACTATTTGGCGGGTAGGGTGGCGGGTAAAGATTTTCTTAACCGCCAGTAAACGGGTAGGGTGGCGGGTATAGGCCATATCCTACCCACCCTACCTAGAAGTGCACATACCCTACTCCTACCCGCCAACCCTACCCTACCCGTCAGTTTTTTAACCGTATCCTACCCTATCCATTATTTGGCGGGTAGGGTGGCGGGTAAAGATTTTCTTAACCGTTGGTAAACGGGTAGGGTGGCGGGTATAGGCCATATCCTACCCACCCTACCCGTTGTGCAGCCCTAGTTAAAGGGGCGGCAGATTCTATCGGACGGGCAACAGTGAATAGGACAAAAAGGATCATCACATGGTAATTTGAAGTGTTCTTTATAAAAGAAATTAAAAATGATTAATTAACCCTTACATAGTTTAGTGTTGATAAATTAGTTTAGTGTTGATAATCAAATTTCACTTATATTAACTCTAAACCAAATCAAAATCAGATTTTTAGAATTTAAAAAAAAAAAAGTTTAGAGGAGATGAAAAGAAAAACTTTTGTGATATTTGTGAAACCCTAGATTTTGATTCACTCGACCAAAATGAGTGATTCCAGTGACAAATTTGAGATGGGTGAATTTCTAAATTAGTTCCCATTAGCTTTTTGTCGCTCAAAATTATCTAAAGTACGTAAAAAAATTGAAACTTTTAAAATTTCAGAAGAACTTACGGTTGGAATTTAGCTCGTGACCAACCGTAACTCTCAGTTACGGTTCCAAAAGCATCGAATACCATCCGTAACTGGTTCAATTTGGGGAAAACCTCAATCGTAATACCAGTTACGGTTGGTAGAATGACAACATATAGCAACCGTAACAAATTACGGTTGGTAACTAATGAATCGAGATCAACCGTTACTAACCTACGGTTGGTAAGGTTATTTGAGTTACAAGTCGTAACTCAAATACGATTGATAACAGTGATGCAATTACAAACTGTAAAAAGAAAATGAAACATCCAGGACGACTTACGGTTCGTAACTTAAGTAGCGAGACCAACCGTAAGTAATTTACGGTTGCAAAAAAAATCGTAACTGAACATTTTATCTCAAAATCAAGAACTTGCGGTTGGTATTTGAGTTAAATGAACCGTAACATCAACCAAATCTATAGTTACGGTTCCAATTGGAGTTATTACCAACCGTAACTCACATGCAACACAGAAATTTCAATTTCAGTTTTGATCCAACACCTTAATTTTTGATACAAAACTAACTCAAAATCAAACACAATAAACTAAACCCTAACTGGGTCTTTTCGAAATATAGTTTTCAATCAACGATTATCAATTTTTCAAATCGCTGATTAATCGAGGACGATGAAATTTCAATTTTAATGGAGGAGGAGAAGAGAAGAAAAGATGAAAAAATCAAAAAAGTTTTTTGATTTTTTTATTCCATTAGGTTAAAAATTGGAGAGGGTAATCTAGTTAATTTACACCCCCTATAGGACACCCCCTAACCAATAAGAGGGACATTGCTATCACACTTACCGCCCCTCTAATGGAACATACCGCCCCTATAACAGGGTTGTTATATTTTTTCTTTTCCTTGCAGATATTTGAGCCAACCAAAGGTAAAAGGAAAAATTTAGGCCCTCCATCTAACCGCACCAAGAATGGTGCACATATTCGTCTATGAGAACGCGAACGCATGTGTATATCAAACCGAGTCCGCACGTTTTCCGCCGTTTGATCAAAAACCTAATTTATTTTCGTGGGCTTAAAGTATATTTTATTTTTTATTTATTTGAAGAGAAAAAGGATTCTAAAGAGCCCGTGTATTAAACTACCTGAGGATACAAGAAGGTGGAGAATTATCATTCCACCAACTATTTACATGATTATGCATTACAAATTGGCACAAAGAATGAGCCAAACTATTTGTATTTTTTGGAACATAAATAAACTTCACATCAACAAAATATTGAACCATATTTTGCTCTAGCAGTGCTAGATGCTCTAGCAATTCCCAAATCAAACGTGTCTGTTTATGATGTCACCAAACCAGGATATAAGAACCATGGTTCCAACTGTTTTTTCGACAGATGTCGTTCCTCTTTTTTTTCTGTCCCTCATCAGTGTGGAGAAGGGGATAGTTATTGAAAAAGAATACTTTTAGTGGCGCCGTTAATTTGTTTCACTAGATCTCTCCGACTATTTCTTCATAGGGAACAAGGAAAATTTAACTGTAAAGAGTTTGATTGATTAATGTATGAAAGACAGCTTTACATAATGAGAAAAAAAACCTGGCGTTTTTAGGGGCCACTCAAAAGGATTTAGGGGCCAACAATAAAACAAAAAAGGTCACCCAAAGGGAAAATGTAGCCAGCCCTTATCTCGCGTAATTCGTAATGGCGAAATTACCCTTATATATTCGGAGGATATGATAACATTGTTACCCTCCGAATGCAATCGGAAGCCAAAATCGTTCCCATACTTCCGATTGTAGTCGGTGCAGTATTAGAATGATTTGTGTTTCATTTTTTCCATTTCTTTTTAATTTTTGAGTTGTTAGAGTTATAGAGAAGAAGGTGAAAGAAAAAAAGAGAAAACCCATTTTATCACTACAAAAATGGATGGATACGAAGAAGAAGGTGAGAATCATGACGAAGAACAAAATGTTGAGGGTTCACGACCGTTTAGAGAAGACGATTTGGGGTATATGTTGAATGATCCAAACTTTTGTGGAGAGGAAAACATAGACGACTCTTTCATGGAAGAAAATGGAGAATCGCATGATATTGAAGCTAAAGATGCATGTAAAACACATGTATTGTGTTAAGAAACTCAAATACTCGATTTGCATGCGTTTGTGTGCTTTTGTAAACAAGAAAAACCGATTATTGCATGCATTGAATGCCATGAACTACCCAGATTCGGTAGATAATTTATAGATTAAACTTACGAATATAACATACTGAGTACCAAATATGTATATTCGGTAGTTACAAGATACTAGTTTACTGCCGAATATGAGAAAAACCCCAAACTGGTTTTCCAAAAATATCTACATTCGGTAGTTATGTAGAGTTATTTACCTCCGAATGGCCCCAAAAACGAATTCCTCAGAAAATTTCAAAACTCAGTATTCTTATCCTTTACAATCGGTAATAGTTTAACATTATTTGACTGCCGAATATAACAGTGGCCTCAAAATAAAATTTCCGAAAACTTGAAAATCG
This sequence comes from Papaver somniferum, assembly GCF_003573695.1. Taxonomy (NCBI): domain Eukaryota; kingdom Viridiplantae; phylum Streptophyta; class Magnoliopsida; order Ranunculales; family Papaveraceae; genus Papaver; species Papaver somniferum. The sequence goes on from NC_039359.1 coordinate 8,219,401, forward strand.
GATGTTTATCGATTAAAGTTATCTCCCGGTTATTTATATTCGGCTGTTTTACTATATATTTTAGCTTCCGATTATATCATTTTTTGCACTCAGTAAACTGTGTACATTCATTTGCATAAATCGGGTGTTTTGGGTAACCGATAGGATTCCGAATATAAAGTATTCGGAAGTTTGACTTATTTAATTACCTCCGAATATATCATTTTTTTCACTCAGTAAACTGTGTACATTCATTTGCATAGATCGGGTGTTTTGGGTAACCGATAGGATTCCGAATATAGAATATTCGGAAGTTTGACTTATTTAATAACCTCCGATTATTGTATAATAATTTGTTGCTTTCATATGATGGCTGTTGAAGAGTTTGTTGATGACTTCTATTTGAGGCCCGACACTTCCCTATACTATGCAAACAATTTGGTATACTCATTACTACTTTTTTCTTTTTTTCAAAATTTATATGTTAAATGGTTATGCTTATTAGGTTTGTTTTGTTTTATGCACGTTTAGACATTTGGAAGTAAGAAGGAGGCAGAGGAATGGCTTATGAACAAGGCAAAAGATAACATGTGCGTGGTAGTTCAAAATAATCATGTTAGTGACACTCGATTTGTGAGCGAGGTGGGACGCGAAAGAGTCACGAGGGAAAGAATAGTAAGTACATACGGAAGACGAATAGGAAATACTGAAGCAATACCAAGAAGATAGGATGCCCATTTAAGATTGTCTTCTATAAGCCCGATGGTATTAAAGGTAAAGAGTATAAAATGTATAAAGTTGATAACGGTTGTCACAACCATGATGATCCGTTGGATTTAATTGGACATGTAATGGTTGCCAAGTTAAAACCACATCAAATGCAGACGGTGAGGTCTATGCGGATCCAAAAAGCGAGTGCGATCTTAAGTAAAATAAAGGCGGACGATCCCGACAACTTGTATTCTTTGTCTACAATTAAGTCGGCCCTAGCTACGATCAAAAGGACTGATTGGGATGGTAGAACGGTCATGCAACAATCGGAGTGGTTAGCGGAGTTACACGGCTACACCTTGAGAAGGGAAGAAAAGGATGGTATAGTGGTTCGTATTTTCTTGGCACATCCCGAAATGATCCAATTGGCTCAATGCTTTCATCAAATTTTGTTGATAGATGCTACTTATAAGACAAACAAGTATAAGGGTTTTTATATGGAGATGATGAGGCGAGGAGATAGATACGACAAAGAACAAGAGTTCAAAGACTTAGTTGCGCGTGTGAATTGTCGAAAGGGATTGAAGACAATCGGATCCAAGTATTGGATGACAATGACTAAATTTGGATATCTCCTAGTGGACGTTTTGAATTGCGTGGTACATTTCTTCGTTCCTCCTATGTATGGACTTAGCATGACGTTTTCACCCACAAGAACGGCTTGCGACGAGTCGGTTAAAGATAGAAGAATCGTAATGGCATTTGTGAATGAAATGCATTTTATCGGTTTAAGAGTAAAGAAAGATTGTCCGTTACCTCCGTTGAGTAAGTGGCACGATTACTTCCCGATGAACCATTGCAAGGATTGGGTGAAACAATATGAGTCCAACATGGTTGATTGGGATCGTGTTATGGACAACAAATTTCCCGCCGAGTTACTCGAATTGATCCCCTCGGATGATGACGATGTTTGATCGTTTTTTTTCGAGGCACAATTATAATTTTTTTTGAAACTATGTAATCGGAACAACAGTATTATAACACTTCAATACGATTAATCATATTCGGGAATTCCATATCTTATCAAACCGCCGATTAATATTAAAAATTTGAATTTACAGCACTCAAACATCACATGTTATTCTTTTTTCCCAGTCCGAGATGCAACAATCAACGCGGCTTCGAAATGTAGAAACGACTCTCCTCTCCACTTGGAATAAGCATCTTGTGCCGCAAACCTGTCGTCTCTGTGCCTAGCAAGAATACGGTTGTACTCGGTGCACAATTTTATAACATGGTGCACCCTTGAAGAAACATGGGATGGTTCATAATTGTGGCGTGACTTCTTGTACTTACCAACAAAAGGACCCAATGAAACGTTAATCCAAAATATACGATCGTCCTGCTGTTCTTTGGGTAGATCTTTCACAATGTAATAATTTTTTATCCATTCGGTCTCTTCCTCAACTTGTTTTAATCTTTCTCTATGATGGAATTGTTCTTGACCTCGCTTCTTAGCCTTGATTTCCTCTTCCTCCTCCTCCGTTGCCACTAACGATGGTTTAATTTTTTTGGGTTGTTTGTTCCTTTTTTGTATTTCTTCTTCCCTTGCTGCAATTGATGTAGTTGTTCGCTTGCATCTTCGAAGTATGTTGTCGATTGATGATGGACTTGCCATTGAAAAGGTTTTTCATTCAGATTTGTTACTCAATAATAACTGAGAGGGGTTACCCTCCTTATATATATTAGAGTTCCAACGGATCTAATTTTTGAAAATATGGCCGTTGAGGTTTCTGAAAATATGGCCGTTGAGGTTTCGTATCATTGGTGCACTACAATCGGTTGTTAACGATACACGTATTACCCCCGAATAAGACATTCGGTGGAAAACTTAAATTCTTATCTACCGATTAAGTTGGTATTTCTAAACACGACTATATTATTCGGAGGATAATTGTTTTGTAAAGTTCCGAATGTACGATGGCCCAAAAATCAGAATTTGGGAAAAACTTATACTTTTCAAATTTTGAAATTGAAATAATCAGAAGTATAATTAGTTACCCAAACTTCCGAATATGGGCTGTCTAACATTCTATATTGTCCCTTGTAACCACCTAGAGCCAAGGCGTGGTTTGTTTTGAACTTGCTATATTCGGAGGATAATTGTTTTGTAAAGTCCCGAATGTACGATGGCCCAAAAATCAGAATTTGGGAAAAACTTATACTTTTCAAATTTTGAAATTGAAATAATCGGAAGTATAATTAGTTACCCAAACTTCCGAATATGGGCTGTCTAACATTCTATATTGGCCCTTGGAACCACCTAGAGCCACGGCGTGGTTTGTTTTGAACTTGCTATATTCGGAGGATAATTGTTTTGTAAAGTTCCGAATGTACGATGGCCCAAAAATCAGAATTTGGGAAAAACTTATACTTTTCAAATTTTGAAATTGAAATAATCGGAAGTATAATTAGTTACCCAAACTTCCGAATATGGGCTGTCTAACATTCTATATTGGCCCTTGGAACCACCTAGAGCCAAGGCGTGGTTTGTTTTGAACTTGCTATATTCGGAGGATAATTGTTTTGTAAAGTTCCGAATGTACGATGGCCCAAAAATCAGAATTTGGGAAAAACTTATATTTTTCAAATTTTGAAATTGAAATAATCGGAAGTATAATTAGTTACCCAAACTTCCGAATATGGGCTGTCTAACATTCTATATTGGCCCTTGGAACCACCTAGAGCCAAGGCGTGGTTTGTTTTGAACTTGCTATATTCGGAGGATAATTGTTTTGTAAATTTCCGAATGTATGATGGCCCAAAAATCAGAATTTGGGAAAAACTTATACTTTTCAAATTTTGAAATTGAAATAATCGGAAGTATAATTAGTTACCCAAACTTCCGAATATGGGTTGTCTAACATTCTATATTGGCCCTTGGAACCACCTAGAGCCAAGGCGTGGTTTGTTTTGAACTTGCTATATTCGGAGGATAATTGTTTTGTAAAGTCCCGAATGTACGATGGCCCAAAAATCAGAATTTGGGAAAAACTTATACTTTTCAAATTTTGAAATTGAAATAATCGGAAGTATATAACATTATATTGTCTTCCGAATAAATACTGGCCTCAAAATGGGATTTTTCTTATATCAGAAATTTTGAGATTTTTCAATATATATATATATATATATTCGGTAGTGAGTGTACTTCCGAATACTGTGTGTCTACTTAAATATATTCGGGAGACAAAAAATTCATTAAACTACCGATTATTACCAGTTTGTATCCAGGAAGATATGACCAACAATATTCGGCCGATAACCATCAAATATTTCTCCCGAATACTGTCGATGTTCTTGAGAAATGAAGAACACGACTACATTCGGAAGTAAAGGAGCATGAATATCGCCCGAATCTGGATAAATAACCGAAAACCCTAGAATTATTTTTTCTCGATTCGCCGAATTAAATCGAAATAAACCCCAAAAATGATAGATTCTTACCTAATTGGGCCATTTGACTTTGGAGCGGAATTTTTTTTTTCTTCCACAATCGAAAGATAATAGGAAACTGGAAGAAGAAGAGTTGAAATGAGTAGAATTGTTTTTGATTTGGTTTTCATACAGTTTTACCATAAGGGCATTTATGTAACTTCAATATTATATAGGGTACCCCTTAACTAGAGTCTTTGGCTGGGTATAAATTGATGGCCCCTAAATCCTTTGGGGTGGCCCCTAAAAACGCTAGGAAAAAAAAAGGGTTCCTCCCAAGTCTTGTTTCATATGATTGTATAGTTGCATGAGAGCTCATCAGTTGTACAAAGAAGGTACTTAATTTGGATACTATCCATCACACGCTACGTACAAGGTTTTAGTAGAAGCCTTTTGCCAGGAATCGAATATTTGCAAGGGCACCCTTGTTTTGATTATTAAAGATCAATTTGTGCACTAATTATATTAAGTGTCAGGGATTTTTGATAAATGGGCAATTTCTTGAGCTAACATTCTAGTCTGTAAATCTGTGATGGACAACTTGATATTGGTGTTCATAATGGACTGAATGAGCCTTTCCTCCTCTCTGGAAAAAGCATGGAGGACATTGCTAGCCTAAAATGAAAGATACCCAAATTCTCGTTATCAAAAACCCTTTCCAAATCTTTGGTTTATCAAGATCTAATCATCAGGAAATATTAGACTAGTAAATGTGTTTGAAGAAGAGAGAACAATAAAAACGGACAGTGGAAAAACAGCTAAAAATCTTTGAAATTAACCATGGTTATCACCTAGTTTGGTGACATCATAAATAAACACATGTTTGATCATGGGGCTGCTAGATCAAACATGCTCTAGCACTGCAAGAGCAAAATATTCTCTAATTTTGCATCATCTTTAATCTGTCGAATAACAGAGTTGATGATCCATGAGATGTTACTTGTGTCACCTAAATCAGCATCTGTGACATTAGTTGCATCACCCTCAATTATGATCTTGTTGAAGCCAAATCTTCTCCCCAACTCCAAGCCCAATCTGCAAGCTATGAAAAGTAACTGTACCACAACCCAAAACAAGCCGTTCTGATCTCTAGTTACTGCTCATGCTGCCACGTTATTTGGAATAATGGCAGCGTCAACATTAATTTTAATGTAGTTTCTATGAGGAGTTTCCCATATTCTAGTCCTGCAAAATTGAACATGGTTACTCCTATTAGTTTCATCTTCAGCCATGCACAGATTAAAGTCTAGGTATGCATTCCTAATAATCAACGTCTCCGAGAAAGTTGTGTCCGGGAATATTATATCATTCCTCATCTTCCAAAGGTTCCAGATAAGACACATTTTCAAAATGAAACTGTGATTAATATTTTCTTCCATCCAACTTATTATGATATGGTTAACACTAACCTCCGGGAAATTAACAGATAGATCCAGACGAGCATTATTCAATACCATTCTCGACCTTGGGCAAAAAAATAACAAGTGAAGGACAGTCTCTTCATGTTGTTGACAAAACGGACAAGCAGAATCAATATTTGGGACGAACCTACTGATGTTGTGTTTCACTGCGATTCCATTATGAAGCATCTTCCATATGAATATGTGAATCTTTGGTAAGAGATTATTGAAAGACCAAAATCTCTTCCAGGGGAATGCAGCCAAAGATGAGGAGGAAGGACGATTATTCATTAAACCCTGATATCAAGATTTAGCGGTGAATTTACCCGAAGCATTACCTGTCCAGATTAACTTATCTTCGGAGTCCACTTCTGAACTTAAATAAATTGCAGTAATACACTCAACAGTTTTAGGTGGGAATAATTCACGTAACAGAGGAACGTTCCACGACCTTGAATGAGTAATTATTAAGTCAGAGACATACTGAATATCACCCGGAAGAGAAGAATGATTGCTGATTAAATGATCTAATTGATGAACTAGCCATGGATCCTTCAAAATGTGAATATTCTCACCATTAGAAACTTGCCATAAAACCTTATTCTCAAGATGGTGTCTATCTTGAAGTATACAGCTCCAAATAGTAGAGCATTTTTCAGGTTTATTCACAGTCCAAAAAGAAGCATCCATGATGTATTTCGCATCTAGCAACTGAACCCACATTGCTTCCTTGTCATTCTAGGAACCGCCAAGCTAGCTTACAAATCAAAGCTAAATTCATCAACTCCATGTTCCTTATCCCTAACCCACCACAGTCTTTTATGAGTTCTAATTTTTCCCAGTTGATGAAGTGCAGTTTTCTCTCATCAGAACTGTGACCTCACCAGAAAGATCTTATTATTTTCTCCAAGTCATTAGCGACACCTTTGGGAAGTAGAAAGTATCCCATAAAGTGAACGGGAATTGTTGATAATGAAGATTTCACTAAAACTGATCTTCCTGCAGAATTGACAAAGTGGAATCTCCATCCTGAAAGCTTGCTGAAACACTTTTCTGCGAGAAAACTAAAACTTGAGATTTGGTAGTCTGATTTTAAAGGGTAAATACTCAAATATTTCTCCTCCACAGTCATCTCCCTGACACCCAAATCCTTTATTGTTTTTTGCTTCCTAAGAGAAGGAATACCTTTGCTGAAGTAAATAGAGGATTTATCATAGTTAATCATTTGCCCCGACATACCATAATATTCCTCCAAAAGCTTCATAAGATTCCTTACATTTACTCTTGTATTCTCACCAAAGAAGAATAAGTCATCTGCAAACATCAAATGCGATATTATTAGAGCCCACGTATTTTAATTTGATATCCTTGATAGAGACCTTGTTGTTCATATTGTTTCATCAACAGAGATAACCCTTGAGAACAAATAATTAATAATGTAGGGGAAAGTGGGCAGCCTTGGCGAATTCCTCTTTCATTCTTGAAGAAGCCTTGAGGAGCTCCATTGACGTTAATTGAGAAGGAAGCAGTAGGAATACAGGCCATGATGAGAGAATTACCTGCAATTCCCATAACCCTTAGCATATCTCCTAGGAACTTCCAATTAACTCTATCGTATGCTTTTGCCATGTCAACTTTAAGAGCAAAATGGCCATTGATGGCTCTGGAATTATTCATAGAGTGTAACAGATCTTTTGCAATGATGATATTATCAAGGATTTGGCATCCCGGTACAAAAGCATTCTGAGACCAGCAGATAAACTCTTCCAAATAAGGCTTAATTCTGTTTGAAAGAATCTTGGTGACAATCTTGTATAAGACGTTACACAGAGATATAGGCCGGAAATCCGATGGTGTAGCGTGATTTTTTATTTCGGGGATTAACAAAATATTGGCATGGTTGAGTAAATCAAGAAAAACAGCGTATTCAAAATATCTTCTTTATTGATCTAAACACATCAGTACAAATAGTAGACCAACACTTCTTGTAAAACACCCGTGGATATTCATCCGGCCCCGGAAAAGTAAAAGAACCCATCTTAACAACCACTGCCCAAATTTCCTCCATCGAAGGAACCCTACACAAAGCTTCATTATCCAAATTAAAAACAGCTTGACCTTGAATTGAGAACCGACGAGTTTTAAACTCAATTCCGCCCAAATTTCCTCCATTGAAGGAACCCTACACAAAGCTTCATTATCCAAATTAGAAACAGCTTGACCTTGAATTGAGAACCGAGGAGTTTTAAACTCAATTCCACGGAAAGTAACCGAGGAGTTTTAAACTCAAATTCCACGGAATGTACCCCCTGCCTCCCCAAGATACGGATTCCATGGAAACATGAAAACACTTTTCATGAAATTGTTTCCTTTCTATGTTATCAAACACAACAATATAGAATTTATGTGAGAGAAAATCAACGAGCAGGAACAACACTTCATTTTGAAGTTCAAATAATTGTATTAGGATATTAATCAGATGGAATTTCTCTTGTTTAAAGTATTAACAAATGATGATTATACAATGATCTTTCACTTGGATCGGAGTTGTACAAATATGCCAATGAGATCCACATAGGAAGTTTTCACAGAGAAAGTCTTGTTCCCTTTGTCTTGTAGACTTGTACTGTTGTACACAATCCTATACATTTAACAGTCAAATGATCTCCTCAAATCTTCAATCCAAGTCCAAGGGGATGCATTTTTAACCTGTAATCCAAAGTTTCAAAATAAGCATCGTTCAAAAGGAAAACCAACTGTTGTACAAGCATCGTTCAAAAGGAAAATCAACTGTTGTATAAGCATCGTTTAAAAGGAACACCAACTGTTGTAGCGTTCTAGTAGATAAACGGTGCGATAATGGGAAAGAAGCAGAGTGGATGATGGACGGTCGATCAGAAATTTCCATGAGTCAGAAGATAAACAAGAAAAGATATGTAAAATGAATAAAAGTACTCCAGGAACTATTGATTGTTGGCTGCCAAGCATGAATTATTGTTTTGAACAACATGATCGGTATTCTTTAAAAAACTCACCTTTGTCCTGTTGCTGCAACGTACTGGTACAGCTTATAAATTACACTCCCCTACTTGATGATCTTCTGACAAATAAACTTGCTGACACGGCTAGATATCACTAACCAGGGTATTATGCCGACCTACATCGCAGTAGCAAAATTCATTAGAACATATCATCTCAGTCGTGTAATTCAGAACACAATTTTATTTGGGTGTTGCAGAAATCGAACTAAACATAAAAGATATGAAAAATTAATAATACTTCTAGCTTATGAATGAGGTCCCCCATGAGACAGTCTATTGAACTGAGAGCCGATAATGAGTCGGTTATAACCGTTCCTGGAAGCTAATAGAAAACTAATGGAAAACGGAAAGAGATAGGCGAATAAAAAGAAACATCTTGTACAGACCATAATGTGGCTGCTCACAGGATCCAGAGTTCTCCAAGAAAATATCCTCCCTGCAAAGGAAAAGAATAATATACAAATCAAGGGGAAGCAGTATCTTTTTAGATATAAATATAAACTGATACCATAGCGATCCAGTGGACAACTAGGCAAAACAAATTATGAGAGCCAAAATTATACTTGAGTGTTCCGATAACATTCCAGCCTAAAGTATCCGTGAGTATCGTCACAAATACCCAAGTTAAATGCATGGAGAAAGCAACATGGCCTCAAGGGTAGTAAAAACAATATTTTAGAGAGAGTTCATCTTGACGTCATAAGGTACTTGGGAATATAGAAGAAAAAAAAACTCCAGATGGAGGACCTCGCAATCACCGACTAACTGATTCTATAATCTATTTACAAGCAATTCATAGAAGGCAGACTATCACGCGATACTTAGCCGTTCAACTACCTCCGACGAATGAGACACTTTTAACTGAGTCGGAGTTAAATTCAGAAACTGGGAAAATAAAACAGAGATTTTCCACAAAATCTGTCTGAAGCTGAGGCACACCCCGAGCTAAATGTCCCGCAGATTTTAAGCAGAAAAGAACACACAACCCAAAGAATCTATACAGGAAAACTAAAGCAAATTAAGAAGGGTTTTACTGCTGATAGACTTCTATACAGAGCAGAAACGTATTTTATTCGAACGGATGAGAAGAACATCGTATACGAAGCTTAAAGAGAAAAGGCCTTGAGAATATGTTACCTAAAGGTTGTACAAGTTGCTGAGGGACAACAGCTACAGGATTTCTCCAAAACCATAGAATGAGTAGCGGATATGCAATGACCTACTTGATCCAGCCAAAAAAACTATGCTCAGAACAAAACCTCAGTTCAGTGAGAAACATTGATAATCATACACCCAAACCAACCTTTAAAACCGAGAGAGCTTTCAAACACATGTCGTAATGATTCTTCTGTTTATGCAACTCCTGACCTGGAAATTGGCATATCTGTCAGAACTTTGGATTGAATGAGACAATTTAGAGAAAACCCGCACTTGACTAAATTTCTTTTATTTGCTAGCTATTAAGATAAACCATTTTCACTATTGTCAAAATGTTCACAATTTACGTACATTGTTGAAGTTCCTTCTCCTTTGCTGCTGCCTTCCTTCTAAGTAATGCAGCTTGAGCAAAAGTTGATGGACTGTCTCCACAAACAGATCAAAACAGATTAATCATCGCTATGCTTTTACCAGAAAATAACATTTCTATGATGGTTAACATGCTCAGTTCATCATAAATGAGTAAAGAATTTTGATAACATTTGACAATATAGAGTTGTTAAAATTCATATTATACTCTGGGAAACAGGTAAGGTTTTTCATATTTAGTTTGTAGCATATCCGAAGATAAGCACTTAACTTCATGCACCACAGCATGGACAAAACTGGATTCCAGCACTCACACCAAATTACCCGTGAATTGGTGTAACAGAGTTATGAGATATGATTAGTTAATGACAATGGCTACCACAATCACATCTCTATTGAACAACTTGATTACCGTAAACCTAAAATAGAAATAACTACCCGTTCAAATTATAAAAATCACAGTCAAGTAGATAAATTTTTGTGAACAAGGTGAAACTAAACTGAAGTATTTGAAATTACCCACTTTGACAAGGGAGCTGCCTCTTTCAAGAGTTCTTTTATTTGTTGTTTTAATTCGATCTCCTTCGCATTCCATGATCCTCTCTTACAAAACAAAATACATTAAAAGATGGCAGAATTCAACTATCTTCGATCAACCTACTAATTTCTATATCAGATTATCAAAATCCAGAACTTAAAGAAGAATCAACAGACCAGGGTCATGGAGAAACGGAAATTCTTATTAGAACCTCAATTCTCATTCCAGAAAATACAATAATGAGACCAATTACTCGTTACTAATTCACTGGAAACTTTGCAAGTAAGAATTATTCTGAATTATGAACTGAACTAATGAGCTTCGAGTTCAAATCTGAAATATACAAACTCAATTGCAACTTAAAGGAAAACTGAAAATCAGTGTACCTTTTCTTTAAGGTAAGATAGAAACACTGGGACAATTTGAAGAAAGAAAGTCAGGATGAGAATCATTGGAGCTGCTGGAGAATTTCGAATTTCTAGGGTTTCTTTCATTACTTTCCTACGTGAGACAGGTCGGTTTCGAGATATGTTTCTTGAGTTTGGTAATAATAAGTTAAAAACGAGGAGATTTCGGATGTATAAATGGGAGATCAGTTTGATCTTTATTTAGAACCCTATTATTAGGGTTTTTAGGGTCACCGGATAGTAATTGGATCACCTCCCATCAAATAATAGTGACTAATATGATCCCTCACTGATTTATATAATAAACTTGATTAATAGCACTAATCATGATTAGCTAATTAATCAACATTAATTCATTTCTTTAAGTTAAGTGTTGAAGTTGAAAATCAAAACAAAAAAAATCAGAGGGAAGAGAAGAAAAGGAGGAAAAAAAATTGGGGAAAAAATGAAAATCATTGATTCAAGCAAAACTTTTGATGTAGGTGAACCCTCATCTTTAAAATACAATAACATATTAATACCCATCAACAACGATCAGTTCTTTGCTGATTTTTCAGAAAATCATGAATTTTTTTCTCAAACTCAAAATAACCCTTATGAACCTTACTATGATTTCGAAGGACCAACCCAAGAAGAAGAAGAAATCGAAGAAACAATTGCTCAAGATTACCAGGTATACCTCTATTCTAACTCCTATTTCAGTTTTTAAGCTCAGAGTTGCAAGAAGTTTCGATTTTTTCCTTCCGAAAACCCTAGGTTTCCAGCCGCCAGGTACAATCACGGCTGGGAAACCATGAACTCCTAGCCGTTATTCAATATTACGGTTCACTATTGATGAACTCCCAGCCGTTATCATAACGTTATGATGGGACGATATTCCTTGCCATAACTAAAAATTTACGGCCAGGTTTTTTCTACGTGCATGGGAAGCATTTAATACTGTCGGCGACGGTTAGGTTTCCTGTCCGAAAATATTAAATGCTATTTAATGTTGTCGGCGCCGGTTGGGTTACCCATCTGTAACTGGTTTTACGGCTCGTTTTTTAAGCCGTAAACTGACTCATCCAGTTACAGGGAAATTTACGTCTTGGAATTCCTGGACGTAACCGGTTTACGGTGAGGAATAATACTTTTCGACCCAGCCGTTGATGTTATGACGGCTGGAATATCACTTGTCGACCCAGCCGTATACTATTTGACGGCTGGAATATCACTTGTTGACCCAGCCGTATACTCCTTGACGGTTGGAATATCACTCATAGACCCAGCCGTTTCACAGTTGGGTTCTCAAATATTCCTAACCGTATGAGACATTAACGGCTGGGAGTTCTTGATGTCCCAACCGTTAGGTATACATTACGGCCAGGACGATATGATATCACGGCCGTAAATGCTTCAGAAAACCATTTTTGGAAACCCTAAAACGATAATCGAACCTATTTTTTTCAATCTAATGGTAAAATAACTGCTGGGTTTTTCGATTCTTACCTAGAAGGAGTCATTTGTGGACGATTCGCAAGTGTTTGAACAGATTGGTTCACCACAGGAGGATTTGAAGGTGTTTGAAGTGATTGGTTCACCACATCTCCATGAAAAGGAACATCAATAACCTGCCCTGATTCAGAATCAGGGTTCAATCGGCCGGATCTTGTCACTCTTGATCTTGCTACCATCTTGAAAATTAATGGGGAAGAGAGGGAGATATTATTAGGTTTTTGAGAGTTTTTTTGAGAAGAAGAAGAAGAAGAATAGAGAAAATGAATGGATTTTGATGTTTGGTTTGGATTTAGGATTTAGGATTAGGTTTTGATTTTAAATTATTTATTTATAAAGGGTAAATATGACTTTTCAATCACTTAAGTCTCCCCTTATCTATAATTTGCCTACCCAAAGCAATTAATCCCCCAAAATGGTCAACCCTTTAAGCCCAATAATAGGGTTCTTTATTTATTCAAAATCATTAAAATTGTTATAAATTTGTAATTATGTTAAGAATATGTAGGGCATATCTCGTTTATTATTAGGATGTCCTTGTGTCTAACCCTATAAATAGAGGCTCTACTATTAATCTATTATACACATGAATAAGATTTTCTCTCTTTTTTCCTCTCTACTTTGTGTCTCTTGTTGTTTGTCTTTTATATCACGATACGTTATCAACACGCTCTACATTCGCGAAGAAATTGAGCAAATGGGTTAAGCTTTCCAAACACGACATGAAGGGATTTTTTTAACCTTTGACCTCTGTAGTTTTATTAATTTGTTTATGCCGGTTTTGTGTGATTCACGTTAAAGTGCTAGCTAGCTTTTACCTTGTCCTTATGTACAGTTTTGTTTCCATTGGAGTGAAACGTGGAACTCGTCATTATAACAGTTGATTTCTTATTTTCTGTTCTTATATTTTTTATTAATTAATTGATCAAATCAAAAGTTTATTATATTTTTTCCTTAATTATTTAATCACCGTGGTGTATTCCATGGAGATAGATTTATATATCTTCATAACACCTATCATGTGATTTGTTTTTTCCCCTTATGCACCGTGGTGTATTGCATGGAGACAGATTTTATATATTTTCATAACATCTATCATGAGAATATGATTATGCTCATTATTTCTACTTTTTTTTTGGGTGCAATTAAAATCTATTGGTTAATCCTAAAAAGATATGAGGTGGTCAATTTTTATTTTCTGTACTTATCTTTTGTCTCTTATTTTCTCGTGGAGAAAGAAAAAGAAAATCCATCAATAGATGGTTTATAGTTTCTATCCTTTTAAAGGAAATTATAATCACTGAAATTGGTGTTGTCACAATTAAAATATCTTTACGGTAATTAATTACATGCATGGTTGAAAAACCTTCGCCCAGTTAAGTTTGGTATCTTCTTCCGTTGGAGGAAGATCATGTGATTTTCATAAAATGGATTTTCCATATGCCATGTTAAACGATATTTTTTCCCGTTATCATTTAAACGATTTTAATATATCGTATAAACCAATTGATATTGGTTTTCTCTCCTCCGTCAATACTAGGAGATGGGATGTAAATAAAGTGGCAGTCTAAATTATGTTTAGGCCAATATGGTTTCATTCCTTCTAAGGAACATTGATTGGTTTCTATTATTCCCTATAAGAAACCATCTTTAATCAACCACTAAGTGGATATTTCTCTACAAAAAATATCGATGATAATTTATTTATTTATTTATTTTTCTTAAAAGGAACCGTAAAAACCAACTAGATTTGGTTCTTCCCTATCGATCCTAAAAGGACAAAATATCGTTATTATGATATTCTTAATTGCAAACACCGACAAAACGGGAGATTGCTGCATTCCTGAGGGATATTAAGTAAAATTTATTTTTTCTTCCTAATAATAATCTCCAAAATTGAGACCCTTCAACTTGATGTTGGAATACGGTAGGACATAAAAGATCAATGGGTCCGCACCCGACTTGTTAGCCTATATTATTAGTCCTTGTAGTGACTATATCGATCTTGATATAATTTTCTTTTGATAAAAAAAAAAAGTGTCCATAATTTCATTCTAGTTCATTATCTCGTTGATCCTTGAGGTCATGAAATTATTTTGGAGTTTTCTTTTATATTTTGGCTGTGACTAATAAAATACATGGTTGATGTTCAATTTGTATCTCAAGTAGATTACAATTTTGGGACAATTTTTTTATGGTTGTTGGAATCAGTTTCTACTGTCTCACCTGGTATTGTTAACATTCAGAAATTATTATAAGTATATGTCCTCGAATTAATCAGATAATACTTTAATAAATTTGTTTTCGTTTTTATGAGATGAAAATATTTCCGCCATAATCAGGAGGAGACCATACACTACCAGCAAAAATTGGTGTTAATTAACTTTAAAGTTATATCAGTTTCTCTCCCAGAACCAGAACCAGAACCATAGCTCGTTTTCCAGTAACAAGTACAGGGTGGAGCGGAGATAAACCGCATAACGATCTTATCTTCAGAGATGCGACTAAAGTTTTTACACCGGCTAAATTTTATCAGTTTCTCTCCCATCATGATAAAATTGAAAAAGGCTGCTACTGACTAGGCGTGAATTGTCTCATTTTCTTTTACATAAGTGTTTGCCTCTTTAAGAGGAAAATTCAGTCACATCTAATAAAATAAGTTGCGTTCCAAAAGAAGCTATTGGTAGTGCTCCAATTGAGTGTACCGAAAACATGATTCACATTCTCAAAGTTATTATATCCTCATTTGAAGGGGAGGAGATTACAATGTCCGTGGGCGCTCGTACTATCAATTATGTAATTAATTTTAAGATATGCATACGCTTGAGAATGTGTGGTATCGTAATTAATTGTCGAATATTCATTTAAAGTAGCTACTGAAACAAATGATGGTGGTTTTGAACCCCTTTGCGGAAAAATATCTACATATGTGATTGGTTGGCATACAATCCAAATTAGATTGGATTCATTTCTCGATTAACACAATTTTGGATCCAAGACTTAACACCGTAAATGTGCCAAGCTTATTAATTACAGGTTGGTGTAGTCATAATGTGTGATACGAGAAATATGTTCGGTGTGAAAATGATTTGAGGGATTTCTTTTTGTTCAGACCTTAGGATTGGTTAAGTAATTGTTCTTCTTATAAGACATATTTGGCATGGTAGTCCTTGAAAGACTCATATATGGTCGGAGAACATTTTCGAATATGTGATCCTTGGAGGATTCAAATTACATTCACGCAGCCACTTGACTCGACTATGTCAGGTTTAACAATCCTTTATGTGTTTTTATAAATTTGGTACAAAACCAAAAATCCGGATTAATTAGTTGATGACTTCAACGTTAAAGGTCTCTTGAGGAGTTCTTAAAAACACAAAAATCCATGTTTTAGCAGCATAAATATTAATTTTTCTTAAATCTGCAGTAAAATATTATGCTTGCTTAAACTTGTCTAAAATATAGACTATAATTATGATTTTGGTGCTTTTTAATAATACTCATATAGTTGAGTTAGCATCCATATTTAGGTCAAAAGTTGTACTCTTTTCCCTTCGTTTCAGGTTTTGTCCCCTGTGGTTTTCCTGACAAGGTTTTAACGAGGAAACATCTCATGACGTTTTTCTCCAAAATGTTGATATTTATGATCTTTTTCCTTCGTCCAATTTTTTTTCCCATTGGGTTTTCTTGGCAAGGTTTTAGTGAGGCAAATTAATTCAACACGGTGGTCATCCAAGGGGGAGTTGTATAGATTTTGGTTATTTGGTGGATTCCCACCATTTACTAGGTCATTTTGTTAGACAACATCAACATAATCATCTCCTATGAATTTGGATATCATTCTGATGTATAGTATGACTACAAAATTCGTAAACCTATGGTACTGTAACTGCGTATTGGCACTTTGTTGAAGAAATTACATCAAATACTTCTACAAATCATCTTCGAGAAGCTAATAATCCACGAAGCAAGTCCTCGATGTATTTAAAGAAGCGTGAAGACTCGAGAACACTACCATTAGAAGACTAACACAAAACAAGACTTCATCAACTGGGAAATTTTTCACGAAAGCATTGCTATCTCCAGCATCCAAGAAATTTGTTTATCGAAATTGGCTCGACTCGAAGATTTGCAAGCCAAAATTTAGCTGAAGTACTTATCTGGGGGAGTATCAAATTAGAAGGTATTTTACTGGACTATAACGTTGTACTCTTTTTCCATCATCAAGGTTTTTCCCTTTGGGTTTTCCTTGTCAAGGTTTTAATGAGGCAACATTTGCGTGTCCAAATCTTTTCTAAGTTTTCTCAATTGTACTCTTTTACCTTCGATCAGGTTTTGTCTTTTTGGAATTTCCTAACAAGGTTTTAACGAGGCAATTAGCTTAGACACAATGTCATCAGGGGGAGTGTTATAAACGTGTAATTATGTTAAGAATATCTAGGGCATATCCCGCTTATTACTGGGATGTCCTTGTGTCTATCCCTATAAATAGAGGCTATACTGTTAGTCTATTGTACACATAAATAAGATTTTTCTCTCCTTCTTCCTCTCTACTTTGTGTCTCTCGTTGTTTGTCATCACAGTAAAAACATCTAAAATACCCTGGCTAGATTGGGGTATACCCAAATTTAAATGGACCTAGTGCTCTTGCTAAGGGGTGGTCAAAATTGGTGATTTTACTTTGATACCCTTGAACTAATTAACCTAAAATTAAATCCTAAAATTAAAAACTAAAAAACTCTTAATCTTCCCTAATCTCTCTGCTCTTCCACTTCATCTTCTTCCATTTCTTCCATCAACCGAAAATCTTGAACATTGATTTTCCAAAAAAAAATGGTTGATTCTACCGGCGAAAAGAAGACTCTAGGTGATGTCTAAACTCAAATCATCATTGTGTTGTGTGATTTGGTTGTTATATGATTGTTATATTAGGTTAGAATTCGAAAATTATGATTTTTATGTCTTTAGTCGGCAAGGTCGTAACATGCATATCTTGTCGACTTTTCATAATAGCCATGGCGACTGTAAATTTTTTCAACAGCCGGCAGGGTATTTTTCAACAGTCGGCGGGGTATTTTTCTCAACAGCCGGCGGGTTTTTTTTTTGTAGACATTGCCGACTATATTAGTCGTCTCCTGTGTGTCAAAAAATAAAGTCAGCATTGTATTCATTTGAATACCCTGGCGGCCAAAGTTAGTCGGCATCATCTTCATCATCTACCTTGCCGGCCAAATATAGTCGGCATGGTATTCATTCGTCGATCTTGCCGACTTTTCATACTTTCAGAGCTGAAAGTGTTGAAGTATGATCTAATTTTGAGTATGATATCATACAATAGCTTTGCAATCCCCTTTTTAGAAGTGTTTGGGTAGTGTGCTTTCATTTCCGTTGCAAAAGATTTTCTCAAAACAATTTTTTTCATCAAAAATCTTCCCAAATAAGTTCAATAAAAAACAAAATTTCATAATCAAATTCATAATTTGAGAAGTTTTAATCTACTCAATTAATCAATCTAAACTCAATTAACCAACCTAATCAGATTTTTTAGTGTTAATTAAACAAGGGTATGTTAGCCATTTAGAAAATACATGGTTAAGGCGTGGCTTCTTTTACTTCAAAATGACCTAACTTTTGTCTCATTAGGTATACCCCAATCAAGCCAGGTAAAATACCACCAGTTTATTTTTTTATTTCATTTTTTTTATAAGGAAAGGCCTTCAAAAAGGATAATGGTCCTCCTCAACTGTTGGTAGAAGGAAAACAGGAGGGGCATACCAGTACATAGTAGAATTGTTTTTCTTTTCCCACAGGTAAAGTTCATGAGATACAGATTTACAATAACGAGGTTGAAAGCTAAAAACACAGACAACTAACTTAGAAGATAAAAATTGAATATCCTTAAAGATAGCATCCGTACGCGAATCCCCTTCGAAATTCCCAGCTGAAAATTAATCGAGTAGAGATTTCGCAGCACTTTCAATAATGATGTGAGTTAACTGTTGCTCCAAGGCTTTCTTCAGTACTGCCCAGATGGCTCTTGCTTCAGCTTCTTCAGCAGAGTGTACTTCAAAAACTAAGGACGCACAAAAGGTTGCTTTTCTTGAGAAGTCTCGCATCACATACCATGCACCATTTGCTCCAGAAGTATCATCAAAGGCTCCATCAGTATTACATTTAATCCAACCAAAAGAGGGGGGCATCCATTTATCACAAATATTGACAGAAATAGTAGTAGAAACAGTCAAGCTAGTTTTCCTAGCGAGAAGCATAACTCTGGCTCTAGCTAGGACAGTAGTATGATTTTCAGAAATATTTTGGAAGATGAAATTTTTTCTACTAGTCCAAAGAGACCATAAGATAACAATAAATAAACTTTGAGCTTCATCAGAGAGTTTAGACTGAGGATCAATTAACCAAAAAAGAAGTCAATCAATGAAGGACTTGTTTTGAAAAAATTGAGCATTAATGTTGAAATCAGAGATAAACCAGACTCTGCTAGCAAAGGGGCAAAGGACCAAAGCATGCATAATAGTTTCATGAGGATCAGTACACCTAAGACAATCCACACTATGCATAGGCATTCTAGTGTGAAGGATAGTTCTGGAGGGAAAAGCATTTCTAGCTGCTCTCCAAATAAAGACTTGAATTATGTAAGTAACTCTGACTTTCCAGATACCTTTCCAAAGATTTTTACAAGGGGAGGGCCTAAGACCTATGATCCCCATGTAGGCAGATTTAGAAGAAAACTTTCCATTATTTGAAAGATCCCAATCCCTCCTATCAGTATCAGGAGTGCAAATCTGGCTTAAGTGATAATCTTCTGATCAGAAATATTATCAAAGTGGGTGTTGAGTCTAGACACATCCCAACTTCTGATTTGTGAGACAATAAAATAAGACACTTTGATACTAGGATCAGGGGGAACTAGAGGGTTGGGTGTAGCAGAACCCAATGAGGGTATCCATTTGTCACACCATGGGTCAATAAATTGACCATCCCAAACAATCTAAGAGATGAAAGGCTTGATTAGTTCTTTGATGGCATGTAGACACTTCCAAGTCCAAGAACACTTGCCAGTGCACTTGGAATTCAAAAATCAGTTCTAGGAAAGTATCCAGCCTTAAGAACAGTGGCCGGTAAGCAATTAGGATTTTCCAGGATTCTCCAGGCATTCCTAGCTAGCATAGCCAGATTATTTAATTCAGCCTTCCTAAAGCCCAAACCACCTTCAGCTTTAGGGTAGCATAAAATGTCACAACCAAGCAGGTGCAACTTCATATCTTCTGGGTCTAAAGTTTTACCCCACCAAAATTTGCAGAGGTGAGAGTCCATTTCTTTACAAAGATGCTTAGGAATAATAAAGCCTCCCATTTGAAAAAGAGGAATATCTTGGCCAATATGTTTAATTAGAGTAATTCTAGCAGCTTGGGACAGAAGCTTGTGAATCCAGACAGAGATTCTGGCATCAACAACTTGGAGAATACCCATATGTGTCTGGATTTTAGAAGCTTGGAACACAGTAGGAGTGCCAAGATATTTTTCTCCTAAGTCCCTACTTTGAATTTTTAAAATATTGGCCAAGAGAGCTTTTATATGCTCGGGAATCTTGCTACTAAATAAAATACCAGATTTTTCAAAATTTATTTCTTGCCTAGAAGCCAGGCAGTACTTTTAAAGGTAGTCTTTAATGACTTGATAATTTTGAGAAGTAGCTTTTGAAAAAAGGAGATAATCATCAGCAAACAAAAGGTGTGACATTTCAATAGCATCTTTACACACTTTGATACCTTCTAAAATACCTTTCTTTTGAAGACTATCAATATAAGAGGATAAGGCTTCAGAGAAAATGATGTAAAGATAAGGAGAGAGAGGATCTCCCTGTCTCAGTCCTCTTTCAGGTTGGAAAAACCCAGTTGGGATACCATTAAGAAGGACAAAATAGGAGACAGTAGAAACACACTGGTTTATGAGTTTAACTTAGTGGTTAGAGAGACCCATTTTAGTTAAAACCTTTTCTAGAAAATCCCATTCAAGCTTGTCATAAGCCTTGGACATATCAAGTTTGATAGCAACTATGCCTTCAACTTTGTCATTGTGATTGACAACATATATGGCCTTATTGTCTAGAAGAGTATTATCAGAAATACTCCTCTTAGGAATAAAGGCATTTTGATTTTGGGAAATTATATTGTTCATAAAGGGTTTACGTCTATTAGCCAAGGTTTTAGAAATAATTTTTGTAAATAAAATTACGTAGCCCTATTGGCCTGTACAGAGAAACAAGTTCAGCAAGATGAACTTTGGGAATAAGAGCAATATTAGTATGGTTAAAGACCTTAGCAATATGCCCAGTTCTGAAGCTGGTTTGTGTGATATCAATGACATCATCTCCCACAATATCCCAGTGATTTTGATAAAAGAGACCTGTGAAGCCATCAGGTCCAGGAGCTTTTTTTTTCCCCATTTATATAACCGCATTCTTAATTTCCTCTGGAGAAAGAGGCATATTTAAGGATGTGTTATCCTCAGCAGAGAACTTAGTAGGGAGATCAGCAAGAATCTCATCCTGGAATTGCTGAGGATTGGAAGAATAAAGGTGTTTGAAATAGTATATGAAAGAAGTTCCAATACTATCTCTATCCGTTAGAATAGTATTCAAGGATTTTTTAATCCAGCTAATGGTATTTCTTTTTCTCCTGAAGAGAGTTACTCTATGTAAATAGGGTGAATTTCTGTCACCTTCCATGAGCCAAACCTCCCTAGATTTATCTTTTTAATATAACTGTTCTAGGTTATAAAGGTACTCCAGTCTGGCTTTGAGTCTGGATGTATTACTGTTATCAGTAGGGTTAGAGAGTTGGAGCTCAGCCAATCTTTCCTAATGGTATATATATTAGTTTGAATATTTACCAAAAGAAGACTTATTCCAATCTCTTAGACCTTTCTTAGTACTTAACAGTTTAGCTTTAAGCTTGTAAGCAGGGGAGCCTACTACATTGACAGGCCAGGAGTTAGCAATAATGTCTCTGCAAGTAGGATCCTCAATCCACATAGCCATAAAATAAAAGATCTAGGCATACATATATCCTCATAATTAAAACCTATTTGCATAGGACAATGATCAGAGTAATTCCTAGGGAGATTGTTAACACAAAGTTTAGGACAAAGATCTTCAGCCACGTGGTTTATAAGACATCTATCTAATCTTTCAAGAATTAAGTCAGGACCATGTTGCATATTGGACCAAGTGAACCTAGGTCCAAAAAAACCAGGATCATGTAAGTTAAACACAGAGCAGAAGTTTCTAAGGTTTTCAAAATCAGGATCATCAACTTCTAGGCCACCATTTTTATCTTCAGTTCCTAAGAGAGCATTAAAGTCACCTGTGACAAAAACAGGTTCATCTGAGGGGGCATTAGATTGCTGGCATTGTTGTTCCCAGAAGGCTTGTCTCAGACTACTATTAGGTTCTCCATACATGAGATGAATATGACAGGTTTTAGTGTGAATGATGTCAGTTAGGGCTGTCAATGGATAAAAATCCATCGGATATTGGCAATACCGATAAGGTTAAGGTTAAGTGTTATCGGATATCCGGTATCCGGTAATATCCGTCGGAATTCAAAAATTCAATATCGATAAGGTTAAGGATAAGCTATCGGATATCGGATATTATTCCGTTAATTTCCGTTATCTACTCATGATACAAAAAACTTCCAATAATTTCCGTTAATATTCAATAATTTCCGATAATTTCCGTTAATATTCGATAATTTCCGATATTTACTTAGGAGAGACGTAATCAAATGACTAAAGAGTAAACCTAAAGGGTATTAGGTATCGAAAATTTCCGAAAATTTTATGATATAGTTATACACTAACGGTATCGGATATTAACCTAACGGAAACTCCCTTAACCGTTATCGTTATGTTAATAAACGGATATCCGTTACGTTAAGGATATCGGATATCGGATAGCCGTTATGTCGGATATTAACCTAACGGAATCCGGATATTCGGAAACGGATACCGGATATCGAATATCCATTGACAGCCCTAATGTCAGTAGATGTAACATAGATACCCCTCATACTGGATGAAACAATGTTGATGTGAATTTCCTTCTTCCAAGAAAGGGCAAAGCCACCAATAGGGACATTAAAGGTACAAGGGAATCCCATGTTTTTTAACTTTCTAGCAGCCATATCTTTGTTCATTTATGTTTCAAAGAGAAAGATGATGTCAGGGTTGACATTTCTACATAGTAAACTAAGTTCCTTATTAGCAGATTTTTTTTCCAGATCCTCTAATGTTCTAAGCAATCAGAGTAATGTTATTGACAAGGAATTGGTTTATAGTATTATTGGCAGTATCAATTAAAGGGGTTGGGAGAGGTTGATTTACCTGAGTGGTAGAGTCAGATCCACCACCAAGAGAAGCACTGGTATCATCACCACTTTGAGAAGTATTTAGGGAATAATCGAGATTAGAAGTAGCAACATTGGGATGAGAATTATTGCGGACACCATTGTTGTTTGGGGAATTGTCATTAGGTACATTTTAGATCGCATAAGAAGTAACCACAGGTTGGGTATTGGGGGTGGCATCATTAACCTTAAGACAGCGGGAAGAACATACTTGCTGCTAGAAGCTTCAATTTCTTTAATTTTTTTTTGCTTCAATTTCCAAGCTGGACAGTTTTGATCTTTATGATCAAGAACACGGCAGGAAGTGCAGAAGTACCTTGGAACTTGGATGTATCTACATTCGATCAGAAATGGTGAGTTCTTCCACTTGTAAAGAGTGGAATGCATAGTGGTAATGCTTTTTGCACTGGGATTCTGAGATACACCTTGACATTCTTCTTTAGAGGATGTTTACCAAAGGGATCTTGAGCTTCAATGAGTTCACCCATTTTTAAAGTAAGTTTTTGAAGATCTTCAAATTCTGTACATTCATTTGGAATGTTGCACAATATAAACCACATTATTTCTTCATCAAAGTGGAGTTGATGATTTGCAGGCCATCCTTCAGTTGGAACCACTTTTAAAACCATTAAATAACCACAAACGAACCAAGGTTTCTGAAAATTGATTCTATTGAAGTCCTTTTCTGCTAAGAAACGAATAAGGACTTTGTTTCGCAATCCACTACATATGGTGACAGTAGGAGGTTGGGCTAAAGGCCAATTATTGCATATGTAGAAACATATTGAGGATGTATGAACCAACATTTCACAGCATAAATATCCCACCATACACCATTTCCAATTACTATCAGATTCAGCTAGAACAACTTTTTTTTCTATGAACATTGGGTTCGGAAAATGTAGATGGTAAGGTTAATTTCTCAGCCATTTGAGTAGACAGGTTTTGAATATCTTGATCTAATTTTTGAGGGTTTTCTGAGGAATTTGAGAACTCCATCAGGTAAGAGAATTGGATATATATAAATATAATTTGACTGTTACAGATAATTAATATAAAATGCAGTTGTAGAGAAAAGAATCTCTTGTTAGTACTATATTGAAATTGATCACAAAAAATATGGATGGAGAAAAGGCAAGGGGTTTTTGTTTGTTTATATGTTTGAACCTTAAAGAGGGAATGACAAAGTTGTTGACTAAAATTTGAATAGTTTTCAGGAGAAAATTGGTGTAAGGTAGTTGTTATGATACTTCAAAGACTGTGTTGGGGAGGGGGTTCATCATACAAGATGTCATTTTCGTATCCATGCTTTATGGACACCTTCAGATTTGAGATATTCACGCGAGTTTGATGATAAAAGACCCAAGTAAGGACAAATCCAATAATACTTTATTGGTAAACCTGGGATGGAAGAGAATGGTATGTAAACTTGACATAGTTCGGGGTTGGTGGATTATTAATGGGTTTGTCTTTTTTAGACTGACGTAGGTATGATGGTACAAACTGCCAAAGGTAATAATGGTAGTAACAATGTATTGGGAAATAAAGATGGGAATAGAGGGAAAGATTATGTTGTAGTTGATGGTTTTGAAAGGGTTGTTGTAGGTCGATTGAAGGCATAGGTTTGGGAGTAGAGCTAGTAACCCATCTGGCAGACATATCCCAGACTGCAATGATGCCTCTCAACTGATGCTGCATTCTTCTAATCTGCATAAAACATAAATTTTTAATTAGGCCCCAAAAAGAAACATCAAAGTTTGGTAACCTGCAAAGACCTCCCTTAATGGTAGTTCCAAAAGGAGTAATGGTAATAGTAAAGATTAGGTGTTGAAAATAGGTCTCGATAGGGTAATTATGATCATTAGGGTGAAAGGGGTGCGCATGGCTTTGAATCGGCGTAGTAAACAAAGCGACATGACGGTTAACCAAGTGCCATAAATGGGATTTAATTGGCACAATTGGGTCTTTAAATGGGTGTTTAGCCGAGAGATTATCATAGCCAGGGCAATTTTATTTAGGTTTTTTACAGAAAAGGAAAGAATTAAGAGAGAAAGATAAAGTTTTAGAAACGGCTGATCAAAATCCTCAAAATGCCGGTGAGAATAGAACTCCGGTTGAACCATCATATTCAGAATATGAGCAATCCAAGTCCCTTGTTCCAGGATTAAGCACAGAAGAACTTCAGAATTTGAGGACTGAAATTCAAGCAGAGATTGATTGTCGTGCGCAAGAGAGGTTACGTCAGATAGAAGAAGAAAGGATCGAGAACTTGTACATGCCGCATGGAAGCCAAAATACTTAGAGAGGAGAAATAGAAAAGATGAGGAATGGGCTGAGAAACATTCCAAAGCCCCAAGGTATGGGAGTGCGACAGAGAGTGATTCTAAGGCTTCTGATGGTGAAAGTTTTGAGTATGCTGTGGAGGAGGTCGGCACCAGTGATCTTGATTCTGACGCGGCTGAGAATTGGAGGGTAATGGAGGATTATCATGAGCGCAGGTTGATTAGTCATTTTGAGTATTAACTTGCCAATCCAAAGATATTAGCAAGGACCATGCAAGAGGGTGAGCCTGAAGAAAGGGATACGGAGATGCATGATGCAGAGATGGAGAATGGGGAAACTGACAAAGTTACAGAAGATGAGAATTTTGCATCATCAAGTGATACTTCACCGGCATCATCTGAAAATGATGATAGTGAGAGGTATGAATAGGAGGGATGGGGAACTGATGAATAAGACCTTTGGTAGTCTCTTGCAGGTGTCGGAAAAAGCTAGATTTTCATATTTTGAGTAAATATTGAAAATAATCAACAAGTTTTTAACAAAACAACTTTTCCGATGATTGATATTGCTCCTACTCTTCTTTATTTTGTTGCAGATGATGGTAAGTAGTTTGTTTTCCTTCTCCTTACTTCAGTCGGCTTCTTTCCTAGTTTGTTTGTGATGCTGATGTGTATAAAACTTGGGATTTTGGGTGTTCTGTTGGTAAGTAATACTGTTTGTTACAAGTTTAGATGTTTGGTGGTGAAGATACTGTTTATGGTGGTTTAGGATATGAGGAAATTGGTTCAGTTTTTTTTGTTCATGGAAAATGCTAGATTGTCCAGAAGTAGTAGTGGTGTAACAGTTTGAAAGCAGAATTGGGATGTAATGATGAATGCTTGTGTTGAAACTTTTTGAATAAAATTTAATGAACTGTTTCCTTTTGATCTGGATCTTGTTGAATATTTTTCTATAATTGTACTTAGTGAGATGAAACTTGTTTGTGAAATACTTTTGATCAAAGGAGGTACTGAGAAGATAGTAAATTGTATAGATGATGTAACTACCAATGATGATTACAAAGAGATGAAGTAATTGATGGATGCTAACAAGATGGATTCCTGGGGTTTGAGTTTCAGAGAACATGAAGCGGAATTTGGGTCCTTACGTCAGGATGACGGAGCAGAGCTATAAATACCAACGTTTTTGTTTATAATACCACTAGTTTATTGATCCAACCTTTCCTACCGGGAATAGACCCATCTACCCCTTACCCGCATTATGGATGAAAAGGGATGTTCTATCTATTGTATTAGACAATGAAACACATTTTATTTTAATTTATTTTGGAATCCTATTATTGGGGCTGTAGGGGCTAGGATTTTGGGGGCTTAAATTACTAATTGGAACCCAAATGTTATAGGGGGAGACCAAATTTATGTAAAAACTAAAAAATACCCCAATCATTTTAAATTATTACCCCCTTATACCCTTCCATTAACTAATTAATCTAATAAAAAACTCTCAGTTCTTTTATTTCAGAAGACGATACATACTGTCATTGCCCCTTCAAACTGTTTGATGCTTGTCTGGATGGAATGGGTGGCAGAGGCTACATCAAAACCTCAGTTCTTAAGAATATACATGACAAACATTACCCCACAACAAAAGGAATTTCTATCTTCCAGGATAGAGTGCGTACTAACATTAATGTATATACGTGTTTGAGGGTAAAAACTGATTCTGCTGTTTTTGGTAAATTTTGGGTGTGTTGATGAGAAACTAATTCAAACCCTAAACAAATGCACTATACGAGAGTACTTTTGAGTTCGAGATATCAATCTGTAAGACTCTGGCCTAAACCAAGAAATAGCCGTTCCAGATTCAATTCGGTCACAAGGTGAAGGAGAAGGGTTGATCTTAGGGAGGGAAGCAGAGAAGGTGTTTGAGATCAGAGTGTTGAATTATGAAGGTGTGTATGTTTATGACTTGCGTATCAGAAAATGGTTTCTGGCTACTTGTGTTGATAACACCTGTGTTGTCTGTTCATTTGAATAGGTTGAAAACCTATTTATACAAGTCATTGAGCGCACCTTGATCTCTTAGGAAGTGGAGGAAGTTAAGTAGTGGAGAAGTGGGTTTGTGCGGAAGGTGGTGATCATCATGTTTCCGTTATGAGGGAGGACTGATCACACGTTCACCCACTACTCTCATTATTGTTAACCGTCTGTGTTTCCTGACACTTTCCCGTAATGGGCGCGTTGCACGTCGCACGTTGTAAACCGCCAGACCAATACCCCAGTGAGCATCCCCAGTTGTGACATGCTTGATGTCTCGAGTGAATGGGTCAAGTCATGTGACTTGCCGCTAAAATCAGCATATAGTGCTTTTGGGTCAAAATTATTTGTAGAAACAATATTCATGAAACATCGTTTATAATCGATGTATATAAAGCATCATTGTTTCCAAGCTCGTCTAAGTTAGTTGCGGAGCTTAGTGTCTTAAAAGGAGTGTGATCGTCCTATTTTCAGGGAGTTGGTAGGAGCTACGCACGCATCCCAGGTAATGGTCGTTCAGGCCATATAGGAGAGTGGCGACTGGTAGCCATTCTAAAATCCTGTCGGTCAATCCAGTTTAGATCTGGGCCGCTTAAATCGGCTAGCCAAGTTGAGTGGATGAGATGATTTGCGGCAGTTATGTATTGCCGCTGAAAAAATTTTAGGGTTTGGAAGCGGTGCGGCTATCCTTGTTTTGGTTTGTCGAATCAAAGCGCTGGGGCGCTGATTCGAACAGGCCGATTGGCCATGTGCAAAGACGAGCCACCGTTGTGCACGCTGACATCTCTTGGGCTGTCTAAAATTAGATCTAAGCCACTCAAATCGGCTGGCGAAGATGAGTGGTAACAATCAATTTGCGACAGAAAGTGTTGCCGCAAAGCGTTTTTTAGGGTTTTCAAACAGCGCATTCACCCTACTTTGGGCCGGCGATTTGATGCGCTTTGGTCTTGCTATGAGCAAGTAGATCGGCCACGTTTGGAGTTGGTTCGATGGTGAACGCGTTGGCAATAAAATAGATACTCATCCATCTGAAGTCAACTGACGTGCGCTGAAAGGAAACGTATCTTGCTCAAGGGACGAGCCAAGCTCTATCCTGGTATGTGCGCTAAAAATATTCTTGAGAATGTCTTTTACTGTCGCTATCAGTGCTTACCCCGCAATAGCGTCACTATTACGTACTAAGCAGGGGACTTAATGTTGATGGTGGTTTTTAGTTCAGGGTCAAAAATGTAAAATCATGTATTTAATGCGCTGTCATCCTGCAAAGGAATAAAAGTCGTTTAAAAGAAATGAGTGCTTAAGCCTCTCCACTCACATATGTATTGAGCAATTCAATATATCTGTATATATAAAATTTACTCAGAATGGTGCATGCAACAACAATCCCAAAATGTTCTGTGAATTTTATCTTCCACCAGCATTATTCACTAATGCATGACTTGCTTAGTATTTTCCTACGCTGTGTTCCCAGCCGAACTCTCAATATTAACTTGACATGACGATTAAATGTTCACTCTCAGCAGAGTAACATGAATCTCCCGAAGTGTCAGTGAAGTACTCACACAGGCTGCATCACTCTCTAACAAAGAGAATTTTGTATCGACGCACTTTTAAGTTAGCTCGATCGAACACGCTTAAATTCCTTAGGGAAAAGCTAGACTGTTAATATCAGTCTCAAAAATGATCACGGCCACACGATTTGGCCGCGAGATTCAGCAAGCCTGGATTACTTCTAGCGGAACTAGGCAATCACCGTATTGACCACCGGCGGGCCCACTAATGCCTTAGTCGATCGAGTCCCATTTCGTTCATTTGCAAGCACTTCAAACGCTAACCCAAACATGGGTATTCGCGTTACTTGAAAATAAGATTAAACGAATTAAGACCGACAAATACGGTCTCAAATGCATCACATCCGTCCAACTTCGCCACCCTAGTTGGACGGCTTAGATCTTCCTTCGAATTGTCGAAAGGGTACTGACGTGATCACAAACGACCCAACTATATTCTTGGTCGGTCGACCTGCCCACTAAAAACCAGAAACGCGTTGAATCACACGCCCAAAGAAGGGTGATCGCGCAGCCTTTAAAACCCTAAATTGAATAAGCAGCGTTATACAACTACCGCAAATCAATCGTGTCCGTCCAACTTCGCCAGCCTAGTTGAACGACTTAGATCGCATTTCAAACGATCAAGGAGATGCCAACGCGTTCACCATCGAACCAACTCCAAACGTGGTCGATCGACTTGCTCATAGCAAGATCAAAGCGCATCAAATCGCTGGCCCAAAGTAGGGTGAACGCGCTGTTCGAAAACCCTAAAAAACGCTTTTTAGCGATGGAGGTTCTCACTTCAAAAACAGGATCTTATAAAGCTTGTTTAAGAAGTACAATGTGTCGCACAAGATTGCAACACCTTATCATCCCCAAACAAATGGACAAACCGAGGTTTCTAACCGGGAGGTGAAATCCATTCTAGAGAAGACGGTGAATCCAACAAGGGAAGATTGGAACATGCGACTTAATGATGCTTTGTGGGCTTATAGAACCGCATACAAGACACCTACCGGGATGTCTCCCTTTATGCTTGTGTATGGTAAACCTTGTCATTTACCCGTTGAAATTGAGCATAAGGCGTTTTGGGGTATTAAGCAATGCAATATGGAGATGAATGGGGCTGGAAAGAAAATGAAGTTACAAGAGCTATAGGAGCTTCGCAATGATGCATTTAAAAGATCACGCATTTACAAGGAGAAAACGAAGGCCTTTCATGATACTATGATTTCTTGAAAACAATTTTGCATTGGGCAGAAAGTGTTTTTGTTAATTCTCGCTTGATTGGACCTTTTATTGTTACTAATGTGTTTTCTTATGGTGCAGTAGAAATTCGTAGCATAGGTACAGGCAAGGAACTTAAAGTTAATGGGCACCGGTTGAAACCATATTATGAGAATTTCACTTCCGAAGTGGTGGAAGGAGTTAAATTTGTGGAAGTACTCCCTCTGGAGGAGTCATAGAAAGCAAGGAGATAGTCGGGTTGACGACTTTAAACCAAGCGCTATATGGAAGGAAACCCATCGGTTTTGTATTTCGTACTTTGTATTTTTATTTTCTTGTCTTGTTTTTATTTGTTTCATTGTTCTGACTTTTGATATCTTGCCATACATCATGATTAGGTATTTCCCACCTTAAATTTTACTTTGAATGACTAAATTTTACATTGAGGACAATGTAAGGTTTATGTGTGGGGGAGTGTTTGTATAGAACTTTCTTTTTAGCATTGTTAGTTTTCCTTTTAAATATACGGAAAAAAAAATAATTAGAAAACTAGAAAAAAAAAAAGAAAAAAAAAAGATGATACACTACTAAGTCTAGCAACTTGTGACTTACACTAATGAAAACATAGGAGTTGAGGAACCCATTAGTGGAGTCTATTCATATGAAAACGAACAAAATATAAGAATAAATAACATGTTAGTTGTCACCATATCTGAAAGTCGTCACCATATCACGTTCTATTTTTATTTTTCCGTATTTATCTATTGTTTCTCTAAGTTATTTGGTGGGGCACCAGCATTGAATTGTTATCACTGCTAGGATGAAATAAAGTGATTGAGTTACTACAAAAAAAGAGACCAGACCAATTTGACCAAATGATGTACATATATATTAAAAAAAATGAAAAAAGAAACGAAAAAGAAGAAAATATATATTATTATTGTGTTGAATAAAATCGATCGCTGGTTCCCTTGTATATGCCAGTGAATTGATCTAGAATTAAGTTTGTCGACCGTTGGTTCCCTTGTATATGCTAGCTGTGTTGATATTAGTATTCAGACCAGTAGCTCAATCCAATAGGATTTTTGGGTTTGTTTTGGCAGTGACCTTCAGACAGATATGGGAAACACCATTTACCTTAGTCAACAATCCGCCAACATCCACTTTCTATATCCATCTTCTTAATCTTTTCATGCGAGTGTGGTTGATTCGATTCCGAGTATTGTGGTTGTGTTCAACTTTCTGATAAAGCTATATTACTAATTTATGAATTGGATTGGATTTGAAAGTGGGTACTTCCTCCTGTAATCATTGATTGTATGCCAATTACAAAATGTTTAGTGTTTTTTTTTTTAAACTTTTCACAGGTAGCTGGATTTGGAAGTAAAGGTTTTGTAGGTACACCTCTTGTAAACCTTCACGAGAATAAAACTCGTCCACTAGGGACACCTAGAGGTTTAAAGGCTTGTTATTTATGCTAACATTAACCGTAGCCTCGACGAGACGGAGTTGTATGTATCTGTTTTATAATTATTTTGTTTGATTTGCTCGAGGACTAGCAAAGTCTAAGTGTGAGGGAATTTGATAGGTGTCTAAAACACCTTGATATTTATCTATTGTTTATGCTTTCTTTGCAAAGTTTTCTTGTAAAATATGTATCTTATGATTGTTTTTGAGTATTTAGGTACTTTGGAGTCATTTGGAATAAAAGAAGAAGAAACAATGCAAAAGTCTCATTTCATGTGCAACTGCTGTTGGAGGCGAATTATTTCTCATTATTTATTTTTATTTCTTCATCTCTGTCTGAAAAGCATGTCGGCTTTAGTGATGCAAATTTATCTGTCTGAAAAGCACGACAGCTTTAGCGATGAAAAGAAATTGAAGAGAAGAAGTGGGTCTGAGAAATAAGAGAGAGACAACTGCTGTTATTGGAAGCACAATGGAGCAAAAAAGGAGCAAAAAGATCGATTCACAGGCGAGCGCAGCTAGCTACGATTGAGCAAGAAGGAGGCATGACAGTCAGTTCTCTGAAACTAACATGCTTACCATTTCAGACAGCTTCTATCTAAAAACATCGGGTGTCTTTAACAGTTTCACTCATTACCAAGACCTAAAGTTCAGAGAGAATTCATTTTCTCTCATCATTAGCTTCAATTTCGTTTTCTCTGCCTGTAAAGAATGAAGACACATTATTCAGTGGAGATTCAGAGAGGGAATTTGATATGGATTGAGTGGGCTGTTGTAGATGATGTTAGAGAAGAAAGTGATGAAGCTCGGTGGTGTTTACAAGGGATTTGAACGAGGAATCAAGGAAGAATTTTGCTGGTAATAAAAAAAGATGATGTTGCTTGGATCTGAGGCCATTAAGGAGATGGGTTTTGTAGGTACAATCGAGAATGGGTTCGAATTTGAAGAAGAAGATGAGATCTGAGAATGACAGAGGTGAAATTAAGGTTTTACTGATGAACTGATGGATGTGGATTGAAGATGAGAGGATAGTTGACATGAAAGAGCAGTTTCGGGTCAGTGTGGATTGAATTGAAGCTATTATTTGAGCAGAAATTGCAGGGTTGTATGTTGTTAGGATCCTGGTACTATTAAGCTGATCCTAATATCAACAAACACACAAGAACAATTGATCTTTTGAATGGAGATCGACCACTTCTTAATAAACTTAATAATCTGATAATTGAATGAATAACCCTAGAACAAACTAAGCATATATATAGAGAACGTAATAACCTGTAAATAAGGAAACAAAGAACTAATTCCTAAAATAACTATAGTTGATGTCGGTGTCCCAACATCCCACCCGTCTTCATATGAAGCTTGTCCTCAAGCTACAAAGGCAGGAAAACGACTAATGAAATCTGCAACATCTTCCCATGTAGCCTCTTCTTCAGAACGATTTTCCCACTTAATCAACCAACGAGTTACCGCAACATTGCATTTCTTAAACATTCCTCGATCCAGTATTTTCTCAGGTTCCCATTCAAACTGGTCTAGTGTTGTAGGTAAGTTGGATTCAACTGTATCATGTGCTCCTAATTTCAAATTCAATGCTGACATATGAAAAACTGGGTGTATGCGACTTGTTGGAGGCATGCGTAGCTTATATGAAACAGGTCCAATTTTCTCTTCGACGCGAAAAGGTCCATAAAAACGTGGAGAGAGCTTGGAATACGCTTGATTTGCAACCGTAGTTTTCCTATAGGGCTGTAAACGAAGATAAACAAGGTCACCTACCTAAAATCTTCTTTATGTCCTATGAGCATCGGCGTAGGACTTCATTCGAGCTTGAGCAGTTTGAAGATGCACCTTGATGATTTGTAAGGTACGATCACGAGAACGCAACGAAGTACCCACAACATGGACATCAAGTAGAGCCCGGAACATAAGTAACAACAGTTGGTGGTGGACGACTATACACAGATTCAAATGGAGTCATTTTAATGGCTGAGTGATAAGTGGTGTTATACCACCATTCCGCCCACGACAACCAGCTAGCCCAACTGTGTTGTTTGTCCCCGCAAAACAACAGACGTAACACTCTAAAGTGCGATTTGTCACTTCATTTTGGCCATCCGTTTGTGGATGGTAAGCGGAGCTCCGACATAGCTTCGTATTTTGAAGCTAAAAGAAAGCTTTCCAGAAATTACTTAGAAATATAGGATCACGATCACTTACAATTGTCCAGGGCATGCCATGAAGACGTACAACTTGACGAACAAAAACATCTGCTACGGTAGCGGCAGTATAAGGATATGAAATTGCACAGAAATGAGCATATTTAGAAAGCCGATCGACTGTCACCATTATAGAATTATTACGACCGGAATTAGGCAAGCCGTCAATAAAATCCATTGATATATCGAGCCACACATCATCGGGAATGGGCAGTGGTTGAAGGAGACCAGGGGGAGAGATGGAGTATGACTTGTTTCTCTGGCATAAATCACACTCCGCAATGTAAGACTTAATTATTTTCTTCATACCTTTCCAATAAAAGTTTGCTTTCAACCTCTTATACGTTCGTAAGAATCCAGAGTGTCCAGCAGATGGGGTACCATGAAACTCATGTAAGATTTTAGCACACCAAGGTGAAGTAGAGGCAACCAAAATACATCCCTTGTATCACAGAATATTATCCACATAAGAATAGTCTACCTTATGGTTTGGATCCCGACGTAATCCTTCAATAAGTAAGCTCAACTTATCATTATGGCATTCATGAATTATTTCATTAACCCCAGCAAACATTGGTGTTGTAACAACCATTAAACGAGGGATTTCAACTCGAGATAATGCATCAGCTGCATTGTTTTCAGAGCCATGCTTGTAAACTATCTCATAGTCGTAGCCAAGAAGTTTAGTTACCCATTTCTGTTGTTCTAGATAAGCGTTGCTCCAAAAAATACTTTAAGCTGCGGTGATCCGGACATATTCTAAAATGTCGACCCAGTAAATAGGTTCGCCACTTCTAGACAGCAGAAATAATAGCTAGAATTTCCTTATCATAAACAGAGAGGTTCAAATTTTCCCCTGAAAGTGACTTGATATGATAAGCAATGGGCTTACCTTCCTGCATTAGGACAACTCCAGACCCATTTCCTGAAGTATCACACTCTACGAAAAATTCCTTTGAGAAATCAGGTAATTGGAGAACTGGTGTAGTTGTTAATGCTGTTTGTAGCCTTTTAAAAGCAACGGTAGCATCATTGGACCAATTAAATGCATCCTTTTTAAGCAATGCAGTTAAAGGTGCACTAATCTTTCCGTAATCCTTGACAAACTTACGGTAATATCCTGTCAATCCTAAAAAGCCACGGAGATCCTTTACCGACGACGGAATAGGCCAAATCAAAATACTTATAGTTTTGTCGTCTTCCACCGATACTCCATCCGCTGAAATTTTATGCCCGAGATAACCTACTGAAGACTTTGCAAATGCACACTTCGATTCCTTTGCAAAGAGATGATTAGCCCGTAAAATATCGAAAACAATCGAAAGAAGGTGAATATGTTCTTCAATTGAGTATCTATAAATCAAAATATCGTCAAAAAATACCAGGACAAATCGACGTAAATGAGGTCGAAAAAGGTCGTTCATCAAGCTTTGGAAAGTCGCCGGAGCATTGGAAAGGCCAAAAGGCATTACCAAAAACTCATAATGACCATCATGCGTCCGAAACAAGGTTTTTGGTATATCTGGTTCATGGAATCGAATCTGGTGATAACCCCATCGTAGATCAAGTTTTGTAAAAATTATTGCTACCTTCAATTCATCTAATAACTCATCCACCACTGGAATTGGGTATCTATCCTTAATAGTGATGTTATTTAGAGCACGATAGTCTACGCACATGCGCCACGAGCCATCTTTCTTACGAACTAACAAAACCAGTGAAGAATAAGGACTTGAACTAGGACGAATGAAGCCATCCTCTTTTAATTCAGCAACCACCTTTTCAATCTCTTCTTTCTGGAAGTATAGGTACCGATAAGGACGCGCATTCACCGGAGTAGAGTCTGGAACAACTGGAATGTGGTGATCATGAGAACGTTTATGCGGTAAAGATGTGGGAAACTCAAAAATATACGAAAATTGCAATACTAGCTCTCTTATTGCCGGAGGTACCACTGAGTTACTTGAATCTGTACTAACTGCAGCACTTGTTAATTGTAATAAAATACCTTGCTTCTCACGACATATAATTCGCTTCATAGGATTAGTATCTAAAAGCATAAAAGTTGGTGAGTTTTCGCCAATTAGAGAGAATTCTCTGCCTAGTTTGGAAAAGTTCATAATTAACTTATTGAAATCCCAAGTAAACGCACCCAAAGTACGTAGCCATTGAACACCAAGTACAGCATCACAACCACTGACTGCCAATAGATAAAATTCGGTATCGAATGCATAATCATGTAACTTAATGGGGACATTAGAGCATGAACCGGTAGTCTCCATAAATCCACCGTCGCCTATCATAACTTGCATAGCAGTGTCATTTGATGTATCCTTATAACTACATTGCTTCGCGACCTTATTCCCACATTGGGATGTTGGGACCTTAGTCCCACATTGGTAGATGGAGCTTAATTGGGTAATTTATAAGTCAATGGGATCCCTCATCTAGTCAACCGGTTTTCGAGTTGAGTTCTACCCATGGGATTATGACGAGTTTAGGGTTGGTACCCTAACATTTGGTATCAGAGCCAACCACCACGACTCATTCCCGCTCCACGAAAGGGGTGACCTATAGGCTGGATTAAAGTGTAGGGGCACTTATGTATGGGCGTAGTTGTCACCTCACTGAATACTGGTAGTCGAGTGGAGCCGCCATAAAGGAAAGAGCTATCGCCGGGTCAGTGTCGATAGAGTGGGCCAACAAGGACGTTGGGTCTGAAAGCGTGGTGGGATGTTGGTACCTTAGTCCTACATTGGTAGATGGGGGTTAATTGGGTAGATTATAAGTCAATGGGATCCCTCATCTAGTCAAACCAGTTTTCGAGTTGAGTTCTACCCATGGGCTTATGACGAGTTTAGGGTTGGTACCCTAACATATGTGAGTTAGATGTATGCTTAGGAATGGATTGATACAATACTGGAAAGTGGATTTGTAGGTTGAGATAGTAGTATTTAGAATGAAATGGAGGATTGGAGTGTAGCTGATGCAGCTTGGTGTCGAGTTGATTTTGCTGTCACTTCAATAGCAGATGAAAAGAAGGAGCTACCGCTGATGTTAATGGGAATTGCAGGTGGAATTAGAGATGTACATGGGAACTGGTAATGCACATGAACTATGAGATGAGGCATTGTAGGCATGAAGTTGCAGGTGATGGAAGGTTGCAAGAAGGTGCAGGTAGAGTAGTGTGCATTGTTGTTGTAGCTGTTGCTGCCATGGATAGTGACTGTGTTGATGTGCAGTGAGATGAACTGGATATGGATTGGATTTGTGCCGAGATTGTAAAGTTGGAGCTACTATTGATGCTATTGAGCTCATAGAGGAGATTACTGGGAATCCAAAGTGCTGGAGGTTTGATACTTGATTGAAACTAAATCAGGGAATGATAGCATTTGTAGTGCAGGGAATTGGTAGGATGGTGATGCTGCAATGGACTGGTAAATGAAGAACACATAAATGATAGTACTGCAGTTGCAGGTGTTTGTGCTGAAATATGGCAGTGGAGTTGCAGTTAGCTGGGAGAAGAGAATGGACTAGTTAGTGAAGCTGCAGAAATGGGTTGTGAAGGCACTGGTGGTAACTGGTTGTGTGGAGTTGCAGTTCAAGAAGCAGTTGTGAAGAGAACTATCTTGATACAGTTGAAGCAATGCAGTTAAAGCTGAGATACTGCTAGTCTGAGATTGCAGGTCATAATGCATTGCAGTGGAGGATAAGTGAGGCACTGGTGGTGTTGGAACGGATGGATGATGTGGTTTTAGTTTGAGACAGAGATGTTGGTGGTGATGGAAAGAACATGATTTATGTTGTTGTGGAAGCTGAGATGAGAAATTGAGACTGGTGATGTTTCCCTGAACTGACATGTTGCAGGATAGCTATGTAGGTGTTGTTATGATTGCTCGACGTGGAATGAGCTTAGGCTGCGGTATGAATTGAAGTTGTTGTTTATTGCATATGGAAATGGGTGTGCAGGTGATGATTTAATGCCTAGTTATGGTGCAATGGCTTTGAGTTATGGCCTGAGATGGAAAGTAGTGAATGCCTTTACCAGTTTGAAATTTTGCAGAAACTGCGCAAAAACATAGGGAGAATGGTCAGCTGGTGGTACTAGTTCCTATTGAGGGATTTGTGAACCTAAAGTGGGGATCGTAAAGATTCAATGAATCATGAAGTGGGTACGAGTCGGATGTAACGTTTGGCGGCCGGGTATATGAGTTTGGAGTCGCGCTTTTGGGAACGTTTCTGCAAGAACAAGGAATTGGCTTAGATGGTATTTGCGAATGTATGAACTGTAGAGAAGTAGAGTTGAGTTGTTGGAAGTATATATTTTCCGGTGACAGTTTACAATGACTCAGGTGACTAGGAACATTTTTAGATGACCGGATCCCCGCGACGGTGACTGGATTCCAGTGATGAAGTCAGCAAATCGGCGCCCAGTTTTGGACCCAGAATTTTCAGAAGAAATGTTTTAACTCATGGGCTTTGTGGACTTCTGTGTTATGGCCTTTTGAAGACTAGACCTAATTTTGGAAACAAGAAAATCTACAAAAAGAAAAAGCTTCTACAACTTTTGGATATCACGTATTTTCTACTTGGAGCTTTGGAGAGCGGCGACTATGGTTTGATTTCATTTGTTTTTCATCTTCTTCATTTTATTGTTGATTATGATTATGATGAACTCAAAATCTATGAGTAGCTAAACACATATTATTGGTTATGGGATAAAGTTGATTTCTCAACATGATATTTGATTCAATGCATTAGTTTTATCTCAACTTTATTGTTTATGATTCATTATTAATATTGTCATATGATTTGATTGCTTGTTTGGCTGAGTCCGGAATCAATTAGATTTGCATTCATCTCTATTGCTAGATTAGGATTTTCAATACGAAAAAGTTATCAATTCCTGATTGCAAGTAGCGTAGTGTGGTTATTACTTGTAGTGATACATCTTTATAATTGCATATGAATCATAACCTTTGTTAAAACGGATTAGTGTTTTTACACGTTCGTTTGCATTGATTAGTCTTATTCCATAGAACTTAATGCTTTTAGGGACTTAAACTTAATTGTGCTTTTACACTTTAGGTTGCTTTCTAGGAAGAATTCACATATGCATCTTTTAATGTGGTTGTTATGAAATCATGGAATTAGCGGGATATTCTTGCGACCAAGGTATCCTAGGACTTTTAATAAATGAGAGATTAAAATATCAATTCTAGTGATTGATGAAAATACATGTTTGTGAATGATACTATCCCGTGACCAATATCTTCTCCTTATTGATTATTCTCTAATATTTACCTTGTTTTCTATGTAATTATTATTGCTTTCATAAAATAACCCCCTTGGTTACTTAAGAATCTGAAAATTGCATAACAACAATTGCCTCTCTGTGGAAACGAACTCTTTCTTATCATATACTTCATTTATTTTAGTTAAGTAAGAAAGTGAAATTATTTTTGATGCATACGACTGCGATCAGTCATCAAAGGCCCTTTTAATGGCAAGAATGCGGAATTTATTATCTATGGTACTAATAAACCCGTATCAATGAATAATGCTTCACTTGTCAATAACATACACACTAATGATTGTTCCACCAGTTCAAAACCTACAGATTCTTCCATGGGCTTGTCGGTAGAGGTACTCAATTTGGTTTTTCAGAAGCAAATCACGATAGTTTCCAGTGTTCCACCACAGTGCCGGCTTCTTTTCTATAGAACCCTCAAAATATGCCTTAGATAGAGTTCTGGATCATCCGACAGATTTAGTTCCCTGAATGAAGTTGCTTTTGCTGCCTATCTGTACTCTCAACTATATTTTCCAAAGAACTCAAAGGAGGAAAGATCAGGGAATAAAAAATGAATTCAGACGGCTTCTATTAACCATGCTTTATCCAGATGGAATGAACCACATGGGTGTAGTGCTTTGGTACAACAAGTTTTAGATGAACATAATGAGATTCAGCGCACCCGGAAGCAAGGAAAACAGAAAAAGAAGAATAATGTTGAAGCATGTCATAAAAAAATCAGCCATGGACACTATACAGCTGCGATTAGAATTTCTGTCCTCTACCGGAGTTGCGCCTAACAATCCCGACACCCCATGTCAACTACAGCAAAAACATCCGTACGCGCCTCCTCCTACCATCCCTACTGGACCTGTACATGCTGATTCGATAGTTGTGGATAGTAAAACTATGTTGAATGCCATTAAAAGCTTTCCAAAAGGAACATCTTGCGGACGAGACGACCTTCGTGCCCAACATTTACTTGATGTTCTGGGAGGTCCGCCAGCAACAGTTTCTGAGGAGCTACTTTCATCAATTGCTGGAGTTGTGAGTTTATGGATTTCAGGAGATTGCCCTGCTGTTTTGGGACAATACATTGCAAGTGCCCCCCTCCTCTACTTAAACCAGATGGCGGAAACGACCCATCGCTGTAGGAACAACTTGGAGACGTCTTTGTTCAAAAATTGCAGCAACCTCGATTGAAAGGGAAATGGAAAACTACCTCGGATATTATCAGTTCAGTGTCGGGATTCCTTATGGAGGCAAGAGTATTCTCCATGCTAAAAACAGGTTGATTGAACTACAAGGTACACAAAGCAATATCACTATGATTCTTGTAGATTTCACCAATGCCTTTAACCTAGTGAATATGACAACTTTAATTGCTGAAGTAAGGACTCATTGTCCTAGTATCGCCAAATGGGTCGAGTTCTATTATGCCCAACCAACTAGGTTGTACTATAATGAATCTATCCTAACTTCAGCTCAAGGAGTACAACAAGGTGACCCCCTCGGGCCTCTTCTTTTCTCCTTAGTTTTACATCCATTAGTTCGCAATATTGCTACACACTGCTCCTTGGATATGCATGCATGGTATCTCGACGACGGAAATATCATCGAAGATACTTTGGAGGTGTCAAAGGATCTCAAAATCATCCAACAAGAAGGCCATACGCGCGGTCTGCACTTGAACATCAGGAAAACCTAAGTTTTTTGGCCCACGCCAGATCCGAGGTGTACTATGGAGGGTGTTTTTCCATCGAATATCAGTAGACCACTCAATGGGGTTAAGCTTCTCGGAGGACCAGTGAGTCACGACAATCAGTTCTGCAGTGATATGGTCATGGCCAGGGCTGATAAAACCATCCACTTGATGAACCCCGTGAAACAACTGAAAGATCCGCAAAGCGAACTATTACTACTACGTAATTGTACAGGAGTTTCTAGGTTGTATTTCACTTTACGCACTACTACTCCTCAGTTGTTACAAGATGCTATAGACCATTACGACCAACACTTGATGCGGTACTTACAACATCCGATCACTGGCGACGGGGCAGGTTTCGGTCTTCTACAACAAAGACTTGCTACAATGCCTTACAAAGACGGAGGTTTTAGAGACTATACGATGTCGGACACTAATCAGTACTGTTACTTGGCATCACACATCCAAACACAACATTTACAGCATACCATTCTGGCATTCGTGGATACTTCAGCACCCAACCAGAATTATCAATATGCACTCAACAGGTTTATACAGGCCCGTGGTCTCTCTTCTCTCAATATTAACTCTGTTGCCCCACATCCTATGAAAGTTTTGGAAACACAGTATTTTGAAGTTATTAAGAGAGATTTACATGCTAAGTTTACCTTGACTGCAAGAGACGCTGTTCTTTGGAAAAGTAATAGATTAGATCATGCCTTGGATGTTTTGAAATCCATACCTATTCCCGGACTAAACCAAACGTTGGGACCACGACAGTTCCGCGCCGTTACTCAATACAGGCTTGGAATTCCGTAGTTTCCCGAAGGCGGTCATTGCTTGTGTTGTGGGAGAGATAAGGATGTCTTTGGAGATCACGCTCTTCATTGTGCAAGCGCAGTATGACAGAAATTTCGACACAATTTGGTAAGAGATGTTGTCATAGACATTTGCTATAGGTCTGGGGTTGCAGCGAGAAAGGAAGTAGGTTTGGGTCTTTTGTATGCTACTGGCACTGCTCTTAATCCGGCCGACATCATTATATACAATTGGATTAACGGCCATGATACTTGTTTTGATGTTGCTGGTGTTTCAGTGTTCGCTGGGGTTGGGATCCGTAACTTCACACTAAGTCATGTTATCTCTATGTAAGTTACTCGTAAACGTAACAAATATTTGGACCTATGTACATCTCATGGCTATCAATTTTGTGTTTTGGATTTCTCCACCCTAGGAGAGCTTGGAGAATATTTCATTGTGCTGCTTAAGAGACTAAAGAACTGCTTGACCAACTATGATGCTAATAGCAAAGTAGATGGTTTTCTCTTCCATAGGATAGGTCTGGCTATCCAAGAGGGAGTTGGTGCACAAACTGTTGCACGACTCCCGCCCGTCTATGTGTAATTAATACAGTTTGTTTCTTTTAATAAAAAGCCTTGGCCGGCTCCTATTAATAAAAAAAAACTGAAAAATCATTAAAAAAATGGATAATTGGAGTTTGGTACTCAGGTTTTTCCGAACACTAGGCTTTGGTCTAACATTTGTCCAACGTTAGAGCTTGATACTTGGACTTACGTTGACCAATGTTAACCAGTGAATTATGTTTTGTATTTATTAAAACTTAAAATTAAATTATCGAACAAATTTACTATGGTACCCTTCACGCTAGACCAAAAATAGGAAAGCATGTGAAATTTTCTTTCTTGCTCTTCACAGGACGTCCTCCCCTCCGCCTCTAAATCCTATAGATAAGGAAAAACAATTTGCTGCTTTTCACGGGATTGAGGAGATGACCGTGCGGAGGAGACTCCTTGAACAAAGCAAATGCTCAACCTCACACATATGCACTGCAAGAAAGGAGTGCTTTAAGTTCGAGAGATCAATTTGTAGGACTCCGGCCTAAACCAAGACAATGGCCGTTTCAGAGTCAATTCGGTCACAAGAGAGGATGGGTCGATCTGTAGGAGAGAAGCTGAGAAATGTGTGAGATCAACGGTGATCAAAGATTATAGGTATGTTGTGTATTCTACGTGAAGAAAATAAGATAAGTTCTGATTGATTGAACGCCGAGTTCTTAATCTCTTGCTTATATACTTGACGAGAGATTGTTCCCTTTTTCAATCATGATTCAG
The DNA here is from genome assembly GCF_003573695.1 of Papaver somniferum. Lineage (NCBI taxonomy): Eukaryota > Viridiplantae > Streptophyta > Magnoliopsida > Ranunculales > Papaveraceae > Papaver > Papaver somniferum. The sequence goes on from NC_039359.1 coordinate 8,262,332, forward strand.
AGACTTATTTATATTGCTGGAATTGTAAACACCTCAATCCCATGAAGTGTGACAGTTGCTGGAGCCAAAGAGCGGGTAAGTAGAAATCGTGTTAAAAAAAGTTGCTCATCGTGCGGAGACTTGGTTGATTTTCCATCCACTACTTCACTAACTCCTCAAACTGATTGCACGACTTGCTCACATTCTCATCGTGTGTATGAACACACGTGCCGTAGACCGCCATACCAAAACCTAGTTAATATCCCCCATGTGACACGATTGATGTCTCGTGATTGTGGAGTCAATTTCTGACTTCATAGAACGATGACTCCTTGTATTACTGAGTCGAACGTGATTTGAAAATGTTCCGAGACTCATGAATTGAACATGTTTGTTGAGACGAAGGTATCATTGTCGAATAAATGTTAATAACTTAAGGTGAGCAAATGTTGCTGAATTGTTGAATATTGACAGTTGAATCAATATTTCTTAGTCTGAGCAAATATTGCTCGTATGATGAATTGTTGGTATCAGGACCAAATGAAAATGTTAATTTAAGATGCTGACATCTGATCCGAGCATAATAATTAAAGTGTTGATCACGGGATCAACGTAAAATTATTAGTGTTACCTGCTCAGAATTATGTTTTTGCATAGCTCTGGATTCAAAACCCTAATTTTTGATCAATTGATGATTTATTGAAAATCAATCACGGAGTGAAGGAGAGACCGCCTACATGGGATGATGGACCGTCTATGTAGTGCTTGTATGCTCGAGTGAGCAAATAACAAAGTCTCTTGAAGATCGGGTAAAAAGATGATTAAATGATGGTTTAATAATTTATTAAAATAATGCTCGTCTCAGCTTTAGGTGATGAAACCTAATTATGAAGAGATGAGGGACCGTCCAAGAGGGCATGATACCGGCCCTTGGTGGTCGTCGGACCAGCTGATGGTCGTTTGAGAAAAATCCAAGTTGTTTGAGAAAGTTTGGACCCCATATGAGCAATTGAGCAAATTAGGTCAAAATTGTTAAAACATGTGGGACCGGATCTTTGCAAGCCCTAGGGCCGGCCTTGGTTGGTCAAGGATACATGCCCGTGTCACCATAATGTTCGTGTCTCAGTCCTGAGAGTTTCAATATTTTTTGATGCATGTCTGAGCAACATTTTGAGAAAATATGAAGGATTCAGGGTTTTGCTGAAACTGAGGAATCTTCATGAGATAGATGAAAATAATTAATAAAATAGGGGATTACAAGGTATGGGACCGGCCAAGGCTAGAGCATGGTCGGCAAGTTAGCAAGCTCGGTACCACAACACTTTTCCCAATTTTATGTAATTTTATGTATTTTCCCTGATGTGAAGGAAATACCATGAAACTGGGGAATTTCATGAGGTTAAGGAATTTCCGTAAGATTATGGAAATAATAATAAAATAGGGATTCATGAAGTGTGGGACCGGCTATAGCCAAGGCATGTTCGGCCGGCCAACGAGCACGGTCCCATGGCACTTTCCCTAATTTTATATTATTTTCATGGTTTTAGGAAAATATCATGAAATCAAGGAGTTTGTTGAAACTAAGGAGTGTCCTTGAAGTGAAGGAATTTCCATGAGATGAGGGAAACAAATAATATTAAAATAATAAGACAAGGGCGTGTGGGACCGGCCAGGACATGGCCGGCCGGCCAATGAGCCCGGTCCCGTGAGTTTTTCCCTAATTTTATGCAATTTTCATGGGTTGAGGGAAATATCATGAAATCAGGGAATTTTTATGGGATGAGGGAAATATTAATAAAATAATAAGGAGTCTTGAGGTGTGGGACCGTCCACGGCTACGACATGGTCGGCCGGCTAGTAGGCCCAGTCCCACGACACCTTTCCTAATTTTTATTATTTCTTTGATGCGAGGAAACACCATGAGACTGGGGAGTTTCCTTGAGACGAAGGAGATTTGTTCAAATGAAGGGATTTTTATGAGATCAGAGAAAAATAATAAAATATGATAAAATATAGAATTGGGCGTGGGACTGGCCACGACGTGACTGGACTGTCGGTGAGTCAGTCCCCTAGTGCCTTTACTAATATATTTTTATTATTATTATTCTTCCTATTTTGCATAGGTTCATCGTTCCTTCGTGTTTCAGAATGCTCGTTCGTGCATTCAAGTGCTCGTTTGTGCATTATTGCTGAGTACACTTGCACCATTTTGGTCGGGGCTTGCTCGATAGCGGCTCAGACGCCCGTTCATTGAATATTTATTACTAACCCATGGAATTCTGCTGGGAAAACCATAAATTGAAGTAATGAAATATTATGAAGAACATAGAATGTTTCCAAATATTCAGCTAATGAATTTAAAGATTATAAATAATTAATTGATGGCTCTATACTAGCAGGCATGCTGTCTAGGATCATGAATTATCTGCGAATTTAGCGATATGAGCTTGTTGAAGCGTCATATTTTCTTTACATAGTCAAGGAAAACATTGTTACATCCTGGAGACATTATTGCTCTATCCTAGCAGGTAAGTCGTCTAGGAGCCGTCTAATCTTTCGATTCTATATAGAAGTAATAACTGAAATTGCTCAGTATTCATGAGATACGCCGTTGCCTCAGCTGAAAGACTGCACATCTGTATATATTCTGAGAGATAGTATTCTCATTCAGAGATTCATGCGGCATGAGCTTTCATGCTTCGATGAGAGACATGAGCCTCAATACTCATCTGATTGCTGGATCAGTAGCATTACAATTATGGTTGTACGATTTTAACCCTTGCGAAAAATCCACCATATACATTAAGTCCCCTACTTAGTGAGAGACAGTCATGTTCCTCAGTCAACACTGGATGGTGATTTTCTAATTATAACTGAAGTAAGTAATTGAACTTAGTCGTAAGATAAGATGTTACCGGATTTTCGATTGCGTGAGCAAACCATTGCTTGAACGAAGATCTCAGTGGCATGATAGAGCGTTGTCCAACGAGTCTAAATTGATGTAGGCCCGCTGATTTAGTGATGGAACCTTGGTTGATTTAGGATTCATGGGTCCGGGCCCAAGAAAAGAAATCCTTGTTTTAGGAACAGATGCTCGTTCGTTTGTTAGTTTAAGGAACAAACAAAATAGACCTCAGTCTGATGATATAAATATTTGTCTATGAGATTTCACGAAAACCAATTTTTTTTTTTAAATATGTGAGATTTCACAAAGTGGAATAAACTCTCGTTTCAAAGGTGGATGCTCGTACAGGAGAAAAGTTTTTTTTTTAATAGGCGTGCGTCTGTTAGTAATAAAATTTTGTTTATGAGCTTTCATGAAAAGTTTTTATCTTCGAGCTTTCACAAATCTTTGAAAATATACTCTTACTTCAAAGACAGATGCTCGTGCCAGGGAGAAAAAATATATCTATATATTTTTCAAATTTACGTGAGTTTCACGTTAAATATTTATATATTTTGTAAAATCATGTTTTGGTTTTGATCAACTATTGAAAGTAGACCATTATACATGGTGAAATAATGTTCGTATGTGAGTTTTCACAATTGTAGAATGGACGTCTGTCTAGTTTTTTGAAAAACCAGTGGATGTTAAAATTCACGTGGGTTGTTCACGGTTTTATGAAAATCAAGTCATGATTTTGAATAATGAATTTTGCTCGTCTTTGCAGGTTTAAGGGAACGAGCAAGTTTTCGAAATTCTGACGTTATAATCACTACAACTAGTGAAACTGTAAATAGGTAAGAGTAGGATTGTTATCATTTTTGTTACGCACTTGTTATTGTTATATCCATGACTCCATGTCTTTCGCCTCAGATAGGGGTAACTTCTAGTTACAACCACTCTTCTGGATCTTCTGGGGAATGCTCCAAAAATATCAAGTCAAAGATGAAGACTTCTGCAGATGCTCATGCCGAGGTGAATCAACCACTCAGAGATGTTGGAAAATTGATGCATGGTATGTCTCTTGATCGTCTGAGAGTGATTCGTGTTAAGATATATGCTCATATCTCAGTAGCAGCAGAAGCACCGCCGACTTCAGCAAGTGAGACTAACGACTGAAGATGAAGTTCGGCCCTGCGTTGATGGTGCAGCTCCTGATTCAGATGTGGATGAATGAAGAATTTCGTCATCCGAAAATTCAGAAATTGGGTCTTTATTGAAAATGTTGTAGAACTGTATACGATGTCCGTTTTTGATGATCTACCCATGTTTCTTCATCCTCAGAAAATTTCCAAGCTTTATCAAAGAAGATTTTCGGTTTTTGAGCATGTTGAAGCCCCGAAATTGACGAAACAGTAAACTTCCAATGCCTTGCTTCCAGTGTATTTCTTAAGATTGGGATAGTCTTTAGAAATATGACCAAACCCTTTACACTTGAAGCACTACGGCTGATATTCATCATCTTCTTCCTGATCGTTTTTGACAGGAACCCGATCATGCGGTCGAGAAGATCGATAAGTATCCTTAACGAATCTCTTGTTTCTTTTCTTTAAGAGATCTCGAAACTGTCTAGTAATTAATGATAATGGTTGTTCAATTTCATCATCAGAATTTTCTGCAATCAGTTCATTTGAATCATCCAACTGTCTATTCTTCTCCATTTGAGCATTTGGAATTTTTGCTTTAAAAGATATTCCTTTACTTTGAATAGACTGTGATTCATGATCAAAAATATTTAACTTACCTACGAGTGTGCTTCGTGTGAGAGTTGAAAGATCATTTGCTTCTATGATTGCATGTTTCTTAGAATCGTATCTAGATGGCAACGATCTGAGAATCTTGCATACTATATCTTTTCAGAAATAGTCTTTCCTAACGAGAAATAAGCATTAAGTATCTCAGATAGCTTAATATGAAACTCCTCAAATTTATCGTTGTCATCCATTCGAAGGTTTTCCCACTCGGAAGTGAGGGTTTGAAGTCTAGCTTCTTTCTCTGATGAGTTTCCTTCGAATACGATTTAAAGATTATCCCAGGCTTCTTTCGAATTTTGACATGTAGACACATGATGTTGTAAGTCACGGCTGACAGCATGAATAATAGCATTCAAACCATCTGAATTCTGCTTTGCAAGTGCCTTTTCTTCGTTCGAAAACTCTGCTAAACGTTTGAGTTCAGTTTCTGAATTTTCTCTCTTTGGAAGAGTATAACCATTGACGACTAATAGCCAAGTATTATAGTCTCGTGATTGAAAAAAAGATCTCATAGCATATTTCCACCATAGATAGTTTGTTCCGTCAAATCTTGGCGGCACATTAATTGAAGTCGATTCATGAGAACTCGAGTTCATTCTTATAGGTTGGATCGCACCAAACACAGATTGTTAGATCTTTTCATGTTTGCCTGCTTTGATACCAATTGAAAAGGCGAGGGTACCCAAATATACCTCCACCTAAAACTTTTTCTACCTATAAGTCCTTTCTCCGAAAGTGATTGTCTATGGACTGAGTCGAGACAATACAACTAATCGGTTCACACTTCGTTTGATCGTCTATGGATATGAGATCGAGACAATACAAAAATGAAGTATGTATACTTGATACAAAGGTTCGGACTTAACCAAACACAATATGATTGCTTATCAAGTAAATAAGAATTAACGTTTGCGTAATTTACTCTAATTATAATAAAACATTTATAATGCAAAAAATAAAAGTAAATAACACAGCAAGATTTTGTTAACGAGGAAACCTCAACTGCAGAAAAACCCCGGGACCTAGTCCAGAATTGAATACTCTCAGGATTAAGCCGCTACACAAAATTACACTTAATATCGTATAGTTGAGACCAAGTAACTAACCCTATAGTTCACCTAGTTCCCTCTGTATTCCCACGCCTCCGACTTATGAATAAGTCACGTACTTGGAACAATCCCTTTGGTTCGTATTCCAAGCAGTAAAGGAACAAGAAATCTGTTTGGTATCAACTCTATTCAACCAAGTGATATGAGTCGGACAAAGGCTCTTCCGTTTATCTTAACATAAACTCCTTCGTCGGGTCTAGATCTATCTTATGTTCGATCACCCAAAGGTAATCGATTAATATTAAGCCAACAACACCTTTAATCCGAAGAACCGTGTTGATGCCAATCTACTCAATTAATTAATCCAATCTACCACAAGGATAAACTGATTATTAATTGGATCCTCTTTTACCCAAACAAGTATTGTGCACACCAAAGATTATAAAACCCAAGTCAGATCCTCAATATTTTCTTTGTCTTCAAATATTCTTAAATCTTCAATAAAAACCTGCACACAATCACTTGAATCTCTTGTGATCAATCACGCACAGAACAGAGTCTGTTAACAATGGATTATCACAAGTTCGTCTTTAGAACTAACAACAGTCTAAAGATCCCTGTCGAAACTCTGAACTAGTTTGAGTGAATCTTATATCAGAAGAGGAGATTCTCAAGAATAAACAAACTAGGTGCAATCAGATTTCAACCACTGTTAGTCAATCAAATCAATCGAAAACAAAGATAAACCGCAATTATTTAATTTCCCACCAACAGGTCGCTAGAGCTTCTCAATCCCAAAGAAGACTTTAAAACGAGCGGTTGTAAGATATTTCACCTAATTAGATTACTCTCCTCTCCGGTAGGCGGCTACACCAATAACAAAGACAAAAGAGGAAGTCTGTTGTTACGAAGGATTAGTTTGCTAGAAAGGAAAACTTTGCGTATTTATAGACAAGGAAGTTTGGACACCAAGGAATTTCCAAAACCGAAAATATTCTCAAGATATTCATTAAAGCAAAAATTCGGTTTCCAAAATTCCTGGAAATGCTCTGTCCAAAAATAACAATCGAAATCTCTCGGAAAATCTAATCAGTAAATGCACATTACTAATTATGTAATTTCCCTACAAAGTGAAATTAATAACCTTAATTAAAAGGTTCTTAACTTAATTGTGTTTCGATCCTTGGATTCTCTTCCCTTAGTTGTTAAGGAATATCTTTGAAAAATTATAGAAATAAACATTCACAGCACGTGTTCAAAGTTTGTCGACATCTTTACTTTGTAAGTTCTCTTTCACACTTACAACCTTGAACCGATTTTCCACACTTCCAAACAAGTTTATAATTGGTTCATCTGACTTTCAAGAACTATGTGATTGATCAAACCAACATTAAATCACAATCATAGTGTTAGAGCATTACTCGGTTGAACCCTCCAAGCGTTGGTATGTCAAGTTTGGTTGTCATATTTTAGTGAATCAAAACTCATGTTAAGAGTCGTTTGATTATGTACTAGAGTTAAACTTCGTATAGGTTAGCTTGATAGTATTAGGATATGAGACATTACAAGTATTCCGAAGTCTTGAAGATGTGAAGAAGCAAGGAGCTACAACGACAACAATCATCCTTCCACTTGAGGTTAGTGATATTTAACTTGAACTATTTCATTCCCTAACGTATCTTTCAAGTCGTGCATATTGAAAACATAACTGCTAAGCATGTTTGAACTCTAGATAGACATAGTACTAAGGAATACAATACGAGGATTATTGCTTAACCATTAAAATTTGTAGATAAGACATTGCCATAATCATTTGAATGCTATTCTGATTATATATGGGTATAAGGTGAGGATTTCATCCTAGGTAACAATGTTTACATGTGTTCTAAGGAAGTAAGTTCATAAACGTGTTTGTGGACCGAAAAGGAAATTGCCGGGAGTTATTGGTTTTGTTATTCATTGCATATCTTATGAACAACCAATATGTGTGATAGAGTATAACCGCTCACAACTTGTTGTGTTCTTGGTAGAACTATTCACAAAGTCCCGACTTTTGTATTGGTATAACTTTTATTAGTAAAACCAATCTTAAGTAATCACCTGGTATGTTCGGATTGTATGTGCCTTGGGGATGGGGAACCGATCCTTTTTGGGGAAAGGGAACCGATCCTTGTTGGGGGTAGGGAACCGATCCTAGTGAGGGAAAGGGAACCGAACCTAAGGGGTGCAGTGCAATAGGGAACCGATCCTTGTATGGGGTGCAACAAGGTTTATAGCACAAAGGGGAACCGATCCTATGGACATGTGCAACACATATGAGTTTAATACCAGATATATGTGGGGAACCGATCCTTGTACCTAGTCAACCGAATCTTTGGGAAGCTAGTGTGATTATGCGTAGTACTCACATGGAGGTAGAACCGAAATTTCTTTTGGTAGAACCGTAAACCCATGGTTGTGATTGAATGTTGGGTTGATCAATTACATAGTTCTTGAAAGTCAGATGAACCAATTCTAAACTTGTTTGGAAGTGTGGAAAATCGGTTTCAAGGTTGTAAGTGTGAAAGAGAACTTACAAAGTAAAGATGTCGACAAACTTTGAACACGTGCTGTGAATGTTTATTTCTATAATTGTTCAAAGATATTCCTTAAAGGCTAATGGAAGAGAATCCCAGGATCGAAACATAGGTAAGTTAAGAATATTTTAATTAAGGTTATTAATTTAACTTTGTAGGGAAATTATGGAATTAGTAATGTGCATTTACTAATTAGATTTTCCGAGAGATTTCGATTGTAATTTTGGACAGAGCATTTCCAGAAATTATGAAAACCGAATATGTGCATTTATGAATATCTTGAGAATATTTTCGGTTTTGGAAATTCCTTGGTGTCCAAACTTCCTTGTCTATAAATACACGAAGTTTTCCTTTCTAGCAAACTAATCCTTCGTAACAACAGACTTCCTCTTTTGTCTTTGTTACTGGTGTAGCCGCCTATCGGAGAGGAGAGTAATCTAATAGGGTGAAATCTCTTACGACCGCTTGCTTTAAAGTCTTCTTTGGGATTGAGAAGCTCTAGCGCGACCCATTGGTGGGAAACTAGATAATAGCGGTTTATCTTTGTTTTCGATTGATTTGATTGACTAACGGTGGTTGAAATCTGATTGCACCTAGTTTTTTTATTCTTGAGAATCTTCTCTTCTGATATAAGATTCACTCAAACTAGTTCAGGTTTTCGTCAGGGATCTTTAGACTGTTGTTAGTTCTAAAGACGATCTTATGATAATCCATTGTTAACAGACTCCGTTCTGTGCTTGATTGATCACAAGAGATTCAAATGATTGTGTGCAGGTGTTTATTGAAGATTTAAGAAGATTTGAAGACAAAGAAGATATTGAAGATCTGACTTGGGTTTTATAATCTTTGGTGTGCACAATACTTGTTTGGGAAAAGAGGATCCAATTAATAATCGGTTTATCCTTGTGTTAGATTAGATTGATTAATTGAGTAGATCGGCATCAACACGATTCTTCGGATTAAAGGTGTTGTTGGCTTAATCTTAACCGATTACCTTTGGGTGATTGAACATAAGATAGATCTAGACCCGACGAAGGAGTTTATGTTGAGATAAACGGAAGAGCCTTTGTATGACTCATATCACTTGGTTGTATATAGTTGATACCAAACATATTTCTTGTTCCTTTACTGTTTGGAATACGAACCAAAGGGATTGTTCCAAGTACGTGACTTATTCACAAGTCGGAGGAGTGGGAATACAGACGAAACTAGGTATACTATAGAGTTAGGTACTCGGTCTCAACTATACGAAGTTAGGTGTAATTTTGTGTAGCTGCTTAATCCTGAGAGTATTCAATTCTGGACTAGGTCCCGGGGTTTTTCTGCACTTTCGGTTTCCTCGTTAACAAAATCTTGTTGTGTCATTTACTTTTATTTTCCGCATTATAATTAATTAAAGTAAATTACACAAACGTTAATTCTTATTTACTTGATAAGCAATCCTATTGTGTTTGGTTAAGTCCGAACCTTTATATCAAGTAAACATACTTCGTTGTTGTATTGTCTCGATCTCGTATCCATAGACGATCACACGAAGTGTGAACCAATTAGTTGTATTGTCTCGACTCAGTCCATAGATAATCACTTTCGGAGAAAGGACTTATAGGTAGTAAAAGTTTTAGATTGAGGTATATTTGGGTACCCTCGCATTTTCACATGGATTTACGGCTCTACCAAAACATGTTTCGGTTCTACCTCCATGTGAGTACTACGCATAGTCACACTAGCTTCCCAAAGATTCGGTTGACTAGGTACTAGGATCAGTTCCCCACATATATATGGTATCTAACTTATATGTGTTGCACATGTCCATAGGATCGGTTCCCCTTTCTGCTATAAACCTTGCTAGACCCCATACAAGGATCGGTTCCCCTTGATGTACTGCACCCCTTACAAGGATTGGTTCCCTTACTGGGATCGGTTCTCTTTCCCTTACAAGGATCGGTTCCTTTTCCCTTACTAGGATCAGTTCCTTTTCCCCAAGGCAGACATAATCCGATCATACCACAGGTGATTACTTAAGATTGGTTTTACTAATAAAAGTTATAACGGTACAAAAGTTAGGACTTTGCGAATAGTTCTACCAAGAACGCAACAAGTTGTGAGCGGTTATACACTATCACAGATATTGGTTGTTCATAAGATATGCAATGAATAACAAAACCAATAACTCCTGACAATTTCCTTTTCGGTCCACAAACAAGTTTATGAACTCACTTCCTTAGAACACATGTAAACATTGTTCCCTAGGATGAAATCCTCACCTTATACCCATACATAATCACACTAGCATTCAAATGATTATGGCGATGTCTTATCTACAAAGTTTAATGGTTAAGCAATAAACCTCGTATTGTATTCCTTAATACTATGTCTATCTAGAGTTCATATATGCTTCGCAGTTATGTTTTCAATATGCACAACTTGAAAGATACGTTAGGAAATGAAACAGTTCAAGTCAAATATCACTAACCTCAAGTGGAAGGATGGTTGTTGTCGTTGTAGCACCTTGCTTCTTCACATCTTCAAGACTTCGGAATACTTGTAATGTCTCATATCCTAATGATTTCAAGCTAACTTATACAAAGTTTAACTCTAGTACATAATCAAACGACTCTTAACATGAGTTTTTGATTCACTAAAATATGACAACCAAACTTGACATACCAACGCTTGGTGGGTTCAACCGAGCAATGCTCTAACATATCTCTTAGCTGCTTCATGTTGTTCTGAAAAGGTCTGGAACCGGAGATTTTCCAGTGAAGCTATGTAGACAGGGATAATTCCATTGATGCACAAGTTTACAAGTTGCTGCTTTGTGATATTTGGATCATGACAGTCCAGGGTTTGAACTCTGAACCTTTTCACATAATCATTAGGATGTTCTTTGCTCCTTTGAAACATCCTTCCAAGATCAGAGAGGGTGATTTGCTCTGAAACGAAGAAATATTTTCTGTAGAAAGCATTAATCATTTCTTCCTAACTTCTGATACTTCCTGGTGCGATGTTGTTGTACCAGATGTATGATCTGCCTAAGACTTTGAGAATTCTTTCAGATGGACGACATGATTGTGTTCATGCCTAATGATTCTAAGAATCTAGAGACATTTTCTCGAGCATTTCCTGTTCCGTTGTAAACCGTTAACGTTGGAGAAGTGTAGCCTTTCGGGAGAGGAGTTATCTATGTGGCAGCAGGATATATAGAGGTTGGTGACGTTGGAAGAATGATGTCTTGTCTTTTCCTCGATCCTCCAAAAAGCGCTCTAGGTCTTCACGAGTGATGAAACTCGCAGGTTCCTTTGCCGGCGAGTCATCAGCCCTGCGGATTTCTTCATCATCTACAACATGGATTGGAGTGACTTCAGGATCAGTAGCCGAAGATGTTTCTTTGGCTTTTTCTTTCTCTTGATTTTTCTCTGACATCTTGTCTGTAAGAGTCTTGGGATAATTGCATAATTCCTTCTGAGTGACAGCCATGTCAACCTGATTCTTGGAAAGAGTTTCTTGCACCTTCATGAGATTACCATGGTAGGCGGATTTTCTTTGACTTCTTCAGGGGACCAGCCGAAGAGAGGATTGTTGATGGCGCCAGTACCGTCGTTTGCAGGGGTGATCACTGGATCACCAGTATTCGGAGGAGTAGTATTGGCAGGTTATGCTGGAGGAGTGGTATTAGCGGTACCACTAGAGCTTGTAATGTTAGGGTTGGGTGTTGAACCCGAGTTTGTAACTGAACCATACCTAAGATCGACCATCTTTGTGAGAACTAAGATTACAACCGAGAGAATTATCTCCCACTGTGGTCACCAATCTATAGATGGAGAAAAATGATTTGCTGGTTTTCACGGGATTGAGGAGATGACCGTGCGGAGGAGACTCCTTGAACCAAGCAAATGCTCAACCTCACAAAGATGCAGTGCAAGAAGGGAGTGCTTTAAGTTCGAGAGATCAATCTGTAGGACTCCGGCCTAAACCAAGACAATGGCCGTTCCAGAGTCAATTCGGTCACAAGAGAGGATGGGTCGATATGTAGGAGGGAAGCTGAGAAATGTATGAGATCAATGGTGATCAAAGATTGTAGGTGTGTTGTGTATTATGCGTGAAGAAAATAAGATAAATTCTGGTTGATTGAACGATGTGTTCTTAATCTCTTGTTTGTCTGCTTGGCGAGAGATTGTTCCCTTTTTCAATCATGATTCAGAGACTTATTTATATTGTTACAATTGTAAACACCTTGATCCCATAAAGTGTGACAGTTGGTGGAGTCAAAGAGTGGGTAAGTGGAAATCGTGTTAAAACCAGTTGCTCATCGTGCGGAGACTTGGTTGATTTTCCATCCACTACTTTGCTAACTCCTCAAAATGATTGCACGACTTGCTCATATTCCCATCGTGTGTATGAACACACGTGTCGTAGAACACCACCAAAACCCTAGTTAATATCCCCCATGTGACACGATTGAAGTCTCGTGATTGTGGAGTCAATTGCTGACTTCATAGAACGATGAGTCCTTGTATTGCTGAGTCGAACGTGATTTGCAAATGTTCTAAGACTCATGAAGTGAACATGTATGTTGAGACGAAGGTATCATTGTCGAATAAATGTTAATAACTTAAGGTGAGAAAATGTTGCTGAATTGTTGAATATTGACAGTTGAATCAATATTCCTTAGCCTGAGCAAATATTGCTCTTCTGAGCAAATGTTGCTCGTTTGATGAATTGTTAGTATCGAGACCAAATAAAAATGTTAATTTAAGATGTTGACATCTGAGCCGAGCATAATAATTAAAGTGTTGATCACGGGATCAACGTAAAATTATTAGTGTTTGAACCTGCTCAAAATTATGTTTTTGCAGAGCTCTAGATTCGAAACCCTAATTTTTGATCAATTGATTATTTATTGAAAATCAATCACACAGTGAAGGAGAGACCGCCTACATGGGATGATGGACCGTCTATGTAGTGCTTGTATGCTCGAGTGAGCAAATAACAAAGTCTCTTGAAGATCGGGTAAAAAGATGATTAAATGATGGTTTAATAATTTATTAAAATAATGCTCCTCTCAGCTTTAGGTGATGAAACCTAATTATGAAGAGATGAGGGACCGTCCAAGAGGGCATGATACCGGCCCTTGGTGGTCGTCGGACCAGCTGATGGTCGTTTGAGAAAAATCCAAGTTGTTTGAGAAAGTTTGGACCCCATATGAGCAATTGAGCAAATTAGGTCAAAATTGTTAAAACATGTGGGACCGGCTCTTTGCAAGCCCTAGGGCCGGCCTTGGTTGGTCAAGGATACATGCCCGTGTCACCATAATGTTCGTGTCTCAGTCCTGAGAGTTTCAATATTTTTTGATGCATGTCTGAGCAACATTTTGAGAAAATATGAAGGATTCAGGGTTTTGCTGAAACTGAGGAATCTTCATGAGATAGATGAAAATAATTAATAAAATAGGGGATTACAAGGTGTGGGACCGGCCAAGGCTAGAGCATGGTCGGCAAGTTAGCAAGCTCGGTACCACAACACTTTTCCCAATTTTATGTAATTTTATGTATTTTCCCTGATGTGAAGGAAATACCATGAAACTGGGGAATTTCATGAGGTTAAGGAATTTCCGTAAGATTATGGAAATAATAATAAAATAGGGATTCATGAAGTGTGGGACCGGCTATAGCCAAGGCATGTCCGGCCGGCCAACGAGCACGGTCCCATGGCACTTTCCCTAATTTTATATTATTTTCATGGTTTTAGGAAAATATCATGAAATCAAGGAGTTTGTTGAAACTAAGGAGTGTCCTTGAAGTGAAGGAATTTCCATGAGATGAGGGAAACAAATAATATTAAAATAATAAGACAAGGGCGTGTGGGACCGGCCAGGACATGGCCGGCCGGCCAATGAGCCCGGTCCCGTGAGTTTTTCCCTAATTTTATGCAATTTTCATGGTGTTTGAGGGTGAAAACTATTTCTGTTGGTTTTGGTAAATTTGGGTGTGTGTGGATGAGAAACGAATCTAAACCTTAAACAAATGCACTGCATGGGAGTACTTTAGATTCGAGAGATCAATCTGTACAATTCTGGCATAAACCAAGAAATGGCCGTTCCAGACTTGCTTCGGTCACAAAGTGAAGGAGATGGGGTTGATTTTAGGGAGGGAAGCGAATAAGGTGTTGAGATTGTGAAGGTGTTGGTTGTCTATGACTTGTATCAGAATGTTGAACTGGCTTGCATGATGTAGGCTATCAGTTCTGGGTGTTTCTGGATACGGTGTTAACAACAACTTGGTTTCTCGTATTGTTTGAAAATAGGTCGAAGAACCTGTTTATACAAGTCATTTGAGCGCAATCCTCATCTTGTAGGAAGTGGAAGAAGTTAAGTGATGGAGTAATGGGGTTGTGTAGGGATGGTGATTGCCACACGATCACGTCTTTGGCCACTTCCCTCATCACCGTTAGCCGTCTATCTTTTCCTGACACGTTCTTGTAATGGGTGCACTGCACGCCGCACGCTGTAAACCGCCATACCGATACCCCAATAAGTATCCCCCAGTTTGTGGCATGTTTGAGGTCTCGAATGAGTGGATAAAGTCGTGGTACCTGCCGCAAGATAGCATGCGGTGCTATTAGGTTAAATAACAAAGTTATTTATGTAATTGATATTCATAAAATATCGTACGTGCTTGATGCATGTAATGCATCGCTTTTAAGCAAGCAGCTCAAAACAATCGGTATGCATGAAGCATCGTTGTTTTAAAGCTTGATTGAATAAGTCGCGGATTAGGAGTCTTAAAATAGCAGCATGCTCAATCATCTTAGGGTGATCGTTTGGAGGCCGCATGGGCTAGCCATCATCTGGTCGATCACTTCATGTGACCGAGTGGTGGGCGGTGATCATTGAGGTACTTCATTGATCGCCTAATATTTGATCTAAGTCGTCCGACCGAGCTCGCAAAGTTGGACTGATGAGATGGCTTGCGGCACATGTTTGCCGCCGTTGATGAAAATTAAGGTTTAAGGGAGTGCGAACATCCCCTCTTTGGCTAATCGAATTCCAAGCACGGAGTGTTAATCCACACGGACCGATCGGGAATGCATGGAGATGGCCCGCCGGCGTGCATGCCTACACCTCCGGTTCATCAGAAATTGGATCTAGGCCACTTAATTCGACAGGCAAAGATGAGTGGTCACGATCAATTTGCGACAGAAATGCATTGCCGCAAAGCACGAATTATGGTTTGAAGGCCGTGTGACACAAAACCTTTAGGGCGTGCTTTTCGAGGCATCTGGCCCTGGTTTACACAGGCCGGACGGTCATATGTAAGTGTGGGCCAATAGTGGACATGTTAACACCTTTGGGACCACCTGAATCTATATCTACACCATCCGTTTAGGCTGGCGAAGATGGATGGTCATGATCAATTTACGACAGAGGCATGTTGCCGTAAACCCTAATTAGGGTTTTGAGACAGCCACGTCCACACGAGTTTGACCAAGCGGTTTGTCATGCCGTTGGCTTCCCTTGGGGAAATCAATCACGTGGGGAAAATACTGGGTTGGCGGTGAACTTATGTGCACCTTCCTGATGGTACAAAATGCGATCTAAGTCATCCAAATAAGCTGACTAAGTTGGATGGTCGTGATCGATTTAAGACGCTAGTGTACTTCCGCGACCCAAATTAGGGCTTTAGAAGCATCACGCCTGCCATGTTTCTGGCAATCGATTCATTGCTCTATAGCCCCGCGGTGGGAAAGCCGTTCGAGTGAGGAGAAAGTGGGGCCGTCAGTGTGCATGCCAGCACTTCCTTGATTACTGATGGGATGATCTAATCCGTCCAACCAAGCTGGCGAAGTTGGACGATTGTGATGATTTTAAGACCGTCTTGGACAGTCCATGCTCGATCGAGCTTCTCCCAAACAGTGCGACCACCCTACTTAGGATTGACGTTTGACAGCGCTGGAAGATGCATGGGTAATGTTCGGTCGGTTAGGGAATTAGTAGGCCCACCGTTGGTCATCACGACGATTGCCTATTCCTTCCAGTGTTTGGTTAGGCTTGTTAAATTGCACGGCCAAACTGTATGGCCGTGATCGTTTCTGAGACTGATATGGACAGTTTAGATTTCCCTTAAGGAAATTAAACATGTTCGATCGAGTTGTCTTTAATTAAAAGTGCGTCGATACAAACATCTCTTTGTCAGAGAGTGATGTAGCATGTGTGGGTATGTTCATGCAGATCTCAATACTGGCACTTCGGAAGATTCATGCTACTCTGCTGAGAGTGAACACTTAATCATCATGTCATGTCAATAATGAGAGTTCGGCTGAGAACATAGCACGGAAAAATACTAGGAGAGTCATGCATTAATGGGAAATGCTAGTAGAAGAAGGAATTCACAAAATATTTTGGGACTGCGGCTACGCGCACCATTTTGAGTGAATTTCATATATATTGAATTGCTCAGTGATCGAGAAGGTTTTTTGCACTCGTCATTTTTCAAATGGTTTCACTCTTGCAGGGTGACAGTGCATTAAATAATGGTTTTACAATTTTATCCTTGAACTAAAAACCACCATCAACATTAAGTCCCCTGCTTAACACGTAATAGTTACACTATTGCGGGGTAAGCACTAGATGGTAACAATTAAATATAAAACTTATGAGAAAAAGTTAGATGTTACCGGGAGAGATGGGTCGGCATGTCCTTGGAACATGTCACGTTCAAGAGGCGTACAGGTGAGCGTTCCCCTAACATGATGTCGATTGGCCCAGGTAGATTAGGCTTACGGTTGGTTGGGATTTCAATCATTCATGACAATGTCATAATCCAGCTCTGATGTGGACAAGCCCTATCATGAGAAATATCCTTAAAAGGCTGCTGAAGAAATTTCTGAAAAAGATGTTGGAGCAGCTCCCAAAGAGAAAATTGATGTAGCTTCCGAGAAGGGCGTTGAAGCGGCTTCCAGAGAGGATGTTAAAGCAGCTCCTGGAGAGGATTCTAGTGAAGGCACCATTGGTCCTGGCGTTGACGACACTTCTTTGATGTTTAGTAGTCTTTGTTTCATGCGGCTGGAGCCAGGGCTTGATCGAATAATAATCCCTCATTCATGTTGTAACTTCCATTTGTTATATTACGCATGTTGTGCTTCCGTGAACAGGAGATCCAGGATTCGTATTTGTTAGGTGCGGAGGATCTATCTCCAATTAATAGTGCATGTGATGTGATTGGACACGTCTGAAGAAGTAATTGCAATCCGGGAGTATCGCGTACACTAGCTCGCTGCTTCCTGATTCTCTGAAGGGATTTCCCAAAATATGAAAATTACAGATAGTGAAACTTCTTTCTGGGATTTAGGAACAATGAGGTGGTGATTGATAGGTTGTTTCGTCATTGAAGCAACTGCACTTCAGGGTACGAATGACGCTTGCCCTAAGAAGCATGTACTGGCTGCTTGATGATTTCTTTCAGTCATCTTGCTCTTTCTGATTGTGATGATGATATGTTGGGGATGCTTGTATGGGCACAATCCTCGGAGCCGTTAAGTGAGGTAGACAAGCTGAGAGACGTTTCGTTGTCGACGTGCCGCTATCAAGTCTTCAAGGACTTCGTTTCAAGCAACATCCTTTGAAACGTCTTCTGAATCTTGGATGGTTGTATGGAATGGGATGCGATGAGCAGTCCCCAGTTATACTTCAGAATCGACGGCGTGGCTGTACACGTGAAAACATCTCTGATATGTACTTTGGAGTCTTTGATGCACATGTACGTCTTCATGTTGAGAATTTTATGCGGTTCGTAAAGCTTCGAAAGTGATGATCGTTGATATTAGAAATAAACCGGTTCAGGGACGTGAAGGCATCCTGTGATGGCAGTCCCCAGGTGTAATTATCCCGAGCTTATTTTCTCTTGAAAAGCGTACTTCCATTGCATTTGTTGGTAAGGTGTTGGAGCGGCTTCAGGATAGAGCGTGCGTCGAAGCGGCTTCTAGAGTGCGCATTAAAGCGGCTTCTGAATCGTGCGTTGAAGCGGCTTCTTCTGGAGAGAGTGTTGAAGCGGCTTCTCTTTCAGTTTGATTTTACTCTTGTAAATTACATGCTTCTTGATTGACCGTTTCTCTTGTGTTCGAAGAATTCCTTGACTGACGGTAAAGGAATTTCATACCGAGTCTCAGTCCCCAAGCGTGAGTTATATGGCTCTATCTTGTATGGTCGGTGGGTTTACCATAATAAATATATCACCATCTTGCCTCTGTACTGGTGATTTTATTACTTCTCCATGGGAAATAAAAATATGTAGAAGTTCAGATTACCTATGTGCGTAGTGGTTGTTGCTATGGTGAAGCTTTGGCGAACAACAACGATTCTTGGAAGCAGCTGTGATCAGAAGAGACTGCCAGGTAGAGGCGTGGTAGCTACTTGCACGATGGCAGTCTTCATACAATGGTAGAGAACGTCTCATTATTAGATGGAGGAGCTGATGATGGAACCGATAGCTTCCTTGATGTTTCCTCATGGAATGAAGAATAGGGAGACAGTCCCTTATCCACGAGTATCTATTGAGCTTTCTACCTGATAGATGTTGTCACGCTGGGTCTCTGAAGAAATAATTTGGTATAGAATTGAAGTTGATCCCAACGTTGATGAGGATCGTACGAGTTGCTGATCATGAGGTTGTGTCTACGTCGTGTTTCATAGACGTCCATGAATATCGCTGGTTTTTGATAATACATGTGCTCTCTTGAGTATGTCCTCATCTTTGGACATCCTGGAATTACAATAATAGCGTGCTTGCGTCTCTCTAAATTCAGCATCTTTGAGATGGATAGTGCTGAGAAATCCCGAGCTACACTCATTTGTATTTATCAACTTTGGATCGTGACTTTGGGGAGTAGGGAAGTTCCCTCATGTGAATGACTTAACTATCATGTTTGTGCTAATATGATGAAGCTCTTGACATGGAGAGTCTTTATATACCTCTTAAGTCTCAGGTGCAACCTCCTTTGGTGATGCAATTACTTCTTCTACGGGAGACGAAATTCTGAAAGCGTCCCTGATAGATGTTGTTGCCGTCGAGCCAGATATGGAATATCTTGGACGTTGTTTTATCATTGTGGCAGTCGTGCATGTGGTACTGGAGTTGAAGTGGGTGATTTTGGACGCGCAAGATGTTGTATCTCGGTGGTTTTTCTCTTGCTGCTTTAGTGAAACCGCTTACAGAAGGTTGAAGGTTGTATTGCATGTTGGTCCGACGTGTCGAAGAAGCTTTATCCTCCATTCATGTCATGAGCAGCGTGACTGGGTGCCCTGTTTCTGAGGAGGTGGTTTCAAACAGGGAGTTCCACTGAGATGTGTTTATGAAGTTTGAATTCAATGCTTCCTGGTTCTATGAAGGGTTTTCTAAAATCCAGAAGCTGCAAGATGAAACAAACGAAGTTCCCTACGTGGACTTCATTGCTCGGCAAGAGCAGGAGATCGAGAGGCTATCCTTGGAGTTGAAGCAGAAGCAGGTTGTTCTCCGCAAAAATGAAAGGCACTCTTTCCAAAAAGAATGAGTTGTTGCTGAAAGACTTCCCTTGAATAATTGCGCATTTTCTTTTATATTTCCCTTTTAGGTGTATTGAGTGATGTAAGGAATTCCTTTCACAGTTTGATTTTCTGGTTTTTGAACTAGTAGGTGATTGAATTTTTGAATTGGTTTATTTGTGAGATGATTTTATGAATGACTTTCTGAAAGGAATTATGTTTGAATCGGCTGAAAGCCGACATTCTGGTTTTGAATTCGATCATTCTAAGTATCTCGTAAAAATTGCAAATGTTGCATAAAAAGGGAAACATGTAAAAGGAAGATAATGTGGTGTCTAAGAACAACTTCATCATTGACTTCCTTCCTCGATGTGGGACGTATGCGTCAAGTCCCCAACAGACTTTTAAAATGTAAAATTGTTTAACGAAACTTACTCGTTCACAAGATCTCGGTTGAACGAGACTTGAATTCTCCAAGGGTGATCGCTTCGAATCCAAGTTGTTATAGTGCGCCTCGAGAAACCCGTAGTTGGTTCGACCACTTCGATGAAACTGCGCACGTTAATTTTCGAAGAAAGGGGGTAACTCTCCTGAGTTAATCTTCCTTTGGAGAATATGATTCAGGCTGTTGCATTCACTGGTAAAGCGATGAATGAATCTGAAGCAGTGGCGGTACCTCGGGTCCGTCATCTCTTGATCATTTCGATGTTCGTTGTTTCACTGAAACATTCTTCCTAACAGAATGATTCGCCCAAACTGAGGATTCTTTCTCGACATGATGACGCGGGCATCGTTATCTTCTTGAGGCTGTTCTCTTGAGGTGACGACTCCAGTAGACCTGAAGATGTCCCGGGCTCACTCCTATCCGGGTTGACATAATAGGCGAACCCTTTATGATGATTTGAAGATGTGTCAATCCTCCTTTGTTATTGTAGAGGTACGAATTCTCGAAATTACACCATATTCTGGATCTACACGTTTTGTTGATGAAGTGATAGAGGATACTCCTGATCTTAAATTTGTAGCAGTGGTGGAATAGACATAAAACTTTTTTTTGTGACCTCTGCAGGTGTCTTCCCAGGACTCCACTGGTGTTGAATTTGTTGTCGACTATCTTCATACTGAAACAACGGCTACGCGAGTCTTCACTTCGTCTTTCTGGGTGTGGACCCTTTGAGGCATTTCTGGCTTGCTCCATACAACACTTATGGTGTTGCAGAAAAGGTGATTGCTCCATCCGGATCTCGAGAGAAGCCGTTGCATTCTTCTAAGTAGTAGTGGCTTCTTATGTCTCCACGCGGCTGTCTGGTCCTTTCATCTGGGAGATCTACTAGTGCTCAGCTATCCAAGGTATTTCAAGTAGCATTACTTGAAAAAACATTTTTGTGAAGCTTCTTAGTGAATGGAACACCGGAATTGAAATTGGTTGTTGAATCTAATGATTGAAGTGAATCTAAGATCTACCCTTTTGAAATTGAGAAAACCGGAATGAATCTTGAGAAATTGATTTTGCAACCGAGAGATCAATCTCCCACTGTGGTCGCCAATTGTTTGAGGGTGAAAACTGTTTCTGCAGGTTTTGGTAAATTTGGGTGTGTGTGGATGAGAAACGAATCTAAACCCTAATAAAATGCACTGCAAGGGAGTACTTTAAATTCGAGAGATCAATATGTACAATTCTGTCCTAAACCAAGAAATGGTTATTCCAGACTTGTTTCGGCCACAAAGTGAAGGAGATGAGGTTGATCTTAGGGAAGGAAGAGAAGAAGGTGTTGAGATTGTGAAGGTGTTCGATGTTTATGACTTGTATCAGAATGTTGAACTGGCTTGCATGATGTAAGATATCAGTTCTGGGTGTTTCTGGATACGGTGTTAACAACAACTTGGTTTCTCGTGTTGTTTGAAAATAGGTCGAAGAACCTATTTATACAAGTCATTTGAGCGCAATCCTCATCTTGTAGGAAGTGGAAGAAGTTAAGTCATGGAGTAGTAGGGTCATGTAGGGATGGTGATTGCCACACGGTCACGTCTTTTCCCACTTCCCTCATCACCGTTAACCGTCTATCTTTTCCTGACACGTTCTCGTAATGGGCGCGTTGCACGCCGCACGCTGTAAACCGCTATACCAATACCCCAGTAAGTATCCCCCAGTTTGTGACATGTTTGATTTCTCGATTGAGTGGGTTAAGTCGTGGGACCTGCCTCAAAGAATATCATGCGGTGCTATTAGGTTAAATAACTGAGTTATTTATGTAATTGATATTCATAAAATATCGTACATGCTTGATGCATGTAATGCATCGCTTTTAAGCAAGCAACTCAAAACAATCGATATGCATGAAACATCGTTGTTTTAAAGCTTGATTGAATAAGTCGCGGATTAGGCGTCTTAAAATAGCAGCATGCTCAGTAATTTTGGGGTGATCGTTTGGAGGCCGCATGGGCTAGCCATCACTTGGTCGATCACTTCATGTGACCGAGTGGTGGGCGGTGATCATTGAGGTACTTCATTGATCGCGTAATATTTGATCTAAGTCGTCCGACCGAGCTGGCAAAGTTGGACACATGAGATGGCTTGCGTCACATGTTTGCCGCCGTTGATGAAAATTAGAGTTTATGGGAGTGCGAACATCCCCTCTTTGGACAATCAAATTCCAAGCACCGAGTGTTAATCCACACGGACCGATCGGGTATGCACGGAGATGGCCCGCCGTCGTGCATGCCTACACCTCCTGGTTCATCATAACTTGGATTTAGGCCACTCAATTCGACCGACTAAGATGAGTTGTCACGATCAATTTATGAAAGAAATGCATTGCCGCAAAGTACGAATTAGGGTTTGAAGGCCGTGTGACCCAACACCTTTCGGGCGTGCGTTTCGAGGCATCTGGATCTGGTTTGTACAGGCCGGCCGATCATATGTAAAGTTGGGACAATGGTGGACATGATAACACCTTTGGGACCACCTGAATCTATATCTACACCATCCATTTAGGCTGGCGAAGATGGATGGCCGTGATCAATTTACGACAGAGGCATGTTGCCGTAAACCCTAATTAGGGTTTTGAGACAGCCACGTCCACACGAGTTTGACCAAGCGGTTTGTCATGTCGTTGTCTTCCCTTGGGGAAATCGATCACGTGGAGAAAATATTGGGCTGGCGGTGAACTTATGTGCACCTTCCTGATGGTCTAAAATGTGATCTAAGCCATCCAAATAGGTTGGCTAAGTTGGATGGTCGTGATCGATTTAAGACGCTAGTGTACTTCCGTGACCCAAATTAGGGTTTAGAAGCATCACGCCTGCCATGTTTCTGGCAATCGGTTCATTGCTCTATGGACCCGCCGTGGGAAAACCGTCCGAGTGAGGATGTCGCAAGTGTGCATGCCAGCACTTCCTTGATTACTCATGGGATGATCTAATCCGTCCAACCAAGCTGGCGAAGTTGGACGGTTGTGATGATTTTAAGACCGTCTTGGACAGTACATGCTCGATCGAGCTTCTCGCAAATAGCGCGACCACCCTACTTAGGATTGGCGTTTGACATCGCTGGAAGATGCATGGGTAATGTTCGGTCGGTTAGGGCATTAGTGGGCCCACCGCTGGTCATCATGACGATTGCCTATTCCTTCCAGGGTTTGTTTAGGCTTGTTAAATTGCGCGGCCAAACTGTGTGGCCGTGATCGTTTCTGAGACTGATATGAACAGTTTAGATTTACCTTAAGGAAATTAAACATGTTCGATCGAGTTGTCTTTAATTAAAAGTGCGTCGATACGAACATCTCTTTGTCATAGAGTGATGTAGCCTGTGTGGGTATTTTCATGCAGATCTCAATACTGGCACTTCGGGAAATTGATGCTACTCTGCTGAGAGTGAACACTTAATCGTCCTGTCATGTCAATAATGAGAGTTCGGCTGAGAACATATCATGGAAAAATACTAGGCGAGTCATGCATTAATGGGCAATACTAGTAGAAGAAGGAATTCACAAAATATTTTGGGATTGCTGCTACGCGCACCATTTTGAGTGAATTTCATATATATTGAATTGCTCAGTGAACGAGGAGGTTTTTCAGATGGTTTCACCCCTTGTAGGGTGACAGTGCATTAAATACTGGTTTTATAATTTTAGCCTTGAACTAAAAACCACCATCAACACATGGGTTGAGGGAAATATCATGAAATCAAGGAATTTTCATGGGATGAGGGAAATAATAATAAAATAATGAGGAGTCATGAGGTGTGGGACCGGCCACGGCTAGGGCATGGCCGGCCGGCTAGTACGCTCGGTCCCGCGACACCTTTTCTAATTTTTATTATTTCTTTGATGCGAGGAAACACCATGAGACTGGGGAGTTTCCTTGAGACGAAGGAGATTTGTTCAAATGAGGGATTTTCATGAGATCAGGGAAAAATAATAAAATATAGAATTGGGCGTGGGACTGGCCACGACATTACTGGCTGGTCGGTGAGCCCAGTCCCCTAGAGCCTTTGCTAATATTTTATTATTATTATTTTTCCTATTTTGCATAGGTTCATCGTTCCTTCGTGTTTTGGAATGCTCGTTCGTGCATTCAGGTGTTCGTTTGTGCATTATTGCTAAGTACACTTGCACCATTTTGGTCGGGGCTTACTCGATAGCGGCTCAGACGCCCGTTCGTTGAATATTTATTACTAACCCATGGAATTCTGTTGGGAAAACCATGAATTGAAGTAATAAAATATTATGAAGAACATAGAATGTTTCCAAATATTCAGCTAATGAATTTAAAGATTATAAATAATTAATTGATGGCTCTATACTAGCAGGCATGCTGTTTAGGAGCATTAATTATCTGAGAATTGAGCAATATGAGCTTGTCGAAGCGTCATATTTTCTTTACATAGTCAGGGAAAACATTTTTACATCCTGAAGACGTTATTGCTCTATACTAGCAGGTAAGTCGTCTAGGAGCCGTCTAATCTTTCGATTCCATATAGAAGTAATTACTGAAATTGCTCAGTATTCATGAGATACGCCGTTGCCTCAGGTGAAAGACTGCACATCTGTATATACTCTGAGATATAGTATTCTCAGTCAGAGATTCATGCAGCATGAGCTTTCATGCTTCGATGAGAGACATGAGCCTCAATACTCATCTGATTGCTGGATCATGAGCATTACAATTATGGTTTTACGATTTTAACCGTTGCGGAAAATCCACCATCTACAAATCCATCCTAGAAGAATTCGAAGAAATCAAAAAACAAATTCATTTTAATTAATCAATTAATCATCAATTCAATCTCAACTAACAGAGGAAATTCTACTTCATCAACAAACAAACAACAAGATTTGATGAAACCCAGTTTAGGGTTTCTTCTTCAAGATTGGATCGAATTAGTTTTTAGATCTGTGGTGTGTTTCGGTTCAGCTTTGGTTGAATGTTGCAGTTACAAATTGGGTTTGATTTCAATATGAAATTAGTAGCAGAACTGGCGAATTTGTGAGGGTTTCTGTGATGAAGGGAAGGTGAAATGGTGACTGTGACGGTGGTTTCATAGGTAGTGATAATGTAGCAGAGAAAGTGATGATAGCGGTGGCGGCGACGGTTTCAAGAAGGAAAATGGGGAAGCAAAGAAGTATGAAGTGAAGAGATCACTGGTTACAGTTAGTTGGCCTGCATGATTTGAAGAACTCTATTTTTTTTGTTAATGGCGGATCTGAACTCACAAATTTACCTCATTTACATGATATTCGCAGTATTTTCACTTCAGGTAAGTACCCTTTCACTGAAAAAAAGAGTTGAAGATTTTTAAATTTCGAATTTGATGCATATGTATCCTGAATATCATATTCTTCTTTGATCGAATTAGATCTATTAATTGTTCTATTCTGAACATGGGTTTGACTTAACTGTATCAAACTGAAGTGAAAATAGTTATGATTTGCTCGGTTTGAGTACTGATTGACTTAATATGATGAAATTGACAGAATATTGAAATTTTGAGTTTTGAAAATGATATTTAAATCGATGTAATCCGAGGGTTTTTCTTCTATTAGTAGAAATGAGTTGTGATGATGTTTTTCCTGTCGATAAGATTGAAATTTTGAATGATATTTTTGAGTAGAAGGTCTGGTGGACATTGAGTTAATTACTCCGGTGTGAAAATTTCATGGTGATAGACATAGTGGTTGTAGTGGTAGTGACAGAGAGTTAAAAATAGTGATGGACCGATGGTGGTGATGGATTTGGAGGAGGAATAGAAGATAGGTTCCTTGTATGGTTTTGATGTAAATGTTACAAAATTAAAGGGCGTGATTGTAAACTGGTTCGGTAATATAATTTGATTTAAATTTTTTACAAATTTTTAATAATATCTAGACAGAAGTCAAGATTTAAAATGGTCAATTAGGGTCAACGTCCAGTTCAAGTACCAAGTCCTAACGTTGGCGAATGTTAGACCAAAGCCTAGTGTTGGTCACAACCTGAGTACTAAACTCCAATTATCTCTTAAGAAACCCGAAAAACATTAAAACACAAAAATAAACCCTTCTCTTCTTCTTCATTTTCCCTCTTCTTCTTCCCACACTCTCCTCTTTCTGTTTTCCTTCATCTTCTTCTTCTTCTTCATTTCTTCGTTTTTCAATTATTAATCGTCGATTCAAAAAAAATTCGTCGACGATTAAACTCATTCTATAAAACCATGGAACCTAAGGAAAATCTAGGTCAATCTTCGTCGAATCAACCTCCTCTTGAAGCAGAGAAACCAACTTCATCAAATGAAGCAGAAAGTGAAGATCAAGAAGAAGTGAATGAAGGAGATGCACCAGCCGCTGAGACTCCTGATATGACGACAATAAGGTATGAATTGAAAAACCCACTCTTTATTTAAGCGTTTTATTGATTGTTCAGTTGGTTCCGAGAATTTTAGGTTTGAAAAAACTGTTTCTGAAAATGGTTACGGTTGGGAGTTCTTTTATTTCCATCCGTAAATAGGTATCACGGTTGGGATCTATTGGTTTCCCAGCCGTGTATATGTATCACGGTTGGGATATCTAAGAACTCTCAGCCGTCAAATAGTCGATGCGTACGAGATTGAGAAATCCTATCCGCAACAAGTTATTTACGGCTAGGTTATTCCTAGCCGTATATTATCCTGTGTTCGAATTTTTTTCAGTGGTAGTTTTTACGTCTAGGTCTTTTCTATCCGTAATTCGTTTTCCTAACCGTAAAAGTTAGTAACCTAGCCGATTTTATACAATGTCTAGGTTTTTCCTTGTCGTATGTGAATATTAAACCAGTTGTATCTTTCACGTATAGGTTTTCATATCCGTAATATGAGTAACCAAGCCGCAAATTATGTTTCCTAGACGTTATGTATTCTACGTCTAGGTTGATTACTAAATATCCCATCCATAAATTTTTTTGCATCTTGGACTGTCCTTATTCCCTAGCCGTGTTCATTGTCACGGCTTAGTTATGTCTAGATTTCCCAGCCGTTTTTACTTATCTACTTTGTTTTTTGGTCTTGTTTGTGTTTAAACAGAGCAAAAAAAAAGAAGAAGAAAAGATCACAAGAAGTAACACCTTGTAGTGATCCGACTCCGCAACCTCGTCACACAAAAACATTGGGTGCAAACGCAAGGAATGCAAGTGGAGGAAGTGAAGGTGTACTTGCTGTTACTGGAGGAACTGAAGTTGGAGTTGCTGGAGGAAGTGAAGGTGTACTTGTTACTGGAGGAACTGAAGTTTGGCACTTCTAGTGGTGCTGCTATTGATAAAGGTAAATCCGTAGTTGAGGAGGACAAGAAGGAGGTAAAGAAGAAGTATCCACCAAAAAAAACGGCAAGACAAATAATTGATGCTATGGTACCTTTACCTCCCAAGAGGAATGTGAAACCTTGGGGTGTGCCAAGAGATCGTTCCGTCTTGATTGGCTACCCGTCTTCATGGTCTGCTAGGGTTTATGGCACAAAGGTAATAAATCAAATTACATATATGTTATTTTCATTTTATTATGGATCATTAATTATAACAACCATTTTTTTTTTTTTTTTGTAGTTCCCGGATAAAGCGTACCCTAAACTAAAACACCAACAAGGAAGGTTTTGGTCATTGGACAATGAGCATCCAGATGTGGTAGCTTTGGTAAAAGCTTCGGGGTTATGGTCTGGATCGAAGCTTTGCAGAAGACATATGATGTTGTGACAATTTGTGGTTTTAGAGAAAGATTCTGGCCCGGAACCATGACTAGTCTACTCCCGTTCGGAGAGATGACTATGACTCCGGATGATGCAAAGGAAATCACCGGTCTTGCTTTGGAAGGAAAGGTTGTGTTTGAGGGTTGCAACAATTCTCTTCCTTTTGATGAGCTTTATGTATTGGCTAAATACTGTCTTTGGTGGGTCAAAGATGAAGCGGAAGAAGAGTTTGAGATAGGTATGGATCCGCTCCCACAGCTAAAAGGCCATTTATTCTACCGGGTGAACGTCGTGAAACATTTAATATGTCAAGGAAGATTAACACGGTTCGTCTGAGGGAGAAATTTGAGGTTTCTGGCCGCAAGACCACTAGTGGAGAGATCGTGATGGACGCAGAAAGAGCTAGACATACGGCTATAGCTTAATGATAAGTGTTGTAAACACCTTGATATTTATCTATTGTTTATGTTTTCTTTGCTACTTTTCTTGTAAATTTTGTATCTTATATTTCCTTTTGAGTGTTTAGGTATTTTGGAGTCAATTGGAGCAAAACAAGGAAAAATCGTCCATTTGGAACGTAAAAGGCAAAAGAAGTCAAGTTACAAGCGAGTAGAGCAGGCTAAGGTAGCGGAAAAAGGAGGTGAATGAACTGTCAGTTCCGTATAACAGACATGCCAAATAATCTGTCAGTGGCCCTTATCCAGTTCATCTGGGTGGCTGTATCAATTTGCATTTTCCTACACAAGACCTGAAAATCAGAGAGAAATCAATTCTCTATCATTGCTTTCTTTTTCTCCTTTACCTGAAACTGAGATGGCGGCATCATTACTCAGAGAAATCGAGACAGGCTGAGATGGAGGCGCTGTTAATGATTGAATTTAGAGAGAAAACGGAAGCAACATCTCAGTTGCTGAATCAATTCGAGAATGAAATGGAGTTACGGTTTGAATCAAGAAGAAATCAAGGATTCTGAAGTTAGGGTTTGGTTTCTGCTGCTCATGTAGAGATCTGAGATGAATGGAGAAGAAGATGGTGATTCAGAAGTATGTTGAGCTCGAGTATGAGATGACACAGGGACGAGAAGAATAACTTAGGTATTGTTCTGAATCTCAGTTTAAGAAGAACAAGGTACTGTGTTGTTGATTTTGGTGATAAATCCGAGCTCTGAAGAGAAGCTACAGCAGAGTATCAAATGGTGCTATGGCTAAAATGAAGCTGAGATGAATTGAGGTGATTTGGTGATGTTGGTTTGTGAAGAACAGTTGGGTGTTAAAGGAAAGTTTGTGGTACTGAAGCTGATATTGCAAGTGCAGTGCTGGAATTGGAGATTGTGATGCTTGAAGACTCGTGCTGGTGGTAAAGGGTATTGCACAGAGAAAGTTGTCTGGTGGTTGTGTTTGAGGTGCTGGAAAACTATGAAGGTGTTGGATCAAGAATGGGTAGATGAATGTTAAGTTAACAGGTGACTGGAAGCTGAGGTCTGTGAAGTAGGGGTGATTGATTGAAGCAATAAAATCTGATGATGTTCAAATATGAGAAGAAGTTGTATTGCAGCTGTAGCTCTAGATGGTTTGTTGGTGGAATCAAATAGCTTGCAGAATGGGGTTGTTATGGTGTTGCAGAGTGGTTATGTATGACACAGAAATGGAGATTGCAGTTGAACATGAGAATGGAAGGTGCTTGAGTATGAGCTACTGTGTTGTCGGTGATATGCTACCAGAGAAGTGGAGTGATCCAATGATTGAGTTGAGTTAGTACTGATGCTCAAGTGGTCAGATTACAAGAATTGCAGTGATGGAGATGTTGGTATGAGGTCGTGATGCTGCAGTGAATTGATTGAAGATGCAGTATGGACTTGAACTGAACAGGAAAAGATCTGTTTCTGCTGACATTACAAGGTAGAGAGACGAGCTGCAGTGTGCTGTTTTGCAGAGTGGGAGCTTAGATGGAGAAGAAAATGGCAGTTGCAGGTGAATAAGCATAGGGGATATGTGCTGCTGGTCTTGTAACTGGGTTAAGGGTTAGCTGAGCTTGAACTGCAAGAGAAAGCTACAGTGAGCACTAGTGGTGACTGAAATGAAACAGAACCTGCAGGTGGAGTTATGGCTGAGTTCTGATGCTGTGATGTCTAAGACAAGGAACTATGGTTGCTGTGTATGAATGAAGAGATGGAGCTACAGGGAATGTGATTTGAATTGTGGCCCTGTAGGTCAGCAAGATTGAATGATGCAAATAAAGCTAATGCAAAAGCAGAATGCACTACAGGGAAGTGATAAAGAAGTGTTGAGCTGGAGTTGGAACTGCAGGGTACTAACTTGATGCAGTGGAGGAGTTGGTTGACTACAGGGACTGGTGATGTTGGGCTAGGAATTATAGGGGGCAAATGGAGCTTGTTGCAAGGCATCCGATGGCCTAGTTTGAAGAGTATGATGGTGCTGGTAAATGCAAGAAATTGCAGAAGGAAAAGATTGCTGGTGCTACAGTGTGGTAATCTGAACTGAGTGCAAGCAGTGAATGGAGCAACAGAAGGGCTACGCCCTGGTACAGATGAAGCTAGCCATGTCTTGTTGGTGTTGTGCTTGTGAAGCTACAAGATGGATGTTGCAGTTGGAGCTGCAATGTAGTCGAGGCTGGTGTTTTTGTTGGTATTGCAAGCAGCTACATAAGGCGGTGAAGTAGTACAGGCAGTGGGTGCTGGTATAATGGAACTGAGTCAATGATGCAGGTGAGAGTGGTTTGAGTTCAAGTTGCCAACAGAATGAGATTGAATTGGTAATGCTTTTGAAGCATCGCAATAGATGTATGCTACGAAAATGTTTGCAGGACAGGAGTTAGTATTGTCGTGACCTGGAGGTGGATTGAAGGCTTGAATAAACTATCAGTTCTCTGGAACTGACAACTGACAAGCATAATCAAGTTATTGGGCTTATGGGCTTGGTGGATATATTGGTATGGGTTTTTGAAGACTTGACCTAAAAAAAGGCTACAAAAGAGAAAAGTTTTGAACAACTTTGAAATACGACGTACATTACTACTTACTTGGAGCTTTGGAGGAGAGCGGCGATTCTATTAGGGTTTGCTTTCATTAACTTTTTATGTTCTTCATTTTTGGAGGAGAGCGGCGATTCTATTAGGGTTTGCTTTCATTAACTTTTTATGTTCTTCATTTTATTATTGATTATGATTATGATGAACTCAAAAGCTATGAGTATCTATACTCATATTATTGGTTATTTCTCAAATATGATATTTGCATCTATGAGTTAATTTTGTCTCAATAATTTATTGTTTATGATTCACATTTAATAGTGTTATATAGTTTGAATGCTTGTTTAGTCGAGTCCGGAATCGATTGAGTTTGCCTTCGTCCTTATTGCTAGATTAGGATTTTAAATACATAAAAGTTAAGTAATTTCTGATCATAAGTAACATAATTGTGGGTAGTGCTTGTAGTGATATATCCTAGTAGTTACAAGTGAATCATAACCTTGGTTAAATTGAATTAGTGCTTTTACGCGTTTGATTGCCTTGATTAGTCTTATTCCATATAACTTAGTGCTTTTAGGGAGTTAAACTTAATTGTGCTTTTACAGTTTAGGTTGCTTTCTAGGAAGAATTCACATATACATCTCTTAATGTGGTTGTGATGAAATCAAGGAATTAGCGGGATATACTTGCGATCAAGGTATCCTGGAACTTTTAATAAGGTTTAATAAATGAGAAATTAAAATATCAATTCTAGTCATTGATGAAAATACATGTTTGTGAATGATACTATCACGTGACCAATATCTTTTCCTTATTGAATATTCTAATTATTTCATTTGCTTTCGATTTATTTTTATTGCTTTGATAAAATCAAACTCCTCCCCCCCCCCCCCCCCCCCCCCCACCCCCATTATTAGGAAACTTAAATTGCTTAACAAAAATTGCCTCTCTGTGGAAACGAACTCTTTTTTTATCATATACTTAATTCATATTATTTGTAAGTGAGAAAGTGAAATTATTTTTGACGCATACGAGAGCGATCAAATTTGGCGTCGTTATCGGGAGGCATATGGCTTGTTATTTAGTTTTTAGTTTCTTTTTACAATTTCTGCTTGCATATTTGCTTTTCGTTTCTTGTCTTGTTTCTCACTTATTTGCCAGAATTGTTTTCAGGTACCTAATCCCTGGCTTTTAAATATTGGAATTATCCAAGATGCGGGATAGCTACTCGAAGAGGCACAATACTCCAACCAAGACAAGACACAACGGAAGAACAAAACTTGGATGTAGAACACGAAGCTCTTTGTCAAGAAGAAGAAAAACAAGAGGTTCCAATCGTAGAAGAACCACTAGTTGAAGAACAAGAAGCAATGGAGTGATGCAAATCGTATACTCAAGGATTTGGCTTCTCACAGACTTGATGCACAACGATGGTGTATTCAAACAAACTCAACCTTCGAGATCAAACCGGGGTTGATTAGAGAGTTACCGAAGTTCCACGGCATGGTAAATGAAGATCCAAACAAGCATCTCATGGATTTCCACAACGTTATCATGGCTATGCTTCCAGCGGAAATGAATGCGGATGGAGAGATGTTGAAAGCTTTTCCGTTCTCTTTGGCGAACAATGCCAAAGAATAGTTGTATTATTTGCCATCCGGAAGTGTCACAACATGGAATGGGTTGAAGAAGATCTTTTTAGATAGATATTTTCCTGCTTCAAAAGCTATTCAAATTTGCAAGGAGATTTATGGGATACAACAAAAGGATGGGGAGTCATTGTATGAATGTTAGGAACGGTATAAGAGATTGGTGGCAAGCTTCCCTCACCACCAATTCAGTGACGTGATGATAATACAATACTTCTATGAAGGTCTACAACCAAGTGATAGATATCTTCTTGATGTTGCGGGTGGTGGTGCAGTAGTGAACAAGACGGTGGCCCAAGCTACCGAGTTGATTGAAAGCATGGCTGTGAACTGGCAACAATCTTACACACGAGGTGACTCAATGGTTAGGCGGGTGCATGAAGTTAATGATTCATCATTACACCGTGATCAAATGATGGATAACATGGAGAGAATGACGCACAAGATGGTTGCGGTGATTTTACCTTCACATGAAGAAAAATTGGAGCAAGCTAGTGCAGTCTTTCCAAATCAGCAAAGACGGTAGGATCCCTACTCCAACACTTACAATCCATGATGGAGAGATCATCCCAATTTTAGCTATGCCAACAATCAAGGTGCAGTTCAACAACCTACTTTCAACCGTCTGAGTGGCTTCCAACCACAACAATAACAATTTCAGCAACCGTATCAACAACCAACACAAAGTCAAGACTCCGGTATCGATGAAAAGCTTCAAACGATAATGCAAGGCATTAGTACTATGTTTAAAGAAAGTCAACAAGAGACTAAGAGTGCAATCAAGGAGTTGCAGAAACAAATGGGCTCCACGGCGAATGATATAAACAAATTGAAGGCACAAAATAGTGGGAAACTCCCTTCTCAACCTATTAATCTAAAATAGGGTGTCAATGCTAATACATTGAGAAGCGGTACACAAGTTGTGCAACCCGAAGTTGCTGATTTGGGTAAAGAAGAAGCCCCTATGGAGCCGGTTTTGGAGGAAAAAAGGGATGAAATTCCCTAAACTCCTATTCCTACTTATGTTCCTCCTTTACCTTTCCCTCGCAGATTTGCAAAGTCCAAGTAGGAGGAACTAGAAAATGAGATTTTAGACATTCTCAAGAAGATTCATGTGAATATACCACTTATAGATGCTATCAAACAAGTTCCCAAGTATGCAAAGGTGTTGAAGGACTTGTGTACCAATAAACAAAGGCTTAAAGGAAATGAAGTGCTAAGTGTGGGGGAGAATGCTTCGACAATCTTACAACACAAACTCCCACTGAAATGCAAGGATTCCGGTAGCTTTGACATTCCCGTCAAAATCGGTAACGCTACATTTAACAAAGCAATGTTGGATTTAGGTGCATCCGTTAATGTTATGCCTGCGTCTATATATAATTCACTTGAGTTAGGTCCTCTTAAAAAATCTGGAATTGTGTTGCAATTAGCTGATCGCTCTAATGTCTACCCAATGGGTATTTTTAAGGATGTTTATGTGTAGGTTAATCAACTAGTATTTCCAGCTGACTTTTGCGTGTTAGAGATGAATGAAGAGTCACCAGACTCATCTCTTCCATTGCTACTTGGGCGTCCCTTCATGAAAACGGTGAAAACCATTATTGATGTAGACAAGGGAACACCAACTATGGAGTTTGATGTAGAAACAGTACGTTTCAACATTTTTGAGACGATGAGATATCCTAGTGATGTCCACTCTTGTTTCTCCATTGATGTGATGGATGGTGTGAAAATGGAAAACACACAAAAACTTGCAAGTATACAAGGTCAAGTTTTAGTATAGAAAGTAAGAATGGGATCAGTCCACAGGGAGTGGGAGCATACAAGAAATTATCCTAAGCTATCAATGGGTGCAAAGCACTATGGCAGTGAGCAAGGCAAGGTAATATGGCAGATGCAAAGAACCAAAACAGTTAACAAACCAAAGCAGTTAACACAAGATGGCAAAACAGCAAAGATTAAATGGCAGAGGATATAAAGTAAAAATAGCAGGGAACCAAGGCTGTAAGCCAAGGGCAGGGGGAGTTTGTGCACTGATTTCAGTGCACAACAGCTACAAATTGCAAGGAATTAAACAAGCAAAACAGGTAAGGAGATAAACTGAACAGGAAGCAAAACAGAACTGAATTTAAGTGACTGTAAAAAGGGATTGTGGCTAAGCTAAGGCTTAGTATCCACCTTGTGTCCTAATCAAACAACATATTTCTAGGTTGAGTTGAAAATCCTATGCATACATCTAGAATGGGAGGAAAACTAATTTGCTCACTAGTTTTCCCCTAGCATTGACTGTCTTTTGACAGAACAATCAATCACAGGCACTATGAGCATTAACCTCTTCCCATTGCTCAAGCAAAACAGGGCAAGGAGTTAACTATCCTAGCAACTTGTCATTTGACAGTGCATAAGGCTTCAACTGAGCCTTAACTTAATGCTACTTAGCTCATGCTCAACATATTACAAACACAAGCATTCATCATACAAAATAATTCAAACACAACATACACATAACATTCAACTGTTAACTGCATAAGAAGAACAGAAATTGGAATTGCATAAAATTTGTTTCAATTCTCTATTGGCTAGTCCAGAGATCATCCTCTCATACCCCCCCCCCCCCCCCCCCTCCCCTATTTATACATATAAGAAAAATCCCCAAAAATCAGTGAAGTTAGGGTGTACCCAAAAATCCAAAATTCACTCACCTAACACACTGATAACAACCCAATCAACCAACCCATGCTTCAATTAGACGTACAATTGATTTCCCCCCAAAAGTTCCCAAATCAGAAAAATTAGGGTTTTAGAAATTAAAATTAGAAATTTACCTAATCTCTGACTCCAATCAAACTTCGACCATGCTTAGAATTAGTCTTCTCTTGCTTCCCATACCGTTAATTTGCCTCTAGATCGACCTAATTTACCTATTTCACACTTTAGGGTTTCGGTTGAAAATGTGTGAAATAAGTAAAGTAGAGGGACTAGGGAGAGGGGAACAATGATGGGTTATCATTGTTTGACGCTGTGGTGATTATGGTGGTGATGGCGGAGCAGTTGGGAGAGCAGGTGGAGGAGCAGGTGGTGGTATGGCGTCTGTAGAGGAATGGAGAAGATGGAGTCGATGGTTTTGGGAAGAAAGGTGCGTTTGGTTGGGTATAGGGTGTTCGATACTTGGGTGTTAGGCGGGTTCAGCGAGGTTTGATGATCTGCGACATGGAGCGATGGATGGGAAGATGGTAGGTGGATCCAACGGCGATACGGAGGTAAGCGTGGAGCGACCGTCGGATGAAGGGATGTAGCAAAACGGACGACCCAAGATGGAGATGGGCGTTGCGATGTAAAGCGGGGGCTTCGGAGTTTGATGTGCGATGATGGAGCGACCGTAGGATGCTGAAATGCTTCGATCTGACGGCTGAAATCCGAGACGGGCTTGGATATAGAAAATGGGTTTGGGTAAGGGTTTTGGGCCTTGGGTATGCCAAGCCCATATCTTCTTTAAGAACAATTCTTCCTCTTCAAGCCCACTTCTAGCCTTTTGGTCTTGTGCACGACATTCTTCGCGGCTTCCTTGTGTAACTCCTCCCGACTTTTCATTACTTTTCTTCTCTTTTCGCTCCGCAATTCATCCAAACTTTATTTACAACCTAAAAATGCAAAATTAATTAATAAAAATATTTATTCTTGAAAACAAAGAAAATACAGAATATGGGATAAAAGTAGAATTAATGCACAAAAGATGAGTTAAATGCCAAGAAAAATATATAGAAATATGCACTTTTTAGCACTCATCAAATACCCCCAAACCTGAATTTTACTTGTCCTCAAGTAAAACAAAACTAAGGAAATCCTACCTATACCACTGTCGCTGGTCTCTCGAATGCATTTAGCGTATGCACTAAGCCTTTTAAACCACTAAGTGTCCCTAGTGGACGAGTGAAGTCTCGTGAAGGTTTGCTTAGAACGTACCTACAAAGTTCTAGGTCAAAATATAGCTCAGATTCCATGAAACGTGACATGTGCAAGACAGTTTAAGCTCACAGCAAAGGAGATGTCAATCTAGCTGTCAAAGGCACAATCCTAGCACTGATAACAACTAAAGACATGTGATAAGAGTGTAAAGTGTATCTACACATGTGTAAAGAAAGATCTGTTATGACTACTAATCACCAAGAGATAGTTTCTCAGGCTAAGAACCGAGGTCGAAATCTAGCTAGCTGTCCGGACTTTACGAGAATTGTGAATGAGTAGGAGGTATTTCACAATCACTCGCGTTGTACATCAATGGCATGCACCCTTCCTTGCTTATAAAAACAAAAAATGATCTTTACATGACTCTTATTTACATTGACTACTCTCTTTTATTTTTGGAACAAGAGAGAATGGAATTGATAAATACTGATTTTTTTTATTTTTATTTTTTATTTTTTTGATATTTTTTTTTTTATTTTTTTTTTTGAATATTACATCGTTTTTTTTTTTTTTTTTTTTAATAAGGAAACACTTTTGATACATATACAAAAGGAAACAAAAGATTACATGACACTTTGCAAGAGGTAGCCCTTTTTGATGCACCCAGTTAAATTCGATGGTTGTCTTTTTAATGTAACCTCCACCTTCTATCCCAACCAACCAAAGAACAAGCTAGTCAAGTTTCGTTCAGTATTCTAAAGTGATTGGCAATCGTGACTTCCTATCAAACACCTTGAAGATCGAGGCCATACATGTATTGGTAGATCGTGCGCGTGCAAGTTTCTTATCACTATGTGAATGTGCTAGAATCAGGGTGCCAAATATCTAGACTAAGACTCCTAAAATTACATATTTGCACAAGAGTCAACATTTCAAGGTAAATGAGCTCCATTTTTATGTTTTTTTTTTTTTTTTTTAATTTTTTTTTTTTTTGATTTTTTCATTTTTTCAAAAAGAAGGAGTTCTTTTTTCAATTATGGCATATTATCGTGGTATCTACTCTATACCCCCAAACCTAAACTAAACATTGTCCTCAATGTTTCAAAATATGGAAAGAATTATAAAACAATATATGAAGAGGAACATGCTGAGTAGAGTAAAAGGAGAGAGAATACCCGATTGTACGGCGAAAGCATTAAAACTCCGTTATTCAAGGCAAAATCCAATATTAGGAGTCACAATGGATGAGCACAAAATATATACAAAGGAAATAAATATTCGACTAACATTATCTACAAGAAAATTTGGTTTTTAATGGGATTGGACTTTTTGGAAAAATTTGGTTTTGTCGGGAATGAAAACTTTTTGGTTATTTAGGGAAAGAGTGGACCAGTTTAGTCCACATAGACCGGGTCCTCCAGGTTGGTTGTTTCAATGTCGGGTGGAAATGGCTCAAGGAATGGCTTTAATCTCTGCCCGTTGACTTTGAAAACGTTCTTGTTGGAAACATCCTCCAGCTCTACAGCTCCATGAGGAAAAACTGTGCGTACTAGGTACGGACCCTTCCATCTGGAACGCAGTTTTCCTGGAAAAAGATGTAATCGGGAGTCATACAGCAAGACTTTCTGACCAGGAGTGAAGGATTTGCGTAG
The DNA here is from genome assembly GCF_003573695.1 of Papaver somniferum. Taxonomy (NCBI): domain Eukaryota; kingdom Viridiplantae; phylum Streptophyta; class Magnoliopsida; order Ranunculales; family Papaveraceae; genus Papaver; species Papaver somniferum. The sequence goes on from NC_039359.1 coordinate 8,300,533, forward strand.
AATACGCTTGTCATGAAATATCTTCATCTTCTGCTTATATAACTGGCACTGTCATAAGCCTCATTTCTCAATTCTTCCAACTCGTTGAGTTGAAGTTTCCGTTGAATTCCAGCTTCGTCCAGAGAAAAGTTCAGTTGCTTGATTGCCCAATAAGCTCGATGTTCTAACTCCACAGGAAGATGGCACGGCTTTCCATACACTAGACGATAGGGGGACATGCCAATTGGTGTCTTATACGCTGTTCTATAGGCCCACAAAGCATCATTCAATCTTATTGACCAATCTTTCCTAGACGGGTTAACCGTCTTTTCTAGAATGTGCTTGATTTCCCTATTAGACACTTCCACTTGTCCACTGGTCTGAGGGTGGTACGGAGTAGCAACCTTGTGAGTTATGCCATACTTGCGTACTAAAGACTCAAAGTACTTGTTGCAGAAATGTGAACCACCGTCACTGATGATAGCTCTAGGGGTACCAAAACGTGAAAATATGTTTCCTTTAGAAATGAAAGTACCACCTTGTGGTCATTTGTTCTGGTTGCTATGGCTTCTACCCACTTAGAAACGTAATCAACTGCGACTAGGATGTACAATCTACCGTCAGAAATAGGGAATGGACCCATGAAGTCGATCCCCCAAACATCAAAAATCTCCACAATCAAAATGGGGTTCAATGGCATCATGTTTCTCCTCGAAATGCTTCCTAGCTTTTGACAGCGTTCACAAGCAACACAATAATCATGGCAATCCTTGAACAATGATGGCCAATAGAATCCACACTGCAAGATCTTTGCAGCGGTTTTCTTGGCACTGAAATGGCCTCCACATGCTTGGTCATGACAGAAAGATATCACATCTTTCTGTTCAGTGTTGGGGACACATCTCCTAATGATTTGGTCCGGGCAGTACTTAAACAAATATGGGTCATCCCAAAGGAAATGTTTAACTTCAGCCAAGAACTTATAGCGGTCTTGTCTCGACCAACGTGAGGGCATCCTACCTGTAGCGAGGTAGTTAACAATGTCGCAAACCAAGGAAGGTCTGATACAGACATCAGTTGTTCATCAGGGAATGATTCTCTAATTAGCAAATTCATCAATAGACTCTAAAGTTAATCTAGACAAATGATCAGCAACCACATTCTCACAACCTTTCTTATCACGGATTTCGAGATCGAATTCCTGTAATAGTATCCATCGAATAAGGCGAGCTTTAGCATCCTTCTTGGAAAGAAGATACTTCAAAGCCGCATGGTCAGTGTATATGATGATCTTAGATCCTATGAGATAAGATCTAAACTTGTCTAATGCGAAAACGACAGCAAGCAATTCCTTCTCGGTAGTTGTGTAATTGAGTTGAGTATCATTAAGGGTTTTGCTAGCGTAATATCACTATGGTAGTCTATCAACTCGCTGTCCTAAAACAGCACCAACAGCATAATCAGAGGCATCACACATAAGTTCGAACGGAAGCTTCCAATCGGGTGGTCGGACTATAGGAGCGGTGGTGAGAAGGGTTTTTAATTCCTCCCATGCTTCACACACAAGCATCATCGAAATTGAAGGCAACATCTTTGGGAGAGACTGCACAGAGGTCTGGAGATTTTGCTGAAATCTTTGATGAATCGCCGGTAAAAACCAGCATGACCTAGAAATGATCTGATCTCCTTCACAGAGCGGGTTGTGGTAGATGTTGAATGAGGTCAACTTTAGCTTTATCCACTTCAATTCCTTTTTCTGAGATGATGTGTCCTAGAACTATTCCTGAATTCACCATAAAATGGCATTTTTCCCAATTTAGAACAAGGTTCTTTTCTTTACATCTGGATATCACGAGGGCAAGATGCTTCAAACATTCGTCAAACGAGGAACCAACAGAGAAATCATCCATAAAGATCTCGAGAAAACTATCTATCATGTCAGAAAAAATGCTCATCATGCAACGCTGAAAAGTAGCAGGTGCATTACACAACCCGAAGGGCATACGTCTATAAGCAAACGTCCCAAATGGACACGTGAATGTAGTTTTTTCCTGATCTTCCGGAGCAATGTGAATTTGGTTATAACCGGAAAAGCCATCTAGAAAACAGTAGTGACTGTGTCCAGACACACGTTCTAGCATTTGGTCAATGAAAGGGAGCGGGAAGTGATCCTTCCTTGTTACTGTGTTCAACTTCCTGTAGTCGATGCATACTCGCCATCCTGTGGTTGTACGAGTAGGGACTAATTCATTCTTGTCGTTCTGAACTACAGTAATGCCTGACTTCTTAGGCACAACTTGAATGGGACTAACCCATTTGCTATCAGGTATTGGGTATATGATACCCGCATCAAGTAGTTTCAGGATCTCTCCTTTGACTACATCTCTCATGTTAGGATTAAGTCTCCTTTGCATTTCCCTCGATGGTTTGGCATTCTCTTCAAGGTTAATGTGGTGCATGCAAATGGTGGGACTAATTCCTTTGAGATCTGAGATGGTCCATCCTAAGGCCTCTTTGTGTTCCTTAAGTACTTCTAAAGCTTACTTTCCTGTTCCGTGTCTAAACATGATGAAATAATGACAGGTAAAGTATCAGAAGAACCTAGGAATGCGTACTTCAACGTACTAGGCAATGTTTTCAATTCAAGCTTGGGTGGCTCAACAATGGATGGAATAAGCTTGGAATCAGAGAGTAAGGGTGGTTCCACTTCATATTTCCTTTCAGTGACGTCCATTTGAGGTACAGATTCGAGCAGAGATAGGACGTCACTACAGTATGCATCATCATAGGAATCTGAGTTAAAGTTCTCCATACATGCTTGAAAGGGGTCGACGGATAGAATGTTAGTCAACGAATCTTGTATTAATCCTTCAATCATATTAACTTCATGCACATCATCATCATCAAGATTCACAGGTTGTTGACTAATATCGAACACATTCAATTCTACCGTCATGTTGCCAAAAGACAGTTTCAACACTCCATTACGACAATTAATGATTGCGTTGGACGTAGCCAAGAAAGGACGTCCTAAGATGACAGGACAGTCTGGGTTTTGTACAGGTTGAGTGTCTAAGACAATGAAGTCTACGGGAAAATAGAATTTGTCAACCTTGATCAAAACGTCTTCGACCACTCCACGAGGAATCTTGACAGATCGGTCTGCCAGTTGTAGAGTGATAGATGTTGGCTTCAACTCCCCAAGACCTAACTGCTCATAAACAGAATATGGCAGTAGGTTAACACTTGCACCTAGGTCTAATAACGCTTTATTGACCGTGTGTTCTCCTATAGTGCAAGAAATTGTTGGACATCCTGGATCCCTAAACTTGGGTGGAGTTTTGTTCAGAATGATGGAACTCACCTGCTCAGCTAAGAAAGCACGTTTGTGCACATTGAGCTTGCGCTTTTGAGTACACAAGTCTTTGAGGAATTTGGCATAAGCAGGGATTTGCTTGATTGCTTCAAGAAAAGGAATGTTGATGTTGACTCTCTTGAACAGATCTAACATCTCATTGTAATGGGTACTTTTCTGTTGATAGATCAATCTTTGAGGAAATGGGGCAACAGGAGAATGAGTTGGCAAAGGGACATTCACAGCAGTAGAATTGTCAGGCTTTCCAACTTGCTCAGATTCTTTGGTTTTCTGGGGTTGTGGAGACAGCGTGGAATTTGTATCAGATTCATTAGGTTCGCCCACTTGTTCTCGATGACTTTACCACTTCGGAGGGTGGTAATGGCATGGACTTGATCGGGAGGTTTCAGTGCAGGATGTGTGCCTGTTTGAAATACCTCTTGGATTTTGTTGGGGTTGGCTCGGAAGTTTACCCTTTTCTCTCTCACACTATGGAATCACAGATTTGACCCATCTTTTGATCAAGATTTTCTGACTTTGCACAACTCTGGAACATTTCCTCTAGGGGATAATCTCTTGTCGGTATTGTGTTGAGGATATGATTGTTGTTGAGAGTTTGATTGTTGTTGAGGGTTTCTCGGGTGTTGATAACCTTGATTGTTCTGATATCCCTGATTGTTTTGATAGCTCTGATTGGGTTGAGATGGTCCTCCCTGAGTGGGTCCTTTTGACCATGAAAAGTTAGGGTGGTTTCTCCATCCTGGATTGTAGGTCTGTGAATAGGGTTATGTTCTGTTTTTGAAACATGGCATGTGCCTGTTCAAGCCTAGATTCCTGGACTGCAAGCAAATCGGGACAATTTTGGAATTGATGGTTGGGATCGTTACAAGCGGCACATACAGACGAAGCGACATGTTCTCGGAGAGTAGTGGTGGAAGGTTTTGAATTTTTATGTAGTTCTAACTCTTCTAATCTCCTAACTATTGATGCCATGTTTGCTCTTCCCTCGAAATCTGCTTCAATCCTAAAAGCCTTCGCTTCGGATGTAGTCTTTCTGGGTTCACGGATGGATTCCCACTGTTGCGTCTTTTCAGCTACTTCAATCAAGAAGTCCCAAGACGCATCAGCAGTTTTGTCTACGAATAGACCATTACACATCGACTCAACCGTTGTTCGGGTGGACACATCTAGACCTTCATACAAAATTTGCACAAGTCTCCATTTTTCAAAACCATGATGGGGACATTGGAGCAATAATTCATTGAATCTCTCCAAGTATCTAGCTAAGGTCTCACCCTAATTGCACAAAGCTATTCAGACTTTGACGAATTGTCGCAGTCTTGTGATTCGGGAAAAACTTTTTGAAAAACTCCTTTATGAGGTCATCCCATGTCATGATGGATTGAGGCTGTAAAGCATAAAGCCAGGCCTTTGCCTTATCTTTCAGGGAAAAGAAAGAGCCTTAAGGGTTTCTCCGGACATTTGAGTGAAACGCAGAGTTCCACAAATTTCCTCGAATTCTCTCACGTGGTGGTACGGGTTTTCATTCTCAACACCTCTAAAAATAGGAAGCATCTGTATTGTGCTCGATTTCAGCTCATAATGGCCATTATCCTCGGGTAGCACAATACAAGAAGGTTGACTGGCTCTAGTTGGGTACATATAATCCTTGAGGGTACGGGGTTCTCCCATTGTTTCGGTTTGATCTGGGCTGTCTCCTCAGAACTCAGAATTTCGATAGGTTCTTCTTGATTAATTCTAACAAGTCTGTTTGTTTGGTCTCTATAGGTCACAATCATGTCCTTGTAGGTACCTCAACTAACATGTTGGTCAGACAGAGCAATCGGAAACAATTTGGCCCACAAGGGTTACGAAGATTTGGTTTTGAATGGGTTTTGGTTTTAATAAGGGATTTTGTTTTTGGTTTAAAATTGGGCTTTGGAAAAAATTTTGAACTAAACCTAGCATAAATTAGCACAACCATAAAAGAAAATAAAAACAATAATAATAATTAAGACAAGCCCATAAAGAAAAAGAAAAAGAAAAAGAAAAAAAGAAAAAAAACAAAAATAATTACAGTCCCAAAAAAAGAAAAAGAAATAAAGGAAAAATAAAAATTATTACAATCCCAACTAAATAATTAAATTAATTATTACAAGCCCGAATTTGAATTTAAATGAGGCCCAAGTGGGTTAACTCATGGGTTAGGCTTACTTGATTTTTGGAGGGAAGCCCAAAAATAGGCTTTTGGTCCCCTTTTAGTTGCACAGCCCAGTTGGGCTTTAGGATCGTCCTAAGTAGCTCACGCAGCAAGCCCAGCAACAACAGTTGGGTTTAGCAGCCCAGCAGAAGCAACAACAACGAAGCCCACCTCAGTTGGACGAGCCCAGCAACTTGTTGAGATGCAGCAGCCCAGGAGCAACAGCAGCACAGCCCAGCGGCAGAGATGCACTAGCTTTGGGTTGGTCTGGCAGCAGCAGCAGCTTCCTTGGCCAGGTTCAACAGCAGCAGAAACTCACCAGTCCCAGCTGCAGCAACAGCAACAGACAAGGTTTCAGCACAGCAGCAGCAGCTCAGGTGGCCAGCAACACAGTTCTGCAGCAACTCAGTGGCACCTGCAAGTGAACAAGAGTGCAATGATCTCAGACAACTCTGCAATGATTTGTGCAAAGATTGCAAAAGCAGAGTGCAATGATTGCAAGGCAGAAGCTGCAATGATCTTGACAGAGATGCAATGGTAGATGAAAGACAGCAAAGGAAATCAGCAGATGGCAACACCACTCCCCGGCAGCGGCGCCAAAAACTTGGTGTGAAATGGAAAACACAAAAATTGCAAGTATACAAGGTCAAGTTTTAGTATAGAAAGTAAGAATGGGATCAGTCCACAGGGAGTGGGAGCATACAAGAAATTATCCTAAGCTATCAATGGGTGCAAAGCACTATGGCAGTGAGCAAGGCAAGGTAATATGGCAGATGCAAAGAACCAAAACAGTTAACAAACCAAAGCAGTTAACACAAGATGGCAAAACAGCAAAGATTAAATGGCAGAGGATATAAAGTAAAAATAGCAGGGAACCAAGGCTGTAAGCCAAGGGCAGGGGGAGTTTGTGCACTGATTTCAGTGCACACAGCTACAAATTGCAAGGAATTAAACAAGCAAAACAGGTAAGGAGATAACTGAACAGGAAGCAAAACAGAACTGAATTTAAGTGACTGTAAAAGGGATTGTGGCTAAGCTAAGGCTTAGTATCCACCTTGTGTCCTAATCAAACAACATATTTCTAGGTTGAGTTGAAAATCCTATGCATACATCTAGAATGGGAGGAAAACTAATTTGCTCACTAGTTTTCCCCTAGCATTGACTGTCTTTTGACAGAACAATCAATCACAGACACTATGAGCATTAACCCTTCCCATTGCTCAAGCAAACAGGGCAAGGAGTTAACTATCCTAGCAACTTGTCATTTGACAGTGCATAAGGCTTCAACTGAGCCTTAACTTAATGCTACTTAGCTCATGCTCAACATATTACAAACACAAGCATTCATCATACAAAATAATTCAAACACAACATACACATAACATTCAACTGTTAACTGCATAAGAAGAACAGAAATTGGAATTGCATAAAATTTGTTTCAATTCTCTACTGGCTAGTCCAGAGATCATCCTCTCATACCCCCCCCCCCCCCCCCACACCACACACACACTCCCCTATTTATACATATAATAAAAATCCCCAAAAATCAGTGAAGTTAGGGTGTACCCAAAAATCCAAAATTCACTCACCTAACACACTGATAACAACCCAATCAACCAACCCATGCTTCAATTAGACGTACAATTGATTTCCCCCCAAAAGTTCCCAAATCAGAAAAATTAGGGTTTTAGAAATTAAAATTAGAAATTTACCTAATCTCTGACTCCAATCAAACTTCGATCCATGCTTAGAATTAGTCTTCTCTTGCTTCCCATACCGTTAATTTGCCTCTAGATCGACCTAATTTACCTATTTCACACTTTAGGGTTTCGGTTGAAAATGTGTGAAATAAGTAAGTAGAGGGACTAGGGAGAGGGGAACAATGATGGGTTATCATTGTTTGACGCTGTGGTGATTATGGTGGTGATGGCGGAGCAGTTGGAGAGCAGGTGGAGGAGCAGGTGGTGGTATGGCGTCTGTAGAGGAATGGAGAAGATGGAGTCGATGGTTTTGGGAAGAAAGGTGCGTTTGGTTGGGTATAGGGTGTTCGATACTTGGGTGTTAGGCGGGTTCAGCGAGGTTTGATGATCTGCGACATGGAGCGATGGATGGGAAGATGGTAGGTGGATCCAACGGCGATACGGAGGTAAGCGTGGAGCGACCGTCGGATGAAGGGATGTAGCAAAACGGACGACCCAAGATGGAGATGGGCGTTGCGATGTAAAGCGGGGGCTTCGGAGTTTGATGTGCGATGATGGAGCGACCGTAGGATGCTGAAATGCTTCGATCTGACGGCTGAAATCCGAGACGGGCTTGGATATAGAAAATGGGTTTGGGTAAGGGTTTTGGGCATTGGGTATGCCAAGCCCATATCTTCTTTAAGAACAATTCTTCCTCTTCAAGCCCACTTCTAGCCTTTTGGTCTTGTGCACGACATTCTTCGCGGCTTCCTTGTGTAACTCCTCCCGACTTTTCATTACTTTTCTTCTCTTTTCGCTCCGCAATTCATCCAAACTTTATTTACAACCTAAAAATGCAAAATTAATTAATAAAAATATTTATTCTTGAAAACAAAGAAAATACAGAATATGGGATAAAATGTAGAATTAATGCACAAAAGATGAGTTAAATGCCAAGAAAAATATATAGAAATATGCACTTTTTAGCACTCATCAATGGATACGTTGGCACAACAAGTGTTTGAATTGAATGGTGATGATGCTTTGGAAACCGTTCTAACTACATCCATTGATAATGATGTAGAGTGTGGTAATGAAGTCAATGAAGCCCTTGGTGATATTAACTCACTACAAGGATGCTCGGAAACTCATAACATCTCTTTTATTTATTTACCATGCAGTGATGAAAAGCTTGTACCTTCTATTGTTAAATCTCTAAAGTTGGAACTGAAACCTCTTCCAAGTCACTTAAAGTACTTGTACTTGGGTGACAAGGAAGAGTTACCTGTGATTGTTTCTGATACGTATTGATCTCTGTACCTTGGTGACTATTATTATAGAGGCGGAATTCAGAATAATAATAGACGAAAACTAGAAAACAGAACACCCTAAAAACCGGATTCGAAGAAATATATCTTCTCTAGATTACAAATAGAAAACTATTACAATTCTCTCTTTGTTATGCTCACAATCTCTCTAAACAGTGGATCAACCTTAAACTGTTTGTTAAGCTTGCATTTGCAATAATCAATTACCTCACAAACTTCTCTAGGTGTGCGTGTTAAACCTCCTTTTCTAGGGGTAAAACACACTCTCTAGATTTAGATGTGTCTGTATCACAAACCACACCCTAGATCTAAGTGTGTCTGTATCACAAACCACACTCCAGATGTCTTAGCTATGAGCTAAACATCTCTATTTGTAGCTTTAACGGTTTCCCAAACCTTCTAGGAATCTATTTCCTTATCTAGAAATAATTCATTTTCTAGGTATATTTCCTTATCTAGGAATATTACCTTGTCTAGGAAATATTCCTTTTCTAGGTATATTGAAATATTACTTTGTTTAGGAATATTTCCTTATCTAAGAATACTGCCTAAAAATCAGTATTCCTTCCCAAATTACATTTATATCCTCAATCGGTCTTGAGGATCATTAGTTTCCGGAGAGGGGAAGATACACATGTATCATGCGCCCCCACTCAAGAACTTGAACTCCTGTGAAAGTTAGATTTGGAGGTTAGGGAACTCGAGGGTTCCTTTCACCCTGGTGAACCATCTCTCTTTGCTGGAAACTGGACCTTGACGTCTAATTTGAAAAGCTTTCGCATCTCTTCGTCTTGTCTTAGTCACTATTCGCTCCATAACGCAATATTGTTCAAGTGGTTCTTCTTCTTCTTCCTCGTTCTTTTCTTCAAAAACACCAGATGAAAACGTAGTCTTTTTCTTCGTCTTCGGCTTGGGTGTATAAGACTCCATGTTTGTTTGTAGCGCATCCACCTTTTCTTCCATAGTTTGTGGTTTGCTTTGCTTAGGATCATCATCTGACTTCATCATCCTTGATCCCCTTGTTCCTTTAACGTCTTCTTGCTTTTCGAGTAACTCACCAAGTTGTTTGTAGAGAGATCCAGTGAAGACCATAAACCACAGGAATCTTCCCTAAAAGAAACGAACCTTGCTCTGATACCAATTTGATACGTGTTGATCTCTGTACCTTGGTGACTATTATTATAGAGGAGGAATTCAGAATAATAATAGACGAAAATTTGAAAACAGAACATACTAGAAACCAGATTTGAAGAAATATATCTTCTCTAGATTATGAACAAGAAAACTATTACAATTCTCTCTTTGTTACGCTCACAATCTCTCTAAACAGTGGATCAACCTTAAACTGTTTGCTAAGCTTGCTTTGCAATAATAAATTGTCTCACAAACTTCTCTAGGTGTGCGTGTAAAACCTCATTTTCTAGGGGTAAAACACACTCTCTAGATTTAGATATGTTTGTATCACAAACCAGACCCTAGATCTAAGTGTGTTTGTATCGCAAACCACACTCTAGATGTCTTATCTATGAGCTAAACATCTCTATTTATAGCTTTAGCGGTTTTCCAAACCTTCTAGAAATCTATTTCCTTATCTAGAAATAATTCATTTTCTAGGTATATTTCCTTATCTAGGAATATTACCTTGTCTAGGAAATATTCCTTTTCTATGTATATTTCCTTATTTAGGAATATTACCTTGTTTACGAATATTTCCTCATCTAAGAATACTGCCTAAAAATCAGTATTCCTTTCCAAATTACATTTTTATCCTCAATCGGTCTTGAGGATCATTAGTTCCTGGAGAGAGGAAGATACACATGTATCAGCTTAACGAGCTTAGTGAATTACAGGAGCAAAAACTTCTAAGGGTGATAAGGAAGTACAAGACGGCCATATGATGGACAATTTCCGACATCAAGGGTATAAGCCCTGCCGTTTGTATGCACAAAATCCGTTTGGAGGACGAGGCAAAGCCTATAAGGGAAGCGCAACGTCGTTTGAACCCTTCAATGATGGAAGTTATGAAAAAGGAGAAACTCAAGCTTTTGGACGTAGGTGTTATCTACCCCATTTCCGACAGCAAGTGGATGAGCCCAGTACAAGTTGTACCAAAGAAATCAGGTATGATGGTGGTGGAGAATGGTAAGAACGAACTTGTCCCAACTCGTGTGCAAACTGGTTGGAGAGTTTGTGTTGATTGCAGGTAATTAAATGCCACCACTAGAAAAGATCACTTTCCTTTACCATTCATTGATCAAATGCTTGAGCGTTTAGCTGGGCACTCTTATTATTGTTTTCTTGATGGCCATTCAGGGTACAATCATATTGTGATAGCATCGTAGGATCAAGAGGAAACCACTTTCACTTGTCCTTTCAGTGCTTTGCTTATGGGAGGATGCCTTTTGACTTGTGTAATGCTCCAGCTACCTTCCAATGGTGTATGGTAAGTATCTTTTCCGAGTATGTTGAAAACATTATCGAAGTATTCATGGATGATTTTAGTGTATTTGGTGATTCATTTGACCTTTGCTTGAACAACTTGTCATTAATCCTTGAACGATGTGTTGAAACAGACCTTGTGCTAAATTGGAAGAAGTGTCATTTTATGGCAACTCATGGCATAGTTTTAGGCCATATAATATCTTCAAAAGGCTTGGAAGTTGATAAATCTAAGACAAACCTTATTCGTGTTCTAACCCATCCCACTACGGTGAGGGAGATACGATCTTTTCTTGGTCACGCAGGTTTTTATCGAAGATTCATCAAGGATTTTTCCAAGATAGCATCATCACTTTGCAACTTATTGCAAAAATATGTGGTTTTTAACTTTGATGAAAATTGTATGGCGACATTCAAATGTTTGATAGAACTTTTGATATTTCAGCCCCTATCATTAAACCACCGAATTGGAGCAAGCCTTTTGAGCTCATGTGTGATGCAAGTGACTATGCGGTTGGTGCGGTGCTTGGGCAACATGTTGGGAAGATACCTCATGTCATTTATTATGATTCTAGGACGCTCAATGAGGCCCAACAAAACTACAAAACCACTATAAAAGAGTTGTTAGCTATTGTATTTGCATTGGAAAAATTTCGCTCTTATCTAATTGGTACAAAAATTGTTGTCTTTTCTGATCATGCATCACTTAGGTACTTGCTTACAAAGAAAGAGGCGAAACCAAGGCTCATACGATGGATTCTACTCTTGCAAGAGTTCGATATGGAGATCAAAGACAAGAAAGGAATTGAGAACACCGTTGCGGATCACTTGATCCGTCTTGTTGTGTACAAGGAAGCTATCCCATTGCGTGAAAGTTTCCCGGATGAGCAACTATTCTCAATTGCCCTTGGAGAACCGTGTTATGCCAATATTGTCAATTAATTAGTGTCTAAACAAATCCCAAAGAAATTGTCTCATGCTGAGAGGGACAAACTTAAGAGGTTAGGTAACCAATACATAAGGGATGATCCATACTTATGGAAACATGGTAGTGACCAAGTGTTACGAAGGTGCGTTCCCGAATCTGAATTTAATTCTATCTTGTCTTTTTGTCACTCCTATGCTTGCAGAGGACATTTTGGAAGTAAGATAACTGCTTACAAGGTACTTGAAAGCGGTTTCTTTTGGCCTACCTTGTTTAAGGATGCATATACTTGTGATAGATGCCAAAAAACAGGCCATCTAGGTGCTCGAAATCAAATGCCACAAACTTTTATTCAATTTGTTGAAGTTTTTGATGTATGGGGTATTGATTTTATGGGTTTTTTTGTCAAATCCATGGAAATTATTTTATCTTACTTGTTGTTGATTATGTCTCAAAATGGGTGGAAGCTAAGGCCACCCCAACTAATGATTCTAAAGTGGTTTCAGATTTTGTGCAAGCTAATATTTTTTCAAGGTTTGGAATTCCAAGAGCCATAATTAGCGATGGGGGTTCACACTTCAAAAAATAGGTTCTTACAAATCTTGTTGAAGAAGTACAAAGTGTCGCACAACATTGCAACACCTTATCATCCCCAACCAAATGAACAAGTCGAGGTTTCTAACCGAGAGGTGAAATCCATTCTAGAGAAGACGGTAAATCCAACAAGGAAGAATTGGATCATGCGATTAATGATGCTTTGTGTGCTTATAGAACCGCATTTAAGACACCTATTGGGATGTCTCCCTTTAGGCTTGTGTATGGTAAACCTTGCCACCTACTCGTTGAGATTGAGCATAAGGCGTTTTGGTCTATTAAGCAATACAATATGGAGATGGATGGTGCAGGAAAGCAAAGGAAGTTACAACTCCAAGAGCTAGAAGAGCTTCCCAATGATGCATTTGAAAGCTCACGCATTTACAAGGAGAAAACGAAGGCATTTCATGATACTATGATTTCTAGAAAACAATTTTGTGTTGGGCAGAAAGTGCTTTTGTTTAATTCTCGCTTGCATTTATTTCCGGGTAAATTAAGGTCACGTTGGATCGGACCTTTTATTGTTACTAATGTGTTTTCTCATGGTGCAGTAGAAATTCGTAGCATAACTACATGAAAAGAGTTTAAAGTGAATGGGCACCGGTTGAAACCATATTATGAGAACTTCACTTCCGAAGTTGTGGAAGGAGTTAATTTTGTGGATGCACTCCCTCTGGAGGAGTCTTAGCAAGAAAGGAGATAGTCGGGCTATCGAATTTAAACCAAGCGCTAAATGGGAGGCAACCCACGGGATGAGTATTTCTTGTCTTATTTTTATTTTCTTGTCTTGTTTTTAGTTTTTTCTTGTCTTGAATTTACTTTTTCAGATTTCTTGTCCCATTTTATATAGGATTTCCCACATTGACTCTACTTGGATGACTCAATTTACATTGAGGACAATGTAAAGTTTAAGTGTGGGGGAGTGGTTAAGCTTGCATTGTAAAATTTTCATGATTTTTCAATTTTTTTGTAAACTAGTGCATGAAAAACTCCAACTTGTAGTTAGTTTAGAGTCACATAGTATACATGTCGCTAAGATTACATCGAGATTTTCACAAGAGTGACTGAACGTAGAGATGCCAGAGAACGTGATCGGGTTTCTTGCTTGTATGAGAGTTAAAGTTGGATTTAACCATGCCAGTGGCAAACGAGGTGCAGACTAAATTCGGTATTAGATTTGTGATCCCCTATAGTGGAGACTACCCATGTTACATCATGAGAGGCACCGACCTTCACTTCTTTGTACGTGTCTGAATATGTGCTTTTAGAGTGTGTGTCACCGTACGTAAACTCCTGATAGAATAGTGAGCTACCCAACCTCCCACCAATATAAGCACTACTTTAATCTCTTGAGTGCTATTTTATCAATCATGATGGTGACATCGAATTGCTAACTTACATACCACTTGTAATCTTGTTCGCATTAAGCAAAATCCACTTTATCTCTCTCTACACCAACAGGTCCATAAAAACTCCATCACCATCGACAAGAGGAGCATCACAAATTTGAAGGAAAGTTGAAGACGTTCAAGGTTTACAAGCGACGGTACAGAATGAGCAGATTTCAGATTCAAGTAAAGCAACTAGACAAGGAGCAAAATTCTTACAAGTTGAAGACTCATGTACAAGAGCGAAGATTATCAAGATGAGAGTTCAAGAAGTTTATGATATCGAGACATACAGGTTGTGAAGAATCAAGTGGTAAAGTACTTACACCATGGCCTTTGTACTTGCATTTTTATTTTATCTTTATTTGTATTTCATTTTCTCTTGTCTTCAAAAAAAATAAAAACTTGGGACATGGTCATCATTATGCTAGGTCCATTGTTAAAAAAAAAAAAATTTAAAAAAAGACAAGAGAAAATTTGGTTAGGTTCATTACTAGTTTTACTATTTTGTTTGTTTGTTTGTTATTGTATTGTATTTATTTCATTTTTCTTGTCTCAGTCAAAAAAAAAAAGATTCAAAAAAAAAAGGAAAAAAAAAAAGAGAGAAAAAGAAAAAAAGAGACGAGAAAAATTTATTGTATCATATTTTGGTTTGTTTAGTTCATTTTTAGTTTTGTATTCTTTCAATAAAGCTAATGAAAGAAGGAATGTTAGAGCACTGCTCGGTCGAACTCGCAAGCGTTGCTATCTCAAGCTTGTTTGTCAAATTAAGTTGTCAAAACTATATGTCTTGATATCTAGTCTACTTATAGCTAAGTCTCGAACTAGGATAGTTAAGTGTAGTTGAGCTCTAGACTCCACGACGTTCATCATTTGAAGACGAAGAACTACTCAAGGAACTGGTGGAACTTCATCGACTAAAAGGTATGTGGAGACTTGAACTTATCTATCACTCAAAAGTCTATCTACTTTATCTCTTATTTTGAGACAAAAGTTGTATAGGTATATAGATTTCGATTATACACATTTGCTATTTCGAGCCGAGTTTATCTCGCTTATCTATTTCTCGAAATATGTGTTGGTAAGCTTTCTCTTTATCCAAGTTCATCTTTACTCGTGACGAAAGTCATGTTGATATTTCAATATCTCGAAAATCGCTTTGATGAAAAATATTTTGTGAATAACAACTATATAACATCCTCTAAGAAAGTTCCAATGACTGAAATGAGAGTTTAGATTATGTAACCATCTTTGGATATAAGCATAGTGTGTTCTCACATTAATGTATAAGTCCATAAACCGGGAACTTAATGTATGCATTCTTGAATGTGTGAATTGGTGGATGGAGACTAAATAAGTATGCGTACCCGTACGCATACTGGCGAAAGTTCACGTCCGTGAATTTCTGCTGAGTTCGAAAACTAAACAAACTCAATCTGGTTACTTAAGTACGCGTACACGTACACATACTGGCGGAAAGTTCACATCCGTGAATTTCTGCTGAGTTTGAAAACTTGAAAAAAAACTCAAAACCGGTTACTTATGCATACCCGTACGCATACTTAAGTGTGTTACTTTCTAAAATCGGTCCGTTCATGAACTCAAACTTTTATATAATAAGGAATGCAATCTTTGCAAAACTGTGGATATAAAGTTCATGAATCGATTCAAGTGAATCAAACTGATTTTGCTTTAATTGTGTCTTGTACTTCTATAAGATCTAAGCAATTGAACAAATATTTAACTAGTTCTTTTGAAGTCATTTGAACTAGTTGTGGTGAAGATGAATAAAGTTGATATGAAAGTGCTCATACGGCTAACCATCGGTTAACTATTGTTGAACCAACTAAGTGTAATCTTTAGGTACAGTTACCAAAACCTAAATAAAACGTGCATTTCATTTGTGTATGACAAACTAAGATTCGATCTAACGGTTGAAAGATATTAGCTTGAATCTAATCAGTTTTTCATGTAACAGTGAATATTGAATGGTTTGTTACTAAGCTAACATTGATTGCAAACCCTAATTTGAAAACTATACAAAGGAGAACTCTAGAAACTGGGAAACCTAATCCCCACACATCTTGTGTGATACTAGTTGTATTATCTAGAGTCGATTCTCCTTTAACCTTAGATTTCTTCTCGAGACCTTGTAGGTTAACGACTTGAAGACTTTATTGGGATTGTGAAGCGAGACCCAACTATTTTCTCTGTAATTGCGTGATCTAATCTTGTTGTTTCTATCGTACGAGTACAATCATAAGATTGTCTTGAGATTGATATCTCCGATATGGAAGATAGAAAATAAGTCACAATCATTTTTGTCTCATCGTTTGTGATTCCGCAATATCTTGTTTTGCTAGTCGATTAATATTATTGTGAGGTGATTGACAATTCTAGGCTGTTCTTCGGGAATATAAGTCCGGGTTATCGATTGGTTCATGTTCACCTTGATTTTATCAAAAGACGGAACAAAAACTCGTAGGTATTTCTGTGAGAGATAGATTTATCTATTACCGTAGACTTTTCTGTGTGAGACGGATTTTTTTATTAAAGTCTCCGACTTTGGGTGATAGCAACTCTTAGTTGTGGGTGAGATCAACTAAGGGAATCAAGTGCGTAGTATCCTGCTGGGATCAGAGACGTAAACTGTACCTTGAATCAGTATGAGATTGATTGGGGTTCAACCACAGTCCAGACCGAAGTTAGTTTGTAGTAGGCTAGAGTCTGTAGCGGCTTAATACAATGTGGTGTTCAAAACTGGACTAGGTCCCGGGGTTTCTCTGCATTTGCGGTTTTCTCGTTAATAAAACTTCTGGTGTCTGTGTTATTTATTTTTCGCATTATATTTGGTTATATAATTGAAATATTAATGGTTGTGCGTTATATCGATCAATTGGGAAAACCAACCTTTGGTTGTTGATTGAAATTGATTGATCCTTGAACATTGGTCTTTGGTACCGTTCAAGTTTATATCTCTTATATTCAATCGGGCTCGCAGATTTCTATTTGATAATTGTAGATTGAATTGAGAAATAGAGGTATTAACTCTTTGATATATCTTTCTTAAGATTGAGTCTAACTGTCTAGTTGATTCTCTTGAAAGTATATTGGAGTTAGTCCATACAGACTTCTAAGCAAAATATTGGGTGAGGTTGTTAGACCCCCTCATTTTCAATTGGTATCATAGTAGGCAAACACGTTTAAGATCTTATAAGTCTGTGTTTGCAGCGATCTAAATATGGACGAGTCTATCTCTAATAACGTACCAGTTCAGAAATTACCAGATGTTTTTCAAAGTTTAAATTCACCTGAGAGAACTGTCACATTTAGGTCAATATCTAAACATCCTCGTGGTGTAGAAATTGTTGATTTCTGGGGAAAATGCCTAGAAGAACAGTTGGATGAACTTTCTGATGAAGGTGACTCAGATATTGATAGAGATGTTGATGAGGAAGTCTCAGAGTATGTTAAGCTATTGGATTCGTTGAAAAACAAGAAGATGAAAACTTCTCATGTCACACGTCTTCTAACTCCTCTGTCGAGAAAACAAGAAATTTAGAAGATGTTACACATGTGTTTATGTTTCGAATTGTTCTAACGAATCGATCCTCAAGGATTCTGAGGAAAACCTACGTATAAAGTCATTTGAATGTGATAATATTTATCAAAAGTATTTTTTGTTGGAAGAGAAACTTGCAGAATCTGAAGCAAGGATTAACTCCTAGCAAACAAGTTTTGATGATAGAGAAAGTGCTTGTCTCGTTCGAGAAAAGCACCTTGAGGCTGATTTAGCTGCTGCTCTTGATAAACTCAAGATGTTGGAAGATGACTTGAAAAAGTTCAATACTAGTTCAAGCAAATTAACCACCATGCTAGGAGCAAGTAAAAATCATCGTGATATGCGAGGATTGGGCTATAAGGGAATAGATGTTCCAAGTATTGGCAAAGAGATAAAATTTGTCAAGGCTAGTGATTCTTCTCAACAAAAGGTTCCCACTGATGGAAAAAGTGAAATACCTTCACTGGCAGTTAAAGTTCGAAAGAGCAATGTATATCAACCTCCAAAGTCAGCACATACAGATCAAGGTAAGAACATTCCTTATGTTTGCCACTATTGCGGAAATAAAGGTCACCTGGAAATGAGATGTCGTTTTTGTATAAGGAATGATAAACTTCATGATGCTCTTGTTTGGGCATCACAAGAAGTTGTGAAACCAATATCATATGCTAAGGCTAATCCCCTTAACATTAAAGGTTATAACTGTCCAACCTTTAGGAAAAGGAATCATTGCTTTGATAAACCTAGTTTTTCCTATAAACGTTATATGAAGCCTTTTCACAATTGTAATGGTTATCAAAAGGATAACTTCATAAAGACGAAGACAAGATCGGATGCTCCCAATTGGATTAAGACTAACTTTCAAAATAATAGTCAATCCAATTCTCTTCCAAGAATTCTAGAAGAGAGTAATGGGAAGAAGGTTCTGGTAGTTCCTAAATGCATTCAGAAGTGGATACCAAAGAAAATCAATGATGTTTTGAGCATGAAAAGGAATGATCTCCCAGAAAATTCCATGACCATGGAGAAGGTAGTATCCATGATGTTGGAACTTAAAATGTTCTTTGGAGAGATGGATTTGTATGTGAAAGGTTCTAAAAGCGACCTCTTTCATGATAATCCAAAAGTCACTTGTGGTGAGCAAGACATTGTTCACCTCAAAACAACTTGATTGTGTTGTTAGTGCATCCTCACCAAGGAATGCCCTGCTATGTATACGGTGAGGGAAGCACGAGAATTAGGGCACACAGATTATGTTCGGTAAGGCTGTAGAATTCGACTGGATTCTTCTAAAAAGGTATGTCTATAAACTTGAGCAAGATTTGTGTTTTTATTTATTTTCTTATAATACTTATAATGATCCCCGTACCATTCTTATTGTTTATTTCTACCTAACTTGATCTGTGTTTAAGGTTCTTAAATGTTTAGGTTTGAAAATAATAATTCGGGATGTTTGGACTTCATGGTACTCATACCAAGTATGCATACCATCATTTAAAATCAAAATCCAGGGGTTTTAGTACGCATACCCGTTTGCATACTGCTCCAGGATACGAAAATTCGTTTGTAAACCCGTATGCATATTGTCCTGTAGACGTCGATTTTCGGTAAACTTGTTCTGGACGTAACTTCTTCGTCCGAACTCAGAATGATCTCATTCTTTTTGCATTATATTCCTATTTAAATTCTCTTCAAAATGGAAATGTGAAACCCTAAATTTGGATGAGTTAAGTTGGTCTGTGTCCCGTATCTTGTTTTTGAGTGTTTTGCTCCGTTTTGTCGCACTTGTTCTACTTCTGTTGGACTTGGACACTTGGATTATTGGAGTAATTCTATTCTAAGATCTTTTGTAGATTTTACAAGAATGATGTTGGTGAATCACAAAGAAGGAAACTCAAGAATGGGCAGTAGTACGCATTGTTATGGGATTCTTGAATGTTCACAGTCATCTTATGTGAACTATGGTGCATGGTATTTAATGACTTTGTATGTTCTTCTTTGTTAAGAAAATATTTTTATACGCCTTTGATAACCACTCTTGGTGTAAATATGTGCGAAAAAGATTGATTTTACCTTATAATGGAAAAGATTGTTTTGGCAATATTAATCTTTATTGGTTTTATATATTGCAAAAATTATTATGGGATATGTGTGTTTACATCCATGAACTATGATTGTCCCATACGTGGTCAAAAGTTAAGTCTTTCATATGTCGATATGCAAGTATTGATAAAAGATTGAATGAACTTTTGACAAATACAAATTAAGCATATTATGTCATTATGCAAATATTGATGGAAGATAGGATGAACTTTTGTTTACAAACATTAAGTCTATTGTATGTCATTGTGCAAATAGTGATAAAAAATAGAATGAATCTTTGTTTAGTCCGCAGTATTGATCTTCCCTGATCCATTTATTATGTGAATACTGTGAGGCTCCGTAAGTTTTCTTATGTGAGCATTTCCAATTAGATTAATCATGAATCATCTTGTGGTTAATTTAATTGAGATTTTTGGATACAAATTCATATTCTTATGAGATTTGTTAATGTCCAAAGAAATCCTTCTTTTCTTTTGAAAGTAAGGTTGCTCTTGTTGTTCTTTCGGGAATGACATTTTATGGGGGAGAGTTCTTAATAACTTGTGCTTAATTCCCAAATCTTTGTGGGGAGTGCGGATGTGGAATATTATAGGGGTTATCTTGTATCTTTATAAACTCCTTGATGAATGCATTTAGTTTCATCTATATGATTGCATCTAAAAAGTTGATATGTGGTTTCTTTTGGTCAAGAAGTGTCTCTATGGAAATTTCATTAGGATCCCACTAGTTTTCGTACCTTTGCCAATTTTATTGACAAAAGGGGAGAGAATTGATGTGTAGTTCACACTACAAATACATATGGTTTTCGGATCATGATGTAAGGGGGAGTGTTTTCATATGAGATGAAAGTATTGACTAAGGAGGAGTGATACATATCACCATAGTATTGTTGTCGAAGTTGTGATACAATTGAACTTTGATGTCGTGTAATAATACTATGACATTGTGTAACAATGATTGAGAGCTTTTCTTTTATCATTGTGGCTAAGGATCTTCAACAACTATGATGTTGAATTGAACATCTATAGAATCATGGGAGTGTTTGTGGGTGAAAAATGTTTTTGCTGATTTTGGTAATTTTGGGTGTGTGGATTAGAAACGAATCTAAACCCTAAACAATGCACTGCACGGGAATACTTTTGATTCGAGAGATCAATTTGTACAATCCTGGACTAAACCAAGAAATGGCCATTCCAGGCTTGCTTCGGTCACAAAGTGAAGGAGAAGGGTTGGTCTTAGGGAGGGAGGCGAAGAAAGTGTTGAGACCAGAATAGTTGATTGTGAAGGTGTAGTTGTTTATAACTTGTACCAGAAAGTAGAACTGGCTAGATGAATGGAGATATACTAGGTGATTTATGGATACTGTGTTGTGTTTCCGACCAAAACTTGTTGGTTGGTGGAAATAGGTGAGACCTATTTATACAAGTCATAGTAAAACGTACCCTTATCTCATAGGAAGTGGAAACGATTGAATGGTGGAAGAGTGGAGTAACGTGTAACGTTAGAATTTATGCTTCCATGATGAAGGAAACGTTTACACTATTACTTCTTGTAATTACTAACCGCCCTTCTTCATGACACTTTCTTGTAACGGGCGTATTTCTCGCCGCACGCTGTAAACCGCCAGACCAATACCCTGATGAGTATCCCCTAGTTTGTGACATGTTTGATGTCTCGAGTTTTCTTTGTGGAAAACATGTAGCACTTTGACAAGTCAAAATCACGAGACTTGCAGCAGGAAAATAGCATGTGATGCTATTAGACTCGTCTTGGCTGGCCGCCTGAAACTTACCACAAGTCTATCAGTTCGGTGGCGAACTTGCATGGCTGAGATTGCATCTCATGAGGAAGGGTAGCCATTGATTATGGCTACCTTCTGTTGGCGCCTGATAATGGCACAGTGGCGCCTTTAGTGCATGCTAGTGGCATCGCGGCTTGGCTATCATAGTTTGTGCATGCCAGCGGCATGATGGTGTAAGTGGCGCCTGGCGTAGCCATGGCCACGGGATTTAGGCGACTGGTCGCCTAAAAGTTGCCACAAGTCTGTTAGTTTGGTGGAAAACTTGGATGGTTGAGATTGCATCTCATGGGGAAGGGTAGTCGTTGATTGTGGCTACCTTCCGGTGGTGCCTGAAAATGGCACAGTGGCGCCTTTAGTGCATGCTAGTGGCGTTGCGGCATGGCTGGCATAGTTTGTGCATGCCAGCGGCACGATGGTGCAAGTGGCGTATGGCCTATCCATGGCCGCTGGATTTTTGGCACGTTGGTGTTAGATTCAAACGTGGTGTGGCAACATCAGTTTTAATAGCCACATTGATCCCCATGTTCTGTGGAACATTGTTTGGCTTGGTAACTTTGCTTAAATTAGGGTTTGGCATGTCGAAACCCTAATTAGAGTATATGGCATGTAGTATGCGGTAGGTGGAACGTTTGGCATGTGCACTTGGCATGCCTATTTGGCGTGTGCGATTGGCATGCTTTTGGTATGTTTGGCATGCCGTTTGGTATGTGCACCTGGCATGCGCGTTTGGCATGTGCGCCTGGCATGTGCGTTTGGCATGTTTGGCATGTGCGCCCTACATGTTTGTTTTTGGCATGTTTGTAAGGTTTTGGGAAGCCAACTTGGTAGGGTAACCTTTTGACATAATTTCCACCCTTTTTAAAGCTGTGGCAGGTTTAGAGCAACCTGATTGGTTGATGAAAGTAGGGAGCCGGCTAAGCATGGGAGCGGCCACCCTTTTGGTACGCGTGGCAGGTTTAGTGCGACCTGATTGGTCGATGAGAAATAGGGCCGGCAAGTATAGGCCCAACCACAACTTATGTGCGTGTGGTAAGTTTAAGGCGACCTGATTGGTCGAGGGAAATAGGGTCGGTTCAGGATGGAGCGTGGCCAATGGCAAATGTCGCCGGTTGGCCTAAGACATGGCCACGCCTCTCTTTGTTGCTGCTCCTATCTTGCGGCTCCTTGTTTTCTGATTCTGGGCAAGATTTTGCATCTGCAAATCCATGGCGGATTAATTACCTAGTTTGCCTAGGCTTAATTTCGACAAGCAAGGTATGATATACTGCGCAAGGCGCAAAACCCTACCTTTGAAAATTCTATGTGTTGACACAGAGTTCTTTTAAGTTCGTTGCCAGAGAGCAGTATGCTTTTTGATTGAATACCTTATGCAAAGATATATTTGGAAATTCGTGCTACTCTGCTGCGAGTGAACACAAATTGCAGGCCATATCAACATTAAGGGTTCAACCGGGGAACATAGCACACAAAGCATTCCAAGAAACTTATATTAATTAAATGTAGGCAAGGTGCCAAAATTTACAGAATGTCTGGGATTTTTTCTACATGCGCCAGTCTGGATAAATTTCATGTAAGTATATTGAACGGCTCAATAAACGTGTCTGATGAGAGGTTGACACTCATGGCTCTGTTTCCTCGCAGAGTGACGACACATCAGATGCAAGGTTTTACAAATTTAGCTCTAATCTAAAAACCACCATTAACATTAAGTCCCCTGCTTAGCCCGTAACAGTGGCATTGTTTCGGGGTAAGCATGAGATGGTGACAAACAAGGATACAATCAAAACGGCAAGTCATGAAGAGATTGCCAGGAAAACTTTGCTAACCTTTGGCAGGAGGCATGAGGAATATGTGATCCTTGTGTCGACGGTTCTGAGTAATTCCGGCTTGTCCATAGAGTGTTGGCGTCAGTGCTTCAACTTTTTCTACTGATCGGCAGAGATGGCATTGTAACTTGGTCCGCAGAACGGGCGCTGGCTGGCTAGGTCACGGAACGTGCGGAGATGGTGCTTGACTTGGAACGGTGGAAACTATCTTCAGTCCGCGGAATGGTGGAAACTGGATTCAGTCCACAGAATGGTGGAAGCGGCTTCAATCCATGGAATGGTGGAAACATCTTCAGTCCATGGGATGGTGGAAACGACGCCGTTTTCTTGACCACGGGACGGGTAGAGATGGCATTGAAACTTTGGCTCGACCGTGGAGCTAGAGGATGGAGATGGTGTTGATGGATCCTGGTTCGTGGAACGGTGGAAATGGCACTTGGCTTCAGTCCGTGGAACGGTGGATGGCGTTGCTACTTAGGCCACGGAGCGGTGATAATAGTGCTGCAACTTCGACCACGGAGAGCTGATGGTGCTGGAACTTCGACCACGAACTGTTGATGTTGGAGCTCGGAGCGCTGGCGCTGGCTTGACCACGGAGCGTTGCAGGTTGAGCGGCTGGTGTTCCTCGTTCTGGCGTGCTGCTGGTTCGGTCATGGAGCGGAGATATTGGCACATGGCTTGTTAGGATATGGATCATGAGTGTGATGCGCCCAATCATCTATTCCCGTTCATAGAGCAAGGAGGAATCCTTCTTCTGTTCAAACTCTATAAACTCCGTTCGTATGAAAAGGGATATCAACCCTCTTCTTTTTTTGTTGCTCGTCCGACTCCGTGCTTTCGTCTGTAGCGTCCGGCTCCTTTTCGTAATTTTTTAGCGGTGATAGAGCGAGCATTAACAACAACAAAGCAATCTCCAGTAGTTAACTCAAGGTAGGTGCTCTTTTCCATTTTGCGCATGTAGACACTCAACAGTACCATCGATCTTCTCCAGAATGTGTAATAAGGTTCTGACTCCAGAAGAATGAGCATCTAACCTCTCCAGTAGATTTCAAAATTTACCAAACTCTATTGCACTCTTGGTATGGATGGATTAAATATATACTCGGCAATGATCATGTCATGGATAATATTGAAGATTGTGGTTGCGTTGTTGATCCATCCTTGACTTTAGGTTATTTGGTGCCTGGACTTTCTGCTTGCGATGATGATATATTGTGGATGCTTGCATGGCCGAAATCTTCTGGAGTCATTGGGTGAAGTAGACGAGCTGAGAGCGTTCCTTTGCCGACGTGCTGCTATCAAGTCTTCAAGGTCTTTGTTCCAAGCGACATCCTTTGAACCATCTTCTGAATCTTGAACTGTTGTATGGAATGGGATGCGGTGAGCAGTCCCCAGTTATACTTCTGTTAGATCCAATGGTGTGGCCGGATATGTCAATGTATCTCTGTGGTGTTCTTTTGGAGTCTTTGATGCACGTGTACGGCTTCATGTTGAGGAATTCTTGCGGCTCGTAAAACTTCGACAGTGATGATGTTGAAATCTGAAATAACCTGGTTGAGGGGAGTGAAAGCATCCCATGTTGGTAGTCCCCATGTGTAATTATCATGAGCCTATTTTCTCGTGGAAGATGTGCTTCTACTGCATTCACCGGTAAGGAGGTGACTGCGTTTAAACTTCTAAACCTGAAGGAGGCTTCAGTCCCCAACTGTAGCATACTTTAATTGCATCGCCTTGAATCCATGCTTATGGGATTTGATACAAGCTTATTATACTCTTCTGGATGTGATGCTGGGATTCTTGGAATCATCTCATGGACGAAAAATTCTGGATAACGAAGAGGTAGAACTGGGAGAGTTATGTCGTTAATCATGGCTCCCTATGTCTCTTCAAGAAAAATGTTTCAGCCGCGTCTCTGGATTTATATCATGAATGCTTGATTGTTGTCGGTGATGGACCGTGATGAGCAGTCCCTAGTCGCACTTCTCTTTGGTTACTGAAATTGTTTCCTCTGAGTAGGCTTGGGATCCGTCGTGGGCCTCGTAAGGTATTGCACACGCCTTCTAGGGAGAGAGGTGATGATATCCTTACGCTACACCTTTGAAGAGTAGATGACCTTTTCGTGGCTATGACTTTTCGGTTGACCGTGTCTCCTGAGCTTTGTAGTGGTTGTTGTTACGGTAAACCTCTGGCTGGTATCAACAAACGAGCAGCAACAGTTCTTGGAAGTAGATGTGATCCGAAGAGACTACATTGTCATGGAAACAGAATAGGTTGGCTGGAATTACATGGGAATCCATGGAAGCAAAGGGATTGGCTGGATGCGTAAGCGAGTAAACTGTCCATGACAACGGGTTTTGGAGAGATGATTCAAAAAGTGGCCACAACTACGAACCTTGGCTGGTTGTGATCACGATCCTTGATAGGGAGGAGTGGCGACTTCTGGAGAGAATGTTGAAGCGGCTTCTGGCGCGAAAAATCGAAATGGCCCCTGGAGCGAAACGTTGAAGCGGAGCGGCTTCTGGTGCGAAACGTTGAAGCAGAGCAGCTTCTGGATCAAAACGTTGAAGAGGCTCCTTCTTAATTGTGTCCATGTCCGTCTGAGTTTTGGCAAGAACTTCTTGTCTCTCCATCAAATCGATAATGGTAATGGGAAAGGTTGGTTTCCTCTGGCTCTTCCAATCTCGCATCCTGACGAAGAGGTGGTGGCATCCCTAGTGATGATTGGAGGCGTCATGCTCTAAGAAATATTAGGAGTAGCGGCGGCTCTGGCTCTGGTAATAAAAGGCGTCACGTCAGAAGGGATGCTTCTGGTGTTGCTGGTGTTGGTGGTAGAGGATGTAACGCCATGGTGTTGGTTATTCCCTTTTTGCTCTCGTCCGGTACATCCACATACTCTATTCGCTTAGAGGTCTCTCCACAAAACTGAATTTTCAGGTTGCAAATTCGAGTTTATTGTTAGACGTAATCCTGGCCGCGAGAAGTCCCCAGTCGTCCTTTATTGTATGTGTAACAACTTTATGTCGATTGGCGAAAAGACGGAGGATCTCCAGTCCCCAGGCGCAATTCCCCTGAATCTATCTTTTCTTGGACGATGCGCTTCAGAGCATTGCATTCACTGGTAGGATGTTTGACGAACCTGTGGTAACGGAAATACTTGGGATTTGCCATTTGTTCTTCAGTTGGTAGGCGCCTAACAGGAGGTAGTTTGATGGCATCGTCTTGAATCCATACTTCCAGGAGTTCGATTACTTTCTCGATCGTGAACGGGAAGTTTGGAGCAGCATCTCCAGTTACTTGTTGTTGTACAAAAATCTTAGCCGCGACCTTCCGGGGTGAAGCCGTTTGATGCGATAGTGCCACCCGTTTGGGTTGTTGTTCCGCTGCTGGAGTTTTTCTCTTTCTTCCTTCATTGGCGATTGACTGGAGGTTGGATATTTTATTAGAAAGACGCATGCTTTCCTGAACGTCTTTATGAGCTTCTTCATTCTGGAACGGTTCAGATCGACTGAGTAAACCATAGCAGCTTCTGATGCGATATGGGAATTGATATTTTCCAGGAAGGATGCACATAATGAAATCACCTTTTCATTGCGAGGACTCTGATGAGAACGTGATAAATCCCACGATTCTTCTTTATGATTTTGAGGAAACATCTTTTGATCATGAGCAGACAAGTTAGCTTGGTGGATACCTTTCCATTCAGCGTGACCATAGGCTTCATCCTCCTCACTAGGAGTAGGAGTATGAATCTTGTAAAAAGGACTACCACCATCAACATTGATCCAAAATGAATGGTTGATAGCGTTTTCTCCAGAATGAATACGTGTTGGTTCCTTTGATAGTTAATCCGTGAGCGCTTTCAGAAGCGTAAATACTCCGTCCTGGCGTCTTGACAATAGTAGCTTGACTCTCGACAATATCATTCAGGATTTTCGTCAAATCATGAATAGTTGTTAAATATCGAGACTCCATAGCCTCGACAATGGTTTCGAATGAAAGAACGGATTTAGGGATAACATGTGGAGTATTTTCGGTGCTAGGAGAAGTAAAATTGGGATTGAGGGTTTCTGAATTATTCCTAAGATCAACCATCTTGAGAAATTTAGGAAATTTAAAATGGGTTTGAATTTGCAACCGAGATATTTAATCTCCCACTGTGGTCGCCAATTGTTTGTGGGCGAAAACTGTTTCTGCTGATTTTGGAAATTTTGGGTATGTGGATGAGAAACGAATCTAAACCCTAAACAATGCACTGCACGGGAGTACTTTTGATTCGAGAGATCAATCTGTACAATCCTGGCCTAAACCAAGAAATGGCCGTTCCAGGCTTGCTTTGGTCACAAAGTGAAGGAGAAAGGTTGGTCTTAGGAAGGGAAGCGAAGAAAGTGTTGAGACCAGAATAGTTGATTCTGAAGGTGTAGTTGTTTATGACTTGTATCAGAAAGTAGAACTGGATAGCAGAATGGAGAGCTACCAGGTGATTTCAGGATACTATGTTGTGTGGCCGACCAAAACTTGTTGGTTGGTGGAAATAGGTGAAACCTATTTATACAAGTCATAATAAAACGTACCCTGATCTCGTAGGAAGTGGAAACGATTGACTGGTGGAAGAGTGGAGTAACGTGTAACGTTAGAATTTATGCTTCCATGATGAAGGAAACGTTTACACCATTACTTCTTGTCATTACTAACCTCCCTTCTTCATGACACTTTCGTGTAATGGGAGTAGTGCACGCCGCACGCTGTAAACCGCCAGACCAATACCCTGATGAGTATCCCCCAGTTTGTGACATGTTTGATGTCTCAAGTGTTCTTTGTGGAAAACATGTAGCACTTTGGCAAGTCAAAATCACGAGACATGCCGCAGGAAAATTGCATGTGATGCTATTAGACTCGTCTTGGTTGGCCGCCTGAAACTTGCCACAAGTCTATCAGTTCGGTGGCGAACTTGGATGGCTGAGATTGCACCTCATGAGGAAGGGTAGCCATTGATTATGGATACCTTCTTTTGGCGCCTGATAATGGCACAATGGCGCCTTTAGTGCATGCCTGGCATAGTTTGTGCATGCCAGCGACATGATGGTCTAAGTGGCGCCTGGCGTAGCCATGGCCATGGATTTAGGAGGATGGTCGCCTAAAGTTGCCACAAGTCTGTTAGTTTGGTGGAAAACTTGGATAGATGAGATTGCATCTCATGGGGAAGGGTAGTCGTTGATTGTGGATACCTTACGGTGGCGCATGACAATGGCATAGTGGCGCCTTTAGTGCATGCTACTGGCGTTGCGGCATGGATGGCATAGTTTGTGCATGCCAGCGGCACGATGGTGCAAGTGGCGCCTGGCCTACCATGGCCGCTGTATTTTTGGCACCTTGGTATTAGATTCAAACTTGGTGTGGAAACATCAGTTTTAATGGCCACATTGATCCCCATGTTCTGTAGAACATTGTTTGGCTCAGTTGGCGCGACAACTTTGCCTTAATTAGGGTTTGGCATGTCGAAACCCTAATTAGCGTATATGGCATGTAGTATGCGGTAGGTGGCACGTTTGGCATGTGCAGTTGGCATGTCTGTTTGGCGTGTGCAATTGGCATGCTTTTGGTTTGTTTGGCATGTTGTTTTGCATGTGCGCCTGGCATGCGCGTTTGGCATGTGCGCCCGGAATGTTTGGTTTTGGCATGTTTGACATGCCGTTAGCATGTTTGCAAGGTTTTGTGAAGCCAACTTGGCAGGGTAACCTTTTGACATAATTTCCACCATTTTTAAAGTTGTGGAAGGTTTAGAGCAACCTGATTGGTCAATGAAAGCAGGGATCCGTCTAAGCATGGGCGTGGCCACCCTTTTGGTGCGCGTGGCAGGTTTAGTGCGACCTGATTGGTCGATGGGAAATAAGGCTGGAAACTATGGGCCCATCCACAACTTATGTGCATGTGGCGAGTTTAAGGCGACCTGATTGGTCGAGGGAAATAAGGTCGATTTAGGATGGGGCGTGGCCAACGGAAAATGGCGCCGGTTGGCCTAAAGCATGGCCACACCTCTCTTTGTTGCTGCTCCTATCCTGCGGCTCATTGTTTTCTGATTCTGGGCAAGATTTTGCATCTGCTAATCCATGGCGGATTAATTACCTAGTTTTCCTAGGCTTAATTTCGACAAGCAAGGTCTGATATACTGCGCAATGCGCAAAACCCTAACTTTTGCAAATTAGTCAGGATAATTGATTGAATTCTATGTGTTGACACATAATTCTTTTAAGTTTGTCGCCAGAGAGCAGTATGCTTTCTGATTGAATACCTTATACAAAGACCTTATCCTTGATATTTGGAAATTCGTGTTACTCTGCTGCGAGTGAACACAAATTTTCATGTCATATCAACATTAAGGGTTCAGCCGGGGAACATAGCACAAAAAGCATTCCAAGAAACTTATATTAATCGAGTGTAGGCAAGGTGCCAAAATTTACAGAATGCCTGGGATTGTTTCTACATGCGCCAGTCTGGATAAATTTCATGTAAGTATATTGAACGACTCAATAAACGTACCAGAGGAGAGGTTGACACTCATGACTCTTTTTCCTCGACAGAGTGACGGCACATCAGATGCAAGGTTTTACAAATTTAGCCCTGAGCTAAAAACCACCATCAACAGGGAGTACTTGGAAGTGACGAATATTTCGAGTAATGTTGAAGAATCAAGGAGATCAAGCATGTGGATGAGAAACTACAAAGTTTGTTTATTTTGTATTCCATATGTATTGATAGTTTTGTCACTAAAATTGACAAAGGGGGAGATTGTTAGATCACTGCTCGGTCGAACTCGCAAGCGTTGCTATCTCAAGCATGTTTGTCAAATTTAGTTGTCAAAACTATATGTCTTGATTTCTAGTCTACTTATAGCTAAGTCTCAAACTAGGATAGTTAAGTGTAGTTGAGCTCTAAACTCCACGACGTTCATCATTTGAAGACGAAGAACTACTCAAGGAACTGGTGGGACTTCATCGACTAAAAGGTATGTGGAGACTTGAACTTATCTATCACTCAAAAGTCTATCTACTTTATCTCTTATTTTGAGACAAAAGTTGTATAGGTATATAGATTTCGATTATACACATTTGCTATTTCGAGCCGAGTTTATCTCGCTTATCTATTTCTCGAAATATGTGTTGGTAAGCTTTCTCTTTATCCAAGTTCATCTTTACTCGTGACGAAAGTCATGTTGATATTTCAATATCTCGAAAATCGCTTTGATGAAAAATATTTTGTGAATAACAACTATATAACATCCTCTAAGAAAGTTCCAATGACTGAAATGAGAGTTTAGATTATGTAACCATCTTTGGATATAAGCATAGTGTGTTCTCACATTAATGTATAAGTCCATAAACCGGGAACTTAATGTATGCATTCTTGAATGTGTGAATTGGTGGATGGAGACTAAATAAGTATGCGTACCCGTACGCATACTGGTGGAAGTTCACGTCCGTGAATTTCTGCTGAGTTCGAAAACTAAACAAACTCAATTTGGTTACCTAATTACGCGTGCCCGTACGCATACTGGCGGAAAGCTCACATCCATGAATTTCTGCTGAGTTTGGAAACTGAAACAAACTCAAAACCGGTTACTTAAGTACGCATACCCGTACGCATACTTAAGTGTGTTACTTTCTAAAATCGGTCCGTTCATGAACTCAAGCTTTTCTATAATAAGGAATGCAATCTTTGCAAACTGTGGATATAAAGTTCATGAATCGATTCAAGTGAATCAAACCGATTTTGCTTCAATTGTGTCTTGTACTTTTATAAGATATAAGAAATTGAACAACTCTTAAACTATTTCTTTTGAAGTCATTTGAACTAGTTGTGGTGAATATGAATAAGGTTGATATGAAAGTGCTCATATGGCTAACCATCGGTTAACTACTGTTGAACCAACTAAGTGTACATATTTAGGTACGGTTACCCCAACCTAAAAGAAACGTGCATTTCATTTATGTATGACAAGCTAAGATTCGATCTAACGGTTGAAAGATATTAGCTTGAATCTAATTTGGTTTTCATCTAACGGTAAAAAAATATTGAATACGTTGTTACTAAGCTAATATTGATTGCAAACCCTGATTTGAAAACTATATAAAGAAGAACTCTAGCAACTGGGAAACCTAATCGCCACACCTCCCGTGTGATACTAGTTGTATTAGCTAGAGTCGATTCTCCTTTAACCTTAGGTTTCTTCTCGAAACCCTGTAGGTTAATGACTAGAAGACTTCGTTGGGATTGTTAAGCCAGACCCAAATATTTTCTTTGTAGTTGCGTGATCTGATCTTGTTGTTTCTGAGTACAATCGTAAGATTGGATTGATATTGATATCTCCAATAAGCAAGATAGAAAAAAAGTCACAAACATCTTCATCTCATCGTTTGTGATTCCGTAATATCTTGTTTCACTAGTCGATTAAGATTATTGTGAGGTGATTGATAATTCTAGGCGGTTCTTCGGGATTATAAGTCCGGGTTATCGATTGGTTCCTGTTCACATTAATTTTATCAAAAGACGGAACAAAAAATCATAGGTATTTCTGTGGGAGACAGATTTATCTATTATCGTAGACTTTTCTGTGTGGGACAGATTTGTTTATTAAAGTCTTCGACTTTGGGTCATAGCAACTCTTAGTTGTGGGTGAAATCAGCTAAGGGAATCAAGTGTGTAGTATCATGCTAGGATCAGAGATGTAAGGAGCGCAACTGTACTTTGAATCAGTGTGAGATTGATTGGGGTTCAACTACATTCCAGACCGAAGTTAGTTTGTAGTAGGCTAGAGTCTGTAGCGGCTTAATACAATGTGGTGTTCAAAACTGGACTAGGTCCCGGGGTTTTTCTGCATTTGTGGTTTCCTCGTTAACAAAACTTTTGGTGTCTGTGTTATTTCTTTTCCACATTATATTTTGTTATATAATTGAAATATCACAGGTTGTGTGTTGTATATATCAATTGTGAAATCCAACCTTTGGTTGTTGATTGAAACTGATTGATCCTTGAACATTGGTCTTTGGTACCGTTCAAGTTTATATCTCTTATATTCAATCGGGATCGCCGATTTCTATTTGATGATTGCAGATTGAATTGAGAGATAGAGATATTAACTCTTTGATATATCTTTCTTAAGATTGAGTCTAACTGTCTAGTTGATTCTCTTTAAAGTATATTGGAGTTAGTCCATACAGATTGCTAAGCGAAATATTGGGTGAGGTTGTTCGACCCCCGCATTTTCAAGGAATATTCATAATGAAGTTTCAAGCAACAAGGAATTAGAGGAAAGAATCACATTGTCAAGATTCTACGAATTTCAAGATTTCATCATCAAGAGTTGAATACCGGAGACGAATATGAAGACAAGGATTGAAGACCGAAGACGTTTTTATGGATGCTGTGAGAGTGGTGCTAACTGCACGTCGGACGGATAACGAGGTAAGTAAGCATATTCTCACATTCGTTAAGTGGTTGATTTCCTTTATTAGAAATCGTCATAAAAAAAGGTTTTCAAAATGAATAAAAGATGTGGGTTTTCAAAACAATTCGGAGGGTTTTTCCTTCCTACTATTCAACGTTTCGCAGGATTCTCTCTACATTCCTACCTGGACACATGTGTGACCCATAAAAAGCTATTTATTATTGAGAGAAACTTCGTAAAACCCTTTATTGTGAGTCAGAGTCGAAACTTTCGATCACTCTCGAACCTGGATTCTTTCGATAAGGGATGGTTATTTCTCTCTCAACTTTTAAGGATGAGATTATGTTCATATATGTGTCTAAATTCTTATGACTAGTGTGCGGAATCTCTATGTCTTCTTAGCGCGTTGGATGTTATCAATTCGGAGAACTAGTGAGTTGGAAAAGTAGGTTTTGTAGGTATACCTCTTGTAAACCTTCACGAGAATAAAACTCGTCCATTAGGGACACATAAGGGTTCAAAGGCTTGTTATACATGCTAAGTGTGACCGTAACCTCGATGATACAGAGTTGTATGTATGTTTTAGAATTATTTTTGTTTGACTGCTCGAGGACTAGCAAAGTCTAAGTGTGGGGGAATTTGATAGGTGTTGTAAACACCTTGATATTTATCTATTGTTTATGCTTTCTTTGTTATTTTTCTTGTAAATTTTGTATCTTATGTTTTCTTGTGAGTGTTTAGGTACTTTGGAGTCAGTTGGAGCAAAACAAGGAAAAATCGTCCATTTGGAGCGTAAAAGGCAAAAAAAAATCAATTTACAAGCGAGTAGAGCGGGCTAAGGTTGCGCATAAAGGAGGTGAATGATCTGTCAGTTCCGTATAACTGACAGGCCAAATAATCTTCCAGTGGCCCTTATCCAGTTCATTTGGGTGGCTGTATCAACTTGAATTTTCCTACACAAGACCTGAAAATCAGAGAGAAATCAATTCTCTATCATTGCTTTATTTTTTTCATTCTTTACCTGAAACTGAGATGCATGGCGGCACCATTACTTAGAGAAATCGAGAGAGGTTGAGATGGAGGCGCTATTAATGATTGAATTTAGAGAGAAAAGGAAAGCAATATCTCCGTTGCTGAATCAATTCGAGAATGAAATGGAGTTACGGTTTGAATCAAGAATAAATCAAGGATTCTGAAGTTAGGGTTTGGTTTCTACTGCTCATGTAAAGATCTGAGATGAATGGAGAAGAAGATGGTGATTCAGAAGGATATTGAGCTCGAGTATGAGATGACACAGAGACGAGAAGAATAACTCAGGGTTTGTTCTGAATATCGGTTTAAGAAGAACAAGGTATTGTGTTGTTGATTTTGGTGATGAATCTGAGCTCTGAAGATAAGCTACAGCAGAGTATCAAATGGTGTTATGGCTAAAATGAAGCTGAGATGAATTGAAGTGATCTGGTGATATTGGTTTATGAAGAACAGTTGGGTGTTGAAGGAAAGTTTGTGGTACTGAAGCTGATATTGCAAGTGCGGTGCTAGAAATGGAGATTGTGATGCTTGCTCGTGCTGGTGGTAAAGGTTATTGCACAGAGAAAGTTGTCTGGTGGTTGTATTTGAGGTGCTGGAAAACTATGAAGGTGTTGGCTCAAGAATGGGTAGATGAATGTTAGGTTAACAGGTGGCTGGAAGCTGAGGTCTGTGAAGTATGGGTGATTGATTGAAGCAATAGCATCTGATGTTGTTCAAATATGAGAAGAAGTTGTATTGCAGTTGTAGCTCTAGATGGTTTGTTGGTGGAATCAAATAGCTTGCAGAATGGGGTTGTTATTAGTACAAGAGTACAAGTGTTTTCTTTCTCAGTGTCTGCTTCTATTCATTCCATTATGTGTTGTTAGTAGTTATGTTATTAGTTAACTGTTCCGCACATTGTATGGATACTTCTTGACTTTCCGTTAACTGCAATAGCTGGCATTTCCAGCCTGTGTCTAAAATTAATCTCAGCCTGCTTTATAAGGCTTGTACTCTTGCTTGTTTGTTTGTAATGTGAAAAGCTTGTTTCTCTATGGTACTGATAAGTGCATAATTCATATGATTTTAGTGTCCATTCCATACTTGCTTTAGCTATTATTCTTGCATATTTTCGTATTATTACTTTAGTTTGCTCTTATTTGTCTCCAATAGGTGAATCATCCAAAAAGGAGCTACAAAGTGCTGAAAAGAGCTATTAAGATAAGTATTTCAAGTATCCAAGTTCCCAAGTCCAAGAGAAGTGGAAGAAGTGCGACGAAGAGGAGCAAACCGCTCAAAATCAAGAGAAGGGCCAAATACCGATCTTAACTCATTCAAACTAAGGATTTCTCATCATTATATTGAAGATAATTAAAAGATATAAAGAGTTCAAAAAGAATGAGGTCATTCCGAGTTCGGATGAAGAAGTTGTGGCCAAAACAAGCTTTTATTGAATACCGAAGACAGTAAAGTTCACGGACGGGTTTTATACTTTAATTCCGAGAATATCTGCTGGAATTTGAAGTTCGCAGACTGGGTTTGCGAACCTAGCAAGTGGAAAAAGTGTATTAACACCTTGAAAGGCCTAAGGGCACGTTTGGTTTCGTTATTTTGTTATTTCGGGTCGGGTTCTTGAACCGAACTAAATACTTGACGGCCAAGTAATGTAAACCTATAAAAAGTTATTAGGTTATGTAAAATATAAAATCGAATCTCATATCACAAATTCTACATCAAAAACCTAGGGTTTACCCCTTTAGGGGGAAACCACTATTATTCATCTTCTTTGTAATATGAGTAGCTAAGTCCTTTGTTGATTAAGGATGAATTCAATGTTCTAAGCGTGAAGCTTTAATAATAATACGAATCTATTGAGATTTTTTATCATCATCGTTTGTCTTTACCATATCTAGGGTTTATGAATGATTCTTAGATTGATTTGGGATGCATACTAGATTGATCTATTGATTGTTCTATCGCTAGTAGAAGTCATGAGATAAGTAATCTTCGATTAACTCTCTACACAAGTAGAAATCGCGAGACCTTACAGAGGGATTCTGTGGAGGAATCGTGTGTGAAGACAACACCAGCAAGTAAACCTTGATCTAAGAGTTTAACTACTGGGATCAACCTAAATTCACAAAGCTTAAAGCGTTCAATTTTATTACACCTTGAGTGATCTACTACTTGGTGGGTTCGTTGGATAGAATCTGGTAGTCGAGAACTTCTGTATCCAGTGATAGAAGGAGTTTTGGGGACAACACTGATATAGCTGTTATTCTACGGTTGGTGATGAATGGTTCTTACGAACAATAGACAAGTATTCTAATCCTGTTAACGCTTGGTAACGGCGAAGGATTCCTTAATCATCTCTTTTCTTTATTGTCTTTCTATTTATCTCACGACCAAACCCCCTTTGTTATTTACTTTATCTTGCTTATCAAATAACCTATCAATTACACAACTTTCTGTGGGAACGATCTCTTACTACCGCTATATTACCAGTTAATTAGTGGGAAATATCTTTATTAATATTTTGTGCCTACGACAGCACATCAGGTATCAGAGTCGGTCTGGGACTGATCACCTTTTTCTTGCTTCCGCCATTAAACCTGCAAACCTAAGTTTCTAAGAAAACCAATTTTCTCTTCTGATTTAATATGGAATCATCTATTACAAAGGCTCCTTTAAACACAATTTCTAGTATAGTACCATCAAAACTTCAAGATCATAACTTCCTTACCTGGAAATCTCTTCTTTGTCCTTTATTCAAACGATACAACGTTCTTAGTTATATTGATGGAACAAAACGACGTCCAAATAAGTTTGTTTATGCTCAAATAAACGTTGCTCCTGAAGAAACTATAAATCCTGCATGGATCAAGTGGAATGAAGAAGGCCAAACTCTCATATTATAGATTCAGTCGGCTATTTCAGAAAGTGTATGTTGTTGGACCAACAATATCCTATGATCTTTGGAAGTCAATTGAAGAGAGGTTTTCTGCGATTTCCTCCACACATGTTATACAACTCAGAACAAAGCTTTCCTCAGTCAAACAAGGGAATTCTACAATGATCAACTATCTTAATGAAATCAAGAAAATTTCAGATACTTTATCTGCTGCTGGTTCCCCAATTTTTGAATCTGAAATGATTGTGAGTGTTCTCAACGGTCTTGGATCTGCATTCGATTCCTTCTCTACACCAATCCGAATTCGCAATCCACCAGTTACTCTTGGTGAACTCCATAATCTGTTGTTAAGTGAAGATATTTGTTTATCAGATAGAGCCAAGCATGTTATTAACTCAGAAGAAGCAAAAGCTTTTGCATCTTTTGGAGCAAATAGATCTTTTTCTCATAACAATTCCGGGTTTAACTACTCTCCTAGACCTCAACAAAGATCTAATTACTATCCTTCAACATCATAGTCATCTACTTTTCATTCAAAATCTTTTGATACCAATTAGTTTACACAATGACAACCATTTCCATCACCATCACCATCTCCAACTCCTAATAGTGGTACTTTCAATTTGAGGCCAAATCGACCTACCTGTCAAATTTGCTTCAAATTTGGTCATTCAACAATAAAGTGTAATCAGCGCATGAACTTTGCTTATCAAAGCCAGCCAATTCCTTCTAGTATTCATGTTATGATGGCTTCTGCTGATGTTCTTGGTGAGAATCCATGGTACTGTGATTCAGGTACAACAGCTCATATTACTTCAGATCATTCTGATCTTCAAGACTTTCATTCTTACACTGGCACTGAGCAAATTTCCACAACCAATGATGAAGGTATGCCAATCTCAAAATAGGTAATTCTTCTAAATTTCTACTTAATACTGCAGTTAGTTTACCCAAACTATTACATGTTCCAAGTGCCTCTCATAAGTTGTTATTTGTTCACAAATTTACAAAAGATAACAATCTCAGCATGACATTTGAGGGTGATAATTATTTTGTGAAGGATGTCAAATATGGGAAGAACATTTTCCAAGGGTAGAGTGATAATGGTTTGTATCCTTTACACCTGGGAACTTCACCAAAATCAACTTCAACAATTACTTCTTTGAAGCTCAGAAGATCACTCCACTTCTACTTCATAAGAGACTTGGCCATCCATCTTTCAATCATTACAGAGATTGAGTCATTTAGAGTCTTTTCAAAATATATCCTTTCAACAGTCATTTACATGTAAAGATTGTTAGTTAGGAAGAGCTCATAAGCTTTCTTTTACTCTTTCTAGTACTGTATCCAATAAACCACTGCAGTTATTGCACGTGGATCTATGGGGACCCTGTCCTGCTATATCTTGTAATGGTTTCACATACTAATGTAATATCATTGATGATTTCAGTAAGTTTTGTTGGATATTTCCATTAATAAGAAAAAGTGATTTCATTTCCATCTTCAGCTCATTTAAGTCATAAGTTG
Organism: Papaver somniferum; assembly: GCF_003573695.1. Taxonomy (NCBI): domain Eukaryota; kingdom Viridiplantae; phylum Streptophyta; class Magnoliopsida; order Ranunculales; family Papaveraceae; genus Papaver; species Papaver somniferum. The sequence continues at coordinate 8,338,603 of NC_039359.1, forward strand.
AAAATTATTTTGATCTCAAAATAAAATTTATTAGAACAAGTGGAGGAGGAGAGTTTATTAACAATGAATTGGGTAAATTTTTATCAACTAATAGAGTGATACATTAATACAGTTGTGCCTACACACCAGAGAAAAATGGAGTATCTGAGAGTAAACACAGACATCTTATTGGATTATGCAGAACTTTACTCATCCAAGCTGGTCTTGCAGATAGTTATTGGGTAGATGCATTGCAAACTGCAAATCATATAGTCAATAGACTACCTACAACATCCATTTATTTCATGACACCTTATGAGAAGCTATATGGTAGTGTGCCAAACTATTCTACACATAGAGTTTTTGGTTGTGCCTGTTATCCTTGGCTCAAACCTTATACTCATTCTAAGTTAGAACCCAGAAGCAAGATGTGTATTTTTCTTGGATATTTCTCTTCTCAAAAAGGTTACAGGTGCCTTGAGCCATGTTCAAGAAGAATTTTCATTTAAAGACATGTGACATTTCATGAAGATCATATTTCCTGCATTACAGTTCAATCTTCAAGAGATTTCTAATACATCATCTCAGTTATCTCAACTATAGCCTTCTCACTCTGCTTCTGATTCAGCTACTACTGCTGCATTATCTGATTCCCTCACTACACCAACTGAATTATCTACTTCAACTGCTTCAAAAACTGATTTACCTACTTTACCTTCTTCAACAGATTTATCTGCTTCATCTACTTCTTCAACTGCTTTACCTGATTCATCTATATCTACAACAACTACATCCTTGAATGATACTTTATCTCCTATTTCAACAAATGCTCATTCAATGACCACAAGGGGTAAAAAGGGGATATTCAAACTTAAACCTCCAAAGACTCTTTTCAGCACTAAATATCCGGTATCTGATGCACTCTTGACTTCTGTTGCGGAATCTATTCCCAAGACAGTTGCTCAAGCTAAGAAGAATCCCAACTGGCTACATTCCTTAGTTACTGAATGTACTGCACTTAAAGAAGCTGACACATGGTCTTTGGAACCCCCTCATCCTTCTCAGAATTTGGTAGGCTGTAAGTGGTTATTCAAAATCAAGTATCACCCAGATGGCACAATTGATAAATTTAAATCCAGATTAGTGGCAAAGGGATATCACCAACAAGAAGGTTTAGACTATCAAGAGACTTTTAGTCATGTTGCTAAACCAGCTACAATAAGAATTGTCTTATCTCTTGTAGTTCATCATAATTGTCCATTTAAGAAACTTGGCATTAACAATGCTTTTATTCATGGTGATCTCAAAGAAACTGTCTACATGACTCAACCACCAGTCTTTGAAGATCTAGAGAAACCTCATTATGTTTGCAGATTACACAAAACCATATATGGTCTCAAACAAGCTCCTATAGCTTGGTATGAGAAACTTATGGAGTTACTTCTTTCTCTAGGCTTTGATACATCTCTAGCGAATACTTCATTGTTTACTTACAAAAGTGATTCACTTGTCATCATTATTCTCATTTATCTGGATGATATTCTCATCACTGGGTCTTCCTTGGAAGCTTGCAATCACGTTATCTCTCAATTGTCTCTTACTTTTCCTGTTAAGGATTTAGGTGAGATTCACTATTTCTTGGGATTGGAAATTAATAGAAATGACAATGCTATGCATCTCTATCAAACTAAGTATGTCTTAGATTTACTCAAGAAGACAAATATGTTGGATGAAAAACCTTGTTGTACACCAGTTATTGTTGACTCTAAAATGAGTAAGTATGATAGTACTCCTTTACCAGATGCTACAGATTATAGGTCCTTGGTGGGTGCACTTCAGTATGTTACATGGACTAGGCATGACATCAGCTATGATGTAAACCAAGGTTGTCAACACATGAGCACTCCCACTGATGTTCATTTAGTTGCATCTAAGAGAGTCTTGAGTTACTTAAAGAACACTCTGGACTATGGCATTATTCTTCAACAAGGTTTACAGGCTGTTACTTCTTTCTCTAATTCTGATTGGGAAGGTAATCCAGATGATCGACGTTCAACTAGTGGTTTCTGTGCATTTTCTGGTGACCTTCCTTTCTACTTCTGACATTCTGTCAATTGTATCGTTTCTTTCTCGGGATTCGGAAGAATCAACTAAGGAGTTATCCTTTGAGGAAAGACCGAGACATTCGACATGGTTAAAAGTATTGGAAGACATAGACTATGCGTAGATAGGAGATACTACTTTGTCCATAGAATCAGATTGCTACAAACACAAACTTTTGAGGTCTTGAACGTGTTTGCCTGCTCTGATACCAATTGAAAAAGCGGGGGTCTAACAACCTAACCCAATATTTCGATTAGAAATCTGTATGAACTAACTCCAATATACTTTCTAGAGAATCAACTAGACAGTCAGACTCAATCTAGATAAAAAAAGTATATCAAGGAGTTAATATCTCAATCTCTCGATTTGATCTTTACTCAAGCAAATGGAAATCTGCGAGTCTTTATCAAATACTAGAGAGATAAACTTGGATGGTACCAAAGACCAATATCCAAGCGTCAATCAATTTAAATCAACAACCAAAGGTTGGATATTCTAATTGATTAATCTTAACGCACAACCTGTGATATTTCAATTATATAAAAAATATAATATGGAATAGAAATAACACAGACACCGGAAATTTTGTTAACGAGGAAACCGCAAATGCAGAAAAACCCCGAGACCTAGTCCAGATTGAACACCACACTGTATTAAGCCGCTACAGACACTATCCTACTACAAACTAACTTCGGTCTGGACTTTAATTGAACCCTAATCAATATCACACTGATTCAAGGTACTGTTGCGCTCCTTACGTCTCTGATCCCAGCAGGATACTACACACTTGATTCCCTTAGCTGATCTCACCCACAACCAAGAGTTGCTACGACCAAAAATCGAAGACTTTAATAAACAAATATGTATCACACAGAAAAGTCTATGATAATAGATAAATCTGTCTCCCACAGATAAACCTAGAGTTTTTGTTCCGTCTTTTGATAAAATCAAGGTGAATAGGAACCAATCGATAACCCAGACTTATATTCTCGAAGAACAGCCTAGAATTATCAATCACCTCTCAATAATCTAAATTGTATGGTAGCGAAACTAGATATTGCAGAATCACAAACGATGAGACGAAGATGTTTGTGATTTCTTTTTATCTTGCCCTATTGGAGATATAATCTCAAGTCAATTATTCAATTGAACTCGTACGATAGAAAATGCAAGATCAGATCGCTCATCTACAAGAGATGTAGTTTCGTCTGGCTTCACACTCCCGATGAAGTCTTTCAGTCGTTAACCTACAGGGTCTCGAGAAGAAACCTAAGGTTAAAGGAGAATCGACTCTAGCGAAACCAACTAATATCACACAGGAGGTGTGGGCCGAGATTAGTTTTTCCATTTGCTAGATGTCTCCTTTATATAGTTTTCAAATAAGGATTTGCAATCCAAGTTACCTTGGTAACAAATCATTCAATATTCATCGCTAGATGAAAAACCTGATTTAACCAAGCTAATATCTTTCAACTGTTAGATCGAAACTTAGCTTGCCACACACAAATGAAATGTATTTCATTTAGGTTTGAGTAACCAAACCTAAACGTGTACACTTAGTTGGTTCACAAATAGTTAACTAATGGTTAGCCATATGAGTACTTCCATATTAACCATATTCATCTTCTTCACATAAATAGTTCAAATGACTCATAAAAACTAGTTGAAGAGTTGTTCAATTGCTTAGGTCTTTATGAATAGACACAATTGAAACAAAATCGGTTTGATTCGCTTGAATCAATTCATGAACAATATATCCACGGTAAGCAAAGATTGCATTCCTTATTGATTTATTGTTTAAGTTCATGAATTTCCGATTTGAGAAATATAACCAGCTTGGGTACGCGTACGGGTACGGGTACCATAGCTACCGGATTTGAGTTTAGAAACTCAGTAGAAATTTTCGGTCGAAAACTTCTGTGGGTACACGTACGGGTATGCCTACCTAAGGTGACTGGTTTAACAGTTTGCAAACTCACAAATTCCCAACATGTCTCCTTCACCAATACCGCATGCACACATATGCACACACTTGGTTTCCGGCACATGAATTTATACACTAATGTGTGAACACACTATATATGCTTATATTCATAGTTGGTTACGTAATCTCAACTCTACATTTCAACCATTGGAACATTCTTTTATAATGGTATAACAGTCGTTATTCACAACTGTCGTCATCAAAGCTATTTTCAAGATTGAAACGTCATCATGACATTGTTCACGGGTTAAGGTAAAAAGTGGTTAAAGCGAAAGCTTACCAACACATATTTCGAGAAAAAGATAGGCGATAAACTCGGCTCGAAATAGCAAATGTGTATGTATGAAAATTATCATACTTATACGACTTTGTTTCAAGAGTAGGAGATAGAGTAAATATACTTCTGAGTGATAGATAAGTTCAAGTCTCCACATACCTTTTAGTCTGATGAAGTTCCACTGGTTCCTTGAGTAGTTCTTCGTCTTCGTAAGATGATCTCCATGGAGTCTGGAGCTCAACTACACTAAACTGTCCTAAACCGAGACTTAGCTATAATAGTCTAGAAATAAAGACATATAGTTTTGACAACTAAACTTGACAAACATGCTTGAGATAGCAACGCATGCGAGTTCGACCGAGCAATGCTCTAACAATCTCCCCCTTTGTCAATTTTAGTGGCAAAACTATCAATACATATGGATTACAAAATAAATAAAACTTTATAGCTTCTCGTCCACATGCTTGATCTCCTTGTTGCTTCAACATTAATCGAAAACTTCGTATTTTCCAAGTACTCCCATGATTCCATAGATGTTCAATTCAGCATCATAGTTGTTGAAGATCCGTATCCATAACAATAAGAAAACAAAAACTCTCGATCATTGTTATATAGTGTCATAGTATTATTACACAGTATCAAAGTTCTTATATCACAACTTCGACAACAATAATATGGTGATATGTATCACTCCCCCTTAGTCAATACTTTCATCTCAACATGAAAACCACTCCCCCTTACATAATGACCCGAAAACCATATGTATTTGTAGTGTGAACTACATATTAATTCTCCCCCTTTTTGTCATAAAATTGGCAAAGGTACGAAAACGGGATCCTAATGAAATTTCCATGGAGATGCTTCAAGACCAAAGAAAAGTACATATCAACTTGTTTAGATGCAATCATAAAGCCGAAGCTAAATGCATTCATCAAGGAATTTATAAAGATACAAGATAACCCCTAAAATATTCCACAGCCGCACTCCCCACAAAGATATGGAAATTAAGCGCAAGTTCAAAAGAACTCTCCCCCATTTGATGTCATTCCCGAAAAAACAACAAGAGCGACCTTACTTTTACAAGAAAGAAGGATTTATTTGGACACCAAAAACCATAAGGAAATGATTTTGTATCAAAAAATTCTCAATCAAACTAATCACAAGAGAACCCATGATTAATTTAATCGGAATACTCAACCAAATTAATCACAAACGAATCTATGATTTGTTTAGTTGGAAATGCTCACATAAGAAAACTTATGGATCCGCACAGTATATACAAAAAATATGGATCAGGGAAGATCAATACTGCGGAATATACAAAGATTCATTCTATATTCATCACTATTTGCACAATGACATACAATAGACATAATCTTTGTAAACAAAAGATTATAACCTATCTTCCATCAAAGAATTGACTTAATAGGCTCAACTTTTGTTTTTCGAAAGTTCATCGATCTTGTATCAATACATGCATATCGACATATGAAAGAGATAACTCTTGACATCGTATGGGACAATAATAGTTCACGGACGCAAACACACATATTCCATAACATATTGCAATATATAAAACCATAAAGATTAATACTGCAAACATCATCTTCCAAATCACTTTAGAATTTAAATGAATAAATCTAAAAACATTGCAAGATGAAAACGTTGGACATAGATATGTGTACTCACAATAATGACTATTCCAAACCCTAGTTATCCTTCTTAAACCAAAAACAAGAATAAAAATTCTCTTAAGAAGTTTCCTAGAAAATATCTATCCCATACGGGTAATCAACGCTCGAACACTTTCAAGTTCCTCATTGGCTTCCTTTAGTTTGATCTTCACAAACTCGAGATTCTTAAAGGTAATGACAAATTGATCGTGCACGACTTCAAAATCTTTAAGAAGATTTCCTACCAGTTGTGATGACATCTGGACTGGTTGTCTGTTTTCATGATCAATTGCATGATAGCAATTTATAAGAACAGGGTTCTCATAAAACTCAGCAATGTTGTTACCTTCATCATTGACTTCCTTCATGCTTCCATCCATAATTTGCACCATTCTCAAGGGGAACTATTGCCGTTATCGTACGAGTATATATCAATGAAGAATCTCATGATATATATATCTATATATATACATGTTCAAGACACATATAATGGAACCCTAGGGTTACTCGTTTAAGAAACGGTAATGGGCTAGGTGCGCAAACGTTTACGGTTATGAACCGGGTTCTAAACCGTCTAAGCAAAGGAGCCTTAATTCAAAAGGCTTTGTCAAAGGATTATAAAACAATATATGATTTTCTCAAGAGTTTAGATTGATCAACTAAGCTTTATTATGAAAGGAAAGCCAGTTCAGAATTCTTCATAGAAGGAATCATTTCTAAAGAATCAGACGAGTATTACAACAACCATTTTCTGTCAAGAAAGTTGTATCTTGAACTCTATGTGCATTCTCCTAAGGTTGATGTGAGAATGCACACTTAAAAAGATGGTTAAGTTGTAATCTGAGAATGTAGCTCGTAATCGTTTTCCTTCTCTGGGATACAGGGAGAAATAAGGGAAATTCTTTAAAAAGAATTATTACATGGAGGAGAGGTTATACCTGAAGATGCTTTCTTCCTTAATTTTTATTTTTCCGCTTGAGATTGTTTATACTGGTCCTTAGATCAGATGCATGATTATTGATGTGCATATAATCAGAGCCTGATACTTTAGAAGCAGTGTGATCCTTGCTAATGGATGATATTCCTTTCTTGATTGAACCATCCTTCTTCCTTTGGCGTCTTTTTCTCTTTACCGGAACATCAACCGACTTAGTGGTCCATATGACTTTTTTTCCTCTAAAATTGTAGAAAGTGTTAGTATCATACATATAACTGAGAGAGGACTTGTCACAGTGCTCTTTTGAATTCGAGGCGCAGATGTTCTTAGTGCGGAGAGAAACAGGTTTGATTACTTCTTTCGACATCCATATAAGAATGTTATGAATTTTTTCATTCCTTATCCGAAAACGGCATTTCCGTTCGACATGACATTTGTTTCCACAATATTAGCAGTTAAAGGTGACGTTTTTAACGGTTCTCCTATGCCCTGTCTTAGAAGTATGCCAATCTTTCTTTATAGAAACATCAGTTGTAATAGGTGAATTTTCACAATCACTAGCACATACAAAATTGATCTTTCCAATGCTTGGAGCGTCTATTCCTTTATAGCCCAGACCACGTGTATCACGATGTTCTTTGTATGCTCCTAACACGGAAGATAATTTTGTAGAGCTAGTGTTGCATATTTTCAGATTCTCTTCTAGTGATTTTACCTTGTTTACAACTGTAGATAGGTCATTCTTCAATTGTTTTTCTTTGGCAAGAAAAAGGCATTCTCTGTCATTATAATAGATCTGTTGAGAGTCATACTTTGCCTCATATTCATCAAGTCTTTCTCTCAGCACAAGTAAACTCTTCTGAAGTTTTTTCACATTCAGTAACCTTTGAATGGGTTTCTTCATCACGATCTTTAAGGATTGATTGTAAAAGCTTATAACTACTATCATATCCCTTAAAGAGTTTTTTTAGTTTCCTGTTTTCATGACAGAGAGGAAACAGATATTCTGCCAGGTAGGCAGTTGATCCTTTTTTTCTATGATATCATCAAAGAGTATAATATTCTGTGAGACTTGTTCATCAATACTTGGTCCATCGTCTGAGTACTTTCATCTAAAAGTTCATCTAGACGATTTTCCCAGTTGACATCGGTTTCTGACAGAGGGGAAGAAATGATAGATTTCTTGGAGGTCTCAAAACTCTTATCATCATCAAGAGGATGCTGACCTAGTTTTGCGAAGACAGAGATATCATTATTTTCCAAAGAGTCAGATCGCTACAAACAGAGAATTTTGAGGTCTTGAACGTGTTTGCCTGCTCTGATACCAATTGAAAAAGCGGGGGTCTAACAACCTCACCCAATATTTCGATTAGCAATCTGTATGAACTAACTCCAATATACTTTCTAGAGAATCAACTAGACAGTCAGACTCAATCTAGATAAAAGGTATATCAAGGAGTTAATATCTCAATCTCTCGATTTGAACTTTACTCAAGCAAATGGAAATCTGCGAGTCTTTATCAAATACTAGAGAGATAAACTTGGATGGTACATAAGACCAATATCCAAGTGTCAATCAATTTAAATCAACAACCAAAGGTTGGATATTCTAATTGATTGATCTTAACGCACAACCTGTGATACTTCAATTATATAACAAAATATAACGAGGAATAGAAATAACACAGAGACCAGAAATTTTGTTAACAAGGAAACCGCAAATGCAGAAAAACCCCGGGACCTAGTCCAGATTGAACACCACACTGTATTAAGCCGCTACAGACACTAGCTTACTACAAACTAACTTCGGTCTGGACTGTAGTTGAACCCTAATCAATATCACACTGATTCAAGGTACAGTTGCGTTCCTTACGTCTCTGATCCCAGCAGGATATTACGCACTTGATTCCCTTAGTTGATCTCACCCACAATCAAGAGTTCCTACGACCCAAAGTCGCAGACTTTAATAAACAAATCTGTATCACACAAAAAAGTCTATGATAATAGATAAATCTGTCTCCAATAGATAAACCTAGAGTTTTTGTTCCATCTTTTGATAAAACCAAGGTGAACGGGAACCAATCGATAACCCGGACTTATATTCCCGAAGAACAGCCTAGAATTATCAATCACCTCACAATAATCTAAATTGTATGGTAGTGAAACTAGATATTGCGGAATCACAAACGATGAGACGAAGATGTTTGTGATTTCTTTTTATCTTGCCCTATCGGAGATATAATCTCAAGTCAATTATTAAATTGAACTCGTACGATAGAAAATGGAAAGATAAGATCGCTCAACTACAAGAGAAGTAGTTTCTTCTGGCTTCACAATCCCAATGAAGTCTTTCAGTCATTAACCTACAGGGTCTCGAGAACAAACCTAAGGTTAAAGGATAATCGACTCTAGCAAAACCAACTAGTATCATACAGGAGGTGTGGGGATTAGTTTTTACAGTTCCTAGATTTCTCCTTTATGTAGTTTTCAAATCAGGGTTTGCAATCCAAGTTACCTTGGTAACAAAGCATTCAATATTATGAAAAGGCGAGGATACCCAAATATACCTCAAGCTAAAACTTTTCCTACCTATAAGTCCTTTCTCGGAAAGTGATTGTCTATGGACTGAGTCGAGACAATACAACTAATCGGTTCACACTCCGTGTATCATCTATGGATACAAGATCGAGACAATACAACAACGAAGTATGTTTACTTGATATAAAGGTTCGGACTTAACCAAACACAATAGGATTGCTTATCAAGTAAATAGGAATTAACGTTTGTGTAATTTACTTTAATTATAATAAAACAATTATAATTCTGAAAATAAAAGTAAATGATAGAGCAAGATTTTGTTAACGAGGAAACCGCAAATGCAGAAAAACCCCGGGACCTAGTCCAGAATTGAATACTTTCAGGATTAATCTGCTAAGCAAAATTACACTTAACTTCGTATAGTTGAGACCAAGTAACTAACCCTATAGTTCACCTAGTCCGTCTGTATTCCCACGCCTCCGACTTATGAATAAGTCACATAATTGGAACAATCCCTTTGTTTCGTATTCCAAACAGTAAAGGAACAAGAAATCTGTTTGGTATCAACTCTATTCAACCAAGTGATATGAGTCGGACAAAGGCTCTTCCGTTTATCTTAACATAAACTCCTTCGTCGGGTCTACATATATCTTATGTTCAATCACCCAAAGTTAATCGATTAAGATCAAGCCAACAACATCTCTAATCCGAGGAACCGTGTTAATTTCGATCTACTCAATTAATCAATCCAATCTACCACAAGGATAAACCGATTATTAATTGGATCCTCTTTTACCCAAACAAGTATTGTGCACACCAAAGATTATAAAACCCAAGTCAGATCTTCAATATCTTCTTTGTTTTCAAATCTTCTTAAATCCTCAATAAAAACCTGTACACAATCACTTGAATCTCTTGTGATCAATCACGCACAGAACGGAGTCTGTTAACAATGGATTATCACAAGATCGGTTTTAGAACTAACAACAGTCTAAAGATCCCTGTCGAAATTCTGAACTAGTTTGAGTGAATATTATATCAGAAGAGAAGATTCTCAAGAATAAAAGAATAGGTGCAATCAGATTTCAACCACCATTAGTCAATCAAATCAATCGAAAACAAAGATAAACCACAATTATCTAGTTTCCCACCAATGAGTCGCGCTAGAGCTTCTCAATCCCAAAGAAGACTTTAAACTGATAGGACCTAAGATATTTCAACTAATTAGATTACTCTCCTCTCCGATAGGCGGATACACCAGTAACAAAGACAAAAGAGGAATTCTGTTGTTACAAAGGATTAGTTTGCTAGAAAGGCGAACTTCGTGTATTTATAGACAAGGAAGTTTGGACACCAAGGAATTTCTAAAACCGAAAATATTCTCAAGATATTCATTAAAGTACAAATTCGGTTTCCATAATTCCTGGAAATGCTCTGTCCAAAAATAACAATCGAAATCTCTCGGAAAATCTAATTAGTAAATGCACATTACTAATTATGTAATTTCCCTACAAAGTGAAATTAATCACCTTAATTAAAAGATTCTTAACTTACTTATGTTTCGATCCTGGGATTCTCTTCCCTTAGCCGTTAAGGAATATCTTTGAACAATTATAGAAATAAACATTCATAGCATGTGTTCAAAGTTTGTCGACATCTTTACTTTCTAAGTTCTCTTTCACACTTACAATCTTGAAACCGATTTGACACACTTCCAAACAAGTTTATAATTGGTTCATCTGACTTTCAAGAACTATGTGATTGATCAAACCAACATTCAATCACAATCATGGGTTTACAGTTCTACCAAAACAAGTTTCGGTTCTACCTCCATGTGAGTACTACGCATAGTCACACTAGCTTACCAAAGATTCGGTTGACTAGGTACTAGGATCGGTTCCCCCACATATATATGGTATCTAACTTATATGTGTTGCACATGTCCATAGGATCGATTCCCCTTTCTGCTATAAACCTTGCTGCACCCCATACAAGGATCGGTTCCCCTTGATGTACTACACCCCTTGCAAGGATCGGTTCCATTTCCCTTACTAGGATCGATTCCCTTTCCCTTACAAGGATCGGTTCCCTTTTCCTTACTAGGATCGGTTTCCTTTCCCCAAGGCAGACATAATCCGATCATACCACAGGTGATTATTTAAGATTGGTTTTACTAATAAAAGTTATACCAATAAAAAAGTCAGGACTTTTTGAATAGTTCTACCAAGAACACAACAAGTTGTGAGCGGTTATACTCTATCACACATATTGGTTGTTCATAAGATATGCAATGAATAACAAAACCAATAACTCCCGGGAATTTCCTTTTCGGTTCACAAACAAGTTTATGAACTTACTTCCTTAGAACACATGTAAACATTGTTCCCTAGGATGAAATCCTCACCTCATACACATACATAATCACAATAGCATTCAAATGATTATGGCGATGTATTATCTACAAAGTTTAATGGTTAAGCAATAAACCTCGTATTGTATTCCTTAATACTATGTCTATCTAGAGTTCATATATGCTTCGCAGTTATGTTTTCAATATGCACGACTTGAAAGATACATTAGCGAATGAAACAGTTCAAGTCAAATATCACTAATCTCAAGTAGAAGGATGATTGTTGTCGTTGTAGCTCCTTGCTTCTTCACATCTTCAAGACTTCGCAATACTTGTAATGTCTCATATCCTAATGCTTTCAAGCTAACCTATACGAAGTTTAACTCTAGTACATAATCAAGCGACTCTTAACATGAGTTTTGATTCACTAAAATATGACAACCAAACTTGACATACCAACGCTTGGTGGGTTCAACCGAGCAATGCTCTAACAATATCCCCCTTTGTCAATTTTAGTGACAAAACTCTTACATCATATGGATAAAAAAATTACAAGAATTCATTACACTCCGCTTGATTCCCGATTCAACAGCACAGTAAAACTGCTTACATTCAATCCTTGAAAATGCCATTGTTGACATTATAATAACAAAGCTAATACTCCCCCTAAGGAAGATAGGTAGATATTCAATCCGCACGTCTTTGTAATACCAATCAATAAGACATGTTACTCCCCCTTAGTCTGTGCTTTCACTCTTTCGTTAGATAAAACATTCAAGTACCAATGTTGTTTTCCTTAGTGATACCAATTAATATAAAATCAATGCCAGTATCACTTGTTTACTCCATATATTTCTCCCCCTTTTTGTCACAAAAATAAAAAGAAACGAAAAATAAAGGACAACACGAAAAGAATCTTACAAATATCATAATAGACTTGCAAACCTGTAGAGTTAGGCACGAGGGTTCCACACATCATGTTCTGATAACCAATATCAAAACTAAAACTTCAAATAGTCTTATTTTGATATGTTACCAAGGAAAAAATTGCCCTAAATAATTTTTCCCATTTAGTTTAGCAAACCAAAAACCAACTAATCACATTAGTCCCTTTACTAAACCGATTGTTCAAAAACAACCGCTTAATTCGATAAGATCGAAATAAAGATAAACTCCATTTTTCTCATCGGGTTCTAATTATCCATAAACTTAGACCTTTCAATTTTAAACAAACCAAATACTAGTTTAGTTAACTAGCATTTCCTTGTTTAGGAATTCGATTAGACTTGAATAACCGAAAACTCACTTCGATAAGACAAACTAAGATCAAAATTAACTTACTTTCTTATCCGGAATCGAATTGGACTAAACAACTCATCCCGTGCACATATTATTTCGTTAAGCCATAAATTATTCATACGAACCAACATAAATCGACTTGCATAATTATTCACCTTACCTGGAAGCAATTGAAACAACATAAACATTAAAAGCACCGCAATTGCACTGTAATTTTGTAAGCCTAAACCATTGAAACTATACAAAAGCAAGATAACAATAGTTTTTCTTAACAGGAACCAATTGAATCACACGGACATCAATTGTACCGAAGTTTTGTAAGCCTAAACGATTGATACCACACAATAAAGCAAGAAAACAATAATTTTTCTTAACAGGAACCAATTGAAATACACATCCACACACACATCATGGAATAAATATCAATTGAACTTAAATTTCGTTAAGCAAAAGCAACAAATATATATAATATAAACTCAGGATTTTCTTAAACAGGAAAACAATTAACTAACAAGATTTTTACCTTAAATTTCACATCCACTTATCCAATATGATAGCATCTTCGTCCAGGGAGAATTGATATCGAAATATCACCGCGTTGTCATCCTTATGCATAAACAAAATAATGACAACACACCTCAACCTTTACCAGAGAAAGGTTGAAAACTGGTTTTAACAATTGCAAGCAAAAGTTGAAAACCGTAGAAACACATATGCTTTTATGCTAAACTAAAATCGATTCAACATATTGTGACCTTTTCACATACTGTTTCTATCAGAACCCCTCATAGTCCTTTGATAAAGCCTACCCACTAGGTCTAGAACTTAATCCCGCCAAACCAAAAAGTCACCCAAACCATGAGGGTTCACAATATATGAGATCGAATATTAAGGTAGTAAAACCGGAATCAAACATCTCATAAATACTTTGCAATACACCATAAGTATTCAACATAAAATCAAGTATTGAAATTACCTCAGTCTTGTAGGAAATTGAATTACGAAAACAACGCAAAAAGAATGAGGTCATTCCGAGTTCGGACGAAGAAGTTGTGTGCAAAACAGTTTTTACACTTCTTCGTAAGGGGACCTCTCACTAGAATGGGTTCCCTCACCATGACATGGTACTAGGATCGGTTCCCTCACCATGACAGGGTACTAGGATCGGTTCCCAAGTGTTACTTGTGACAGATCACAATACTAAACTGTTTTCGACATAACTTTTGCATACGATGTCCGAATTTAGTGATTTTTGGCTCGTTTTAACCGTAAAAACAAGAGCTACACATATATGATCAGTAGATTTCAACATCATAAACTCTAAATTACCGTTTCTATCAAAACCTCAAATAGAGATAGCGAGAGTATGAGTATAGAAGAAAATAAATCTCCTAAAGATGTTAATTAGTCATATAATAACCGAGAGATCATGTGCTCAGTTTTTCATGTGCTTCCTCACCTTTTAAAAATATTGCGCACTAATGGTGAGCATGCACATTCTAACACAACTACGTTGTGTTGAGTTGATCCTTGTCTTGTTCGTCACGAGTGACTAAGACGGAATCATCATTCTTGACCTCTTGCTTGGTTTGTTTTATCTTGTTCCATCTCTTGTTTTTATTCTTTGACTTGTGATGTAGAGTGTCATTATTACAACCTTTACTAGTACAAGAGATTTCAGACATAATGTATTTCTTTAGCCTTTCAAGAAGACTCTTGTAATTATTGTCACCAACAATTAGCAGCTGAGAGTCATTCTTGTGACTAACTTTTGGTCCCTTCTTGGCTATGGAGGATTTTGGGACCCATTTAGAGTTGGGTTTTCTCCTTCATAATACCACTAGAATCATTGTCCTTTTGAATATTTTGCGAAACACCCTTTCTCCAATTTGGAACATCAGATCTTGTCTTTGCATTTACAAAGTTATGCCTCTTTGTATATTCGGGTCTTTTATGAGATGACCTTGTCGAGTGATATGCAAAATTCGAACTATCATTATAATAATTATTTTGCCTAAACTTAGGACAATACCGATCTGAGTTCTTAAGAGGAGAAAACTTAGCCAATTCGTTTGATACAATGGAAACCGCATCTTGCGTCTTACGAACTTTGCATTCCCATTGCAAGTGTCCTTTATTACCACAATAATAACAATGCTTAGTATAAATATACGAATTATGAGTTTTAATGTTACCTTTTTGTGGATCCTCTTGCATTGGAGCTTGACGAGTTTTCTTCTTCTTCTTCTTCTTCTTCTTATCCTTGTTCAACGTTGTTGCCTTCTTGACAGACTTCCCTTCTTTACAAGAAATATGAGCATATTTGTCATCTGAGGAAACCTCTGATTGAGAAGAATTTGTAGCTTTAACAAATTTTACCTCTTTTCTAGTATTTGAAGCATCTATTCCCTTATAGCCCAATCCTCATGTATCACGATGACTTCTACTTGCTTCTAACATTGAGGTTAAATTGTTTGAGCTAGCATTGAACTTTTTAAGGTCCAAATTTTCTTCTTCCAACATCTTGATTTTATCAAGAGCACTGTCTAGATCAGCCTCAAGGCGTTTTTCTTGTGAGAAATATACACCTTCTTTCTCTTCAAAACTCTTTTGTTGAGATTTAATCCTTGCATCAGATTCAACAAGTTTCTCTTCCAACAAGTGAATGTTTTCAAGAGCAACATCACACTCTTTGTCTAACAATTTTGTTTGAGAGAGACTAGCACTGGCTTTTTCTTCAAGACCCTGTACTTGTCGAGAATTAAACATTGCTTCCGATTCAGCATGTTTTTTTTCCGAAAAAACAGTTCTCTTCGAAGATTTTCACATTCTAATTTCTTAGAATTTAGATTGTTTGTACGATATTTAAAACCGTAGTTTTGGAAACCAATATAATATCCTTCGAAAACCTTCATCAACTTCTCACGACAAAGAGGAGTTATAAAACCAAGTACATCCGAAGTTCTCAGCTTTTCATTTTTCAAAGGTTCCAGCAGTTCAGAGTATTCTGAAATATCCTCTTCTACTTCTTGTTCAAAATCTGAGCCATCATCATCGGAAATTTCATCTAGCCTTTCTTGTAGACGTATTTTCCAGTCGTCATCGGTTTTTACATTATTAACAAGATTAACTTGTCTAGTAGAATCTCTAGTGATGATATCTTCAGATATTGATTCGTAGATTCCATCATCAAGTGTTATTTCATAACTCTTGATGTCTTGCTTTACGTTAACTGAATTATTCATTAGATTCAATTCTTATAGGTTGGATCGCACAAAACACAAATTGTTATATCTTTACGGACTGATTCGAGACAATACAACTAATCGGTTCACACTTTTTGTGATCATCTATGGATACAAGATCAAGACAATACAACAACGAAGTATGTTTACTTGATATAAAGGTTCGGACTTAACCAAACACAACAGGATTGATTATCGAGTAAATAGGAATTAACGTTTGTGTAATTTACTTTAATTATAATAAAACAATTATAATGCGGAAAATAAAAGTGCAATATTTTGTTAACGAGGAAACCGCAAATGCAGAAAAACCCCAGGACCTAGTCCAGAATTGAATACTCTCAGGATTAAGACGCTACACAAAATTACACTTAACTTCGTATAGTTGAGACCAAGTAACTAACCCTATGGTTAACCTAGTTTCTTCTGTATTCCCACGACTCCGACTTATGAATAAGTCACGTACTTGGAACAATCCCTTTGTTTCGTATTCCAAACAGTAAAGGAACAAGAAATCTGTTTGGTGTCAACTCTATTCAACCAAGTGATATGAGTCGGACAAAGGCTCTTCCGTTTATCTTAACATAAACTCCTTCGTCGGGTCTAAATCTATCTTATGTTCAATCACTCAAAGGTAATCGATTAAGATTAATCCAACAACACCTTTAATCCGAAGAACCGTGTTGATGCCGATCTACTCAATTAATCAATCCAATCTACCACAAGGATAAACCGATTATTAATTGGATCCTCTTTTACCCAAACAAGTATTGTGCACACTAAAGATTATAAAACCCAAGTCAGATCTTCAATATCTTCTTTGTCTTTAAATCTTCTTAAAAATCTTCAATAAACACCTGCACACAATCACTTGAATCTCTTGTGATCAATCACGCACAGAACGGAGTTTGTTAACAATGGATTATCACAAGATTGTCTTTAGAACTAACAACAGTCTAAAGATCCCTGTCGAAACTCTGAATTAGTTTGAGTGAATCTTACATCAGAAGAGAAGATTCTCAAGAATAAACAAACCAGGTGCAATCAGATTTCAACCACCGTTAGTCAATCAAATCAATCGAAAACAAAGATAAAACGCAATTATCTAGTTTCCCACCAACGGGTCGCGCTAGAGCTTCTCAATCCCAAAGAATACTTTAAACTGAGCGGCCGTAAGAGATTTCACCTAATTAGATTACTCTCCTATCAAATAGGTGGCTACACCAGTAACAAAGACAAAAGAGGAAGTCTATTGTTACGAAGGATTAGTTTGTTAGAAAGGCAAACTTCGTGTATTTATAGACAAGGAAGCTTGGACACCAAGGAATTTCCAAAAACGAAAATATACTCAAGATATTCATTAAAGCACAAATTCGGTTTCCATAATTCTTGGAAATGATCTGTCCAAAAATAACAATCGAAATCTCTCGGAAAATGATGTAGTTTTTACAGTGGTAAGAAAGGGTTCGATTCTCAGACTTGTGAAGTTTGATTTTAGATTTAAGTAGAAGTAATAACAATTTTACGAGAGACTGGGAATCAGGATTCCACCAATAAATTCATTCATTCGATTCATATATTTATTCTCGACAATTATATCTCAAATAGAATATTAATTTTGTTTCTTTGCCAAGGTAGATTTTTGAAAAGCAACGACTGTAAATCTAAAGCATGGGATATCAAAAGATTTAACCTAAGTATAACCCATCAATTGAAATCACAACCATTCAATAAAAACCATAAAACAATTAATAATCCATGCAAAAAGTCATGAAAGAATTAAATATAATTACGACACGCATGAAATATGGCTTCCTCCGTCATCCCAGTGTTGGGGTTTAGCTCCTCATATTATTCAGTGCTCAAAATAGTTGTTCATAGCTCAAATAGGTGAAGAACAAGAGAAAACTAATAAAGCAGACAGTTTGCAACGCTGTAGTAACGTTACAAACAGCTGTTACAACGGGTGTTGAACTGTTACAGAGAAAAGATGACAAGCTTGTGATATATGTGATCTGTTGAACAACGATACTTCTGTTGTGCTGTTTGAATAAGACTGCCTCTGCGACTGTCATCGACTGTCCTCGCCTGTCCAATGTTCTTCAGCTTTTGTTCTTCACCAGCAACAGGTGAATATTCCTACAACTTCACCTGCGCTTCTCTGCTCCGATTCTATCGACCCCAAACTCCCGATAATCCTTCCCTGAGTCCCAGCACTCTTATTTATACGCAACAGGGGCCATAAAATAGTGAGAAAATCTCCATTTTTCTTTCCTAGCCTGCACCGGAAGTGACGAGAAATATTCCTTCTTATTCTTCTTACTTTCTTTTGATTTATCCAAACTCTTTCCAAACCCGATAGTTGCATAGCCTGTGAGATTTACTTCCCCTACTGCTCACGTTAATGTCGAATATAAACCCAAAATATCCCGTAACTTTCTTTGTTCCTTTTCTTAGCGTTAAACTCCCTTTTTACGTGATTATTCCTGTAAAGTCGACACAGATTGGTCAGACTTTATTCCCATGTACAACTCCGACCAAATGTCTCCAAAATTCTCGTTCAATTATTGCCTAGAAAACTCACCAACCAATCCCGGGTATCTCTCTTCTCTGTCTAATAAAACAACGTGATAAATCCCTTTTTCGTCAAACAAAAGCCCACTAGCAAGCCTGTTTCGATTTAACAATCCACTCCAGGTCCAATTACAGCAAAACATCCGATCAAATCTTCATAAAAATCAACCCAGCAAGTTACGCAGCTAAAAGAAGATCATCTCGCCAAATTATTATTCAAAAGGGAGAAGAAGGTGGAGTGCCCCTATCCAAGCCGAGGGTGCCCTTAGCAACTGGGGGTGGAAATAGTGTATTCTAGGGGTGAAAATTGCAGTGAGGTTCCCCTTAGTAATTGAACTGCCCTGTATCCAAACTGAGAGTCCGAATAATAGATGTCTGTGTGGTGCTTTTATCAACTTTTCGAACCGTTTTCTCCAAAAACGTTTAATGCCCACAAATACCTATAAACACATAAAACACCATAATGAGTACAAAAATGGGTACTAACAATATAGAAAATCGAGAACAAAATAGACACATAAATGCGTCTATCAAATACCCCCAAACTTATTATTTGCTAGTCCCAAGCAAATCAAATAAAAATAAAATAAAATCCTAACTCACTGTCGCATGCATCGTCGGTGGCATTTAGCGTATGCAACAAGACTTTAAACCTCTAGGTGGCCCTAGTGGCCTAGTTATAGTCTCGAGAGGGCTTACCAGATATATACCCACAAAACCTTTACTCCAGACCCTAGCTATCTACGTAGAACCTTGGAAGGCACTAAAGAATCTCCTTGGTTGGCATACTTATTGACTACATGAGGAAGTACCATGATGCGAAATTCCTTTGTTGTACGCGAGTTTGCAATCAAACATACTAAAATTCATATATAAGTGACAGGGCTCTACTCAGATAGTTTCTGGACATCATAACCGGAGTCAACCAATCATATGGATAGATTAAGAGATAGATATAGAGAAAAACATAGATGGTTTTGATGTTGACTAGGTGAACGGTGTTTCTCATATCTGTCTGAAGGCCACTGCCAAAATGAACCTATCCTAATGGACCGAGATACTGGTCTGACTAATATCAACACAACTGGCATATACAAGGGAACCAGTGGTCGATAATCTTAATTGTAGATCAACACAGCTGGCATATACAAGGGTACCAGTGGTCGACTTTATTGAGTTTATTCCGGTTGGTCTAATGGTCTGGTCTCAATTTCTTTTTCTTTTTTTTTTCTCTTTTTTTTTTCTTTTTATAATTTTTTTTTTTTTTGTATCTCAATCACTCTATTTCACCCTAGCAGTGGTAACAACTTGATTTGTGATCCCCACCTAATCACTAAGAAACATATTAAAATAAAAGAAAATAAAAACAGAAGGTGAAAAGGATTCAACGAGATATGGCGAAACTACCATTTTTTTTCCTAACACTTGAGCTCTGTGGTTTTATGAATAGACTCTTCCATCTAATCAGATTGGTTCCTCAACTCCTACAACCAAGATGCTTCCATCCACTTAGATTGGTTAGTGCCATCCTTAATAAGCATAAATTTCTAGGCTCTGGAGTTTAATTATGCAACTAAAAAGTTTCTCCCATACCCCCAAACTTAAATTTAACATTGTCCTCAATGTTCTAAAGATAAAATTAAAAGCATGAACAAGGAGAAATTGTTACCATTTGAAGCAAAAGAGTTATGGAAAGATATTACTGTATTGCATGAGATTGGGTTATCTCCCAAGAAGTGCTAAGTTTAATGTCTTCAGCCAGACTTAGATAGGATTAGTCACCTTATAAAATCATATAGCAATAATCGAAATAATTGTGGATCGTCTGCATGAAAAACTGTTATCACAGACAAAAGGAAACTGCAACAAACCAAGAAATTGAATAAACATAGCACACCCTTGCCTAGTTTCCGGTTTAAAACAACTACATCTAGTTGTGGTTCAGGTTCAATAAAGGGGTCTAAATAAAATATTTTCATGGGTTGCATCTCCTCATAAGTAAGATCTGAAATATCAAGTTGTAAAGTCTGCAAAAATTTAGAAGCACATAATAATAACCTGAATAATTGAAGATCCTCAAAGTCAAACATATTTGACTCAAGCAGTTGACCGCAATGAAAGTGGTGGTCATTCTTAAGCAAATGTGTCGTTTCTATTTTCCTAAAGTGTTTAGGTTTAGTCTCAGAACTTAATAACTGACACATTTCAAATTCAAACGTTCCCGCAATTGGAAAAAAAAAATGGTGGGAAAACAAAATCAATCTGGGTATCATAGCCTGGGAAAACCACATCAACCAGAGGATGGGTTTCTAACAACTGAACTTCCTTATGGACATCACTAGGTTCAGGAAAATGTGTCTGAAGATGATCTTTTAAAATGGTAGAGGTACATATGTCAGTATGAGCTAAAGCTAAGGCACATGGAGAATGATAATCACCCCCAAACTTAGAGTTTTGTGTGTCTCTAGATAAACTAGCTATAATTTCCCTAATTTCTAGATCGTCAGAATCCTGAAAATAGTCAATTGCTTCTTCTACGTTATACTCAGGTGATGCATCCTCACGTAAATTTAAAAGCTCTACTAGTTCATCTTCTTTGTCTAAGACTATAGTTTTTAAATCATTGGACTCTAAAAAAGTATTCTCATAATAAACTCGTTCCTCTAAACGACCATCGGCTTCGTAATCAAAAGGAAATACTACATCGTCTAAAACGGGGGTATCTCTAGTCAAATCCCCGTCCTTTTGAATAGGTGAATAATCATTAAAATTATTTGGATTTGAACTAGAAATAACATTATCGTTATAAAGCTTAATTGGAGTAACAAATTCCTGATCACTATGCGTAAATATTTCATCAACACTCTCCTCATCATAATCATCATTATAATAGCATGAAAATGGTTGAACCTCATCTAAACATGTAGTGTTATCAATTCTAACCTTGTCATCTTCATTATGTGAATAACTATCTTCATTCTCAAGGTAATATTGGAAACACCATATTGGAAATTAAGCTTATTTCGAGCAATTCTTTCGTTCCTCTCTATCGCAAACCTATCTGTTTTTTCAGATAGTATCTTGAGAGGCTCTTCTAGAGGAAGGATATGACCAGAACGATCAGCTATTATCTTGGGAGACTCTTCTAGGGGAAGAATAGGAACAGGATGATCATAAGGACTAGTCTTTAACTATTTAATTAAGTCGTCCGAAGACGAGGAGCTAGTACTATGATATTTCTTATTTTCTTGCTCGTAAGACTGGTACGCGTGCGGATAGTAATTGGGCTCACCATGGTATGGGCCAAAATCTTGAATAGGTCGGTGATCCCAATCACTATTCACACTACGGTCAAAGTTATGTCCATTTTGAAAATCAGTCGGATATTCATTGTATTGGCTATTGTAATACCAGTTCGACATACTTTTGTGTACGTGAAATGCAGGGTCGACTAAAATGGGTAAGCTCAGGTTACCACAACAAAATATACTTACAGGCTGAGGCTTGTGGTGTTTCGGATGATAACGCCCAGAGGGTTCACCGTACTAAACCACGTGTTTTCCTAAAAATCGGCGTCCGACAATGCAATATGGTGTGTGCGCATGTTTGTATCACAAAATATAACCCACTGATAGGGGATTCATGGGTGGATAGAGTCTTACCTCCCGTACCAGACGAGCGATAAACCGTTGAAGTCGACTCAGGCCACCGACTCCTATGTCAGTGTACGAACCTGAGGGGCCGAGACAGTATCGTAACTTTCGTCCTTCCCTGCAAACAGTTTTATTTAATTTTTTTAACCCTTCCTTAGGGTTTAATAATAATGTCCAAGTCCAAAATAAAGTCCAAAAAGACGTCCAAAATTAAAAAGAAAAATTACAACAAACCAAACCCTAATACAATTTCCAAAAATAAAATAAATAAAATAATTATATACAAAATATTCTTTTTCACTCCTTTAGGATTCCTCTTTTCTTTCATTCTTTGGCGATGCTTTCCTTTTATAGCACTTTTTCTTTCCTTGTAGCTTCGCTCCAAATCTGAAAACAATCAAAAATACCAAAGGCGTAAAAGAGATCAAAAAAAATCTAAAACCTAATACAAATTCGCGTCGGCGGCGCCAAAAACTGATGTAGTTTTTACAGTGGTAAGAAAGGGTTCGATTCTCGGACTTGTGAAGTTTGATTTTAGATTTAAGTAGAAGTAATAACAAATTTACGAGAGACTGGGACTCAGGATTCCACCAATAAATTCATTCATGCGATTCATATATTTATTCTAGACAATTATAGCTCAAATAGAATACTGACTTTGTTTCTTTCCCAAGGTAGATTTTTGAAAAGGAACGACTTTAAATCTAAAGCATGGGATATCAAAAGATTTAACCTAAGTATAACCTATCAATTGAAATCATAACCATTCAATAAAAACCATAAAACAATTAATAATCCATGCAAAAAGTCATGAAAGAATTAAATATAATTACCACACGCATGAAATATGGCTTCCTCCGTCATCCCATTGTTGGGGTTTAGATCCTCATATTATTCACGTGCTCAAAATAGTTGTTCATAGCTCAAATAGGTGAAAACACAAGAGAAAACTAATAAAGCAGACAGTTTGCAACGCTGTAGTAACGTTGCAAACAGCTGTTACAACGGGTGTTGAACTGTTACAGAGAAAAGATGAAAAGCTTGTGATATATGTGATCTGTTGAACATCAATACTTCTGTTGTGCTGTTTGAATAAGACTTCCTCTGCCACTGTCCTCGCCTGTCCAATGTTCTTCAGCTTCTCTTCTTCACCAGCAACAGGTGAATATTCCTACAACTTCACCTGCGCTTCTCTGCTCCGATTCTATCGACCCCAAACTCCCTATAATCCTTCCCTGAGTCCCAGCACTCTTATTTATACGCAACAGGGCCATAAAATCTTGAGAAAATCTCAATTTTTCTTTCCTTTCCTGCACCGGAAGTTACGAGAAATATTCCTTCTTATTCTTCTTTACTTTCTTCTGATTTATCCAAACTCATTCCAAACCCGATAGTTGCATAGCCTGTGAGATTTACTTCCCCTACTCCTCACGTTAATGCTGAATATAAACCCAAAATATCCCGTAACTTTCTTTGTTCCTTGTTTTAGCGTTAAACTCCCTGCTCTGTCTAATAAAACAACGTGATAAATCCCTTTTCCGTCAAACAAAAGCCCACTAGCAAGCCTGTTTCGATTTAACAATCCAGTCCAATTACAGTAAAACGTCCGATCAAATCTTCATAAAAATCAACCCAGCAAGTTATGCAGATAAAAGAAGATCTTCCCGCCAAAATATTATTCAAAAGGGAGAAGAAGTCAGATCGCTACAAACATAGACTTTTGAGGTCTTAAACGTGTTTGCCTGCTCTGATATCAATTGAAAATGCGGGGGTCTAACAACCACAACCAATATTCCGATTAGAAATTTGTATGGACTAACTCCAGCAGGATGCTACGCACTTGATTCCCTTAGCTGATCTCACCCACAACCAAGAGTTGCTACGACCCAAAGTTGAAGACTCTAGTAAACAAATCTGTATCACACAGAAAAGTCTACAATAATAGATAAATCTGTCTCCCACAGATACCTGCGAGTTTTTTCCATCTTTTGATAAAATTAAGGTGAACAGGAACCAATAGATAACCCGGACTTATATTCCCTAAGAACATCCTAGAATTACCAATCACCTCATAATATTCTTAACCGACTAGCGAAACAAGATATTGTGGAATCACAAACGATGAGACGAAGATGTTTGTGATTTCTTTTATCTTGCCTATCGGAGATATAATCTCAATCCAATCTTACGATTGTACTCTTACGATAGAATCAACAAGATCGGATCACTAAACTACAAGAGAAGTAGTTCAGTCTCGCTTCACAATCCCAATGAAGTCTTCAAGTCGTTAACCTATAGGGTCTCGAGAAGAAACCTAAGGTTAAAGGAGAATCGACTCTAGCTTAACACAACTAGTATCACATAGGAGGTGTGGGGATTAGGTTTCCCAGTTGCTAGATTTCTCCCTTACATAGTTTTCAAATCAGGGTTTGCAATCAATGTTAGCTTAGTAACAAAGCATTCAATATTCATTGTTAGATGAAAACCTGATTAGATTCAAGCTAATATCTTTCAACCGTTAGATCGAATCTTAGCTTGTTACACACAAATGAAATGTATTTCATTTAGGGTTGAGTAACCGCACTTAAACGTGTACACTTAGTTGGTTCAACAATAATTAACCAACAGTTATCCATATGAGCAATTTCATATCAACCATATTCATCTTTATCACAACTAGTTCAAATGACTTCAAAATAACTAGTTGGAGAGTTGTTCAATTGCTTAGGTCTTTATGAATAGACACAGTTGAAACAAAATCAGTTTGATTCATTTGAATCAATTCATGAACATTATAGCCATGGTTTGCAAAGATTGCATTCCTTATAATTTATATGTTTAAGTTCATGAACCACCGAATTGAGAAAATAATCAGCTCAAGTATGCGTACAAGTATGCGTAGTTAAGCAACTGGATTTGATTTGGTCTTGGTTTCCAAACTCAGCAGAAAATTTCGGGTAGAAATGTTATGTCTCCTTCACCAATTTCATACACACACATATGCACACACTTGGTTCCCGGTTTATGGATTCATACACTAATGTGCGAACACACTATATATGCTTATATCCAAAGATGGTTACATAATCTCAACTCTACATTTCAATCATTGAAACATTCTTAGAGGATGTTATATAGTTGTGATTCACAAACTATTTTTCATCAAAACGATTTTCAAGATATTGAAATGTCATCATGACATTCGTCACGAGTAAAGATAAACTTTGTTAAAGCTAAAGCTTACCAACACATATTTCGAGAAATAGATAGGCGAGATAAATTCGGATCGAAATAGCAAATGTGTATAATTGAAATCTACATACTTATACGACTTTTATCTCAAGAGTAGGAGATAGAGTAGATAGACTTTTGAGTGATAGATAAGTTCAATTCTCCACATACCTTTTAGTCGGACGAAGTTCCACTGGTTCCTTGAGTGGTTCTTCGTCTTCATAAGATGATCGTGGTGGAGTTTGGAGCTCAACTGCACTTCCTATCCTAGTCTGAGACTTAGCTGTAAGTAGACTAGAAATCAAGACATAGTTTTGACAACTAAATTTGAAAAACAAGCTTGACATAGCAACACTTGCGAGTTCGACCGAGCAGTGCTCTAACAATAGTGCTTGGCCTAACCCCGGTAGTGATCATGTCAAAATATATTTCACTTTTCCTTGCCATGACTCTTCTACTTTGTTCCATCACTATAGCCCAAAAGACTTCAAAAGGGAAAATATGTATCATATTTTCTTAGCAATCTTCATATTGATAGTCCACTTTTTAAATTGAGTCTTGATAGTGTTTCTACTTACCCAAACTGCATCCATTCTCGAGTTAAAATAATACCTCACAATCTTAGAGAATGCACAATTAACTAACAAGTGGTTTATAAATTCATTTTCACTCTTAGACAAACTGCACAAGGTATTGGTGATCTTACAACCTCTCTTATTCAGATTGTTGATTGTAGGATTGCATCGCGAATGGAAAACCGTACAAAGATTTGAGATTTGGGAGTTATATGTTGTGAAGTTTTTTGTTAATTCCTTAATGCGGAAACTTGGTCTCCAAGTGTTCAAGACTTGGAAATAAAGTATTTCCATACTTTGGGACAGGACTTGTCTCGCAAGTATTGGATGCTTGTCTTGCAAGAGTATATACTTGACATCCAAGTATTTGTCCAGTATAAATATGGGTCAGAGTCCGAGAGTTTTCGTATACAAAGAGCTTGTTTTTTTTTGGTGAGGTTACAGATTTGAGAGTATTACTTTCTTAGGGCTGTAAACACAAGAGAAACGTGAAGTGGATAATACCAAGGTGTTCTTGTAAGTTGTTATTCAGATATTTTCATATAGTGAAAAGGTATCATTATCACCAGTGGACATAGGCAATTTTCCGAACCACTATAAATCCCTTGTTCCAGTTTTTGCTTTCGTTTTTCTTTGTTTGAGTGTTTGCTTGATTATTCTTTGTTGTGTGCGTTTGATTGTTTGAACTAACTAGACGATTCCGACCTAACAATTGGCATCAGAGCCAGGGTCGTCTAATTTTGTTTATTCAAAGATCAAAGTAGACGGTTAGAGATGGTAGATCTAACGGGAGAAGTTTCATTTGCAGCAAAGACATCAACAGCAAAGTATGCAACCATGAGGATCGATGTGGAGAAGTTTAATGGGAGAACATATTTTGGACTTTGGCAAGTTCAAATTAAGGACGTGCTGATTCAACAGGGTTTGCATAAAGCCTTGAAGGAAAATGGGCCGGAAGATATGACAGATGATGATGAATGGGAAGAATATGATTTGCAGGTGATAGGCACATTTTTGTGTCTTATATAATCTCAATTGTATATATTATTAGTGCTCGATTTTATATTTATTATGGCTTTTTATGTCCCTGTAGGTATTTTTGGAGAAATAAGCTTTTGCGGCGAAATTGGCTAAAAAGTGGTTTTTGCGCTCGTGGGAAAAAAATTACTATACGGACTCTCACTTTGGATAAGGGGTAACCTAATTACTAAGGGGTGACCCATTTCCAGGCATCTGCTAAAGGGAGACCGGAACTGGATAGGGGGAGGTCATCTTCAAAATTCAAAACAGAAATTGGCGGGAAAAAAGACAGCAGTTTTTGAGCAGAGATTTGAGCGACTTAGGAGGAGATTCAATGGGCATATTTGGTACCTACGGACTCTAGAAGACATTACAAGCCCAGTACAATCAATTGGACCCGAAAAATTGGGCTGGAATACCCGTGAGAAGCAAAGAAAGGGAAAACAGAGTACGTGTTCTCTGTTGGGTTTTTAGAATATTTTTGAGAGATTTCTGGAGGACTTTGACGCTGGATTAACATGTACATGGTCCTATTCAAGATTATGGAAGAGTTTGGTAGCTATTTTATAGCCAACAACACGTGAAAAAGCTCAACAGAAGCGATTATCGTTTCAACTGCATGAGAAGAAGAAAAAGAATAATCAGATATTTAGTCGAGATTTATGGATCTGTTGGGATATATAAGTGTTGGTTTACATCAAAGAAAAGTTTAGAAACTTTTAGAAACCTTTAGGAGAGAGTTTAGAGTCCAGGAGAGCCGAGGAGAAGCGATTACAGAGAAGACAGTGTTGCTGCTGCTGCTGCCATTGAAGAGCTTCAAGAACACGAAGAACAGACTCGCAGAGTCAGTCATTCTTCAACAGTCTTAAACAGCAGTATCCGTGTTCTTCATTACAGCAGTACCGAAGTGTCGTTCTTCAACAGTGCAAACAGCGAACTCGCTGTGTCGTTCTTATACAGCACTTGTGTTGTATCGATTATTTTCAGCACTTACCCTTTTGTAACAGTGACGCTGTAACACTATTACAGCGTTACAAACTTCAATTATCAATTATTTTCATCAATAAAAACACTTATTTAGCCATGAATACATCTTGTGAGTGTGTTTTCGGGACGAGGAGCTAAACCCATTAGCCAAGGCGACGGAGGAAGCCATTGTTCCACATTAATTGGTATAATTCTAATTTTACTATTTATTTGCAATATTATTATTGGATTATTTGCATGGAATTGGAATTGAAATAATATTTTTTATTGAATAGTTGTGAATTAATTTGATGAAGCATGCTGGGTTTTAAAAACTTTTGATGTTTTATACTCTTTGATTACAATATTACTTCAAAAATATATTTGAGGCAAATAGTAGAATTATTTTTAAAGATAGAATTGCATGAATATTATTTAGAGTTTACTATTTATTTGGTCAATGGTGGAATCCTAGTCTTGGTATTTTTCTCTAAAACTTTGAATTATTTATTTTCTTGTTTAATTTAAATTTGAAAATTGTTTCCTTCACAAGTCTGAAAAGACCCCTTTTTACCACTACAACTACAATCAAATTTGAAATACCATCAAATTTTTGGCGCCGCCGACGCGGATTTGTGTTTAGGTAGCATTTTTTTTAGATTTATTTTATTTTTATTTTTATTATTATTTTTGTTCTTCTTTACGTTTTTGGGTTTTTTTGTTTCCTTGCAGATTTTTGAAGATTGGAGCGAAAGACAATTTTGCCAAAGCTTGTGGTGATTTACTTAAAGTTTGGGAGCGAAAAGCAAAGCTAAAGGAGCGAAAGAAGAAGATTTTCTTTATTTTGTAAAAGAGAGAAAAAAAAGAGAGATTTTTGTTTTATTATTTTTTTTTTTTTAGGCTTTCATTTTTGTTTTTGCACTTTATTTTTAGACTCTGGATTGTGAACTTTGGGACTTTATTTTTATTTTATTTTTATACCCTACGGAAGGGTACCCTTAAATACAAACTGTGTGAAGGGAAGGACGGCGATTACGATATCGTCTCGGCCCCTCGGGTTCGTACATGACATAGGAGTCATGGCCCGAGTCGACTTCAACGGTTCATCCCCCGTCTGGTACGGGAGGTAAGTCCAATCGAAACACTCGCGAATCTCCTGCAAGCGGGTTACTGTATTCCTTAAGGTGATAATTGTTTGAGGACGAACCAGACTGTTTTTATATTCCTAGTAAAGGGAAAGGCCTGGCTTAAACAAGATAAGGGTTCGGATTTCATCACCGCTCCCTTCTTGCCCACCTTAGGAAAACGAAACCTAAAGCGAACCTAAGCCTAAAATTTGGACTAGAAAGAGACCTATAGGGTATCGAGCTTAAAAGGACAATCATTCGAAAAATATTGGTTACTCTTTTAAGCACACCTTGAAGTTCTTGACGGTTTCTGCGAGTTAAATGCGTGACTGCGCCGCATTGGATCGGTGAGGTTTTGGGTATCAAAGCTCCACTGAGCTTCCCTCGCCTCGATTCAACTTGCTTTAACTCGGATTGATTCCAGAGGGGTTTGCTTAAATTGTAACGAATTCCCTTTCGAAGGATTAGAAGCTGGTCTAGAAACAATCTAAGTGGAGCCATCATGCTTGTTGTTTGCTAGAAATCTTTAGGTTTGCTGTGGTAAAGTCGAGTCAGCCTGCTGTGTGATTGCTAGAACCTTCCTGTTAGGATTTTTATTTCTTTTTGAATTCTTTTTAGTGTATGCCCGATTTTGTTATTAGGGCTTGGAAAAGAGATACTCTAGGTCGATTGATTAGAGAAAAACCTAGTAGTTCTTCTGATTTAAGCAGGGAGCTCGAAGACTCTTCTTTGGAGAGCCCTGTTTTTGGAAACTTCAGTTTTGAGAATTCATCTCTGAGTGATAAAAGTACCCCTAGTACTCCATTTGTGCCAACGATGGCAACTTTGAAAGATTACATGTTCCCAACTAGGACCAACCGAGCTTCATGCATTAAATTGCCAGCCACTACGGCTAATTTTAAGATAAAACCTAGTATTCTTCAGATGATCCCTATATTCTTAGGAAAAGATGATGAAAACCCTTATTTCCATATTAGGGACTTTGAGGAAATCTGTGGGACAATTAGAATAAAAGACCTTACTGATGAAGTCTTGAAACTTAAGATGTTTCCCTTTTCCTTGAGAGATAAAGCCAAGACCTGGCTGAACAACCTACCATCTGAATCCATTGAAACATGGCAGGAACTTATTGCTGCTTTCTATATGAAATTCTACCCTAAGCATAAAACTGCAGTTGTTAGGCAGAAAATTAGTGCTAGTGTGCAACAAGAGGGAGAGTCTCTTTATAGGTTTTTAGAGCGATTCAATGATCTCCTATCTCAGTGTCCTCACCATGGATTTGATAATATGAAACTCGTACAAATTATTTATGATGGTTTAGACTATTCGACCAAAGCCATGGTTGAGTCTATGTGCGCTGGTGAGTTCACTAGTAAAAATGCTGATGATGCTTTTACCTTCTTAGGAGCTATCGCTGAAAAATCCCAACAGTGGGAATCTTGTGTTGAACCCCCTAAAAGACTCTTGGTCAATAGAAGTAGCACCAATATGGTAGATACGAGTTTTGCGTCAGATGCTAAGTTTGCTGCTTTGTCCAGAAGGTTAGAAGCTTTGGAAATGGGCCAGTCTAAAAATAGGTCCCTTGTTGAACCTAATAGAGCCTCTCAGGTCTCTAGTTGTGGAATAGAGCCCGATAACTCATTTTGGGAAGGTCAGGTTAGTGAAGAACAAGCCCATGATGTCTATAACAATGCTAGGTTTGAAAACCGTCAGAAGTTTGACCCCTACTCAGAGACCTACAACCCTGGTTGGAGAAACCATCCTAATTTCTCTTGGTCTAAGGGCCAGAATCAAGGCCAGTCTAGTAATTCTCAGCCTCCCCCAGGTTTTGGTTATACTAAGAACTCTTCAGGTCAGACCCAAAACCCATATGAGAATAGAATAGCTAGCTTAGAGGAAACCCTTAGTATATTAAGGAAGAGCCAGGAGATGCTATCACAAAGCCAGGAAATGTTAATAAAAAGCCAGGGTAATTTTCAAGAAGAAACCAAACAGAATTTTAAGAATAGTGCCCAGTCTTTTGCTAAATTAGAGCTTCAAGTCGGCCAAATAGCTAAGTTTATCAATGAGAGAGAAGAAGGAAGGTTCCCTAGTCATACTGATCCTAACCCTAGAGGAGAGAAATCGTACAATCATGTGAATGTTGTCACAACCCTGAGGAGTGGAAAGAAGGTTGACAACAAGGTTGCCATGCCTGATAGTGAACATGCTGTAGTTCACCCTGCTGAGCCAGAAAATGAGGAGACTGATAGAGTCTCCAAAGAGACCAATGAGGGTCCTGTTGAGCCCGACTTTGTTCCCAGAGCCCCATTCCCAC
The DNA here is from genome assembly GCF_003573695.1 of Papaver somniferum. NCBI lineage: Eukaryota > Viridiplantae > Streptophyta > Magnoliopsida > Ranunculales > Papaveraceae > Papaver > Papaver somniferum. The sequence continues at coordinate 8,370,451 of NC_039359.1, forward strand.
AACTGCTAGTTCCGACTAAGAGGGAGTCCAACTTTAATGATATATTGGAGGTTTTTAAGCAGGTTAATATCAACCTTCCATTATTAGATGCAATTAGGAAGATTCCCTCTTATGACAAGTTCCTTAAGGACTTGTGTACGCGAAAGGGTAAGCTCAGTGTCCAGAAGAAAGCCTTCATAGCTAGTCATGTGAGTTCTATTGTTTAGAATACCACTACTCCTAACTATAAAGACCCAGGGTCCCCTACCATTGCTTGTACAATAGGTAAGTACTGTGTTGAGAAAGCTTTGCTTGACTTAGGAGCCAGTGTGAATTTACTTCCATATCATGTATACCTTAAGCTAGGACTTGGTGAGATGAAACCTACCAAAATGACACTTCAGTTAGCTGATAGGTCCGTTAAATTCCTCGTGGTGTGATCGAGGATGTTCTCATAGAGGTTGACAAGTTTATTTATCCAGTGGATTTTGTTATCCTAGATACCCAACCTGTCCCTGACCCAGAGAACCAAATACCAGTAATTTTAGGTCTCCCGTTTTTAGCTACATCCAATGCGATCATTAACTGTCGAAATGGTATTATGAATTTGTCTTTTGGTAATATGACTATTGAGCTGAACATTTTTAATATTAGTAAGCTACCCTCTGAACTAGATGACTCGAATATAGAAGAGGTGAACATGATAGGAACATTAGTCGAGGAGTCATTACCAAACACTTTGTTAGAAGATCCATTAGAGAAATGCCTAGCTCACTTGGGATTGAGTTTGATGATAATAATGTGATTAATGAGGTGAATGCTTTGTTAGATTCAACCCCTTTGTTAGATACTAGTAATGGATGGAAACCTAAGTTCGAACCACTACCAGTTTCTAAGTCTACCCTAGTTCCTTCTTTAGAAGAGCCTCCTAAGTTGGACCTAAAACCATTGCCAGATACCCTGAAGTATGTGTTTTTAGGCTAGTCTGAGACTTTACCTGTGATTGTTTCTTCCGACTTGGATAGAGATCAGGAAAGTAGGCTAGTAACCGTCCTTCAAAACAACAAGGAAGCTTTAGGGTGGACCATAGCAGACATTAAGGGTATAAGTCCTACTGTTTGTATGCATCAAATCTATTTAGAGGAAGACACCAAACCTTCTAGGGAGATGAAACGTCGACTAAACCCCAATATGAAAGAAGTAGTTCGAACTGAGGTTCTTAAGCTATTATATGCAGGCATTATCTACCCTATTTCAGACAGTAAGTGGGTCATCCCCGTTCAGGTTGTTCCCAAGAAATCTGGTATTACTGTAGTCCAGAATGATAACAATGAGTTAATCCTGACCCGAGTTACCACGGGTTGGCGTGTTTGTATTGACTATAGAAAATTGAACAAGGTCACTAGGAAGGACCACTTTCCCCTTCCCTTCATCGACCAGATGCTAGAGAGTTAGCTGGACATAGTCACTAATGCTTTTTAGATGGCTACTCTAGATATAATCAGATCGTTATTGCCCCAGAAGACCAGGAGAAAACCACTTTTACCTGTCCCTTTGGTACCTTTGCGTATAGACGCATGCCTTTCGGGCTATGTAATGCCCCTGCGACTTTTCAGCGTTGCATGATGAGCATATTTTCTGACATGGTAGAACGGTTTTGGAGGTCTTTATGATTTTTCAGTGTTTGGTTCGTCTTTCGATGAGTGCTTGCATCATTTGTCATTAGTTTTGACTAGGTGTAAGGAAAAGAATTTAGTGCTTAATTGGGAGAAATGTCACTTTATGGTTCGTTCAGGAATTGTTCTAGGGCATATGTATCTTCAAAGGGTATAGAGGTGGATAGAGCCAAAGTTGACCTTATTAAAACTTTACCGGTCCCAAAAACCGTAAGAGATATTAGGTCATTCTTAGGGCATGCTGGTTTTTATCGTCGTTTCATTAAGGATTTTAGCTTGATGTCTAGACCTCTTTGCAATTTGCTTGCAAAAGATGTTAAGTTTGTCTTTGATGATGCTTGTTTAGAGGCTTTTGAGAAGCTTAAGTCATTACTCACTACCGCCCCCATAGTCCAGGCACCCAACTGGAACTACCCTTTGAGATCATGTGTGATGCTTCAGATTATGCTATTGGTGTTGTGCTAGGTCAGCGAGAAAATAAGTTACTTCATGTGATTTACTATGCTAGCAAAACTCTGAATGATGCCCAGTTGAACTATACCACTACCGAGAAGGAACTATTAGCCATTGTGTTTGCCTTAGACAAGTTTAGACCCTATCTCTTAGGTTCTAAGATCATCATATATACTGATCATGCTGCTTTAAAATATCTTTTGTCTAAGAAGGATACTAAACCTAGATTGATTAGGTGGATTCTGTTGTTGCAAGAGTTTTCTCCAGACATTAGAGACAAAAAGGGTGCCGAAAATGTTGTAGCAGATCACTTGTCTAGGCTAGTTGTTAGTTCCCCAGATGATTCCCTTCCTATAAGGGATAGCTTTCCTGATGAACAATTGTTCTTTGTTACCCAATTACCTTGGTATGCGAATATAGTGAACTATCTTGTTACTGGTCGAATGCCCCAACATTGGGGTAAACAAGATCGTTCTAGATTTTTAGCTGAGGTTAAGCACTTCTTTTGGGATGATCCTTATTTGTTTAAGTATTGTCCAGACCAGATTATTAGGAGATGTATACCTGAGAGTGACCAGTCCAGTATTATTTCCTTTTGTCATGATCATGCTTGTGGGGGTCACTTTAGTTCTAAGAAAACTGCTGCTAAGATATTGCAGTGTGGATTCTATTGGCCTTCGTTGTTTAAAGACTCCCACAGTTACTTCGTTACTTGTGAACGATGCCAGAAATTAGGAACCATTTCCCGTAGGAACATGATTCCCTTGAACCCTATTTTAATTGTTGAGGTCTTTGATGTGTGGGGTATTGACTTTATGAGTCCGTTTCCTAATTCTTTTGGTAACCTATATATCCTTGTCGCCGTAGACTATGTCTCTAAGTGGATTGAGGCGGTTACGTGTAAAACCAATGACCATAGGGTTGTGATTGAGTTCTTGAAAAATAATATACTTACACGTTTTGGTACACCGCGAGATGTAATTAGTGATGGAGGGTCGCACTTTTGTAATGGGACTTTTAGGCTTCTGATGAAGAAATATGGTATTACACATAAGGTAGCTACCCCGTATCATCCACAGACTAGTGGTCAGGTAGAGGTTTCCAATAGGGAGATAAAACATATATTAGAGAAAACAGTTAATCCTAATCGGAAAGACTGGTCGTCTAGGCTTACTGATGCCTTATGGGCTTACCGTACTGCGTTTAAGACCCCCATTGGAATGTTGCCTTATCGGCTTGTTTATGGCAAGGCATGTCACTTACCTGTTGAGTTAGAACACATAGATTATTGGGCTATTAAGCAGCTAAATTTTTCACTTGACAAGGCAGGAGCCCATAGGAAACTCAAGCTCAATGAGTTGGACGAGATTCGTATAGATGCTTACGATAGTGCGAAGGAGTATAAGAACAAAATGAAACTTGTGCATGATAGAAACATATTACGGAAGTCATTTTCTCCAGGTCAAAAAGTTCTTCTGTATGACACTCGTTTGCATCTATTCCCCGGGAAACTGCGCTCTCGGTGGACCGGTCCTTTTGTGGTCCGTACTGTTTTTCCTCATGGATCTGTTGAGATCGAGACACCGGATGGTAGTAGTTCTTCGAAGGTTAACGGTCAGTGATTGAAGCCCTTTTTAGAGCCTTTTCCTACAGGTGATGTTGAGGAGGTCCCTCTGGAGGACCCTGTTTACCCTTGATTGACCATCGAGGCGATTTGTATGTTGCATAATTTTTGTATTCAGTTTTTGGTTTCACTTCACTCAGGTACTATCTTTCCGAACTCTATCTTTACTATTTCCTCATGTTACTTATATTTTTGGTACTGTTCTTTCATGCGAAACATTGAGGACAATGTTAGATTTAAGTTTGGGGGTGGGGAAGAAACTTTTTTTTGTTAGCTTTTAGTTGCAATAAATAAACTCCAAAGCCTAGAAATTTATGCATATTAAGGATAGCACTAACCAACCTAAGTGGATGGAAGCATTTTGGTTGTAGGAGTTGAGGAACCAATCTGATTAGATGGAAACATCTAAAGAGTCTATTCATAAAAGCACAGAGCTCAGGTGTTAGAAATAACATGATAGTTTCACCATATTTCATTGAGTCCTTTTCACTTCTATTTTTATTTTTTCATTTTAAACTATGTTTCTCTAAGTGATTAGGTGAGGCACACGATTCAAGTTGTTACCAATGCTAGGGTGAATTAGAGTGATTGAGATACCATGAAAAAAAAAATTGAAAAAAAAAAGAAAGAAAGAGAAATTGAGACCAGACCATTAGACCAAACGGAATAAAACTAAATAAAGTCGACCACTGGAACCCTTGTATATGCCAGCTGTGTTGACCTAGAGTTAGGTTATCGACCACTGGTACCCTTGTATATGCCAGTGTGTTGATATTAGTCAGACTAGTATCTCAATCTATTAGGATAGGTTCATTTTGGCGGAGGCCTTCAGACAGATATGGGAAACGTCGTTCACTTAGTAAACATCAAAACCATATATGTTTTTCTATATCCATCTTCTTGATCTATCCATGTGATTAGTTTTGACTCCGAGTATGATGTCCATAGTGCAACTATCTGAGTAGAGCTCTGTCACTTTATATGAATTTTAGTATGCTTGAGTGCAAACTCGTGTACAGCAATTGGAATTTCGCATCAGGGTACTTCTTCATGTAGTCAATAAGTATGCCAACCAAGGAGATTCTTTAGTGCCTTCCAAGGTTCTGCGTAGATAGCTAAGGTCTGGAGTACAGGTTTTGTGGGTATATCTCTGGTAAGCCCTCCCGAGACTATAACTCGGCCACTAGGGCCACCTAGGGGTTTAAAGGCTTATTGCATACGCTAAATGCAATCGATGATGCATGCGAAAGTGAGTTAGGATTTTATTTTCTATTTGATTTGCTCGAGGACTAGCAAATAATAAGTTTGGGGGTATTTGATAGGCACATTTTTGTGTCTTATATAATCTCAATTGTATATATTATTAGTACTCGATTTTATATTTATTATGGCTTTTTATGTCCCTGTAGGTATTTTTGGAGAAATAAGCTTTTGCGGCGAAATTGGCTAAAAAGTGGTTTTTGCGCTCGTGGGAAAAAAATTACTATACGGACTCTCACTTTGGATAAGGGATAACCTAATTACTAAGGGGTGACCCATTTCCAGGCATCTGCTAAAGGGAGATCGGAACTGGATAGGGGGAGGTCATCTTCAAAATTCAAAACAGAAATTGGCGGGAAAAAAGACAGCAGTTTTTGAGCAGAGATTTGAGCGACTTAAGAGGAGATTCAATGGGCATATTTGGTACCTACGGATTCTAGAAGACATTACAAGCCCAGTACAATCAATTGGACCCGAAAAATTGGGCTAGAATACCCGTGAAAAACAAAGAAAGGGAAAACAGAGTACGTGTTCTCTGTTGGGTTTTTAGAATATTTTTGAGAGATTTCTGGAGGACTTTGACGCTGGATTAACATGTACATGGTCCTATTCAAGATTATGGAAGAGTTTGGTAGCTATTTTATAGCCAACAGCACGTGAAAAATCTCAACAGAAGCGATTATCGTTTCAACTGCATGAGAAGAAGAAAAAGAATAATCACATATTTAGTCGAGATTTATGGATCTATTGGGCTATATAAGTGTTGGTTTACATCAAAGAAAAGTTTAGAAAGTTTTAGAAACCTTTAGGAGAGAGTTTAGAGTCCAGGAGAGCCGAGGAGAAGCGATTACAGAGAAGACAGTGCTGTTGCTGCTGCTGCCATTGAAGAGCTTCAAGAACACGAAGAACAGACTCGCAGAGTCAGTCGTTCTTCAACAGTCTTAAACAGCAGTATTCGTGTTCTTCATTACAGCAGTACCGAAGTGTTGTTCTTCAACAGTGCAAACAGCGAACTCGCTGTGTCGTTCTTATACAACACTTGTGTTGTATCGATTATTTTCAGCACTTACCCTTTTGTAACAGTGACACTGTAACACTATTACAACGTTACAAACTTCAATTATCAATTATTTTCATCAATAAAAACACTTATTTAGCCATGAATACATCTTGTGAGTGTGTTTTCGGGATGAGGAGCTAAACCCATTAGCCAAGGCGACGGAAGAAGCCATTGTTCCACATTAATTGGTACAATTCTAATTTTACTATTTATTTGCAATATTATTATTGGATTATTTGCATGGAATTGGAATTGAAATAATAGTTTTTATTGAATAGTTGTGAATTAATTTGATGAAGCATGTTGGGTTTTAAAAACTTTTGATGTTTTATACTCTTTGATTACAATTATTACTTCAAAAATATATTTGAGGCAAATAGTAGAATTATTTTTAAAGATAGAATTGCATGAATATTATTTAGAGTTTACTATTTATTTGGTCAATGGTGGAATCCTAGTCTTGGTATTTTTCTCTAAAGCTTTGAATTATTTATTTGCTTGTTTAATTTAAATTTGAAAATTGTTTCCTTCACAAGTCTGAAAAGACCCCTTTTTACCACTACAACTACAATCAAATTTGAAATACCATCAGCAGGCTTGTGCTGCAATTCGTTCGTGTTTATCCAAGGAGGTTATGTACAATGTTATGTCTGAAAAGTCTGCAAAATCTTTGTGGAAAAAATTGGAGGGTTTTTACATGACAAAGTCTCTCACAAGTAGATTGTTTCACAAGAAAAAATGTATCGACTCTGATTCAAAGAACTGTTAACAAACATATTAACAGTTTCAATAAGTTGATGACTGATTTGACTAATGTCGGGGAAGTCGTTAAAGACGAAGATCAAGCTATGCTACTACTGTGTTCTTTTCCAAATACATATGATACATTGATACAAAGTACACTGGCATGAAAGGATACTATCAAACTAGATGACGTAATTGTTGCTTTATTAAGTGATGAGTTCCGTAAGAAGGATGCAATGGAAAGTGATCAAGCTGTAGGGTTATATGTAAACAATGGGAAGAATGGACCAAAACCTGGAAATAATAAATCCAAGTTTAAGGGAAAACCAAAGGGAAGTCTGAATGTTATTGGTCCCATGACAAAGGGCATTGGAAGAGAGATTTCCCAAAGCTCAAAGCTAAGGAAAAACGCGAGTCAAATTCACAAGCAGCAATAGCTGAAGAAGGTTCTGAAACAGGAGAGGTGTTGACGGTTACATGTGGTGATCATCATGAAGTATGGATTTTTGATTCTACTTGTTCTTATCATATGAGTCCAAACAAGGACTGGTTTACCTCTTATGAATCTGTAGGAGGTGGTACTGTACAACTTGGTAATAATTATGCTTGTGGTGTAGTCGGGATTGGAACAATTAAGATCAAAAATCATGAAGGTAAAGTACAAAATTTATATGGGGTAAGGCGTATTCCTTATTTGAAGAAAAATTTGATATCACTTGGTACTTTAGAGTCCAAGGGTTATCATATTATAATGGAAGGTGGATTTACAAAGGTTTTAAATTCAGATTATAAAGTGGTGATTCAAGCTAAGAGAGAAAGAAACTTATATTTCTTACAAGGAGGTACATTGGTAGATGGAGTTTATGTTGGAGTCGAGAATAATGAAGATTCTAGTATTTCGAAACTTTGGCATATGCGGCTGGGGCATATAAGTGAGAAAGGACTTGAGATTTTGTGCAAGCAAGTTTTGCTCGACAAACTGAAGAAAGCTAAACTAGATTTTTGTGAACACTGTGTTTATGGGAAACAACATAGGGTGAAGTTTGGTAAAGCAATCCATCGTACTAAGAGTATTGTGTATTACATACATACTGATGTATGGGGTCCTTCTAAGGAAGTATCCAAAGGAGGAAGGAGGTATTTTGTCAATTTTATCGACGATTTCTCAAGGAGAGTATGGTTGTATGCTATGAAGACAAAGGATGAAGTTGTCGAAATTTTCAAGATATGGAAAACTATGATATAAACCCAGACAGGCAAGAAGGTGAAGCAATTACGGTCAGATAATAATGGGGAATACAAGAACGACCCACTAAAGGAGTATTGTCAAAGTGCAGGCATAGTTAGACATTAGACAGTGAGAAAGATACCTCAACAAAACGGAGTTGCGGAACGAATGAATCATACCCTTATGGAGAGAGCGCGGTGCATGCTATCCAACGCTGGTTTGGGTAAAGAATTTTGGGCTGAAGCAGTAAATATGGCGTGCTATCTCATTAATATATCACCATCAGTTGCTATTGAGTTGAAAACACCTATGGAGGTATGGTCAGGTACACCTGCTAATTATGATTCCATTAAAGTTTTTGTATGCACATCTTACTATCACATTAGAGAGAGTAAGCTAGATCCTAGAGCAAAGAAGGCCATGTACATTGGAGTTGAAGATGGAGTCAAGGGTTACAAGTTGTAGTGTGAAGAAAGTCACAAGGTTGTTATTAGCTGGGATGTTACTTTTGATGAAAATCTTTGTTACACCCTAGCAAAGAAAATATAGCTCAGGTGGAGGTAGATACTCAGGTGGAGTTACATAATGGTGAGTCTGGGGAGGAAAAAGAAATTCCTCAAATTGATTCTACATATCAAGAAGATGCAGTTGAGGAGGAGGTTCAAGATGAAGAATCTCATCAACAACAAGATGTTATTTCTTTAGCAAACAATAGAGAACAACGCAACAGGAAGCCACCAGCATGGATGGATGATTATGTAGCATTTGCTTTTATGGATTATGGTGATGAGCCATGTACTTTTCAAGAGGCGATGAAAGATTCCAATGTTGAAAAGTGGCGAGCAGCTACGGAAGAAAAAATATATTCTTTACATAAGAATGAAACTTGGGACTTAGTAAAGTTGCCTAAGGGTAGTAAAGCAATTGGTTGCAGGTGGGTGTTTGTGAAAAAGAAGCAATTCCAGGTACAAATAACATACGGTATAAGGCGCGTTTGGTAGCTAAAGGTTACGCACAAAGGGAAGGTGTTGATTACAATGAAATATACTCTCTAGTTGTAAGACATACTTCAATCTGTACCTTGTTAACTATAGTGGGATCCTATGACTTGGAGTTGGAGCAACTTGATGTCAAAACAACGTTCTTACATGGTATATTGGAAGAAGACATTTATATGTCACAGCCCGAAGGATATGTTGTTGCAGGTAAGGAAGAATATGTATGCAAATTAAATAAATCATTGTACGGGCTCAAACAATCGCCTAGAAAATGGTATAAAAGATTTGATACATTCATGAAGGAACAAGGATTCACACATAGTCTTTATGACATTTGTGTGTATACAAAGAAGTTACAAGATAGTTCTTTGATTTTTCTACTCCTTTATGTGGACGATATGCTCATTGCTGCGAAGAGCATGGTGGATATTGAGAAGCTAAAATCCCAGTTGAGTAAGGAGTTTGAAATGAAGGATTTAAGAGCTGCTAAGAAAATACTTGGAATGGAAATTCAAAGGGACAGGAAAAAGGAAAGATTGTGTCTTACACAAAGACAATATCTAGAGAAGATTGTACAAAGGTTTGGAGTACAAGATTCAAAGCCAATGATTTTACCGTTAGGTGGGCATTTGAAGTTGTCCGTAAAGATGAAACCAAGTGTTGCAGTTGATGAAGAGTACATGTTTCGTGTTCCATATGCGAATGCGGTTGGCAGTTTAATGTATGCAATGGTTTGTACTCGACCAGGCATTGCACGGGAAGTTGGTGTTGTTAGTAGGTTTATGAAAAATCCATGGAAGCAACACTGGCAAGCTGTGAAGGGAATACTAAGGTACCTAAAGCAAACAGTAAACGTTGGTTTGGTATATCAACAGGTTGCTGGTAAAGACCCTCAAGTCTGTGGGTATATAAATGCTGATTATGGAGGAGATATTGATCGTTACAAATCAACAACAGGGTATGTTTTTACTTTAGCTGACAGTCCTATAAGCTGGAGGTCTTGTTTACAATCAGTTGTATCTCAATCAACAATGGAGGCTGAACTGATAGTTATAAATGAGGCTATAAAGGAAGCAATTTGGCTTAAAGGATTAATTAAGGATTTTGGAGTCGAACAAGAATGCGTTGATGTGCATTGTGCCAGTCATAGTGCTATAACATTGTTGAAGCATGAAGATTTTCACGGAAGGGAAAAGCATATCAATATCCGGTATCATTCTGCGTGAGAAAATATAGAAGGTGGAGAATTTTCAGTACCAAAAATTCACACGGAGGACAATCCTGCAGACATGCTGACGAAAGTGGTACCATTGAGTATGTTTGAACTTAATCAACATTTTGCCAGTGTAGGCACCGTAAAGTGCAAGGAGGGGTGATGATGTACGTAAGTGAAGAACAATGATGGAAGGTGAAGGATTATCAACAAATGTGGAGATTTGTGAAGTTTGTTGTTAATTCCTTAAGGAGGAAACTTGGTCTCCAAGTGTTTAAGACTTGGCAGTAAAGTATTTCCATACTTTGGGACATGACTTGTATCGCAAATATTAGATGCTTGTCTTGCAAGATTATATACTTGACATCCAAGTATTTGTCCAGTATAAATAGGGGTAAGAGTCTGAGAGTTTTCATACACAGAGAGCTTGTTTTTTTTTTGGTGAGGTTACAAATTTGAGAGTATTACTTTCTTAGGGCTGTAAACACAAGAGAAACGTGAAGGGGCTAACACCAAGGTGTTCTTGTAAGTTGTTCTTCAGAGATTTTCATATAGTGAAAAGGTATCATCATCACCAGTGGACGTAGGCAATTTGCCGAACCACTATAAATCCTGTTGTTGATGGTGGTTTTTAGCTTAGGGTCAAAATCGTAAAATTGCACATCTGACATGACGTCACTATGACCATTAGCATATTTATTGAATCAATCAGCATGCCTATGTAAGAATTATCGGGGTACCCTCTTTTTGTTTACATGGGTCATGTTCCACGGCAGAACCCTTAACACTGACTGACATCATCTATGCCAAACCCTAATTCTCATGCTACAGCGCCAAGGCATGCCAACCAGGCCAGCCGCACCACTGTGCCAATGGCAGACCATGCCAGCCACGTCACCGCGCCAAGGCATGCCAACCATGCCAGCCACACCACTGTGCTAATGGCATACTGATAGACGCATTTTTGTGTCTAATTTGTCCTCAATGTTCTGTATTGTTAGTACTCGATTTCATACTTATTATGGTGTTTTGTGTGTTTGTTGGTATTTTTTTGGAAATAAATATTGTTGGAAAATTTGTCTCAGAAAGTTGCTCGGAGTACCCCTAGAGGACATTTGTTATACGGACCCCCACTTTTGCTAAGGAGCACCCACGGCTATGTGTATCCCATTTGTCTATAGCACCCACTGGTTATTTGGCACCCAAGACGTTGGACAAGGGATGACCTTTCTTCTTCCTTCAAACAGAAAAATGGCGGGGAAGTTTGGTACTTCCCTGGCAGATTTTTAGTTCATCATTTGGAGGAGTTTTAGCGAGACTCAATGGCTGGATCTTCAGAGGAAGACGTGACAGACATTAACAGGCGTGGTATGGGCTTTTGCTTGGATTAAGTTGGGGTATATTTATCGGGTTAATTATGGACAGTGTGAACGAGAATATCTCACCATTTCCCGTGAATTTTTTTCCTGTGTGTGTGTCTTGAGAGTGTTCGAACCAAACAATGACATTCAGTAGCGTGTATAACCAACATCAGATACGGAGAATCACTTGCAGACGCGTGAACGGGTTTTAAAAGGAAAAAAAATAATCTCGTGATAGCAGAGTATTGAAGAGAGAATTATATGCAGTTATGATGCGAGATTTGGGTGCAGTGAGGCTATATAAGTCGTTGAGGGTCAGTAGAGAGAAGACGGAGAGTTTGGGAGAGGCGGAGAGCAACAACAGAAGAGAAAAAAATCGCACCAGAGAACCACCATTTCTGCTGCTGCTGAAGAACACGAAGAACAAAAGACCACCAGAGGCAGCCGTTCATGCTACTTTATATTTTTGTAGATTTTTATTTTTGTAGATTTTTGTATATTTTTGTATATTTTTGAAGAACACGAAGAACAAAAGACCACCACCATTTCTGCTGCTGCTGAAGAACACGAAGAACAAAAGACCACCAGAGACAGTAACTCGCTGACAGGGGATTCAAAAGACCACCAGAGGCAGCCGTTCATGCTAAAAAAAAAGAGAGACATTTTTATTTTTGTAGATTTTTATTTTTTTAGACTTTCTTTTTCTTTTGCACTTTATATTTTTGGATTTTGGACTTTAAATTTTGTGACGTTATTTTTAAACCTTACGGAAGGGTAGTTTAAATATAAACTGTTTGTAGAGAAGGACGGTGATTACGATATCACCTCGTCCCCTCGGGTTCGTACATGACATAGGAGTCGTGGCCTGAGTCGACTACAAAGGTTCATCCCCCGTCTGGTACGGGAGGTAAGTTTGTCGATACACTCGCGAATCCCCTGTCAGCGAGTTACTGTCTTCCTTCGAATGCATATATGTTGAGGACTTGAAAACGGCTGCTTTAATTTCCTAGTAAAGGGAAAGGACTGGCAATACAAGAGAAGCGTTCGGATTTCATCATCGTTCTTTTCTTGCCCGCCTTAGGAAAACGACACCAAACGCGAACCTAAGCCTAAAATTTTGACTAGAACGAGACCGATAGGGTAACGAGCTTAACAGGAAAGTCATTCGAAAAATATTGGTTACTCTTTTAAGCATACTTCGAAGTTCTTGACGGTTTTTGTAAGTTGAATGCGTGACTGCGCCGCCTTGTAATACCGGTGAGGCCTTGGGTATCAAAGCTCCACCGAGCTTCCCTCGCCTCTATTCAACTTACTTTAACTCGGATTGATTCCAGAGGGGTTTTCTTAAATTGTAACGAATTCCCGTTCGAAGGATTAGAAGCTGGTCTAGAAACAATCTAAGTGGAGCCATCATGCTTTTTGTTTGCTAGAAATCAGTAGGTTTGCTGTGGTGGAGTCAGCCTTGTTTGTGTTTGCATAGAACATCCCTTCCTTTTTAAGACTTTTCTTTTTAATTTTGTTTTTCTAGTGTATGCCTGAAGTTTTTAAATGGGCTTGGAAAAGAAACACTTTAGGTAGTTTGATTAGTGACAAACCTAGTAGTTCTTCTTGTGAAGGCGGGGAGCTCGGAGACTCTTCTTTTGAGAGCCCCGTTTTTGGAAAATTCAGTTTTGAGAATCTGTCTCTTCGTGAGGAAAGTACCCCTAGTACTCCTAGTCCTTTGGTAGTGCCAGAAATGGAAACTTTGAAAGATTTGCTAAACCCAACTAGGACCTCTCATCCTTCTTGTATCAAGTTAGTTGAAACCGAGGAAAATTATGAACTGAAACCTGGGACTTTACAGATGCTCCCAATGTTTTTAGGGAAGGAGAATGAGAACCCCTATTTTCATGTTAGGGAATTTGAGAAAGTTTGTAGTACTCTGAAAATTAAAAACCTAAGTGATGATGCGTTGAAACTTAGGTTATTCCCCTTTTCCTTAAAAGATAAAGCCAAATCTTAGCTGTATAGTTTGGACTCTGAGTCAATTGAAACCTATGACCAACTTACTTCTGCCTTTATACATAAGTTTTTCCTAAGGCATAAAACATCGTCTATTAGGACACAAATATGTACTTTTGCCCAACAAGAGGGAGAAACTTTATATAAGTACTTAGAAAGGTTCAATGACTTGATATCTCTATGTCCTCATCATGGTTTGGAGAAGGTTAGGTTAGTTCAGATCCTCTACGAGAGTTTAGATTATTCAACAACAACCATGGTTAAGTCATTATCCACAGGTGGGTTTGAGAATAAAACTGTTGATGAAGCGATGACATTTTTGAATGAAATCGCCGATAAGACCCAACAATGGGAAAATAGTAGGGAACCCCAGAAAATAATTCTTCTAAGTAGAGGAAATGTTAATAGGGTAGAAGGATCTTATGAGTCAGATGCCAAAATAGCAGCTATATCCAAAAGGTTAGAAGCCTTAGAATTAGGTCATTCTAGTGGTAGTAGTGGAAGAAATGAGCCTTTTTGGGAAGGCAATGTTGTTGAAGAGCAAGCCAATGCTCTTTATAGCAACACTAGGTTTGATAACCGACAGAAGTTTGACCCATATTCAGAAACCTATAACCCTGGCTGGAGAAACCATCCAAACCTTTATTGGTCCAAGGGACAGAATCAAGGTCAGTCTAGTAATGCTCAGGTTCCCCCAGGTTTTGGATATACTAAGAATCCTTCAACTCCGGCACAGTTTCAGAACCCTTCAGATAAGAAGATTATGAGTTTAGAAGAGTCTCTTGTTGTGTTAACTCGTAACACTGTGCAGTTTCAGCAATCTGTTGCTCAAGGTTTAGAAGAAAATAAGAGAATAGGTCAGGCTAACTCTCATGCTATTTCCGAGTTGAAAACCCAGGTTAGTCAGATAAATGATTCTTTAAGAGAATGAGGTAAGTTTCCTAGTCAGACTCAACCCAACCCTAGAGGAATTAATGAAATAGATGAAAGACCATCTGATCATGTGAATGCTATTAAAACCCTTAGGAGTGGTAGAGTGATAGGCAACAAGGTTTCCATGCCTGATAGTGAACATGCTGTAGTTCACCCTTCTGAACCAGAAACTGAGGAGACTGATAGAGTCTCTAAAGAGACCAATGAGGGTCATATTGAGCCCGGATTTGTCTCTAGAGCCCCATTCCCACAGCTGCTAGTTCCAACTAAGAGGGAGTCCAATTTTAATGATATATTGGAGGTTTTTAAGCAAGTAACTATCAACCTTCCACTACTAGATGTAATTAAGCAGATACCCTCTTATGCCAAGTTTCTCAAGGATATGTGTACGCGAAAGCGAAAGCGAAAGCTTAATGTGAAAGCCTTTCTAGCTAGTCAGGTGAGTTATATTATTCAGAATACCACTACTCCTAAGTATAAAGACTCATGGTCCCCTACCATTTCTTGCACAATAGGTAAATACCGTGTTGAGAAAGATTTGCTTGACTTAGAAGATAGTGTGAACTTACTACCATATCATGTGTACCTTAAGCTAGGACTTGGTAAGATGAAACCTACCCAGATGACACTTCAGTTAGCTGATAGGTCCGTTAAAATTTCTCGTGGTGTGATCGAGGATTTTCTCATAGAGGTTGACAAGTTTATTTATCCAGTGGATTTTGTTATCCTAGATACCCAACCTGTCCCTGACCCAGAGAACCAGATACCGGTAATTTTAGGTCTCCCGTTTTTAGCTACATCCAATGCGATCATTAACTTTCGTAATGGTATTATGAAATTGTCTTTTGGTAATATGACTATTGAGCTGAACATTTTTAATATTAGTAAGCTATCCTATGAACTAGATGACTCGAACATATAAGAGGTGAACATGATAGGAACATTAGTCGAGGAGTCATTACCAAACACTTTGTTAGAAGATCCATTAGAGAAATGCCTAGCTCACTTTGGGATTGATTTTGATGATGATAATGTGATTAATGAGGTGAATGCTTTGTTAGATTCAACCCCTTTGTTATATACTAGTAATGGATGGAAACCTAAGTTCGAATCACTACCAGTTTCTAAGTCTACCCTAGTTCCTTCATTAGAAGAGCCTCCTAAGTTGGATCTAAAACCATTGCCAGATTCCCAGAAATATATGTTTTTAGGCCCGTCTGAGACTTTACCTATGATTATTTCTTCCGTCTTGGATAGTGACCAGCCAAGTAGGCTAGTAACCGTCTTTCAAAACAACAAGGAAGCTTTAGGGTGGACCATAGCTGACATTAAGGGTATAAGTCCCACTGTTTGTATGCATCAAATCTATTTAAAGAGTGATACCAAACCTTCTAGGGAGATACAACATCGACTAAACCCTAATATGAAAGAGGTAGTTCGAAACGAGTTCCTTAAGTTGTTAATGCAGGCATTATCTACCCCATTTCAGACAGTAAGTGGGTCATCCCCGTTCAGGTTGTTCCCAAGAAATCCGCTATTACTGTAGTCCAGAATGACAACAGTGAGTTAATCTCGACTCGAGTGACCACAGGTTGGCGTGTTTGTATTGAATATAGGAAATTGAACAAGGTCACTAGGAAGGACCACTTTCCCCTTCCCTTCATCGACCAGATGCTAGAGAGATTAGCTGGACATAGTCACTACTGCTTTTTAGATGGCTACTCTGGATATAATCAGATCGTTATTGCCCCAGAAGACCAGGATAAAACCACTTTTACCTGTCCCTTTGGTACCTTTGCGTATAGACGCATGCCTTCCGGGCTTTGTAATGCCCCTGCGAATTTTCAGCGTTGCATGATGAGCATATTTTTTGACATAGAAGAATGGTTCTTAGAGGTCTATTGGTGTTGTGCTAGGTCAGCGAGAAAACAAATTACTTCATGTGATTTACTATGTTAGCAAAACTCTGAATGATGCCCAGTTGAACTATACCACTACCGAGAAGGAACTGTTAGCCATTGTGTTTTCCTTAGACAAGTTTAGACCCTATCTCTTAGGTTCTAAGATCATCATGTATATACTGATCATGCTGCTTTGAAATATCTTTTGTCTAAGAAGGATACAAAACCTAGATTGATTAGGTGGATCCTTTTGTTGCAAGAGTTTTCTCCAGACATTAGAGACAAAAAGGGTGCCGAAAATGTTGTAGCATACCACTTGTCTAGGCTAGTTGTTAGTTCCCATGATGATTCCCTTCCTATAAGGGATAGCTTTCCTGATGAACAATTGTTCTTTTTTACCCAATTACCTTGGTATGCGAATATAGTGAACTATCTTGTTACTGGTCGAATGCCCCAACATTGGGGTAAACAAGATCGTTCTAGGTTTTTAGCTGAGGTTAAGCACTTCTTTTGGGATGATCCTTATTTGTTTAAGTATTGTCCAGACCAGATTATTAGGAGATGTATACCTGAGAGTGACCAGTCCAGTATTATTTCCTTTTGTCATGATCATGCTTGTGGGGGTCACTTTAGTGCTAAGAAAACTGCTGCTAAGATATTGTAGTGTGGATTCTATTGGCCTTCGTTGTTTAAAGACTCCCACAGTTACTGTGTGACTTGTGAACATTGCCAGAAATTAGGAACCATTTCCTGTAGGAACATGATTCCCTTGAACCCTATTTTAGTTGTGGAGGTCTTTGACGTGTGGGGTATTGACTTTATGGGTCCGTTTCCTAATTCTTTTGGTAACTTATATATCCTTGTCGTTGTAGACTATGTTTCTAAGTGGATTGAGGCGGCTGCGTGTAAAACCAATGACCATAGGGTTGTGATTGAGTTCTTGAAAAATAATATACTTACACATTTTGGTACACCGCGAGCTATAATTAGTGATGGAGGGTCGCACTTTTTTAATGGACCTTTTAGGCTTTTGATGAAAAAATATGGTATTACACATAAGGTAGCTACCCCGTATCATCCACAGACTAATGGTCAGGTAGAAGTTTCCAATAGGGAGATAAAACGTACATTAGAGAAAACAGTTAATCCTTATCGGAAAGACTGGTCGTCTAGGTTTACTGATGCCTTATGGGCTTACCATACTGCGTTTGAGACCCCCATTGGAATGTTGCCTTATCGGCTTGTTTACGGCAAGGCATGTCACTTACCTGTTGAGTTAGAACATAGAGCTTATTGGGCTGTTAAGCAGCTAAATTTTTCACTCGACAAGGCAGGAGCCCATAGGAAACTCCAGCTCAATGAGTTGGAAGAGATTCGTAGAGATGCATACGATAGTGCTAAGGAGTATAAGAACAAAATGAAACTTTTTCATGATAGAAATATCTTAAGAAAATCATTTTCTCTAGGTCAAAAAGTTCTTCTGTATGATACCCGCTTGCATCTTTTCCCTGAGAAGTTACGTTCTCGGTGGACGAGTCCTTTTTATTGTTCGCACCGTCTTTCCTCATGGAGCTGTTGAGATCGAGACATCGGATGGTAGTAGTTCTTCGAAAGTTAACAGTCAGAGATTGAAACCCTTTTTAGAGCCCTTTCCTACAGGTGATATTGAGGATGTCCCTCTGGAGGACCCTGTTTACCCTTGATTGACCATCGAGGCGATTGTATGTTGTATATTAGTTTTGATTTCTCTCTTCACCCAAGTACTATCTTTCCGACTTCTCTCTTTACTAATTCCTCATGTTACTTTACTATTTGGTATTGCTCTTTCATTAGAAACATTGAGGACAATGTTAGATTTAAGTTTCGGGGTGGGGAAGAAACTTTTTGTTAGCTTTTAGTTGCAATAAATAAACTTCAGAGCCTAGAAATTTATGCTTATTAAGGTTGGCACTAACCAATCTAAGTGGATGGGAACATCTTGGTTGTAGGAGTTGAGGAACTAATCTGATTAGATGGAAACATCTAAAGAGTCTATTCATAAAAGCACAGAGCTCAGGTGTTAGAATTAAAAAAAAAAAAAAACATGGTAGTTTTGCCATATCTCGTTGAATCCTAATCCTTCTGTTTTTATTTTTTAAGTGATTTGGTGGGGCACACGATTCAAGTTGTTACCATTGTTAGGGTCAAATAGAGTGATTGAGATACACAATGAAAAAAAATTGAGACCAGACCATCAGACCAACCGGAATAAATTCAATAAAGTCGACCACTGGTGCCCTTGTATATGCCAGTTGTGTTGACCTAGAGTTAGGTTTATAGACCACTGGTCCCCTTGTATATGCCAGTTGTGGTGATATTAGTCAGACCGGTATCTCAGTCCATTAGGATAAGTTCATCTTGGCAGAGGCCTTCAGACAGATATGGGAAACACCGTTCACTTTTAACCATCTCTTTATCCATCTTCTTAATCTTTCCATGTGATTGGTTGACTCCGGTTATGATGTACAGAAACTATCTGAGTAGAGCTCTGTCACTTATATATGAATTTTAGTATGCTGAGTGCAAACTCGTGTACAACAATTGGAATTTCGCATCAGGGTACTTCCTCCTATAGTCAATGAGAGTATTCCAACCAAGGAGATTCTTTAGTGCCTTTCAAGGTTCTGCGTAGATAGCTAGGGTCTGGAGTAAAGGTTTTGTGGGTACACCTCTGGTAAACCCTCCGAAGACAACACTCCGCCACTTGGGCCATCTAGTGGTTTAACGGCTTGCTGCACGTGCTAAGTGTAGTCATTTTATTTTCTAGATTAGATTCGATCGAGGACTAGCAAATAATAAGTTTGAGGGTATTTGATAGACGCATTTTTGTGTCTAATTTGTCCTCAATGTTCCGTATTGTTAGTACTCGATTTCGTACTTATTATGGTGTTTTGTATGTTTGTAGGTATTTTTTTGGAAATAAATATTGTTGGAAAATTTGGCTCAAAAAGTTGCTCGGAGTACCCTTGGAGGACATTTGCTGTACGGACCCCCACTTTTTCTAAGGAGCACCCACGGCTATGTGTAGCCCATTTGTCTATAGCACCCACTGGTTATTTGGCACCCAAGACGCTGGATAAGGGATGGCCTTTCTTCTTCCTTCAAACAGAAAAATGGCGGGGAAGTTTGGTACTTCCCTGGAAGATTGTTAGTTCATCATTTGGAGGAGTTTTAGCGAGACTCAATGGCGGGATTTTCAGAGGAAGACGTGACAGAAATTAACATGCGTGGTATGGGCTTTTGCTTGGATTAAGTTGGGCTATATTTATCGGGTTAATTATGGACAGTGTGCACGAGAATATCTCACCATTTCCCGTGAATTTTTTTGTTGTGCGTGTGTCTTGAGAGTGTTCGAACCAAACCATGACATTCAATAGCGTGTATAACCAACAGCAGATACGGAGAATCACTTGCAGACGCGTGAACGGGTTTTAAAAGGGAAAAAAATAATCCTGTGATAGCAGAGTATTGAAGAGAGAATTATATGCAGTTATGATGCGATATTTGGGTGCAGTGAGGCTATATAAGTCGTTGAGGTTCAGTAGAGAGGAGACGGAGAGTTTGGGAGAGGCGGAGAGCAACAACAGAAGAGAAAAAAACCGCACCAGAGAACCACCATTTCTGCTGCTGCTGAAGAACACGAAGAACAAAAGACCACCAGAGGCAGTCGTTCATGTTACAGTGACAACGACAGTCACACGAGGGTCGCAGAGATACAGCAACAACAACAGTTCAATTTTATCGTTCTTTGTAACGGTGTTTTGCAACAATTATAAACGTTGCAAACACCCGATTTTCATTATTTTCTCTCCATTTCATCTTTGTAAACAAATTTTGAGCATGAATCAATATTTTGAGCAAGTTTACACAATGATGAGCTATACCCATCCTCTGAGGCGACAGAGGAAGCTATTTCGCCAATGAAATGTGGTAATCTCTATTTTATTTAATTTATGCAATTATTATATGATTATTTTCCTTGATAAATAAATAGATAAAATGGTTTTTGTTAAACAATTGTTATTTCAATTGACGGAGCATGCTAGCCTAGGGTTTTGATGTCCCATACTTTCGATTTACAATTGTTATTTCTAAAAAATCAACTTTTGCAATATTAAGAATCAATTTGAATGAAGAATTTGCATAATTATAATTAGAGAATATAAATCACTTTGATATTGGTAATTAGTGGAATCCATAGCCCCAGTCTTCTCCATATTTTTCATATCACTTTTATTTAAGTTTCCTATATTTGTTATTTAAAATTAAGTCTAAAATCCGCTTTCACAAGTCTTGAACGAATCTTATTACTACAACAACATTGAAAACACATCACATACCATGCCAGCCACATCTCCGCGCCAAGGCATGCCAACCATGCCAGCCGCACCACCGCCCCCCAATCGCATGCCATGCCAGCCGCACCTCCGCGCCAAGGCATGCCAACAATGCCAGCCGCACCACTGCGCCAATGGCATGCCATGCCAGCCGCACCACAAGTGTCAATGGCATGCCAACCACCTTGTTGCACCATACCATGCCGACCTTCCCTATACGGCTACCAAAACGAAGGCGTGCGATGATCAACGACCACCCTTCCATCTTAGATGCAAATCTTAACCGTTCAAGTTCGCCAAACAACGCATGGTAACCTTTGGCCCAAACCCTAGTTTTGGCCACGCGAACCCGCGCCAAGGCATGCCATGCCACATGTGCCAATGTCATGCCAACCACCTTGTCGCGCCATACCATGCCGGCCTTCCCTATGCGGCTACCAAAACGAAGGTGTGCGATGATTTACGGCCACCCTTCCATCTTAGATGCAAATCTTAGCCATCCAAGGTCGCCAAACAACGCATGGTAACCTTTGGCCCAACGCCAAAAACCCAGTTTGGTCGCGCCTAAACCACGCCAAGGCATGCCGACCATGCCACATGTGCCAGTGGAATGCCGCTCCATCTACCTTGCCACGCCTAAGCCATGCCATGCCGGCCTTCCCTTCACGGCTGCCAAAACGAAGGCGTGCGACAATCAACAACCACCCTTCCATCTTAGATGCAAATATCAGTCGTCCAAGGTCACCAACCAACGCATGGTAACCTTTGGCCCAACGTCGAAACCCTAGTTTGGCCGTGCCTAAACCACGCCAAGGCATGCCGACCATGCCACATGTGCCAATGGTATGTCGCGCCATCCACCTTGACGCGCCTAAGCCATGCCATGTCGGCATTCCCTTCGCGGCTACCAAAACGAAGGCGTGCGATGATCAACGACCTCCCTTCCATCTTAGATGCAAATATTAGCCGTCCAAGGTCGCTAAAAAATGCATGGTAACCTTTGGAACAACGCCAGAACCCTAGTTTGGTCGCGCCTAAACCACGCCAAGGCATGCCGGCCATTCCACATGTGCCAATGGCATGCCAGCCACCTTGCCGCGCCATACCATGCCGGCCTTCCCTATGCGGTTACTAAAACAAAGGCTGGCGACGATCAACGGCCATCCTTCCATCTAAGATGCAAATCTTAGTCGTCCAAGGTCGCCAACCAACGCATGGTAACCTTTGGCCCAATGCCAAAACCTTTGTTTTGTCCACGCCCAAACCGCGCCAAGGCATGCCAGCCATGCCACATGTGCCAATGGCATGCCAAACACCTTGTTGCGCCATACCATGCCGACCTTTCCTATGCGGCTACCAAAACAAAGGCTTGCGAAGATCAATGGACACTTTTCCATCTAAGATGCATATCTTAGCCGTCCAAAGTTACCAGCTAACGCATGGAAACCTTTGGCCCGACGCCAAGCCCTAGTTTGGTCGCGCCCAAACAAAGCCAAAACCCTAACTTTTGGACGCGCCTAAACTAGGCCATATTAAAGCCGTACCGGCCATGCTTTCATGCCATTGGCTACCAAATGAAGGGTTGCAATAATCAACGTCTACCCTTCCTCTCAAGATGCAAAATCTCGACCGTCGAAGGTCACCACCAAGCCGGAAAGTCTCCCAAGCTCAACTTGCTAAACAACAACATGCTACATGTTTTCCACGAAAACACTCGAGACATCAACACATGTCACAAACTGGGGGATGCTCATTGGGATTGGTTTGGCGGTTTAAAGCGTGCGGCGTACACTACGCTCGTTATAAGACAGTTTCATAAGGATGAGGTGGTTAATAAATACAAGGAGTAATGGTGAAACGATTTCTTTTATGGAACATAAATTCCAGGCATTACTGGTTACCACCTCCTCCCATTTACTCATTCGTTTTCCATTTCTTACGAGACCAGAGTACGTTTCACTTCGAATTGTATAAATAGGTCTTACCTATTTCCACCGAACAACAAGTTCAGGTCAAGAGGAAACAACACTCAGAAAATGTTTGCTAGATTTCCATCTGTTAGCTTCCCACTTTCTGATACAAGTTGTGAAACAACTACTCTTCCAGAATCAACTATTCTGGTCTCAACACTCTCTTCGCTTCCCTCCCCAAAACCAACCCTTCTCCTTCACTTTGTGACCGAAGCAAGTCTGGAACGTCCATTTCTTGGTTTAGGCCGGATTTGTACAGATTGATCTCTCGAATCTAAAGTACTCCCTTGCAGTACATTGTTTAGGGTTTAAACTCGTTTCTCACCCACACACCCGAAATTACCAAAATCAGCAGAAATCGTTTTCACCCCCCCAAACAATTGGCGACCACAATGCGAGGTTGATCTTTCGGTCACGATGTCAATTTTCAATCCTCGATCTCATACCTCGACCCAGACGTCAGGACAGTAAAATCAAACGATCCGTTCAGGAATCGACGACTCAGCTACTAGGCGGCTCGATTACCAGTCGTGACATGGCAAGGGACGACTGGGGACTTCCGAGGGGTTAGAAGCAAACGTTCCGCCCAGGGATCGGCTACACGACAAAGAATGACTGGGGACTTTCCACAGTCACGGCGGTGCTTCCCACAAAACTCGGTATTACACTTGGGAGATTCCTTTTCATCAGGAGATCCGAAAAACCGAGTAAGTCTTGCTAGACAAAATACATGGTCTACTACTTCAAATCTTCACAGGGGAGATAAAAAACCGATAGCCATATTTTTCCCGTGTTTCATACTTTCTAATATCACACAACATTCATAATTCCATGACTTCCCTGGGGTACTCATGACACTTATATTCATAACCACAGTCACGATGATGTTTCCCACAAAACTCGGTCTTACATCCGGGAGATTCCTTTTTCACCAGAAGATCCAAAAACCGAGTAAGTCTTGCCTAGAAAAAATACGTGGTTTACTACTTCAGGTTTTCACGGGAATGATGAAACTAATAGCCATGTTATGTTTCATCTTATGCTCTCTGTCGACAAGCAATGCTAACGATTCAGTGGCTTTCCTGGGATGTTTGTACCATTCGCAATCGTAGCCCAAAAGCATCGTTATTCTAAAAACAGTTCGTTCCAAATAATAATCCAAAACCCTCAAGGTAACATTTGTCTGTCAAACCAAAAATCCAGGAAATTAAAACCGTAAACTAGGCGTTTCATTTGCCTTTCAAAAAAAAAACCTAAAATAAGAAGTTCAGAAGACAGTAATGCGTTAAAGGAAAGTTTTTCAACAATGGCTTGCTCTTCTTGGAAAAAGCCTCTTTCGTTCTTTGGAGAACCGCCCTCTTCAACTTCAGCTTCCTGGACAACTTTTCGACTTCCGCTTCCCGCTTCTTCACCATATCCGCAGAAGGACCTTCGACTGTTTCTTCCAGCAACTTTTCAACCTCAGAGAAACCTTCAACGAACCAAGGAACATTGAACTTGAAGTTTACACACTTGTCACGATGTAACCTCCAGCTCGAGACTACATCCTCAGAAACAGTATCACCAGTCACATTGTACATGTCGTCAATCGAAAACAAAGCTTCCTCCACACGCTTAACCAACGCAAATCGACTAGTAATTTTCCTGGTTGTGGCGATATGTCCGTAGCTTTCCCATATCCTGGTGTATAGCGCCGCGTGTTTGGCTGGCACGCTAAATCCCCCGATCAACACATGATCCCGATGAGGAATCAGATATGGAGGGTTGAAAGTGGCGCCCGTGACTGCATCAGAATCCGACAAGGGATTCCTGATGACAATTGAACTTACGGCCACTGGAGTACTCTCCATTTGTGTGAGGAACAGTGACGTTTTCATCTCGATCAACATCCATTTCAAGGTCGCCCGGTGCGGCTGTCACAGTTGGAGACAAAGCTGTATCTCCGCCAGTCTCCGTCTCAGGGCCATCTTCAGAAACGGCTTCCCCCTATGATATCACGAATTAGATATTTTCCAAAGAGAAAGGAAGAGAGGAAAGAAGAAAAAACATGCGGGAGACTCACTGATTCGCTTTCAGACGGACTAGAGGAAGATCCAGCACTGCTGTCGGAAGAACTACTCTCGTCATCACTGGACTCTGAACTTTCATCCTTCTCGGGTTCCCCATCATCATGGATAGGCTCAGGACCGCCACTCTCCGTCTTGAGAAACGATGTTTTCTGACTACTTGCAAGTTTGGTAAAGGTGTTCACGCTGCTGAGACCCTGGGCAAGATACAAAGACGGATACTCAGAAAAGAACACAAGGATATACGCGATCCAACTAAAATCAAGAGGAAAAGCATACGTCCCCGCATATTATACGAACTGAAAGTCGGTAGGGCTGTCGAATCTGACTGGGAACCGTCTGCACGGATTTTAGACCGTCGCTCCTTCACTTGGGGACTATATGCATTCGGGCTAATGGATTTTCGCTTGGTCGAAGAAGGATCCCTCAGCAGTGGGTGCTCCGCTTAAACCGCAGGAGAAGGCTTACCGCGACGGTTTTCTACCACATCATTCACGAATCCATGGATAGCGAGAAACTCATCCTTCCAAAATATGTTATATTTGGAGGTTGTTGATGGATTTCATTCCGCGAGCGGAAAAGGGAGACTTTTACCCGATACAAGAACACTAGCATCGAGAACAGTTGGCAACGAGTCTTTTGGAACAACCGGCTAACGAACGAGTGGGACCCCTTGGTCAAAACCCATATGCCGAGCCGCTCTATCGATATTGTAAGAAACTACTTTACAAGATCCTCGAAAGAAAGACGGAACATGACCGGGCGTGCAGCTTCGCATGAACACCATCTCTCCAACACTCATGTCCTCTTTATCGGAAGACAAAGACATGCTCGGAGCAGGAGCAAAGGTATTGATATGAGTTATGGACGCATGCACCGGAGCCCATGGACGAAAATTGACCGTGTGCGAGTTGTCAAGGAATCCAACCAGGTTCGGACCAATCTTTGGGAACCTATTCGACCAGCGCAATATCCTAGAACCACCCCAAGACTCGGGAAGTACGGCCAACGGTTTTGGAGCATACCTTTCGAAGTGCTCCGATAGCCACGCTTGGAGAAAGGCGACATGAATATACAAATCCACTTTCATATAGCCATTTGAAGCGCACATGTCCGCGACCAGATGATCCAAGTGTGTGTACAAAGAACCAAGAAACAAGCCGCCAATAGGGAGAACGACACCTTTTGCCAATTTCATGGCAAACTTGATAAGTTCATGTCTTATCTCCTTCTTACCAGAGCCGTTATCGAAAATATCTCTGGATAACCAAAGATCCAAGAACGCTGCGACATGAAGTGTACTATTTTTCTAATTTGGCTCCAACTCATCAGGAAACCATTGAGACACCCACCAGCCATAGAAACACCTCGTCTCGTTTTATTTCCGAACGAATACTTTTGATTTCGCAACCAGAGCGGCGCGCATTTCTTCTTCATCTACAGGCAACTTGATATCGAGGTTTCCTATTACGGGAAGGTTCAACAAGACGGCCATGCTCTCTAAAGAGATAGTCATTTCACCCCACCTGCATATGGTCATGTGACTGTTCGGACACCATCTGGAAATAAAAGCAACCAAGCCTGGAATATCTTTCCTAATTTGAAGCACTGCGGAAGCCGCAACAGCATCAATAATCTGCGCCTTGGTCAAACTGGCTTTTACACATTCCTGGATCATCATGAATCGCATCCATTTCTCAAAGGGACGCAAAGGACTCACACAGATTTTAAAGTCAATGGGAGAAGCAGAATACTCTTTCCTCTGAAGACAAAACCTTATTACACCTCCAGGCCGAACTGACCGGGCCTCTCCTTCACTTTTCGGACCAGTCAGAAGAATCGACACATACTTGGGATGATTTTTCCTAATTGTGGCGGATGTTGTAAAGAAATCATCGTCTATGTTTGGCTTGGAATTGCCAACATCTTTCGGTACGGTAGAACTTTTCTCAAATGACATCCTAACGAAATTCTCTCACGCTACTTTCACCTTCGAAATAACTACAATCGAACAATACGAAGAGAAATTATTACGGAAAATGCATGGAAATTATTTTATCATACATAGGAGATCCATCCTGGACGCAAACCAATTTGTTGCAAAGTCATAATGCGCATGAGCAAAGAAATGGGGACTGACAGACCCTGCATCACCACCTCATGCCAAGGTCGTACCCTGCAGCAGGAAATTTGCGCCCGGACGAGGAGGCGCACCCCACCATGGGAACAATACACACGGCCACACCAGGAAAAGGGAGGAAACTCTAGGATATAGGTTTTCACGGGAAGGGAATGACAGTTACTAGCTCATGCATGCCTACTTTGCACAGTAATTGAGGCGGCCAACATTACTACGGTATTCACGCCTAAATGTTACTACAAGTTCACGCAAAACATATTTACGGATATGATTCATACCAACACAAAAGAAAAATATTTTTACAAGTTCATGAAAAGGTATGCCTACAACTAGGGTTTGCACTAACACAAGAAAACAAGAAAAACAAGTTAAAGAGGAAGTGCTGGAAGACATACCTGGGGTTCGCTTGTCCGCTTTACTGTTAACACACGGCCAGAATAAAAAATAAAAATAAAGGTGTGAAATAAAAGGAGAGGCCGTCCCCTTTCTATAGGCGTGGTAATTGGGAGTTTGAATAAGGAAAGGACTTCCTATTCGAGTCAAGTAAGGAAAAGAGGCAACCGGTCCCGCGAAGACAAATCACCATGCCAAGCCGTTCGCGCATGCTTTGCCCCACCAAACCGCGCCATTGCCTTGGCCCCACCATGCCAAGCCGTACGCACCACGCCTCGGCCCCACCACGCCAAGCCGTCCACATGCTTTGCCTCACCAAACCGCGCCTTGCCTTGGCCCCTCCATGCCAAGCCGTCCGGGCCATTGCCTTGGCCCCATCAACACCAACAACTCGCCAAGCCAGCTTCATGATGTTCCCTAACCCAGCCAAGGTGATACATGGCCAGACTAAGCCGACGATCTTCATCTCACCACTTCACGGTCTACACCACAAATAGAATCTACGCAAGGCCGCCAAACATGAGGATCATGAACTCTCCTTACCTCTCGAAAAAGGTTAGTCGGACTTTCCTGACCATCTTTTCACGACCTGTCATTTCAATTTTTGTCCTCGCCTATCACCATCTTATGCTTACCTCGCAACAATGCTCCTGTTCCGAGCTAAGCAGGGGACTTAATGTTGATGGTGGTTTTTAGCTTAGGGTCAAAATCGTAAAACTGTACATCTGACATGACGTCACTATGACCATTAGTAGATTTGTTGAATCAATCAACATGCCTAAGTAAGAATTACCGGGGTACCCTTTTTTTTTACATGGGTCATGTTCCACGGCAGAACCCTTAACACTGTCTGACATCATCTATGCCAAACTCTAATTCTCATGATACCGCGCCAAGGCATGCCAACCATGCCAGCCGCACCACTGTGCCAATGGCAGACCATGCCAGACACGTCACCGTGCCAAGGCATGCCAACAATGCCAGCCACACCACTGTGCCAATGGCATACCATGCCAGCCACATCTCCGCGCCAAGGCATTCCAACCATGCCATCCACACCTCCGCACCAAGGCATGCTAACCATGCCAGACGCACCTCCGCGCCAAGGCATGCCAACCATGCCAGCCGCACCACTGCGCCAATGGCATGCCATGCCAGCCGCACCACATGTGCTAATGGAATGCCAACCACCTTGCTGTGCCATACTATGACGGCCTTCCCTATGCGGCTACCAAAAAAAAGGCGTGCGATGATCAACGACCACCCTTCCATCTTAGATGCAAATCTTAGCCGTCCAAGGTCGTCAAGCAACGCATGGTAACCTTTGGCACAAACCCTAATTTTGGCCACGCCAAACCGCGCCAAGGCATGCCAACCACCATGCCGGCCTTCCCTATGCGGCTATCAAAACGAAGGCGTGCAATGATCAACGGATACCCTTCCATCTTAGATGCAAATCTTAGACGTCCAAGGTTGCCAAACAACTCGTGGTAACCTTTGGCCCAACGCCAAAACCCTAGTTTGGCCGCGCCTAAACCACGCCAAGGCATGTCGACCATGCCACATATGCCAATGGCATGCCGCGCCATCCACCTTGTCGCGCCTAAGCCATGCCATCCCGGTTCCCTTCACGGATGCCAAAACGAAGGCGTGCGACAATCAACGACCACCCTTCCATCTTAGATGCAAATCTCAGCCGTCCAAGGTCACCAACCAACGCATGGTAACCTTTGGTCCAATGCCAAAATCCTAGTTTGGCCGTGCCTAAACCACACCAAGGCATGCCGACCATGCCACATGTGCCAATGGCATACCGCGCCATCCACCTTGCCGCGCCTAAGCCATGCCATGCCGGCCTTCCCTTCGCGGCTACCAAAGCGAAGGCGTGCGATGATCAACGGCCACCCTTCCATCTTAGATGCAAATCTTAGTCGTCCAAGGTCGCCAAACAACACATGGTAACCTTTGGCCCAACCCCAAAACCCTAGTTTGGACGCGCCTAAACCACGCCAAGGCATGCCGACCATGCCACATGTGCCAATGGCATGCTGCGCCATCCACCTTGCCGCGCCTAAGCCATGCCATGCCGGCCTTCCCTTCACGGCTGCCAAAACGAAGGCGTGGGTCAAGGTCACCAACAAACGCATGGTAACCTTTGGCCCAACGCCAAAACCCTAGTTTGGCCGCGCCTAAACCACGCCAAGGCATGTCGACCATGCCACATGTGCCAATGGCATGCCGCGCCATCCACCTTGTCGCGCCTAAGCCATGCCATGCCGACCTTCCCTTCACGGCTTCCAAAACGAAGGTGTGCGACAATCAACGACCACCCTTCCATCTTAGATGCAAATCTCAGCCGTCCAAGTTCACCAACCAACACATGGTAAACTTTGGACCAACGCCCAAACCGCACCAAGGCATGTCGGCCATGCCACATGTGCCAATGGCATGCCATCCACCTTGCCGTGCCATACCATGTCGTCCTTCCCTATGCGGTTACCAAAGTAAAGGCTTGCGACGATCAACGGCCATCCTTCAATCTAAGATGCAAATATTAGCCGTCCAAGGTCACCAACCAACGCATGGTAACATTTGGCTGAAAACCCTAGTTTTGGTCACGCCCAAACCGCGCCAAGGAATGCCGGCCATGCTACATGTGCCAACGGCATGCCAGCCACCTTGCCGCGCCATACCATGCCGGCCTTCCCTATGCGGTTACCAAAACAAAGGATGGCGACGATCAACAACAATCCTTCCATCTAAGATGCAAATCTTAGCAGTCCAAGGTCGCCAACCAACGCATGGTAACCTTTGGCCCAACGCCAAAACCTTTGTTTTGGCCACGCCCAAACCGCGCCAAGGCATGCCAGCCATGCCACATGTGCCAATGGCATGCCAACCACCTTGTCGCGCCATACCATGCCGGCCTTCCCTATGCGGCTACCAAAACAAAGGCTTTCGAAGATCAACGACCACTTTTCCATCTAAGATGCAGATCTTAGCCGTCCAAGGTTACCAGCTAACGCATGGCAACCTTTGGCCCGACGCCAAGCCCTAGTTTGGTCGCGCCCAAACAAAGCCAAAACCCTAACTTTTGGCCGCGCCTAAACTAGGCCATATTAAAGCCGTACGAGCCATGCTTTCATGTCACTGGATACCAAACGAAGGGTTGCAATAATCAACGGCTACCCTTCCTCTCAAGATGCAAAATCTCGACCGTCGAAGGTCACCACCGAGCCAGCAAGTCTCCCAAGCTCAACTTTTCAAACAACAACACATGCTACATGTTTTCCGCGGAAACACTCGAGACATCAACACATGTCACAAACTGGGGGATGCTCACTGGGTATTGGTTTGGCGGTTTACAGCGTGCGACGTACACTACTCCCGTTACAAGACAGTGACATAAGTATGAGGCGGATAGTAAATACATGGAGTAATGGTAAAACGCTTTCTTTTATGGAACATCAATTCCAGGCGTTACCGGTTACCACCTCCTCCCATTTACTCACTCGTTTTCCATTTCTTACGAGACCAGAGTACGTTTCACTTCGACTTGTATAAATAGGTCTTACCTATTTCCACCGAACAACAAGTTCCGGTCAGGAGGATACAACACTCAAAAAATATTTGCTAGCTTTTCATCTGTTAGCTTCTCACTTTCTGATACAAGTTGTGAAACAACTACTCTTCCAGAATCAACTATTCTGGTCTCAACACTCTCTTCGCTTCCCTCCCCAAAACCAACCCTTCTCCTTCACTTTGTGACCGAAGCAAGTCTGGAACGGCCATTTCTTGGTTTAGGCCGGATTTGTACAGATTGATCTCTCGAATCTAAAGTACTCCCTTGCAGTACATTGTTTAGGGTTTAAACTCGTTTCTCACCCACACACCCGAAATTACCAAAATCAGCAGAAATCGTTTTCACCCTAAAACACCTGTGTTCCAGTTTTTTTTTTTTCGTTTTTCTTTGTTTGAGTGTTTGCTCGATTATTCTTTGTTGTGTGCGTTTGATTGTTTGAGCTAACTAGACGATTCCGACCTAACATATGTTTCCTCCAAACATGCTTGTAAAAAGAGGAGTTATTTGCACAACGCTGTTGCATTTTCCATTCATATCATTATTTTGAGGAGTATTCTGAGCAAGTTAAGAACTTTATAAAGTCTTCCATGTAAGCCATATTTAAAGGATTTCTCAGATACTAGTCTGGAGTTTAATAGTTGGTCTTAATCTGGGTACGCTCTCTATTAGTCTTCCACTCTCTTGCTCTTTTCAGATGAAACTTTTGCATTTGGGTTTTCTCCCAATTGAATTCCCCAACTCCCTTAATGCTCCGGTCCTTCTATTTTGATTTTTTTTTTTGGTTAGTAGCTTCTTTTTTTTTTTTTTTAATAAGTTTCACGTAATGAAACAACCCATTTCTAAGCATCAAACAAATTCTGGCTTCATTCCCACTACCAATGGAGAAGTTTGCTTTATATACTACAATTTCATTCTCCCTTTAAAGGTCATAAAAGAAATTTGTTTGCCATGTGGAGTCTTACACTTGTCGGGCCATAGATAATCCTTATCAATCTGTATTTTTTGTTGAATCACCTGCTTTAATATTTATTTAACATGCTTTCCCAAATACTTGGTGTCTCACAATAGCTCCTACGTGCATACCCAATAATTTATTTATCTAAGTCTATTATCTTGTGATTTACTCTAGTACTTATTGCAACGCTCTTCTCTAATTAACCCTCGGCCATGTAGTAGCTTCATAATTTTTTAGAACCATCACTAAGTTTTCAACTGTCTATTATTTTGCATATAAGAGACAATTAATGTATCATATGCATATTGCAAATGGGTCACATTTGTCTGTGAATTGATGTTAAAGTCAAATATCATATTCAAAGTGTTGACGGTGGTTTTTAGTTTAGGAATAAAATCGTAAAACCTTATATCTGACATGACGTCACTAGGACTACTAGCACATTTATTGAATCATTTAACACGCCTACGTAAGAATTATCAGGGTACCTTTTTTTTTACATATATATGTGTCATGTTCCACGGTAGAACCCTTAGTATTGACCGACATCACCTTCGTATACCAGACCCTAAATTATTACACCACCGTGCCAATGGAAAACCATGCCAGCCACCTTGCCGCACCTAAACCATACCATGCAGGCCTTCCCCTCACGGCTGCCAAAACGAAGGCGTGCGACAATCAATGACCACCCTTCCATCTTAGATGCAAATCTTAACCGTCCAAGGTCACCAACCAACGCATGGTAACCTTTGGCCGAACGCCAAAACCCTAGTTTTGGCCACGCCTAAACCGCGCCAAGGCATGTCGTGCCAGCCATCTTGCCGCGCCTAAACCATACCATGCCGGCCTTCCCCTCACGGCTGCCAAAACGAAGGTGTGCGACAATCAACGACCACCCTTCCATCTTAGGTGCAAATCTTAGCCGTCCAAGGTCACCAACCAACACATGGTAACCTTTGGCCCAACACCAAAACCCTAGTTTTGGCCACGCCTAAACCGCGCCAAGGCATGCCGACCATGCCACATGTGCCAATGGCATGCCGTGCCAGACACCTTGCTGCGCATAAATCGTACCATGCTGGCCTTCCCTTCACGGCTTCCAAAAAGAAGGCTTGCAACAATCGACGACCATATTTCCATCTAAGACGCATATATTAGCCGTCCAAGGTTACCAGCTAACGCAGGGCCACATTTTGGCTCGACGCCAAACCCTAGTTTTGGTCGCGCCCAAACAATGCCAAAACCATAGCTTTTGGCCACGCCTAAACTAGGCTATATTAAATCCATGCCCGCCATGCTTTCATGCCATTGGCTACCAAACGAAGGGTTGCAATAATCAACGGATACCCTTCCTCTCAAGATGCAAAATCTCGACCGTCGAAGGTCACCACCGAGCCAGCAAGTCTCCCAAGCTCAACTTTTCAAACAACAACACATGCTACATGTTTTCCGCGGAAACACTCGAGACATCAACACATGTCACAAACTGGGGGATACTCATTGGGTATTAGTTTGGCGGTTTATAGCGTGCGGCGTACACTGCGCCCGTCACAAGACAGTGTCATAAGGATGAGGCGGGTAGTAAATACAGGGAATAATGGTAAAACGCTTTCTTTTATGGAACATCAATTCCAGGCGATACCGATTACCACCGCCTCCCATTTACTCATCCATTTTCCATTTCTTACGAGACCAGAGTACGTTTCACTTCGAATTGTATAAATAGGTCTTACCTATTTCCAACGAACAACAAGTTCTGGTCAGGAGCATACAATACTCAGAAAAACATTTGTTAGGTTTCCCATCTGTTAGCTTCCCACTTTCTGATACAAGTCATAAAACAACTACTCTTCCAGAATCAACTATTCTGGTCTCAACACTCTCTTTGCTTCCCTCCCCAAAACCTACCCTCCTCCTTCACTTTGTGACCAAAGCAAGTCTGGAACAAACATTTCTTGGTTTAGGCCGGATTTGTACAGATTGATCTCTCGAATATAAAGTACTCCTTTGCAGTACATTATTTAGGGTTTAAATTTGTTTCTCACCCACACACCCGAAATTACCAAAATCAGCAGAAACCATTTTTACCCTCAAACAATTGGCGACCACAGTGGGAGGTTGATCTTTCGGTCATGATGTCAATTTTCAATCCTCGATCTCATACCTCGACCCATACGTCAGGACAGTAAAATCAAACGATCCGTTCAGGAATCGACGACTCAGCTACTAGGCGTCTCGATTACCAGTCGTGACACGGCAAGGGACGACTGGGGATTTCCGAGGGGTTAGAAGCAAACGATCCGCCCAGGAATCGGCTACACGACAAGGAATGACTGGGGACTTTCCACAGTCACGGTGGTGCTTCCCATAAAACTCGGTCTTACACCCGGGAGATTCCTTTTCATCAGGAGATCCGAAAAACCGAGTAAGTCTTGCTAGACAAAATACATGGTCTACTACTTCAAACCTTCACAGGGGAGATAAAAAACCGATAGCCATATTTTTCCCGTGTTTCATACTTTCTACTATCACACAACATTCACAATTCCATGACTTCCCTGGGGTACTCATGACACTTATATTCATAACCAAAAACATCAATATTCTAAAACAATTCATTCCAAATAATAATCCAAAACCCTCTGGGGTAATACTTGTCTACCAACCCAAAAATCCAGAAAATCAAAACCATAAACCAAGCGCTTTCTTTGCCTTTCAAAAAAAAAACAGTCACCTACCCGTACGTTGCATAATAATGATTACCCGTCACTATTCATGAGGTAGCCGACGTTACTACGGTGATATTCGAAGAGGAATTGTTTATTACGAAGTGTTTCTACAAGTTTATGAAAGGCATTCCCACGCTAGGGTTTACACCAGTTCAGAAGAACAATATTTGTACAGATTTATAGAAAGCATACCTATGGCTAGGGTTTGCACCAACACAACAAAACAAGAAAACAAATTAAAAGAGAAACGCTGGAGTACATAGTTGGAATATGCTTGCCCACTTTATTGCTACCGCGCTACCCCTAACAACAGGACGTGAGAACAATGATACGAGATAAAAAGGAGAACCAACCCCTTTCATAAACATAACACTTTTGGAATTTGAATAAGGAAATGATTTCCTATTTGAGCTACGTATGGAAAGAGGCAACTGGGCCCGCAAGAAAAAATCCGCGCCACGCCAATCCAGCGTCGTGTCAAGCCAACAGTCTGTGCCATACCAAATCCAAGCCAATGTCCATGCCAAGCCAGCGCCCATTCCAAGCCGATCCAACGCTAAAAACTTGCATCTTTCCAGTGCCAGCAGCTTGCATCCTTCCAGCGCTAACAACTTACATCTTTACAGCAGCTTGCATCTTTCCAGCGCCAGCAGCTTGCACCCTTTCCAGCGCTAACAACTTGCATCTTTACAGCAGCTTGCATCTTCCATGCGCCAACAGCTTGCATCCTTCCGGCGTTGCTCTTGAACTCCCAGTAGAAGGGAATCAGCAATCTAATTTCATTACACGAAAAGATCAGGAACGACTTCTCCAAAATCGAAGCAAAGAAAAATCAGCAACCCCCCTGAGTTCACAAAGACTCTTTTCCCTGTCAGGAGATGCATGATTTCTGGGGACTTCGCCCGCAAAATCGTGCAGTCTATGATGAAACATTTATGTGATATTCTATATTTCCCCAATGCACAACGTCAAGGCATATTTGCAGCCCTCAACCGCACTGCATCAGGGAAGCAGCTGTTTCCAACCAGAGAAGTCGTTCCCAAACCCCAACCTCTCCTGGAAAGCACGATTGATAGATAGAACTGGGGACTCCTAACCATTATTTGCTTGAAGGGTGTCCAGTTTGACATCACACTAATTAACGCAGCCGCTCCGCTTCAACATCCTCCAGCAGCGACTCCGCTTCAACGATCACTCCCACAGCCGCTCCTCTTCAACGCTCGCTTCAGCAGCCGCTCCGTTTCAGCGTTCTCTCCATAAGCTTCTCCAGGATCCGAAGACGAGGCTTCAGCGTTAGGCTTCTTAGGTTTCAACATCTTCTCCAAAAGCCGAAGTTGCTTCAACGACGCTTCTTCCTGCAAAGGGTTGTACCACCACGCTCCACATGTCAAGGATCATGATCACAACCAACCAATCTTCATAGTCATGGACAGTTTGCTCGCTTACGCATCCATCCAATCCTTTTACTTCCACGGATGCCCGTACAACTCCAGCCAATCCTTTTACTTCCACGGATGCCCATACAATTCCAGCCAACCTACTTTGTTACCACGACAATGTAGTCTCTTCTGATTACATCTGCTACCAAGAATTGTTGCCGCTCATTTGTTGATACCAGCTAGAGCTTCACCACAGCAACAATCACTACAAAGATGGAAACATGTTAACCATACTTGAAGACTGAGGATATACACGGAATCCCTTTACTGTCAAAGCTCAGAAGACACAGTCAACCAAAAGGCCATAACCGCAACAAGGTCATCTACTCTTCAAGGGTGTAACGCAAGAATATCATCACCTCTCTGTCTAGAAGACGCCTTCAACACTTTACGAGGCCGCGGAGGATCCCAAGCCTGCTCAGAGGAAAACAACTTCAGAAACTGAAGAAAAATGCGACTGGGGACTTCTCTTCGCAGTCCATCGACGACCATCAAAGACTCATGAGATAACTCCAGAGACACGGCTGAAATATTTTCTTGAAGAAACAGAGGGAGCCATGATAAACAAAACAACTCTCTCATTACTACATCTTCGCTATCCAGAATATTTCGTCCATGCGATATCCTGGGCATCCCAGCGTCACATCCAGAAGAGTACGATAAGCTTGTATCAAATCACGTGGACGTGGATTCAAGGCGATGCAATGAAAATAGGATACACATGGGGACTACCAGCATGAGACGCTTTCACTCCCCTTAACCAGGTTATTTCTGATTTCAACATCATCACTATCGAAGTTTCACGAGCCGCAGGAATTTCTCAACACGGAGCCGGACATGTATACCGAAGACTTCAAGAGCACGCCACAAAGATACATTCACATATTCATCCATGCCATCGGATCAAATCGAAGTATAACTGGGGACTTCTTACCACATCTCATTCCATACGATAGTCCAAGATTCAGAAGATGGTTCGAAGGATGTCGCTTGGAATAAAGTCCTGGAAGACTTGATAGCAGCACATCGGCAACGGCGTCTCCCTATTTCATCCGGGGGCGCCAGAAGTTTTCGACCATACAAGCATTCAAAACACATCATCATCACGATCAGAAGGTCCAGGCACTGAACAACCTAAAGCTGAGGATGAACCGACACCGCAACCACAATCTCCAAGATTAACCCTGACATGATCATTGTCGAGCATATATTCCATCCATACGTCCCAAGAATGCAATGGAGTTTGGTAAATTTTGGAATCCACTGGAGAGACACTGCAGACGAAAGCGCGGATACAAACGAGCAACAGAAAACATAAGAGGTCAATACCTCTTTTCATACGGACGGAGTTTCTAGAGTTTTGCACAGAATAAAGTTCCCTTCTTGCTCCATGAACGGGAACAGATGACTCGGCGCAACTATGCTACCCCGGGCCCACAACATCCCTCCTAAATTCTTCCTGAGTTTCACTGTCGGGCCGTTTACACCTCCTAAACGAGCTCAAAACCTAAATATTCCCGCGTAAGGAGATAGGAAATTTATTTCCGGTCAGATGGAGGGCGGACCGTCAAAATCCGAGTTCGTACGAGAATTATACAACGACTTTAGTAAGGAGCGCTAATTAGGGTTTCGGCATCCCAAACCCTGATTTCGACAAAGTTGCCAGGCGCCATCACTACCATTTGATAACCGAAGTTCCAGCGTCATCACCATCGTTTGGTAGCTGAAGTTCTGAAACCAGTTTACACCATTATGCGGACCGAAGACAGTTTCCACCATTCCGCTGACCGGAGCCAGTTTCCTCCATTCCAAGCCGACCAACGCCTGCAGCTCCCATTCCAAGCCGACCAACGCCTGCGGCTCCCATTCCAAGCCGACTAACGCCTGTGGCTCCCATTCCAACCTGACCAACGCCTGCGACTCCCATTCCAAGCCGACAATCTACATCTCACCACTTCACGGTCTATCCAGCAACACCACAAGTAGAATCTATGCAAGGCCGCCAACACGAGAATCACGAACTCTCCTTACATCTCGAAAAAGGTTAGTCGGGTCTTCTTGACCATCTTTTCACGACTTGTCGTTTCGATTTTGTCCTCGCCTATCACCATCTTATGCGTACCTTGCAATAACACTCCTTTTCCGAGCTAAGCAGGGGACTTAATATTGATGGTGGTTTTTAGCTTAGGGTTAAAATCGTAAAACTTTACATCTGACATGACGTCACTAGGACCACTAGCGCATTTATTGAATCATTCAACACGCCTACGTAAGAATTACCAGGGCACCTTTTTTTTACATATATATGTGTCATGTTCCACGGTAGAACCCTTAGTATTGACCGACATCACCTTTGTACACCAAACCCTAAATTCTTACACCACCGTGCCAATGGCAAACCATGCCAGCCACCTTGCCGCGCCTAAACCATACCATGCGGACCTTCCCCTCACGGCTGCCAAAACGAAGGCTTGCGACAATCAATGGACACCCTTCCATCTTAGATGCAAATCTTAACCGTCCAAGGTCACCAACCAACACATGGTAACCTTTGGCCCAACGCCAAAACCCTAGTTTTGGCCACGCCTAAACCGCGCCAAGGCATTCCGACCATGCCACATGTGCCAATGGCATGCCGTGCCAGCCACCTTGCCACGCCTAAACCATACCATGCTGGCCTTCCCCTCACGGCTGCCAAAACGAAGGCGTGCGACAATCAACGACCACCCTTCCATCTTAGATGCAAATCTTAGCCGTCCAAGGTCACCTACCAACGCATGGTAACCTTTGGCCCAACGCCAAAACCCTAGTTTTGGCCACGCCTAAACCGCGCCAAGGCATGCCGACCATGCCACATGTGCCAATGGCATGCCGTGCCAGCCACCTTGCTGCGCCTAAACCATAGCCGGCCTTCCCTTCACGGCTTCCAAAACGAAGACTTGCAACAATCGACGACCACATTTCCATCTAAGACGCAGATATTAGCCGTCCAAGGTTACCAGGTAATGCAAGGCCACTTTTTGGCTCGACGCCAAACCCTAGTTTTGGTCGCGCCCAAACAATGCAAAAACCCTAGCTTTTGGCCACGCCTAAACTAGGCCATATTAAAGCCATGTCGGCCATGCTTTCATGCCACTGGCTACCAAACGAAGGGTTGCAATAATCAACGGCTACCCTTCCTCTCAAGATGCAAAATCTCGATCGTCGAAGGTCACCACCGAGCCGGCAAGTCTCCCAAGCTCAACTTGCCAAACAACAACAACATGCTACATGTTTTCCACGAAAACACTCGAGACATCAACACATGTCACAAACTGGGGGATGCTCACTGGGTATTGGTTTGGCGGTTTACAGCGTGCGACGTACACTACTCCCGTTACAAGACAGTGACATAAGTATGAGGCGGATAGTAAATACAGGGAGTAATGGTAAAACGCTTTCTTTTATGGAATATTAATTCCAGGCTTTACCGGTTACCACCGCCTCCCATTTACTCATCCGTTTTCCATTTCTTACGAGACCAAAGTACGTTTCACTTCGACTTGTATAAATAGGTCTTACCTATTTCCACCGAACAACAAGTTCTGGTCAGGAGCATACAACACTCAGAAAAACATTTGCTATGTTTCCCATCTGTTAGCTTCCCACTTTCTGATACAAGTCGTAAAACATCTACTCTTCCAGAATCAACCATTCTGGTCTCAACACTCTCTTCGCTTCCCTCCCCAAAACCAACCCTTCTCCTTCACTTTGTGACCGAATCAAGTCTGGAATGGCCATTTCTTGGTTTAGGCCGGATTTGTACAGATTGATCTCTCGAATCTAAAATACTCCCTTGCAGAATATTGTTTAGGGTTTAAATTTGTTTCTCACCCACACACCCGAAATTACCAAAATCAGCAGAAATCATTTTCACCCTCAAACACAAAGATTCAACATTCTCCAACAACTTAGTCAACACTTCAGCTACTAGGATGAGATGAATACGTGATAGTGCATTACCTTGTATTAAACTCTTTCGTGGTTTGAATTTATCAGTTGCACTGTCATTCACCTGCGTAGAGGTATGAGCAAATGATAAACACCAAGAATCCAATTCCTTAATTTCAACCCAAAGCTTGCTCCTTCAGTATACCGTTAGAATGTTAGAGTGTACGGTTTTATTAACAATACATGCGATAACAAATAATAGTCCCACTAGGTGGAAACTGAATTTGACGTGGTGATTACTACTGCTATGTAATCGTTATATGATATCTCGTGAGGTAGTCTAGTGGAACAATATTCGTAAGATATATGCGGGATTTAACTTAGAATACACACTTTAATAAATTAGACATATCATTGAGACCAAAATTAATAATTTTTTTCAAGGAGAAATATATATCTCCGCAAGTAACATTATTGATATTTGAAACTAACACACCCAACATGTTTAATGAATAGATGTAGAAGCCGATATCACTATTATACGGTGGTAAGCGATGAAATCACTGGGTGATAGTGTCTTACCAATAAAAAAGGAACCAATAGATGTGAAAAATATCCTTTGATTTTTTCTTTCAAAGTTTTTTTTGGTTGCGGTACTAGGTTCTTTTTTTGTTAGGTCTTTTTTTTTCTAATAAAGAAACCAGGTTCAACCCTGGATAAACATACCACAGTCAGTTACATTTCCTCCTTATAAGAGGTTTACCAAAAGAGAATTGATACGAGATCCATCCCACTGTGATGAGATTTTACGATTAAGAGAAACTTCAACTAATTTACTTGCTAAAAAGTTTTCGGACTCTGAAACTCTACTAAGCTCCTTAAGGTTTCTAAAACACAAAATAAAGTTTTTATATGTTCATGCGTACGTCCTTTGTACATTCTTCTCTGCTTCACCTATTATGCTCCTAACAACTTCATGGACTTTCACATTGTCACCTTCAATTTCGACCTGCAGATGGTTTAATTGTTGTGCCCACTGGATTTTCGTGGAATCTGCTTCATCTTCTAGTTCTTCCTCTAAATTTGCTTCGATATTTCTGCATCTTGCTTTTGAAATGATACATGCATGATCAGATATGATTAGACCTAAACCTCCCTCCCTATTATTATTGTTAATCTTAAGGGCTATTTTTATCTTAATAACCAGTAGGTTAGTAGCTAAGGGTTTTATGTTTTCTACAATCTGAATAGGGCTATTCAATGTTTGCTCCCACCTAGTTCTTCTGTTACATCTTATCATACTGGTGATCTTGATGCCTATTCTCCGTGGGTTAGGTTTTATTTTCTTAAACACTACATCATACCTGCATTTCCAAATCCTCCAACAAATAGTTTCCAACACGCCAACACAATCCAAATCACCTAGATTGTTCATTCTATCACTATGAAACCAATCTTGGATCCAACAGTGAAAATCGATATGGTTACCAGTATAGTCTGTGAGTGTAACACCCATTTGACTTAGAACCCTGAGAGTAAACTCACAGTTCAACAAGATCTGGTTTAACGTCTCATCATTTTTTCCACATAAAGAGCAAAGCTTATTTATTTAAGGCAAAATTCTTGCCATTCTCTCATTAAAAGGGAGAATATCATGAATACACTTCCACATAAATGTCTTTACCCTAAGAATAACAATCATTCTCCAAATTTTCCTCCAAAAAGATTTCAAATTCATATCTTCCTGCTATCCTCTAAGCATAATTTTCTCGTACAACGACTTAACTGTGAATGACCCATTCGTTTCCAGTTTCCATCTCAGCTCATCACTTTTGTTTTTGTTTATATTGATCTCTTTGATCTTCTGCCTAACTTGTGGGTTAAAATACTCTGTCATTTTCAACTCATCCCAAACCCACTCTTCTCCCTCTTGTACCATTAAGTCCTCCACAAAAATAACTTTGTGAGTTTTTTGCAGTGGTTCACGGAGTTGTTTCTTCTGCTCTGGGTACCACAATTCCTCCCATATTCCGATGGTTTTCCCATCCCCAACTCTCCATTCAATATTCTCTTTTATTTTTCCCACTTCCTTCATCAGGTTCTTCCATACCCATGAGTCTCTGTCAGAACATTTATAGTTTGAGTTTATCAAGCTGTTTTCTGGGAAGTACTTGTTTTTGTAAACGGACCCCCACAACCCATTTGGTTCTTTCAGCAGCCTCCAGATGACCTTGGCCAGCATTGCCGAGTTAAAATCTCTTAAGTTCAAGAAACCCATTCATCCCATGCTTTTCGGTTTGCAGACACCGATCCAAGCCTTTAAAAACACTCTTTTTTTTCCATTCTCGTTTTTCCCCTAGAAAAAGTCCCTCTGCAATTTATTAATACTTTCTGTTACTTCTACTGGAACTCTAAAACAGTTCATCTGATACAATGGCATCGTGGAAGAAGAAGCTTGTATCATGACTCATTTTCCAGCACAAGAAAGATATTTTCCTTTCCACTCCTTCAAATTTCCCCCAATTCTATCTAGCATAAACTGACAAGACTTAACTTTTGATGTGTGCGTAAACAACGGAGACCCTAAATACTTATCGTTGAGAGATGTTCTTTTCACACCTAAAGTGGTTATGATCTCATCCATAGTGCTCTGGTGAGAGTTTTTACTGAAAAAAACACCAGACTTCTCCATATTTGTGAGTTGGCCAGACGCCGAACTAAATTCGTTCAACACTTTCACAAAATGTTCTCACTTTCAGACTTGATAGCTTTACTGAAAGTCAACAGATCGTCAGCAAACAGAAGATGAAATATGGCAGGGGCATTTTGTCCCACCGGACAAAAATTACTTTATTTGTTAGGTTTTTTTTTTAATAGATAAACAGGGAGATAGCCCCGAAGTTACACAACACAAACTGAAAGTAACATGACTGACTATGAACAACTTTCATACAGGACCAAGCAACGAATCTCTAGCGGTAGAATCCCAGTTAATGGAATCACAGATAACAGAATCATTAGTAACAAGTAGCAGTAACCGTAACACTCGCTTACATACGGGAGAACTTGGATCGTTGAAGCTTGATCCACAGCCCTAAAGTAGTTTTTAAAATTATTCTGATGACTATCTCCTTGTCGAGCTGAAATTTTCCAGGTAAGAAAGCAATGAAATCGCCGGATAAATCGTCGGAGTCCCTCTACCTGTCGGAGTATAACATCACCAAACTTGAAATGATCGTCGATCAAAACATGACCCAAACATAAGAACACCAATATAGAGAATATCACTTAACCCACATAAGAAAGTTCATAGGAAAACCAGTAAGTCCTAAATCTAAAATAAAGACCCGGAACAAGACCAGATCCAAATATCACTTGATTGTTAAAACAATCGAGAGTATCAAGATTACATAAATCTAAAGCAAACAAAATTAAAATCCAATCACCACCATAAACAGGGAGAAAAAGATGTGGAGATGTTGACGAAGCTAAAGCTGTTGATGTTGCTTTGTCTTGTCCATGGTAAAGAGCTGTAGATATTGATATGCCTTGATTTCCTCCTTGCAAAGGATCAAAAAAAATCAAAATCTTTCTTCTACACTCTAACTATACATGTGAAATAAAAAAAAAGAAAAGAAAACGAAGGATCAAAACGAACCAAAAGTCGGCAAGGTATAAGGTTGAATACCATGCCGACTTTTCATCTCTGAAATTAGCAGTTACAGGGTCGACAAGATATCCATCTCTATTTAGTCGGCAGGTTATGAAATTAATACCTTGCCGACTAATCATGCATTTGTAACACCTTCTCTGTATGTCAAAAATCCTATAGTCGGCAGGGTATTTTTTTATCGACCTTGCCGTCCATAAGTTGTCGGCATGTTCTTCATTTGCAGACCTTGCCGGCCAGATATAGTCGGCATGTTCTTCATCCGTAGACCTTGCCGAGTCTTCATATTTTCAGAACTGAAAATGTTGATACCTTCTATAATTTTGAGTATAAAATCGCCCAGCAGCTCTACAATCTCATATTTATAA
Organism: Papaver somniferum; assembly: GCF_003573695.1. Lineage (NCBI taxonomy): Eukaryota > Viridiplantae > Streptophyta > Magnoliopsida > Ranunculales > Papaveraceae > Papaver > Papaver somniferum. Next base: position 8,414,504 of record NC_039359.1, read on the forward strand.
GTGTTTGGGTAATACGATTTCATTTCCGTTACAAGTAGAATTCTTAAAAAAAAAAAAAAATTCTCAAAAATCTACCCACATCCATGAGTTCAATCTAAAATAAAACCTAATTTCAAAATTTTAATCAATTAACTAAATTAATTATCCTTATCATATTTATTAGTGTTAATTAATCAAGGGTAGATTAGCCATTTTTGTAAATATGTGGATAAGGGGCTTTGTGTTTTACTTCAAAATGATCTTATTTTGTCTCATTTAGTATACCCCAATTAATTTGGATATTACCCCTAGGGGTGTGCAACGGACGGACGGTTGCGGATTAGGAGTCACCCGTGTCCAAACCGTCAAAGTTGCGGATTTGAAAAATCAAACCGTGTCCGATCCAATCATCCGCGGATTTCACATCCGCGGATTAGCGGATGATACGGACCGGATGCGGATTAACCGCGGATTTAGTTAGAGTGAAACAAAAAAAAAAGGTTAAAAAGAAAAAAAAAAGGTTATTTCCAACATGTACGGCAAACTCATCCAAAGCAAATAAGCATCGTACTTAACAAAATTTCAACTAGATGTGAAGATACAAATAACAACTACTGCCAGGATTTTGCATGGGTAAAAGCAAAGAGTCACACGCAAGCAGACCAATTTTTTATGCTGAATTCTACCATTGATAACTAACTGACAACTAGGTAACTACTAACAGACTGTTGACTCTAGTCAAGTGATTTACCTCTGCCAAATTTACCTGCTCCCATATTATTCTTTTCTAAAACTGGTTGTAAAACGGATTTGTTTGCATTTAGTTAATACAGTAAAACTGAACTGTAGTAGAGAGCTGAGAGGGAGAGGTTGAGCGCGACTACATGAGAGGGAGACAGAAGAGAGTATGCTAAAAGTTAAAAAAGCATCACCGGTGGGTGGTTTATCCCATCCAAATTCGTGGATTGCAAATTCCAACCGTAAAGTTAAGAAACATCACCGGTAAATTCGTGGATTGCAAATTTCAACCGTAACCAAACCGTGTAAACGTGCGGATTGGATTTCACCTGCAATTTTGCGGACGGATACAGATAAAATCTGCGGTTCCGATCTTTTTGCACAATCCTAATTACCCTAATCAGGCCCGGATATTATTCAACTAAACCAAAGATTTCACATGTTTTTCCCCGGTGAGAAGGGCCAAAACTGTAAAATTAAATGCACCAGCAAATATTGACTTGGTGTTTAAAATTTTCACAGAAATGCTTTTTGAAAGACAATTATGTGTGTTAAAAATCCCGCCAAAACCTCGAACTTGAATCTCGAAACCACATTTTTGGCGGGACAAATATCACGTTCATGATGAACATGCAAAACGACGATATTGCCCATTCTTCGGCACACACATCTGTGCAGTTCTTTTTGCCGTAGACGACCCCAAAAGATGGCAGTGACAAAGAACAAGGATGTACAAGGAATATTGATAAAAGAAAGGTATAAAATAGGAATAACAAAAATGTGAGGAAGAAAACGAAAAGAAAGAAGCACACGGATCGATGACATGGCACTAAAATTTCAAATCCCGCCCAAAATCAGATTTCATTTCAAGCGTTGAGATTGAAAATCTTATTCTCTGCCGACCTCTTTTTATATCTCATTTCTCTCTCCCTTCTTTTTCTCACAAACCCAAACATATCTCTCTCTCTCTCTCTCTCTCTCTCTCTCTCTTTCTAAGTTATCTCTGTGAAACCCTAACTCCGAAGGTGCGTCTCAAAATAGACCGATTCTTACCGATTCTTACCGATTCAAACATATTCTCTGCTGTTTCTTACCGATTCTTATCAGTTTTTTTTGCGTTTATTGTTCAGGATTATCAATGAAAGGTGCTAAATCGAAGTCTGATGCTACCAAAAATGGTGATAAGTAAGTTGTAGTTTAGTTTTTTTTGATTGATATGTATATTTGTTTGAGTTGGAACTTTATAGTTATATGATTAAATCGGTTATGTTCAGATCTGAAAGTTTCAGTGTTTTTTTGTGTGTTTCTGATGATTGTTTCAGGCTTTCTGTGAAGAGAAAAGTTGCTGCTAATGATGCAGGAGGAAGAAAAACTTCTAAGAAAGAGAAGGCTGTCAAGGATCCTAACAAGCCAAAGAGACCTGCTAGTGCCTTCTTCGTATTCATGTAATTTCTTCTTCTTCTTCTTCTTCTTCTTCTTTTTTTCGTCTTATATATTTAATTATTTTCGATGAATTTTAGTGATGGTTTTGAATCGAACGATTTACTCATAATTTCTGAAATTGATTTCTCTGATTTCAGGGAGGATTTCAGGACACAATTTAAGGAAAAGCATCCTAACAATAAATCTGTCTCAGTTGTAAGATCCCCTTTCTCTTCAGAAGTTTTTTTTTTTTT